>NC_134916.1:0-733919 GCF_051014615.1 Bombus vancouverensis nearcticus
AATGCGAAGATCAGTGGATGTTTCAGTAGTTGAAAACACCGTTCGCACAAGCCGACACAGCGGACAACTCTTTTGTTAAAAGTTTAAACAATGATTCTATCTTCAAAACCGTTCACGAAAATAAAACGAAATCGATGATAGGAAGTTCTAATTCAATTCTCGAGGGCAACGAGATTACCAGGGAAGAAGGAAATTTTCAAAATTAATTTTCTTACCTTGAGGAGTAGGTGCTGTCTGGTGCCATTGCCTCAGCCGCTCCGGTGGTCGTCGAAGTTTTGTTGAGTTTATTATTTGAACTCGAATATAGTTTACTATCAACTCTTACTTTATTTATCTATTTTAATACAGACTGAGCAATTCACTTAGCTGGATTAATACCGCAATTACAATGCGCGTTTGTGTTTAAACGATGAAATGAGGACTTCAAAGATAAAATTTTCTTTTTACTTAGTCGCGACTCTCTTTTCTTGACCGAAAAAATTAAGACCCCGAAACGCAAAATACTATACAAAATTTCTAAACGCAGTGACGAGCGCAATAGCGAACGTAGTAATAAATTAATAATGGGCCGTAATAACAAACGATCACAAGAATTATGAACAAACTAATGAGCGAAGAATAATGAGCCGTAAGGAATGAACACTATAAAAAATGAACGAACGCAAATTATAAGAAGAATGGACACTATAATAATGAACAAAGAATAATGAACCGTAATAAGAATGTTCACCAGAATAATAATGAGCGCTGCGCTATGTTGCTACGCTTATTTATAATGCCATCCCCCACGGGGTGGTGGTCCACTGGGGGTACGCTTCCGTGGGAATCGGGATGTTGCAGTTTGGGCTTCTTGGAATCGTACGTGACAAAATGCAAATTCCATATTTCGACTTAGTTTTTATCAGTCCTGTGTTCCGCTGAGCTAGCGTCTAGGAGATTTGAAGCATTCCACGCTGATCTAATCCTTTCCACGAGAAACTTCCACGTGCTGTACCGTGGGAATTACCGGTGTTCTTCGGCCCGTGGAAGGGCTGATGGCTGCAGCATCATTATCATTTCAATGTTTACTGGGTAAACACGCGCAGCTCCGCTGCTCTCCCATAACAAGGACCTCCTCCTTCGAGTTGTTTTGCGTAAGTTTGGATGTTTGCATATTAAGGTTGTTTTTGTGATTTTGATTGTTTTTTCCTTTTTTGCTATTTCCCTAGGCTTCGGTGATCGACGTTCGAACAATGTTTGCGGAGTCGTTTCCATCAGAGGTTCCTTTCCAGACTTCCCTGGTACGTATTTAGTCTTGTTTTTAGTCCGCTTGATTCGTCCTGTTTCGTTTTATTTAAAATATACCGTGTTGTTCTCAGCCCAAGCGAAAGAGGGATTCCGAAGAACCCATGGGCGACTCGGGAGGACCAATCAAACGCATGCGGCCCTGTAATAAACCACGAGTATCAGAGTGGTTGGAGGAACTATTCAACATTGGTGCCGAGGCCGTGTCGAAATTGGGCTTTGACGATTTGGTTACTTTCGACGAGAATTTCTTCGATGCAGAGACCGTCGTATTGGAGAGGGAACCCCCTCTGGTTGAAATCGTTGATACCGATCGTTGCGTGAAAGTTCGTTTTGCGAATGAAATTCCCGAAGAGGTTTTGGAGGCACATCTTCCTCACCATGCTTCTGGGAGAAAGGGAATTTCCCCTGTTGTGCGCTATTGGTGTATGCGTGAGTTCAGCGAACTTTATCCCAGAGCTCCTTGCTTCGATTTTGATTTAGTGTAGCTGCTTCAATTTCGTTGGTTCGCTGTTTGATGTTCCTTATTATTATTAATTTTTTGATGTATTTTGTTTTGTGTTCATATATATATATATATATATATATATATATGAATGTGATAGTGTTAGGTTATCTATTTTACGTTTCTTATTTTTTTCAATTTTATATTTCCCCCCTTTTAATTAATTATATATATATATTTTTTTTTACATTTGTAGTTGCGCATAGAATTTATTAAAGAAAAGTGTTAACAATGTGTTTTCATGATTTGTTTCTCGCGCCTGACTTCCATTAATCCCTAATATTCCTGTCGCCATGACGCGTGTAAATCCAACATGGCTGCTCATAAATGTCATCAGTAAAGTTTTTAGTGACGGGTCTTTAGTTTTGTTTGATATCGAAGTAATTTTTCGTCTGTCGCTCGTTTTTCCTTATTCTACCGCAATTGGAACATTTATTTATTAATATTGTTTTAAAGTGACAATAGTATAATATGTATATATATATATATATGTTTATGTTGTGTGTCACTTCAATATGGCTAATGTTTTGTAATTCTTCGATTGCGTTATTTATTGTTTTGAGTAGTTTATTTTATAGAGTATTCGATAATATAAAACATATGCACTCACACATACATATATATATATATATACGTATTTATATGTATATTTCTCTCGTTCATGTAGTGTTCGTACGAAATGAAATGTTAATTATTTATTTTATATTAATTTCTTTTAATAAGATAGAACACGCACACGCACACGTATATATGTATATATTTCTGGCAAAGTGATTTTCATTTAGATTCTTTTGTGATATAGTGTTGTGTATTTGAGGTTATGTGTCAATCATTTGATTTCATATATACATATATATTTTGTATTGTGACAACATAGTATTGAAGGTTTTGTTTCTAGATTATTGTGCGTTTAATGTGTGTTTACATATTTGTGCTTGATGACAGAATTTCTGTAAGCAATTCCTCAAGTCGTTGCGGTGTTAATTATTTTGAGCGTTTGGCCTGTCGACAGGTTGTCGCTTGGTCCCAAGTGTTGCGTTGTGTGTTCTATTTTTTTTGTAGATTATTAATAGTGGTTTTAGTTTAGAAAATAGATTATTTATATGTTTATATAGAGACATGCATGTTTCATAATGTAGTTCTTATTTTATAATGCTTTACCGGCATGTAGGCTAGTTTTAAATATGTATTTCAGATTGTAGAATGCACATAGATTAGTAGTAGTATAGAATATATATGTTTCTGACAATGTAACTTTTATTTCTTTAATAATACAATATTGTATGTTTTATATATTCGTTAGACTATTAGTTTTTAACTTCGTATATACTTATAATTCATAAATTGATAATATTGTATTTGTTGCATAGTATTATAAGCACTAACACTAATATTTACTAGTTTATTACATATCTAGCATATATGTTTATACTTATATGTAACTCTCCAAGTTGATTGATTAAAATATATTTATATATACATGTATTTCTGGCGCTTCAATTATTTCCCTTTTTGTAGTTATTCTTATTTCCTGGTTTATTTGTTTGGTTCGTAACTCGTTCAATCCGTTAGCTGGTTTTATTTATTTTATTTTATACTGGTTGGATTTATTAGTCGCCCTCGCTTTGTTAATCCTTCCTTTAGTTTCGTAGCGCCGTGTGTTCGTTTGTGCATTCAAATCTTTATTCGCGCGTTTTGTATAGAATAGTTTTCTTGTTCTTGTTACGGCGCGTGCGGAGCGCGGGACGTGACACCCCCGCCCTTGGAGTTCAAATTTCCAAAGGAAATTTGACTGATGGTGTCTCTGAGTCGGCTCAAGGCGGACGTAGATGGCGTTGGTTGTTAAGTGACTACCGGTGTTATCGATATCCCTCGAGGTTGTGCTGTTTGATCATCGATATTTCGTTTTCTTTTGAGGTATAGTAGCAGGTGGGTAACTGAGCCGCATATTGCTCCTAATAGGGCGATTCCACATCCGTAAGTTTCACGTAACTGGTATCCGTGTATGGCTATATCTATTATCGTCTTGATTAGTTTAAATATTACAAGTATTCCAAATATTGCTGCACTGACAGTTCCAAATTCCATAAAACCAATCCATAAGCTTGATACGGTATTTTTTGCTATTGTCGTTAATGTGTTTTCGTCCATCATTCCCAGGATGTTTACTGTTCCAGGGACGATTGTTTTTCCTGTTGCTCCTCTGGCCAATGTGTTCAAAACTGCAGATTTTTCTGCCGGGAACATGACGTGGTCCCATAGTGCATCGAGGTCTTTTTGGGTATATATTCCGCTCGTGGCCAACGACGATGGTGCTGAATATTGCCACGTTTGGCGTACGTCCGGGCGGAGTTCCTGTGGTGCAATTGTTTCCATGGGTTTTGGTACGAATTTGTGCCAGAGTCCGTCGATATTGTATAGCGTAGGTAGTACCGCGCTACATTCTCTGTGGTTTCCGTGTTGCGTTAGGATGTGTGTTTTTGGCGTTAAAAATGCGGTGCGATTCCCTTGCCAAACGGGTAGCTCCGAGTAGCATTCTGTTGTATGTCGTACTTTTACTTGTACCGGAATGCATTTGACTATGTGGACTGCTTCTCCTGCGATCAGGGCCATGTGTCCTGGGGTTTTGGATATGGTATATGCAAATTCATCGGGCAGTAAGATTGCTAAGCTTAAAGCATTTTCTATTAGTTTCTTCTGCGTGGTACATCTTTGTGTCAGTATATCATGGTACAATGTTGTCATTTGTCGTTTAATATGTTTCTCTACGTAAATGAATTTTGAGTTGACGTATGCGAATATGTCCAAGTTTTCGACTGCTGTCTTGCTTTTGGAGATAAACGTATTTCCTCTTGTTGTTTCAACTATTTGGGGTGTTCGGTGGATAGTAGGGTATATCCACACAGTGGCTGTTCTTCGGTTTTAGTCAGTGCAAATGTTACTTCTTGCGTTGTTAGTGCGTAAACTGGTTGTGCTGATTCTCTGTTGGTTTTTATTTCCTGGATCTTTGTAGCAATTCCTTCATATAGCACATCGTACTGATCAAATTTGCATGGTGAGGGTGGTTGTGGTTGCCAATAAGTGTATCCGTCTTCAGCGTCTAGACAGTTTCCTTCGCTAAAGGTACATACTGTTCCTGATTTCAGTAGAATTTTGTTCGCCTCGATCCGTACTGGCACAACTGCTGATTTTAAACTTATCCTTACTGTTGCTTGTACGACGACCTTTTCCCAGCTCCCGTATGGGTCTACATACTGTGTTCCCTGGCAGCTGCCGTCGTCTGTTAGCTTGCCGGCTAGGACAAGCGACCTTGTTTCTGTTGCATTATCTTTTAAGGCCAACTATAAGGTTTTGTGGTCCGAGTGAAAATGTGCCGTCTTGGTGCATCCTTGCACATTGTTGGTCGGTTGTTTCATGGAGGTATTTGGCGAATCCGTTATGCACTGCCGACGTGTGAAGGTGCATGCCACAGTAATATACAATTCGAGTTATTTGCACCTTGCATTGCCTTACGTTGGTAAATTCAAATTCTGAGAGTTGAAGTAGTTGTATATAAATATCTTGGGTTTCAGTCATTGTAGGCTGTATGCTGCAGTCCCCGATGGAGTTTAGAGAGATAGTGGTAACGTTGAGGTGGTTGCCATTGCAGTCATATCCTACCAGGCCGTATGCTATTTTGATGAGGGTAAGTACGATGACCAGGCGATTCATCTTCCTATTAACAATTTATTAAATTGTTTCTTACTCTCGAGTTTATTAGAAATAAGAATAATCTTTTATTATTATTAATATATATAAAAAAAATTTATATTTATATGTTTTTTTTTTTTTGTTAAAACTTATTATCGGTGAAAATAAATACCATGAATGCTACCTGGGTTATAATTATATACGTATATGCATACGTATTGCTAAGTAATATAGATGAGATTTGTTTTATCGTTATAAATATATAAGTATATATTATCTATAGGAATAGATATTACAATTATAGCTTGTCTTTGAATATATATATATGTGCGTGTAATGGTAAATATGACGACTTATTTTACGAGTCACTCGGATTATCAATGGAAGTGAGTGTCATAGATATCGCCCACTTTACAACATGCGTGCATATATATATTGGTAAACATAAGTGAAAATTATATGCATAATTATAAATGTCGGTTGTTTACAGGTGGATAGCATCAGTATTTGGTCTTGTGCGTAGCATACAAGTACTTTATAGTTCTACGGCGCGGATTGCTATTCCTTGAACTAAAAAGTTTCTTTCAAGGTGAGTTAGATTAGTGTAAACGATCATGCATTGGAGGCATGATATAGCGGGTTGTAGGTCCGCTAGGTTTATATCACACATACGACAGTATGATATTCGTGTTCTTGCAGATACTCCGCATATGAAATGAGTGGGTGGGTCGTCACATAGGTCCTGGTGGTCTGGATCTAAGTTATCGAAACAGTCTTGACAAAGATGACCGTTATCTAAATGGTAGACAGAACGTATCAACCGAACACAGAGGCAAGACTGAACATCCTCCGTCGCTTCCAGATCGAATGCGGGTACGGGCCCGTCTGAGTCCTCTATGTTAGGGTCGATGAACTCGCCACCTGTTCTGGACATACATACGAAAACAGTTAATATATATATTTTATAATTTTTTATAAGTTTTGTTCGGACCTATCCCTTTGTACAAATACTGTATCCCTGTATGTGGTATAATATATAATATGTTATGGTTATGTTAGTTGTTGTTTATTATATATATTTTCCTTATCTCTCTCTTTTTTTTTCTTTTTTTTTTTATTATTTTTTTTTTGTGTTCAGTACCTAGCATTGCTATTATAATGCTGTATTACATTGTATTAGCTATTATTTGTGTTGGGGTGCGTGCGACGAATTTTCAACATGGTCGCTTGCGTGTATCGTTTGTTTAATGTCAACAGTAGCGTGTTGTTGAAATAGTTAATTTGTTAATCATTATAGTTTATTTTGTAGTGTTTCTGTAATATTGTTTGTGTTTCATGGTATTGTGTGTGTCAATACCGTGTGCTACCTTAATGCGATAGCATAGATTGTGTTGTTTTCGAATTTCGATAGTCATTGTTTTGATTATACGTGACTCGCATTTATATAAATCTTGTTTAATTTAGTTAATGTTTTTTTTCTTTTTTTTTTGTGTGTATTGTGTTACCAGATATTTTGTGTAACGTAACTTTATTCCTTTGCACCGAGTTCAGTCATGTTGTTAATATTTAGTTAGTCCATCTTGATTAATTTCTAACTTATTCCTGTGTTTATTAACCTTTCTTATTTTCCCTATTAATTTATTATTGCATGTACTTGCTATTTGCTATTATTTTGTGTATGATATGAGTTAGTTCCCTTATTAGTGATTAAAACCTACTTGTTAGATTAACATTGTCTGTAATTCTTCAGATTCTACTCTTCCGATGCTGCATCACTTACCTAGATCATTCCCACAACATCACCTGATTCTTCGATATGCCTTGGATACTTACTATGGTTGTCTTCAATCGTCTTATATCTGTGGCCATAAAGGTACTGTTTAGTTTATTTAGTTTAATATGTGTATAATGCATTGTGTGTGCGACCGCTATTGTGTATTACAAAATCCACTTCTACATGTTAGATATAATAATATAACAATACTACGTAGATTAATACATAATAAGATATCCTTTTACTTTCAATTAATCTATCTTAATTATTTTCTAACCACTTTCTACACTTATCAGCTATTTTATTTCTTCTTGTTAATCTGCGACATTCATGCATGTACACTTCCTTGTATGGTGATTAATTGTTCACGAGGTAAGTTGCACTTCCACTGTTTTAGTTATTCGTTGAACTAACACGTTTTACATTCAAACAGTAATCGGAGCATTTGTAATAAACTTCTTTTTCTTTTCAGGTTTCCGCCATCTGTGTTGTTCGACGAACAGTGCCATGCTTCCATAGTATTGTTATAACATTTAGTACTGTTGTATTTTGCATTAAGGCAGTTGAAGTTAATTTGTTCATTTATTTTTCAGCTGGCTGTTGTACATGGTGTTTCGCAAACCGAGATCCATAACCTATTTTGCACGTAAACCTTCTCGTATGATGATTACTTGTTCACAAGGTAACTTTCACTTTCACTCTTTTAATTATTTATTGAATCAACACGTTCTATATTCAAACAATAATTAGAGTACATATAATAATTTTTCCTTTTCTCTTTTAGGTGTTCGATATCTGTATTATTCGACGAACAGCACTACAACATACACTACCGCACTACGTTGCCCACTGAAATCACTTTATTCATTGCTTATTTCGGTTATGCGCTAGTTTTAGCTTGTTTAAGTGCACTGTTCGCGGAATCCCTTTTACTTCAATCTTGACGTTCTGGTTCTGCAAGATTTCTAGCACCTTGTATGGTCCAGTATATTGATCGGAGAATTTTCCTTTACTAGGTTCTTTTAGTAGATATATCGAATCTCCTGTTTTAAAATCTTGAGGGTTAATTCGTCGATCGTTAGTCTTAGTTTGGATTTTATCAAATTTTCTCTTGCCATTCGTTGTACAGTGTTAATTTTTTCGAACAGATCTTCGAGGTATTCTGCGCATGTTGGTTCCGTGTTCTCTTCGATTGTTACTTCACCAATAGGTTCTCTGGCTAGATGTCCGAAACTAATTTGTGCGGGGAGAATTTCGTTCCTTTCCTTCATTTTAGTTTTTATTTTGCGCCAAGACACAGGTTTACTGACATTGATCCAATTATCCAATTGCTTGCTAATAGCATTTAAGATACAAATTTTTGAGAGTGCCGCAGCCATATTAACCCAAAAATATTTTGTATATAGTATAGTGTGATACCATCCATATTTTCCTGGGGGAATCATAAGATCAGCACTACTTACTATGTTACCTACGTCAAATATTAGATGTAGTAACCAATAAAGTATTTTTAATCCAATTATAATCCAATGGCTAGCATATTTATTCAAGTTTTTATATATATCTTCGACTGGTGATTCCCTGTTTTCTCCCTTTTGATTTCTTTGAGCTCGTTGAACTTGCGTTTCTTCAGCTTGAAAATGTTTAGAATCCTTTTCCTTAGTTACCCTTTTTTCTTCTTCATTTATTTTATTCGCAGCACCTTTATTTTTCTCTACCTTTTCAGGATGAATAGTTTTACTGGAAGTGCTTATTATAATTAAATTATTATTTATTTGTATGGAACGTTTAGGAATATTTTTGGTAGATTTGGAATTATTCTTTGAATTTTTACTACAAACCTTTTTGCTTATAGATTCTGTTTTGGATTTAGGGATAGCTATATTTTTATTTTCTATAGTGTGATCTTCCTTGCAATTTAATGATTTGGCTTTGAGTTCGATAAAGTTTCCTTCTGATGGTTTTATAGAAGTTTTTGAGTGAGATGCACTCGCTATCTCTTTTCCTATTATGGTTGAAACATTCACGAAATTCGTGGAGTCTTGCTTTTGTATCTTTGCCAAGTCGAACGTGGAGAGGCGATTTGCACTTCCCAGCGGGTCCAATATCTCTGTGATGTTAGGCAGTGGATAAGCATTGCCTGTCGTCTCGTCGTTCAATTTCCTAGTTTCTGCTTTGTCTGAAAGTTCTTTGGCACTAACATTATTTATCTTGTTTGGTAACTCAGAAAATTTCTCACTCATGATCCTGTCTATGGCACCGTGCGTCCTTTTATTATTTAACGTGACATTATCCCTTATCACAGCAACGGAATGGTGTTTGCATTGAAAAGTTGATTGGTTGAAATGATCAGCATCTCTCTTTTGATTTAGATCTCTATCGAGGTATTTATTTATGCGTTTTTCTTCCCAAGTTATTGCTCTTGTTTCTTTCCTGACATTTTCTTCTATTCCCGGGTTGTTTAGATGTTTCTGCGACGGCGGTACAAATCTCCAGTCCTGGCGGTTGTTTACAGTATAGATACTATTGTATGGTGGATGAGCGTTGTTTTGGTTATAATTATCCGAAGGTGTCGGACGTTGGTATCGAATTCTATTGTTCACTTGTTTTAATTCTCGTGTTGCTTTCACGGCTTAGCGGTACGCATCGTCCAAGGATTGGTATCCTGCTATCTTTACTCGTAAATACACCTCGTTTGGGAGCCCCTTAACGAAAGCTTCCCTCGTGTCTCGATCTATCCTATCTTGAAATACGGTGCCGTACTCGTACCTTTCCCCGTTCATTATCGCCAGCCTGAGATCTTTGACGCGTTCTATGTAGTCCAAAATATCTTCTCCCGGTCGTTGAAATATTGTAGCTAATTCCCCTTTATATTCGTTAACCGTTTTTCCCGGACCGAACATATCTTTTAATTTATTCCCGAAATCGTTTAAACTTATTACTTCTGTGTCTTCTACGGCGAGAAACGCGTGTCCGCGAAGCTTATTCGTTAATAATTTTACTAACTGAGATTCTTGATGCCTAGGAACCATGTTTCGTGCACGCTCGCATGCTCTTAAAAATCGAAATACCGAGGGTCGATGTCCGTCGAACACTGGTACTGTCTCTATTGCATCTTTTAACTTAATTGATTGGGGATTAACTTCTATCGGTATTGTCGCTTGGGAAATTATCGGCGATGATACGGGTGTCTTGATTTCCTTTTTTATTTTCAGTGAACGCACATCGTCTTGTAATTTATTCATTGTTGTACTCATGTCGCGAAAATTCGCATCCCATGCTTTAAGTTTTTCCGATAACATCAAGATCATGCCTTTGTCCAACGATTCTAATTTAGTCGACATTATTTCTTAGGTATATATTTTATCGATAATCGTGACAACTTTAATCCCTTGTGGTGCGAATCGAACCGTTTAAACCAACTTTAATCCTCCGTGGAGCGTATCCCACTGCTGCCACCAAAAATTTATTACTTTACTCTGTTACGTATCTATTTGTTTAAATCGATCAAATTTAAAGTTAAATTTTACTGAAAAATTTTTTTTTTATAGTTTGAGTTTTGAATTTAATCGGAAGGGAAATAAATTGAAATGATATTATTGTGTATTTAATACTGATTTAGATTTCTAATTAATACGGTAGTTGCTGCCACCAGAAATAGTCTAAGGACTATTTCAAAATATTTTATTTTTATTATTTTCTTTTACGCTTAATGGGTAGCGTTAACTGACGCTTAATGCAACTGGTAAACGAATTCCACTTTTCGGCTAACCTGCTATGCGCAGGGATACTAGCACGGGAGAGGATTAAAGCTGGGTACAATAAATATTTTTCCTCGTTGAACGGATTTTTATTTGAATGTAAAATGGCTTAGGTTATTATATATATATTTTATTAGCTAGATAATATATATTTTAGCGTTGCTGGATTGGATAGGAATGTGAGATTTTTCGTTGTTTTATATAAATTTATTTTTACGTTTGACTTCTTCTTCTCTTTTAATTTCGCTGTAGTAGTTTGCCGTTAGGACCGAAACTCAATTCATTTACTACGATGGATTCTGTCACCACGATTTTCTTGCCTTTTGAGTTTAATAATCGGGGATGATTCTAACGATCCTCTCTGTGTGGGACTCGTGTGATTTCGCAAGCCTTGCCCAAAGACGGGTAATATTTTACCAACAGTGGGAGGAGGAATGCGGAGATCGATGGGTGTTTTCGATAAGCGAAAACACCGTTTGCACAAGCCAACACAGCGAACGATCCTTTGGTTAAATTCTCGAAGGGAAATTGTTCTGTTATATCTCTCTTACAATCGCATGCAATGATGGCAAGAATATCAGTTAATAGCAACGCCGGTATTGTTCTTAATTTTCGATTGACCCCGACGATGTATTTAATAGTCCTTTCTGTGCGGGACTTATGTGATTTCGCAAGCCTTGCCCAAAGACGGGTAATATTTTACCAACAATGGGAGGAGGAATGCGAAGATCAGTGGATGTTTCAGTAGTTGAAAACACCGTTCGCACAAGCCGACACAGCGGACAACTCTTTTGTTAAAAGTTTAAACAATGATTCTATCTTCAAAACCGTTCACGAAAATAAAACGAAATCGATGATAGGAAGTTCTAATTCAATTCTCGAGGGCAACGAGATTACCAGGGAAGAAGGAAATTTTCAAAATTAATTTTCTTACCTTGAGGAGTAGGTGCTGTCTGGTGCCATTGCCTCAGCCGCTCCGGTGGTCGTCGAAGTTTTGTTGAGTTTATTATTTGAACTCGAATATAGTTTACTATCAACTCTTACTTTATTTATCTATTTTAATACAGACTGAGCAATTCACTTAGCTGGATTAATACCGCAATTACAATGCGCGTTTGTGTTTAAACGATGAAATGAGGACTTCAAAGATAAAATTTTCTTTTTACTTAGTCGCGACTCTCTTTTCTTGACCGAAAAAATTAAGACCCCGAAACGCAAAATACTATACAAAATTTCTAAACGCAGTGACGAGCGCAATAGCGAACGTAGTAATAAATTAATAATGGGCCGTAATAACAAACGATCACAAGAATTATGAACAAACTAATGAGCGAAGAATAATGAGCCGTAAGGAATGAACACTATAAAAAATGAACGAACGCAAATTATAAGAAGAATGGACACTATAATAATGAACAAAGAATAATGAACCGTAATAAGAATGTTCACCAGAATAATAATGAGCGCTGCGCTATGTTGCTACGCTTATTTATAATGCCATCCCCCACGGGGTGGTGGTCCACTGGGGGTACGCTTCCGTGGGAATCGGGATGTTGCAGTTTGGGCTTCTTGGAATCGTACGTGACAAAATGCAAATTCCATATTTCGACTTAGTTTTTATCAGTCCTGTGTTCCGCTGAGCTAGCGTCTAGGAGATTTGAAGCATTCCACGCTGATCTAATCCTTTCCACGAGAAACTTCCACGTGCTGTACCGTGGGAATTACCGGTGTTCTTCGGCCCGTGGAAGGGCTGATGGCTGCAGCATCATTATCATTTCAATGTTTACTGGGTAAACACGCGCAGCTCCGCTGCTCTCCCATAACAAGGACCTCCTCCTTCGAGTTGTTTTGCGTAAGTTTGGATGTTTGCATATTAAGGTTGTTTTTGTGATTTTGATTGTTTTTTCCTTTTTTGCTATTTCCCTAGGCTTCGGTGATCGACGTTCGAACAATGTTTGCGGAGTCGTTTCCATCAGAGGTTCCTTTCCAGACTTCCCTGGTACGTATTTAGTCTTGTTTTTAGTCCGCTTGATTCGTCCTGTTTCGTTTTATTTAAAATATACCGTGTTGTTCTCAGCCCAAGCGAAAGAGGGATTCCGAAGAACCCATGGGCGACTCGGGAGGACCAATCAAACGCATGCGGCCCTGTAATAAACCACGAGTATCAGAGTGGTTGGAGGAACTATTCAACATTGGTGCCGAGGCCGTGTCGAAATTGGGCTTTGACGATTTGGTTACTTTCGACGAGAATTTCTTCGATGCAGAGACCGTCGTATTGGAGAGGGAACCCCCTCTGGTTGAAATCGTTGATACCGATCGTTGCGTGAAAGTTCGTTTTGCGAATGAAATTCCCGAAGAGGTTTTGGAGGCACATCTTCCTCACCATGCTTCTGGGAGAAAGGGAATTTCCCCTGTTGTGCGCTATTGGTGTATGCGTGAGTTCAGCGAACTTTATCCCAGAGCTCCTTGCTTCGATTTTGATTTAGTGTAGCTGCTTCAATTTCGTTGGTTCGCTGTTTGATGTTCCTTATTATTATTAATTTTTTGATGTATTTTGTTTTGTGTTCAATATATATATATATATATATATATATATATATATATATATATATATATATATATATATTTTGAATGTGATAGTGTTAGGTTATCTATTTTACGTTTCTTATTTTTTTCAATTTTATATTTCCCCCCTTTTAATTAATTATATATATATATTTTTTTTTACATTTGTAGTTGCGCATAGAATTTATTAAAGAAAAGTGTTAACAATGTGTTTTCATGATTTGTTTCTCGCGCCTGACTTCCATTAATCCCTAATATTCCTGTCGCCATGACGCGTGTAAATCCAACATGGCTGCTCATAAATGTCATCAGTAAAGTTTTTAGTGACGGGTCTTTAGTTTTGTTTGATATCGAAGTAATTTTTCGTCTGTCGCTCGTTTTTCCTTATTCTACCGCAATTGGAACATTTATTTATTAATATTGTTTTAAAGTGACAATAGTATAATATGTATATATATATATATATATGTTTATGTTGTGTGTCACTTCAATATGGCTAATGTTTTGTAATTCTTCGATTGCGTTATTTATTGTTTTGAGTAGTTTATTTTATAGAGTATTCGATAATATAAAACATATGCACTCACACATACATATATATATATATATACGTATTTATATGTATATTTCTCTCGTTAATGTAGTGTTCGTACGAAATGAAATGTTAATTATTTATTTTATATTAATTTCTTTTAATAAGATAGAACACGCACACGCACACGTATATATGTATATATTTCTGGCAAAGTGATTTTCATTTAGATTCTTTTGTGATATAGTGTTGTGTATTTGAGGTTATGTGTCAATCATTTGATTTCATATATACATATATATTTTGTATTGTGACAACATAGTATTGAAGGTTTTGTTTCTAGATTATTGTGCGTTTAATGTGTGTTTACATATTTGTGCTTGATGACAGAATTTCTGTAAGCAATTCCTCAAGTCGTTGCGGTGTTAATTATTTTGAGCGTTTGGCCTGTCGACAGGTTGTCGCTTGGTCCCAAGTGTTGCGTTGTGTGTTCTATTTTTTTTGTAGATTATTAATAGTGGTTTTAGTTTAGAAAATAGATTATTTATATGTTTATATAGAGACATGCATGTTTCGTAATGTAGTTCTTATTTTATAATGCTTTACCGGCATGTAGGCTAGTTTTAAATATGTATTTCAGATTGTAGAATGCACATAGATTAGTAGTAGTATAGAATATATATGTTTCTGACAATGTAACTTTTATTTCTTTAATAATACAATATTGTATGTTTTATATATTCGTTACACTATTAGTTTTTAACTTCGTATATACTTATAATTCATAAATTGATAATATTGTATTTGTTGCATAGTATTATAAGCACTAACACTAATATTTACTAGTTTATTACATATCTAGCATATATGTTTATACTTATATGTAACTCTCCAAGTTGATTGATTAAAATATATTTATATATACATGTATTTCTGGCGCTTCAATTATTTCCCTTTTTGTAGTTATTCTTATTTCCTGGTTTATTTGTTTGGTTCGTAACTCGTTCAATCCGTTAGCTGGTTTTATTTATTTTATTTTATACTGGTTGGATTTATTAGTCGCCCTCGCTTTGTTAATCCTTCCTTTAGTTTCGTAGCGCCGTGTGTTCGCTTGCGCATTCAAATCTTTATTCGCGCGTTTTGTATAGAATAGTTTTCTTGTTCTTGTTACGGCGCGTGCGGAGCGCGGGACGTGACACCCCCGCCCTTGGAGTTCAAATTTCCAAAGGAAATTTGACTGATGGTGTCTCTGAGTCGGCTCAAGGCGGACGTAGATGGCGTTGGTTGTTAAGTGACTACCGGTGTTATCGATATCCCTCGAGGTTGTGCTGTTTGATCATCGATATTTCGTTTTCTTTTGAGGTATAGTAGCAGGTGGGTAACTGAGCCGCATATTGCTCCTAATAGGGCGATTCCACATCCGTAAGTTTCACGTAACTGGTATCCGTGTATGGCTATATCTATTATCGTCTTGATTAGTTTAAATATTACAAGTATTCCAAATATTGCTGCACTGACAGTTCCAAATTCCATAAAACCAATCCATAAGCTTGATACGGTATTTTTTGCTATTGTCGTTAATGTGTTTTCGTCCATCATTCCCAGGATGTTTACTGTTCCAGGGACGATTGTTTTTCCTGTTGCTCCTCTGGCCAATGTGTTCAAAACTGCAGATTTTTCTGCCGGGAACATGACGTGGTCCCATAGTGCATCGAGGTCTTTTTGGGTATATATTCCGCTCGTGGCCAACGACGATGGTGCTGAATATTGCCACGTTTGGCGTACGTCCGGGCGGAGTTCCTGTGGTGCAATTGTTTCCATGGGTTTTGGTACGAATTTGTGCCAGAGTCCGTCGATATTGTATAGCGTAGGTAGTACCGCGCTACATTCTCTGTGGTTTCCGTGTTGCGTTAGGATGTGTGTTTTTGGCGTTAAAAATGCGGTGCGATTCCCTTGCCAAACGGGTAGCTCCGAGTAGCATTCTGTTGTATGTCGTACTTTTACTTGTACCGGAATGCATTTGACTATGTGGACTGCTTCTCCTGCGATCAGGGCCATGTGTCCTGGGGTTTTGGATATGGTATATGCAAATTCATCGGGCAGTAAGATTGCTAAGCTTAAAGCATTTTCTATTAGTTTCTTCTGCGTGGTACATCTTTGTGTCAGTATATCATGGTACAATGTTGTCATTTGTCGTTTAATATGTTTCTCTACGTAAATGAATTTTGAGTTGACGTATGCGAATATGTCCAAGTTTTCGACTGCTGTCTTGCTTTTGGAGATAAACGTATTTCCTCTTGTTGTTTCAACTATTTGGGGTGTTCGGTGGATAGTAGGGTATATCCACACAGTGGCTGTTCTTCGGTTTTAGTCAGTGCAAATGTTACTTCTTGCGTTGTTAGTGCGTAAACTGGTTGTGCTGATTCTCTGTTGGTTTTTATTTCCTGGATCTTTGTAGCAATTCCTTCATATAGCACATCGTACTGATCAAATTTGCATGGTGAGGGTGGTTGTGGTTGCCAATAAGTGTATCCGTCTTCAGCGTCTAGACAGTTTCCTTCGCTAAAGGTACATACTGTTCCTGATTTCAGTAGAATTTTGTTCGCCTCGATCCGTACTGGCACAACTGCTGATTTTAAACTTATCCTTACTGTTGCTTGTACGACGACCTTTTCCCAGCTCCCGTATGGGTCTACATACTGTGTTCCCTGGCAGCTGCCGTCGTCTGTTAGCTTGCCGGCTAGGACAAGCGACCTTGTTTCTGTTGCATTATCTTTTAAGGCCAACTATAAGGTTTTGTGGTCCGAGTGAAAATGTGCCGTCTTGGTGCATCCTTGCACATTGTTGGTCGGTTGTTTCATGGAGGTATTCGGCGAATCCGTTATGCACTGCCGACGTGTGAAAGTGCATGCCACAGTAATATACAATTCGAGTTATTTGCACCTTGCATTGCCTTACGTTGGTAAATTCAAATTCTGAGAGTTGAAGTAGTTGTATATAAATATCTTGGGTTTCAGTCATTGTAGGCTGTATGCTGCAGTCCCCGATGGAGTTTAGAGAGATAGTGGTAACGTTGAGGTGGTTGCCATTGCAGTCATATCCTACCAGGCCGTATGCTATTTTGATGAGGGTAAGTACGATGACCAGGCGATTCATCTTCCTATTAACAATTTATTAAATTGTTTCTTACTCTCGAGTTTATTAGAAATAAGAATAATCTTTTATTATTATTAATATATATAAAAAAAATTTATATTTATATGTTTTTTTTTTTTTTGTTAAAACTTATTATCGGTGAAAATAAATACCATGAATGCTACCTGGGTTATAATTATATACGTATATGCATACGTATTGCTAAGTAATATAGATGAGATTTGTTTTATCGTTATAAATATATAAGTATATATTATCTATAGGAATAGATATTACAATTATAGCTTGTCTTTGAATATATATATATGTGCGTGTAATGGTAAATATGACGACTTATTTTACGAGTCACTCGGATTATCAATGGAAGTGAGTGTCATAGATATCGCCCACTTTACAACATGCGTGCATATATATATTGGTAAACATAAGTGAAAATTATATGCATAATTATAAATGTCGGTTGTTTACAGGTGGATAGCATCAGTATTTGGTCTTGTGCGTAGCATACAAGTACTTTATAGTTCTACGGCGCGGATTGCTATTCCTTGAACTAAAAAGTTTCTTTCAAGGTGAGTTAGATTAGTGTAAACGATCATGCATTGGAGGCATGATATAGCGGGTTGTAGGTCCGCTAGGTTTATATCACACATACGACAGTATGATATTCGTGTTCTTGCAGATACTCCGCATATGAAATGAGTGGGTGGGTCGTCACATAGGTCCTGGTGGTCTGGATCTAAGTTATCGAAACAGTCTTGACAAAGATGACCGTTATCTAAATGGTAGACAGAACGTATCAACCGAACACAGAGGCAAGACTGAACATCCTCCGTCGCTTCCAGATCGAATGCGGGTACGGGCCCGTCTGAGTCCTCTATGTTAGGGTCGATGAACTCGCCACCTGTTCTGGACATACATACGAAAACAGTTAATATATATATTTTATAATTTTTTATAAGTTTTGTTCGGACCTATCCCTTTGTACAAATACTGTATCCCTGTATGTGGTATAATATATAATATGTTATGGTTATGTTAGTTGTTGTTTATTATATATATTTTCCTTATCTCTCTCTTTTTTTTTCTTTTTTTTTTTATTATTTTTTTTTTGTGTTCAGTACCTAGCATTGCTATTATAATGCTGTATTACATTGTATTAGCTATTATTTGTGTTGGGGTGCGTGCGACGAATTTTCAACATGGTCGCTTGCGTGTATCGTTTGTTTAATGTCAACAGTAGCGTGTTGTTGAAATAGTTAATTTGTTAATCATTATAGTTTATTTTGTAGTGTTTCTGTAATATTGTTTGTGTTTCATGGTATTGTGTGTGTCAATACCGTGTGCTACCTTAATGCGATAGCATAGATTGTGTTGTTTTCGAATTTCGATAGTCATTGTTTTGATTATACGTGACTCGCATTTATATAAATCTTGTTTAATTTAGTTAATGTTTTTTTTCTTTTTTTTTTGTGTGTATTGTGTTACCAGATATTTTGTGTAACGTAACTTTATTCCTTTGCACCGAGTTCAGTCATGTTGTTAATATTTAGTTAGTCCATCTTGATTAATTTCTAACTTATTCCTGTGTTTATTAACCTTTCTTATTTTCCCTATTAATTTATTATTGCATGTACTTGCTATTTGCTATTATTTTGTGTATGATATGAGTTAGTTCCCTTATTAGTGATTAAAACCTACTTGTTAGATTAACATTGTCTGTAATTCTTCAGATTCTACTCTTCCGATGCTGCATCACTTACCTAGATCATTCCCACAACATCACCTGATTCTTCGATATGCCTTGGATACTTACTATGGTTGTCTTCAATCGTCTTATATCTGTGGCCATAAAGGTACTGTTTAGTTTATTTAGTTTAATATGTGTATAATGCATTGTGTGTGCGACCGCTATTGTGTATTACAAAATCCACTTCTACATGTTAGATATAATAATATAACAATACTACGTAGATTAATACATAATAAGATATCCTTTTACTTTCAATTAATCTATCTTAATTATTTTCTAACCACTTTCTACACTTATCAGCTATTTTATTTCTTCTTGTTAATCTGCGACATTCATGCATGTACACTTCCTTGTATGGTGATTAATTGTTCACGAGGTAAGTTGCACTTCCACTGTTTTAGTTATTCGTTGAACTAACACGTTTTACATTCAAACAGTAATCGGAGCATTTGTAATAAACTTCTTTTTCTTTTCAGGTTTCCGCCATCTGTGTTGTTCGACGAACAGTGCCATGCTTCCATAGTATTGTTATAACATTTAGTACTGTTGTATTTTGCATTAAGGCAGTTGAAGTTAATTTGTTCATTTATTTTTCAGCTGGCTGTTGTACATGGTGTTTCGCAAACCGAGATCCATAACCTATTTTGCACGTAAACCTTCTCGTATGATGATTACTTGTTCACAAGGTAACTTTCACTTTCACTCTTTTAATTATTTATTGAATCAACACGTTCTATATTCAAACAATAATTAGAGTACATATAATAATTTTTCCTTTTCTCTTTTAGGTGTTCGATATCTGTATTATTCGACGAACAGCACTACAACATACACTACCGCACTACGTTGCCCACTGAAATCACTTTATTCATTGCTTATTTCGGTTATGCGCTAGTTTTAGCTTGTTTAAGTGCACTGTTCGCGGAATCCCTTTTACTTCAATCTTGACGTTCTGGTTCTGCAAGATTTCTAGCACCTTGTATGGTCCAGTATATTGATCGGAGAATTTTCCTTTACTAGGTTCTTTTAGTAGATATATCGAATCTCCTGTTTTAAAATCTTGAGGGTTAATTCGTCGATCGTTAGTCTTAGTTTGGATTTTATCAAATTTTCTCTTGCCATTCGTTGTACAGTGTTAATTTTTTCGAACAGATCTTCGAGGTATTCTGCGCATGTTGGTTCCGTGTTCTCTTCGATTGTTACTTCACCAATAGGTTCTCTGGCTAGATGTCCGAAACTAATTTGTGCGGGGAGAATTTCGTTCCTTTCCTTCATTTTAGTTTTTATTTTGCGCCAAGACACAGGTTTACTGACATTGATCCAATTATCCAATTGCTTGCTAATAGCATTTAAGATACAAATTTTTGAGAGTGCCGCAGCCATATTAACCCAAAAATATTTTGTATATAGTATAGTGTGATACCATCCATATTTTCCTGGGGGAATCATAAGATCAGCACTACTTACTATGTTACCTACGTCAAATATTAGATGTAGTAACCAATAAAGTATTTTTAATCCAATTATAATCCAATGGCTAGCATATTTATTCAAGTTTTTATATATATCTTCGACTGGTGATTCCCTGTTTTCTCCCTTTTGATTTCTTTGAGCTCGTTGAACTTGCGTTTCTTCAGCTTGAAAATGTTTAGAATCCTTTTCCTTAGTTACCCTTTTTTCTTCTTCATTTATTTTATTCGCAGCACCTTTATTTTTCTCTACCTTTTCAGGATGAATAGTTTTACTGGAAGTGCTTATTATAATTAAATTATTATTTATTTGTATGGAACGTTTAGGAATATTTTTGGTAGATTTGGAATTATTCTTTGAATTTTTATTACAAACCTTTTTGCTTATAGATTCTGTTTTGGATTTAGGGATAGCTATATTTTTATTTTCTATAGTGTGATCTTCCTTGCAATTTAATGATTTGGCTTTGAGTTCGATAAAGTTTCCTTCTGATGGTTTTATAGAAGTTTTTGAGTGAGATGCACTCGCTATCTCTTTTCCTATTATGGTTGAAACATTCACGAAATTCGTGGAGTCTTGCTTTTGTATCTTTGCCAAGTCGAACGTGGAGAGGCGATTTGCACTTCCCAGCGGGTCCAATATCTCTGTGATGTTAGGCAGTGGATAAGCATTGCCTGTCGTCTCGTCGTTCAATTTCCTAGTTTCTGCTTTGTCTGAAAGTTCTTTGGCACTAACATTATTTATCTTGTTTGGTAACTCAGAAAATTTCTCACTCATGATCCTGTCTATGGCACCGTGCGTCCTTTTATTATTTAACGTGACATTATCCCTTATCACAGCAACGGAATGGTGTTTGCATTGAAAAGTTGATTGGTTGAAATGATCAGCATCTCTCTTTTGATTTAGATCTCTATCGAGGTATTTATTTATGCGTTTTTCTTCCCAAGTTATTGCTCTTGTTTCTTTCCTGACATTTTCTTCTATTCCCGGGTTGTTTAGATGTTTCTGCGACGGCGGTACAAATCTCCAGTCCTGGCGGTTGTTTACAGTATAGATACTATTGTATGGTGGATGAGCGTTGTTTTGGTTATAATTATCCGAAGGTGTCGGACGTTGGTATCGAATTCTATTGTTCACTTGTTTTAATTCTCGTGTTGCTTTCACGGCTTAGCGGTACGCATCGTCCAAGGATTGGTATCCTGCTATCTTTACTCGTAAATACACCTCGTTTGGGAGCCCCTTAACGAAAGCTTCCCTCGTGTCTCGATCTATCCTATCTTGAAATACGGTGCCGTACTCGTACCTTTCCCCGTTCATTATCGCCAGCCTGAGATCTTTGACGCGTTCTATGTAGTCCAAAATATCTTCTCCCGGTCGTTGAAATATTGTAGCTAATTCCCCTTTATATTCGTTAACCGTTTTTCCCGGACCGAACATATCTTTTAATTTATTCCCGAAATCGTTTAAACTTATTACTTCTGTGTCTTCTACGGCGAGAAACGCGTGTCCGCGAAGCTTATTCGTTAATAATTTTACTAACTGAGATTCTTGATGCCTAGGAACCATGTTTCGTGCACGCTCGCATGCTCTTAAAAATCGAAATACCGAGGGTCGATGTCCGTCGAACACTGGTACTGTCTCTATTGCATCTTTTAACTTAATTGATTGGGGATTAACTTCTATCGGTATTGTCGCTTGGGAAATTATCGGCGATGATACGGGTGTCTTGATTTCCTTTTTTATTTTCAGTGAACGCACATCGTCTTGTAATTTATTCATTGTTGTACTCATGTCGCGAAAATTCGCATCCCATGCTTTAAGTTTTTCCGATAACATCAAGATCATGCCTTTGTCCAACGATTCTAATTTAGTCGACATTATTTCTTAGGTATATATTTTATCGATAATCGTGACAACTTTAATCCCTTGTGGTGCGAATCGAACCGTTTAAACCAACTTTAATCCTCCGTGGAGCGTATCCCACTGCTGCCACCAAAAATTTATTACTTTACTCTGTTACGTATCTATTTGTTTAAATCGATCAAATTTAAAGTTAAATTTTACTGAAAAATTTTTTTTTTATAGTTTGAGTTTTGAATTTAATCGGAAGGGAAATAAATTGAAATGATATTATTGTGTATTTAATACTGATTTAGATTTCTAATTAATACGGTAGTTGCTGCCACCAGAAATAGTCTAAGGACTATTTCAAAATATTTTATTTTTATTATTTTCTTTTACGCTTAATGGGTAGCGTTAACTGACGCTTAATGCAACTGGTAAACGAATTCCACTTTTCGGCTAACCTGCTATGCGCAGGGATACTAGCACGGGAGAGGATTAAAGCTGGGTACAATAAATATTTTTCCTCGTTGAACGGATTTTTATTTGAATGTAAAATGGCTTAGGTTATTATATATATATTTTATTAGCTAGATAATATATATTTTAGCGTTGCTGGATTGGATAGGAATGTGAGATTTTTCGTTGTTTTATATAAATTTATTTTTACGTTTGACTTCTTCTTCTCTTTTAATTTCGCTGTAGTAGTTTGCCGTTAGGACCGAAACTCAATTCATTTACTACGATGGATTCTGTCACCACGATTTTCTTGCCTTTTGAGTTTAATAATCGGGGATGATTCTAACGATCCTCTCTGTGTGGGACTCGTGTGATTTCGCAAGCCTTGCCCAAAGACGGGTAATATTTTACCAACAGTGGGAGGAGGAATGCGGAGATCGATGGGTGTTTTCGATAAGCGAAAACACCGTTTGCACAAGCCAACACAGCGAACGATCCTTTGGTTAAATTCTCGAAGGGAAATTGTTCTGTTATATCTCTCTTACAATCGCATGCAATGATGGCAAGAATATCAGTTAATAGCAACGCCGGTATTGTTCTTAATTTTCGATTGACCCCGACGATGTATTTAATAGTCCTTTCTGTGCGGGACTTATGTGATTTCGCAAGCCTTGCCCAAAGACGGGTAATATTTTACCAACAATGGGAGGAGGAATGCGAAGATCAGTGGATGTTTCAGTAGTTGAAAACACCGTTCGCACAAGCCGACACAGCGGACAACTCTTTTGTTAAAAGTTTAAACAATGATTCTATCTTCAAAACCGTTCACGAAAATAAAACGAAATCGATGATAGGAAGTTCTAATTCAATTCTCGAGGGCAACGAGATTACCAGGGAAGAAGGAAATTTTCAAAATTAATTTTCTTACCTTGAGGAGTAGGTGCTGTCTGGTGCCATTGCCTCAGCCGCTCCGGTGGTCGTCGAAGTTTTGTTGAGTTTATTATTTGAACTCGAATATAGTTTACTATCAACTCTTACTTTATTTATCTATTTTAATACAGACTGAGCAATTCACTTAGCTGGATTAATACCGCAATTACAATGCGCGTTTGTGTTTAAACGATGAAATGAGGACTTCAAAGATAAAATTTTCTTTTTACTTAGTCGCGACTCTCTTTTCTTGACCGAAAAAATTAAGACCCCGAAACGCAAAATACTATACAAAATTTCTAAACGCAGTGACGAGCGCAATAGCGAACGTAGTAATAAATTAATAATGGGCCGTAATAACAAACGATCACAAGAATTATGAACAAACTAATGAGCGAAGAATAATGAGCCGTAAGGAATGAACACTATAAAAAATGAACGAACGCAAATTATAAGAAGAATGGACACTATAATAATGAACAAAGAATAATGAACCGTAATAAGAATGTTCACCAGAATAATAATGAGCGCTGCGCTATGTTGCTACGCTTATTTATAATGCCATCCCCCACGGGGTGGTGGTCCACTGGGGGTACGCTTCCGTGGGAATCGGGATGTTGCAGTTTGGGCTTCTTGGAATCGTACGTGACAAAATGCAAATTCCATATTTCGACTTAGTTTTTATCAGTCCTGTGTTCCGCTGAGCTAGCGTCTAGGAGATTTGAAGCATTCCACGCTGATCTAATCCTTTCCACGAGAAACTTCCACGTGCTGTACCGTGGGAATTACCGGTGTTCTTCGGCCCGTGGAAGGGCTGATGGCTGCAGCATCATTATCATTTCAATGTTTACTGGGTAAACACGCGCAGCTCCGCTGCTCTCCCATAACAAGGACCTCCTCCTTCGAGTTGTTTTGCGTAAGTTTGGATGTTTGCATATTAAGGTTGTTTTTGTGATTTTGATTGTTTTTTCCTTTTTTGCTATTTCCCTAGGCTTCGGTGATCGACGTTCGAACAATGTTTGCGGAGTCGTTTCCATCAGAGGTTCCTTTCCAGACTTCCCTGGTACGTATTTAGTCTTGTTTTTAGTCCGCTTGATTCGTCCTGTTTCGTTTTATTTAAAATATACCGTGTTGTTCTCAGCCCAAGCGAAAGAGGGATTCCGAAGAACCCATGGGCGACTCGGGAGGACCAATCAAACGCATGCGGCCCTGTAATAAACCACGAGTATCAGAGTGGTTGGAGGAACTATTCAACATTGGTGCCGAGGCCGTGTCGAAATTGGGCTTTGACGATTTGGTTACTTTCGACGAGAATTTCTTCGATGCAGAGACCGTCGTATTGGAGAGGGAACCCCCTCTGGTTGAAATCGTTGATACCGATCGTTGCGTGAAAGTTCGTTTTGCGAATGAAATTCCCGAAGAGGTTTTGGAGGCACATCTTCCTCACCATGCTTCTGGGAGAAAGGGAATTTCCCCTGTTGTGCGCTATTGGTGTATGCGTGAGTTCAGCGAACTTTATCCCAGAGCTCCTTGCTTCGATTTTGATTTAGTGTAGCTGCTTCAATTTCGTTGGTTCGCTGTTTGATGTTCCTTATTATTATTAATTTTTTGATGTATTTTGTTTTGTGTTCAATATATATATATATATATATATATATATATATATATATATATATATATATATATATATATATTTTGAATGTGATAGTGTTAGGTTATCTATTTTACGTTTCTTATTTTTTTCAATTTTATATTTCCCCCCTTTTAATTAATTATATATATATATTTTTTTTTACATTTGTAGTTGCGCATAGAATTTATTAAAGAAAAGTGTTAACAATGTGTTTTCATGATTTGTTTCTCGCGCCTGACTTCCATTAATCCCTAATATTCCTGTCGCCATGACGCGTGTAAATCCAACATGGCTGCTCATAAATGTCATCAGTAAAGTTTTTAGTGACGGGTCTTTAGTTTTGTTTGATATCGAAGTAATTTTTCGTCTGTCGCTCGTTTTTCCTTATTCTACCGCAATTGGAACATTTATTTATTAATATTGTTTTAAAGTGACAATAGTATAATATGTATATATATATATATATATGTTTATGTTGTGTGTCACTTCAATATGGCTAATGTTTTGTAATTCTTCGATTGCGTTATTTATTGTTTTGAGTAGTTTATTTTATAGAGTATTCGATAATATAAAACATATGCACTCACACATACATATATATATATATATACGTATTTATATGTATATTTCTCTCGTTAATGTAGTGTTCGTACGAAATGAAATGTTAATTATTTATTTTATATTAATTTCTTTTAATAAGATAGAACACGCACACGCACACGTATATATGTATATATTTCTGGCAAAGTGATTTTCATTTAGATTCTTTTGTGATATAGTGTTGTGTATTTGAGGTTATGTGTCAATCATTTGATTTCATATATACATATATATTTTGTATTGTGACAACATAGTATTGAAGGTTTTGTTTCTAGATTATTGTGCGTTTAATGTGTGTTTACATATTTGTGCTTGATGACAGAATTTCTGTAAGCAATTCCTCAAGTCGTTGCGGTGTTAATTATTTTGAGCGTTTGGCCTGTCGACAGGTTGTCGCTTGGTCCCAAGTGTTGCGTTGTGTGTTCTATTTTTTTTGTAGATTATTAATAGTGGTTTTAGTTTACAAAATAGATTATTTATATGTTTATATAGAGACATGCATGTTTCATAATGTAGTTCTTATTTTATAATGCTTTACCGGCATGTAGGCTAGTTTTAAATATGTATTTCAGATTGTAGAATGCACATAGATTAGTAGTAGTATAGAATATATATGTTTCTGACAATGTAACTTTTATTTCTTTAATAATACAATATTGTATGTTTTATATATTCGTTAGACTATTAGTTTTTAACTTCGTATATACTTATAATTCATAAATTGATAATATTGTATTTGTTGCATAGTATTATAAGCACTAACACTAATATTTACTAGTTTATTACATATCTAGCATATATGTTTATACTTATATGTAACTCTCCAAGTTGATTGATTAAAATATATTTATATATACATGTATTTCTGGCGCTTCAATTATTTCCCTTTTTGTAGTTATTCTTATTTCCTGGTTTATTTGTTTGGTTCGTAACTCGTTCAATCCGTTAGCTGGTTTTATTTATTTTATTTTATACTGGTTGGATTTATTAGTCGCCCTCGCTTTGTTAATCCTTCCTTTAGTTTCGTAGCGCCGTGTGTTCGCTTGCGCATTCAAATCTTTATTCGCGCGTTTTGTATAGAATAGTTTTCTTGTTCTTGTTACGGCGCGTGCGGAGCGCGGGACGTGACACCCCCGCCCTTGGAGTTCAAATTTCCAAAGGAAATTTGACTGATGGTGTCTCTGAGTCGGCTCAAGGCGGACGTAGATGGCGTTGGTTGTTAAGTGACTACCGGTGTTATCGATATCCCTCGAGGTTGTGCTGTTTGATCATCGATATTTCGTTTTCTTTTGAGGTATAGTAGCAGGTGGGTAACTGAGCCGCATATTGCTCCTAATAGGGCGATTCCACATCCGTAAGTTTCACGTAACTGGTATCCGTGTATGGCTATATCTATTATCGTCTTGATTAGTTTAAATATTACAAGTATTCCAAATATTGCTGCACTGACAGTTCCAAATTCCATAAAACCAATCCATAAGCTTGATACGGTATTTTTTGCTATTGTCGTTAATGTGTTTTCGTCCATCATTCCCAGGATGTTTACTGTTCCAGGGACGATTGTTTTTCCTGTTGCTCCTCTGGCCAATGTGTTCAAAACTGCAGATTTTTCTGCCGGGAACATGACGTGGTCCCATAGTGCATCGAGGTCTTTTTGGGTATATATTCCGCTCGTGGCCAACGACGATGGTGCTGAATATTGCCACGTTTGGCGTACGTCCGGGCGGAGTTCCTGTGGTGCAATTGTTTCCATGGGTTTTGGTACGAATTTGTGCCAGAGTCCGTCGATATTGTATAGCGTAGGTAGTACCGCGCTACATTCTCTGTGGTTTCCGTGTTGCGTTAGGATGTGTGTTTTTGGCGTTAAAAATGCGGTGCGATTCCCTTGCCAAACGGGTAGCTCCGAGTAGCATTCTGTTGTATGTCGTACTTTTACTTGTACCGGAATGCATTTGACTATGTGGACTGCTTCTCCTGCGATCAGGGCCATGTGTCCTGGGGTTTTGGATATGGTATATGCAAATTCATCGGGCAGTAAGATTGCTAAGCTTAAAGCATTTTCTATTAGTTTCTTCTGCGTGGTACATCTTTGTGTCAGTATATCATGGTACAATGTTGTCATTTGTCGTTTAATATGTTTCTCTACGTAAATGAATTTTGAGTTGACGTATGCGAATATGTCCAAGTTTTCGACTGCTGTCTTGCTTTTGGAGATAAACGTATTTCCTCTTGTTGTTTCAACTATTTGGGGTGTTCGGTGGATAGTAGGGTATATCCACACAGTGGCTGTTCTTCGGTTTTAGTCAGTGCAAATGTTACTTCTTGCGTTGTTAGTGCGTAAACTGGTTGTGCTGATTCTCTGTTGGTTTTTATTTCCTGGATCTTTGTAGCAATTCCTTCATATAGCACATCGTACTGATCAAATTTGCATGGTGAGGGTGGTTGTGGTTGCCAATAAGTGTATCCGTCTTCAGCGTCTAGACAGTTTCCTTCGCTAAAGGTACATACTGTTCCTGATTTCAGTAGAATTTTGTTCGCCTCGATCCGTACTGGCACAACTGCTGATTTTAAACTTATCCTTACTGTTGCTTGTACGACGACCTTTTCCCAGCTCCCGTATGGGTCTACATACTGTGTTCCCTGGCAGCTGCCGTCGTCTGTTAGCTTGCCGGCTAGGACAAGCGACCTTGTTTCTGTTGCATTATCTTTTAAGGCCAACTATAAGGTTTTGTGGTCCGAGTGAAAATGTGCCGTCTTGGTGCATCCTTGCACATTGTTGGTCGGTTGTTTCATGGAGGTATTCGGCGAATCCGTTATGCACTGCCGACGTGTGAAAGTGCATGCCACAGTAATATACAATTCGAGTTATTTGCACCTTGCATTGCCTTACGTTGGTAAATTCAAATTCTGAGAGTTGAAGTAGTTGTATATAAATATCTTGGGTTTCAGTCATTGTAGGCTGTATGCTGCAGTCCCCGATGGAGTTTAGAGAGATAGTGGTAACGTTGAGGTGGTTGCCATTGCAGTCATATCCTACCAGGCCGTATGCTATTTTGATGAGGGTAAGTACGATGACCAGGCGATTCATCTTCCTATTAACAATTTATTAAATTGTTTCTTACTCTCGAGTTTATTAGAAATAAGAATAATCTTTTATTATTATTAATATATATAAAAAAAATTTATATTTATATGTTTTTTTTTTTTTTGTTAAAACTTATTATCGGTGAAAATAAATACCATGAATGCTACCTGGGTTATAATTATATACGTATATGCATACGTATTGCTAAGTAATATAGATGAGATTTGTTTTATCGTTATAAATATATAAGTATATATTATCTATAGGAATAGATATTACAATTATAGCTTGTCTTTGAATATATATATATGTGCGTGTAATGGTAAATATGACGACTTATTTTACGAGTCACTCGGATTATCAATGGAAGTGAGTGTCATAGATATCGCCCACTTTACAACATGCGTGCATATATATATTGGTAAACATAAGTGAAAATTATATGCATAATTATAAATGTCGGTTGTTTACAGGTGGATAGCATCAGTATTTGGTCTTGTGCGTAGCATACAAGTACTTTATAGTTCTACGGCGCGGATTGCTATTCCTTGAACTAAAAAGTTTCTTTCAAGGTGAGTTAGATTAGTGTAAACGATCATGCATTGGAGGCATGATATAGCGGGTTGTAGGTCCGCTAGGTTTATATCACACATACGACAGTATGATATTCGTGTTCTTGCAGATACTCCGCATATGAAATGAGTGGGTGGGTCGTCACATAGGTCCTGGTGGTCTGGATCTAAGTTATCGAAACAGTCTTGACAAAGATGACCGTTATCTAAATGGTAGACAGAACGTATCAACCGAACACAGAGGCAAGACTGAACATCCTCCGTCGCTTCCAGATCGAATGCGGGTACGGGCCCGTCTGAGTCCTCTATGTTAGGGTCGATGAACTCGCCACCTGTTCTGGACATACATACGAAAACAGTTAATATATATATTTTATAATTTTTTATAAGTTTTGTTCGGACCTATCCCTTTGTACAAATACTGTATCCCTGTATGTGGTATAATATATAATATGTTATGGTTATGTTAGTTGTTGTTTATTATATATATTTTCCTTATCTCTCTCTTTTTTTTTCTTTTTTTTTTTATTATTTTTTTTTTGTGTTCAGTACCTAGCATTGCTATTATAATGCTGTATTACATTGTATTAGCTATTATTTGTGTTGGGGTGCGTGCGACGAATTTTCAACATGGTCGCTTGCGTGTATCGTTTGTTTAATGTCAACAGTAGCGTGTTGTTGAAATAGTTAATTTGTTAATCATTATAGTTTATTTTGTAGTGTTTCTGTAATATTGTTTGTGTTTCATGGTATTGTGTGTGTCAATACCGTGTGCTACCTTAATGCGATAGCATAGATTGTGTTGTTTTCGAATTTCGATAGTCATTGTTTTGATTATACGTGACTCGCATTTATATAAATCTTGTTTAATTTAGTTAATGTTTTTTTTCTTTTTTTTTTGTGTGTATTGTGTTACCAGATATTTTGTGTAACGTAACTTTATTCCTTTGCACCGAGTTCAGTCATGTTGTTAATATTTAGTTAGTCCATCTTGATTAATTTCTAACTTATTCCTGTGTTTATTAACCTTTCTTATTTTCCCTATTAATTTATTATTGCATGTACTTGCTATTTGCTATTATTTTGTGTATGATATGAGTTAGTTCCCTTATTAGTGATTAAAACCTACTTGTTAGATTAACATTGTCTGTAATTCTTCAGATTCTACTCTTCCGATGCTGCATCACTTACCTAGATCATTCCCACAACATCACCTGATTCTTCGATATGCCTTGGATACTTACTATGGTTGTCTTCAATCGTCTTATATCTGTGGCCATAAAGGTACTGTTTAGTTTATTTAGTTTAATATGTGTATAATGCATTGTGTGTGCGACCGCTATTGTGTATTACAAAATCCACTTCTACATGTTAGATATAATAATATAACAATACTACGTAGATTAATACATAATAAGATATCCTTTTACTTTCAATTAATCTATCTTAATTATTTTCTAACCACTTTCTACACTTATCAGCTATTTTATTTCTTCTTGTTAATCTGCGACATTCATGCATGTACACTTCCTTGTATGGTGATTAATTGTTCACGAGGTAAGTTGCACTTCCACTGTTTTAGTTATTCGTTGAACTAACACGTTTTACATTCAAACAGTAATCGGAGCATTTGTAATAAACTTCTTTTTCTTTTCAGGTTTCCGCCATCTGTGTTGTTCGACGAACAGTGCCATGCTTCCATAGTATTGTTATAACATTTAGTACTGTTGTATTTTGCATTAAGGCAGTTGAAGTTAATTTGTTCATTTATTTTTCAGCTGGCTGTTGTACATGGTGTTTCGCAAACCGAGATCCATAACCTATTTTGCACGTAAACCTTCTCGTATGATGATTACTTGTTCACAAGGTAACTTTCACTTTCACTCTTTTAATTATTTATTGAATCAACACGTTCTATATTCAAACAATAATTAGAGTACATATAATAATTTTTCCTTTTCTCTTTTAGGTGTTCGATATCTGTATTATTCGACGAACAGCACTACAACATACACTACCGCACTACGTTGCCCACTGAAATCACTTTATTCATTGCTTATTTCGGTTATGCGCTAGTTTTAGCTTGTTTAAGTGCACTGTTCGCGGAATCCCTTTTACTTCAATCTTGACGTTCTGGTTCTGCAAGATTTCTAGCACCTTGTATGGTCCAGTATATTGATCGGAGAATTTTCCTTTACTAGGTTCTTTTAGTAGATATATCGAATCTCCTGTTTTAAAATCTTGAGGGTTAATTCGTCGATCGTTAGTCTTAGTTTGGATTTTATCAAATTTTCTCTTGCCATTCGTTGTACAGTGTTAATTTTTTCGAACAGATCTTCGAGGTATTCTGCGCATGTTGGTTCCGTGTTCTCTTCGATTGTTACTTCACCAATAGGTTCTCTGGCTAGATGTCCGAAACTAATTTGTGCGGGGAGAATTTCGTTCCTTTCCTTCATTTTAGTTTTTATTTTGCGCCAAGACACAGGTTTACTGACATTGATCCAATTATCCAATTGCTTGCTAATAGCATTTAAGATACAAATTTTTGAGAGTGCCGCAGCCATATTAACCCAAAAATATTTTGTATATAGTATAGTGTGATACCATCCATATTTTCCTGGGGGAATCATAAGATCAGCACTACTTACTATGTTACCTACGTCAAATATTAGATGTAGTAACCAATAAAGTATTTTTAATCCAATTATAATCCAATGGCTAGCATATTTATTCAAGTTTTTATATATATCTTCGACTGGTGATTCCCTGTTTTCTCCCTTTTGATTTCTTTGAGCTCGTTGAACTTGCGTTTCTTCAGCTTGAAAATGTTTAGAATCCTTTTCCTTAGTTACCCTTTTTTCTTCTTCATTTATTTTATTCGCAGCACCTTTATTTTTCTCTACCTTTTCAGGATGAATAGTTTTACTGGAAGTGCTTATTATAATTAAATTATTATTTATTTGTATGGAACGTTTAGGAATATTTTTGGTAGATTTGGAATTATTCTTTGAATTTTTACTACAAACCTTTTTGCTTATAGATTCTGTTTTGGATTTAGGGATAGCTATATTTTTATTTTCTATAGTGTGATCTTCCTTGCAATTTAATGATTTGGCTTTGAGTTCGATAAAGTTTCCTTCTGATGGTTTTATAGAAGTTTTTGAGTGAGATGCACTCGCTATCTCTTTTCCTATTATGGTTGAAACATTCACGAAATTCGTGGAGTCTTGCTTTTGTATCTTTGCCAAGTCGAACGTGGAGAGGCGATTTGCACTTCCCAGCGGGTCCAATATCTCTGTGATGTTAGGCAGTGGATAAGCATTGCCTGTCGTCTCGTCGTTCAATTTCCTAGTTTCTGCTTTGTCTGAAAGTTCTTTGGCACTAACATTATTTATCTTGTTTGGTAACTCAGAAAATTTCTCACTCATGATCCTGTCTATGGCACCGTGCGTCCTTTTATTATTTAACGTGACATTATCCCTTATCACAGCAACGGAATGGTGTTTGCATTGAAAAGTTGATTGGTTGAAATGATCAGCATCTCTCTTTTGATTTAGATCTCTATCGAGGTATTTATTTATGCGTTTTTCTTCCCAAGTTATTGCTCTTGTTTCTTTCCTGACATTTTCTTCTATTCCCGGGTTGTTTAGATGTTTCTGCGACGGCGGTACAAATCTCCAGTCCTGGCAGTTGTTTACAGTATAGATACTATTGTATGGTGGATGAGCGTTGTTTTGGTTATAATTATCCGAAGGTGTCGGACGTTGGTATCGAATTCTATTGTTCACTTGTTTTAATTCTCGTGTTGCTTTCACGGCTTAGCGGTACGCATCGTCCAAGGATTGGTATCCTGCTATCTTTACTCGTAAATACACCTCGTTTGGGAGCCCCTTAACGAAAGCTTCCCTCGTGTCTCGATCTATCCTATCTTGAAATACGGTGCCGTACTCGTACCTTTCCCCGTTCATTATCGCCAGCCTGAGATCTTTGACGCGTTCTATGTAGTCCAAAATATCTTCTCCCGGTCGTTGAAATATTGTAGCTAATTCCCCTTTATATTCGTTAACCGTTTTTCCCGGACCGAACATATCTTTTAATTTATTCCCGAAATCGTTTAAACTTATTACTTCTGTGTCTTCTACGGCGAGAAACGCGTGTCCGCGAAGCTTATTCGTTAATAATTTTACTAACTGAGATTCTTGATGCCTAGGAACCATGTTTCGTGCACGCTCGCATGCTCTTAAAAATCGAAATACCGAGGGTCGATGTCCGTCGAACACTGGTACTGTCTCTATTGCATCTTTTAACTTAATTGATTGGGGATTAACTTCTATCGGTATTGTCGCTTGGGAAATTATCGGCGATGATACGGGTGTCTTGATTTCCTTTTTTATTTTCAGTGAACGCACATCGTCTTGTAATTTATTCATTGTTGTACTCATGTCGCGAAAATTCGCATCCCATGCTTTAAGTTTTTCCGATAACATCAAGATCATGCCTTTGTCCAACGATTCTAATTTAGTCGACATTATTTCTTAGGTATATATTTTATCGATAATCGTGACAACTTTAATCCCTTGTGGTGCGAATCGAACCGTTTAAACCAACTTTAATCCTCCGTGGAGCGTATCCCACTGCTGCCACCAAAAATTTATTACTTTACTCTGTTACGTATCTATTTGTTTAAATCGATCAAATTTAAAGTTAAATTTTACTGAAAAATTTTTTTTTTATAGTTTGAGTTTTGAATTTAATCGGAAGGGAAATAAATTGAAATGATATTATTGTGTATTTAATACTGATTTAGATTTCTAATTAATACGGTAGTTGCTGCCACCAGAAATAGTCTAAGGACTATTTCAAAATATTTTATTTTTATTATTTTCTTTTACGCTTAATGGGTAGCGTTAACTGACGCTTAATGCAACTGGTAAACGAATTCCACTTTTCGGCTAACCTGCTATGCGCAGGGATACTAGCACGGGAGAGGATTAAAGCTGGGTACAATAAATATTTTTCCTCGTTGAACGGATTTTTATTTGAATGTAAAATGGCTTAGGTTATTATATATATATTTTATTAGCTAGATAATATATATTTTAGCGTTGCTGGATTGGATAGGAATGTGAGATTTTTCGTTGTTTTATATAAATTTATTTTTACGTTTGACTTCTTCTTCTCTTTTAATTTCGCTGTAGTAGTTTGCCGTTAGGACCGAAACTCAATTCATTTACTACGATGGATTCTGTCACCACGATTTTCTTGCCTTTTGAGTTTAATAATCGGGGATGATTCTAACGATCCTCTCTGTGTGGGACTCGTGTGATTTCGCAAGCCTTGCCCAAAGACGGGTAATATTTTACCAACAGTGGGAGGAGGAATGCGGAGATCGATGGGTGTTTTCGATAAGCGAAAACACCGTTTGCACAAGCCAACACAGCGAACGATCCTTTGGTTAAATTCTCGAAGGGAAATTGTTCTGTTATATCTCTCTTACAATCGCATGCAATGATGGCAAGAATATCAGTTAATAGCAACGCCGGTATTGTTCTTAATTTTCGATTGACCCCGACGATGTATTTAATAGTCCTTTCTGTGCGGGACTTATGTGATTTCGCAAGCCTTGCCCAAAGACGGGTAATATTTTACCAACAATGGGAGGAGGAATGCGAAGATCAGTGGATGTTTCAGTAGTTGAAAACACCGTTCGCACAAGCCGACACAGCGGACAACTCTTTTGTTAAAAGTTTAAACAATGATTCTATCTTCAAAACCGTTCACGAAAATAAAACGAAATCGATGATAGGAAGTTCTAATTCAATTCTCGAGGGCAACGAGATTACCAGGGAAGAAGGAAATTTTCAAAATTAATTTTCTTACCTTGAGGAGTAGGTGCTGTCTGGTGCCATTGCCTCAGCCGCTCCGGTGGTCGTCGAAGTTTTGTTGAGTTTATTATTTGAACTCGAATATAGTTTACTATCAACTCTTACTTTATTTATCTATTTTAATACAGACTGAGCAATTCACTTAGCTGGATTAATACCGCAATTACAATGCGCGTTTGTGTTTAAACGATGAAATGAGGACTTCAAAGATAAAATTTTCTTTTTACTTAGTCGCGACTCTCTTTTCTTGACCGAAAAAATTAAGACCCCGAAACGCAAAATACTATACAAAATTTCTAAACGCAGTGACGAGCGCAATAGCGAACGTAGTAATAAATTAATAATGGGCCGTAATAACAAACGATCACAAGAATTATGAACAAACTAATGAGCGAAGAATAATGAGCCGTAAGGAATGAACACTATAAAAAATGAACGAACGCAAATTATAAGAAGAATGGACACTATAATAATGAACAAAGAATAATGAACCGTAATAAGAATGTTCACCAGAATAATAATGAGCGCTGCGCTATGTTGCTACGCTTATTTATAATGCCATCCCCCACGGGGTGGTGGTCCACTGGGGGTACGCTTCCGTGGGAATCGGGATGTTGCAGTTTGGGCTTCTTGGAATCGTACGTGACAAAATGCAAATTCCATATTTCGACTTAGTTTTTATCAGTCCTGTGTTCCGCTGAGCTAGCGTCTAGGAGATTTGAAGCATTCCACGCTGATCTAATCCTTTCCACGAGAAACTTCCACGTGCTGTACCGTGGGAATTACCGGTGTTCTTCGGCCCGTGGAAGGGCTGATGGCTGCAGCATCATTATCATTTCAATGTTTACTGGGTAAACACGCGCAGCTCCGCTGCTCTCCCATAACAAGGACCTCCTCCTTCGAGTTGTTTTGCGTAAGTTTGGATGTTTGCATATTAAGGTTGTTTTTGTGATTTTGATTGTTTTTTCCTTTTTTGCTATTTCCCTAGGCTTCGGTGATCGACGTTCGAACAATGTTTGCGGAGTCGTTTCCATCAGAGGTTCCTTTCCAGACTTCCCTGGTACGTATTTAGTCTTGTTTTTAGTCCGCTTGATTCGTCCTGTTTCGTTTTATTTAAAATATACCGTGTTGTTCTCAGCCCAAGCGAAAGAGGGATTCCGAAGAACCCATGGGCGACTCGGGAGGACCAATCAAACGCATGCGGCCCTGTAATAAACCACGAGTATCAGAGTGGTTGGAGGAACTATTCAACATTGGTGCCGAGGCCGTGTCGAAATTGGGCTTTGACGATTTGGTTACTTTCGACGAGAATTTCTTCGATGCAGAGACCGTCGTATTGGAGAGGGAACCCCCTCTGGTTGAAATCGTTGATACCGATCGTTGCGTGAAAGTTCGTTTTGCGAATGAAATTCCCGAAGAGGTTTTGGAGGCACATCTTCCTCACCATGCTTCTGGGAGAAAGGGAATTTCCCCTGTTGTGCGCTATTGGTGTATGCGTGAGTTCAGCGAACTTTATCCCAGAGCTCCTTGCTTCGATTTTGATTTAGTGTAGCTGCTTCAATTTCGTTGGTTCGCTGTTTGATGTTCCTTATTATTATTAATTTTTTGATGTATTTTGTTTTGTGTTCTATATATATATATATATATATATATATATATATATATATATATGAATGTGATAGTGTTAGGTTATCTATTTTACGTTTCTTATTTTTTTCAATTTTATATTTCCCCCCTTTTAATTAATTATATATATATATTTTTTTTTACATTTGTAGTTGCGCATAGAATTTATTAAAGAAAAGTGTTAACAATGTGTTTTCATGATTTGTTTCTCGCGCCTGACTTCCATTAATCCCTAATATTCCTGTCGCCATGACGCGTGTAAATCCAACATGGCTGCTCATAAATGTCATCAGTAAAGTTTTTAGTGACGGGTCTTTAGTTTTGTTTGATATCGAAGTAATTTTTCGTCTGTCGCTCGTTTTTCCTTATTCTACCGCAATTGGAACATTTATTTATTAATATTGTTTTAAAGTGACAATAGTATAATATGTATATATATATATATATATGTTTATGTTGTGTGTCACTTCAATATGGCTAATGTTTTGTAATTCTTCGATTGCGTTATTTATTGTTTTGAGTAGTTTATTTTATAGAGTATTCGATAATATAAAACATATGCACTCACACATACATATATATATATATATACGTATTTATATGTATATTTCTCTCGTTCATGTAGTGTTCGTACGAAATGAAATGTTAATTATTTATTTTATATTAATTTCTTTTAATAAGATAGAACACGCACACGCACACGTATATATGTATATATTTCTGGCAAAGTGATTTTCATTTAGATTCTTTTGTGATATAGTGTTGTGTATTTGAGGTTATGTGTCAATCATTTGATTTCATATATACATATATATTTTGTATTGTGACAACATAGTATTGAAGGTTTTGTTTCTAGATTATTGTGCGTTTAATGTGTGTTTACATATTTGTGCTTGATGACAGAATTTCTGTAAGCAATTCCTCAAGTCGTTGCGGTGTTAATTATTTTGAGCGTTTGGCCTGTCGACAGGTTGTCGCTTGGTCCCAAGTGTTGCGTTGTGTGTTCTATTTTTTTTGTAGATTATTAATAGTGGTTTTAGTTTAGAAAATAGATTATTTATATGTTTATATAGAGACATGCATGTTTCATAATGTAGTTCTTATTTTATAATGCTTTACCGGCATGTAGGCTAGTTTTAAATATGTATTTCAGATTGTAGAATGCACATAGATTAGTAGTAGTATAGAATATATATGTTTCTGACAATGTAACTTTTATTTCTTTAATAATACAATATTGTATGTTTTATATATTCGTTAGACTATTAGTTTTTAACTTCGTATATACTTATAATTCATAAATTGATAATATTGTATTTGTTGCATAGTATTATAAGCACTAACACTAATATTTACTAGTTTATTACATATCTAGCATATATGTTTATACTTATATGTAACTCTCCAAGTTGATTGATTAAAATATATTTATATATACATGTATTTCTGGCGCTTCAATTATTTCCCTTTTTGTAGTTATTCTTATTTCCTGGTTTATTTGTTTGGTTCGTAACTCGTTCAATCCGTTAGCTGGTTTTATTTATTTTATTTTATACTGGTTGGATTTATTAGTCGCCCTCGCTTTGTTAATCCTTCCTTTAGTTTCGTAGCGCCGTGTGTTCGCTTGCGCATTCAAATCTTTATTCGCGCGTTTTGTATAGAATAGTTTTCTTGTTCTTGTTACGGCGCGTGCGGAGCGCGGGACGTGACACCCCCGCCCTTGGAGTTCAAATTTCCAAAGGAAATTTGACTGATGGTGTCTCTGAGTCGGCTCAAGGCGGACGTAGATGGCGTTGGTTGTTAAGTGACTACCGGTGTTATCGATATCCCTCGAGGTTGTGCTGTTTGATCATCGATATTTCGTTTTCTTTTGAGGTATAGTAGCAGGTGGGTAACTGAGCCGCATATTGCTCCTAATAGGGCGATTCCACATCCGTAAGTTTCACGTAACTGGTATCCGTGTATGGCTATATCTATTATCGTCTTGATTAGTTTAAATATTACAAGTATTCCAAATATTGCTGCACTGACAGTTCCAAATTCCATAAAACCAATCCATAAGCTTGATACGGTATTTTTTGCTATTGTCGTTAATGTGTTTTCGTCCATCATTCCCAGGATGTTTACTGTTCCAGGGACGATTGTTTTTCCTGTTGCTCCTCTGGCCAATGTGTTCAAAACTGCAGATTTTTCTGCCGGGAACATGACGTGGTCCCATAGTGCATCGAGGTCTTTTTGGGTATATATTCCGCTCGTGGCCAACGACGATGGTGCTGAATATTGCCACGTTTGGCGTACGTCCGGGCGGAGTTCCTGTGGTGCAATTGTTTCCATGGGTTTTGGTACGAATTTGTGCCAGAGTCCGTCGATATTGTATAGCGTAGGTAGTACCGCGCTACATTCTCTGTGGTTTCCGTGTTGCGTTAGGATGTGTGTTTTTGGCGTTAAAAATGCGGTGCGATTCCCTTGCCAAACGGGTAGCTCCGAGTAGCATTCTGTTGTATGTCGTACTTTTACTTGTACCGGAATGCATTTGACTATGTGGACTGCTTCTCCTGCGATCAGGGCCATGTGTCCTGGGGTTTTGGATATGGTATATGCAAATTCATCGGGCAGTAAGATTGCTAAGCTTAAAGCATTTTCTATTAGTTTCTTCTGCGTGGTACATCTTTGTGTCAGTATATCATGGTACAATGTTGTCATTTGTCGTTTAATATGTTTCTCTACGTAAATGAATTTTGAGTTGACGTATGCGAATATGTCCAAGTTTTCGACTGCTGTCTTGCTTTTGGAGATAAACGTATTTCCTCTTGTTGTTTCAACTATTTGGGGTGTTCGGTGGATAGTAGGGTATATCCACACAGTGGCTGTTCTTCGGTTTTAGTCAGTGCAAATGTTACTTCTTGCGTTGTTAGTGCGTAAACTGGTTGTGCTGATTCTCTGTTGGTTTTTATTTCCTGGATCTTTGTAGCAATTCCTTCATATAGCACATCGTACTGATCAAATTTGCATGGTGAGGGTGGTTGTGGTTGCCAATAAGTGTATCCGTCTTCAGCGTCTAGACAGTTTCCTTCGCTAAAGGTACATACTGTTCCTGATTTCAGTAGAATTTTGTTCGCCTCGATCCGTACTGGCACAACTGCTGATTTTAAACTTATCCTTACTGTTGCTTGTACGACGACCTTTTCCCAGCTCCCGTATGGGTCTACATACTGTGTTCCCTGGCAGCTGCCGTCGTCTGTTAGCTTGCCGGCTAGGACAAGCGACCTTGTTTCTGTTGCATTATCTTTTAAGGCCAACTATAAGGTTTTGTGGTCCGAGTGAAAATGTGCCGTCTTGGTGCATCCTTGCACATTGTTGGTCGGTTGTTTCATGGAGGTATTCGGCGAATCCGTTATGCACTGCCGACGTGTGAAAGTGCATGCCACAGTAATATACAATTCGAGTTATTTGCACCTTGCATTGCCTTACGTTGGTAAATTCAAATTCTGAGAGTTGAAGTAGTTGTATATAAATATCTTGGGTTTCAGTCATTGTAGGCTGTATGCTGCAGTCCCCGATGGAGTTTAGAGAGATAGTGGTAACGTTGAGGTGGTTGCCATTGCAGTCATATCCTACCAGGCCGTATGCTATTTTGATGAGGGTAAGTACGATGACCAGGCGATTCATCTTCCTATTAACAATTTATTAAATTGTTTCTTACTCTCGAGTTTATTAGAAATAAGAATAATCTTTTATTATTATTAATATATATAAAAAAAATTTATATTTATATGTTTTTTTTTTTTTTTTGTTAAAACTTATTATCGGTGAAAATAAATACCATGAATGCTACCTGGGTTATAATTATATACGTATATGCATACGTATTGCTAAGTAATATAGATGAGATTTGTTTTATCGTTATAAATATATAAGTATATATTATCTATAGGAATAGATATTACAATTATAGCTTGTCTTTGAATATATATATATGTGCGTGTAATGGTAAATATGACGACTTATTTTACGAGTCACTCGGATTATCAATGGAAGTGAGTGTCATAGATATCGCCCACTTTACAACATGCGTGCATATATATATTGGTAAACATAAGTGAAAATTATATGCATAATTATAAATGTCGGTTGTTTACAGGTGGATAGCATCAGTATTTGGTCTTGTGCGTAGCATACAAGTACTTTATAGTTCTACGGCGCGGATTGCTATTCCTTGAACTAAAAAGTTTCTTTCAAGGTGAGTTAGATTAGTGTAAACGATCATGCATTGGAGGCATGATATAGCGGGTTGTAGGTCCGCTAGGTTTATATCACACATACGACAGTATGATATTCGTGTTCTTGCAGATACTCCGCATATGAAATGAGTGGGTGGGTCGTCACATAGGTCCTGGTGGTCTGGATCTAAGTTATCGAAACAGTCTTGACAAAGATGACCGTTATCTAAATGGTAGACAGAACGTATCAACCGAACACAGAGGCAAGACTGAACATCCTCCGTCGCTTCCAGATCGAATGCGGGTACGGGCCCGTCTGAGTCCTCTATGTTAGGGTCGATGAACTCGCCACCTGTTCTGGACATACATACGAAAACAGTTAATATATATATTTTATAATTTTTTATAAGTTTTGTTCGGACCTATCCCTTTGTACAAATACTGTATGTGGTATAATATATAATATGTTATGGTTATGTTAGTTGTTGTTTATTATATATATTTTCCTTTTCTCTCTCTTTTTTTTTCTTTTTTTTTTTATTATTTTTTTTTTGTGTTCAGTACCTAGCATTGCTATTATAATGCTGTATTACATTGTATTAGCTATTATTTGTGTTGGGGTGCGTGCGACGAATTTTCAACATGGTCGCTTGCGTGTATCGTTTGTTTAATGTCAACAGTAGCGTGTTGTTGAAATAGTTAATTTGTTAATCATTATAGTTTATTTTGTAGTGTTTCTGTAATATTGTTTGTGTTTCATGGTATTGTGTGTGTCAATACCGTGTGCTACCTTAATGCGATAGCATAGATTGTGTTGTTTTCGAATTTCGATAGTCATTGTTTTGATTATACGTGACTCGCATTTATATAAATCTTGTTTAATTTAGTTAATGTTTTTTTTCTTTTTTTTTTGTGTGTATTGTGTTACCAGATATTTTGTGTAACGTAACTTTATTCCTTTGCACCGAGTTCAGTCATGTTGTTAATATTTAGTTAGTCCATCTTGATTAATTTCTAACTTATTCCTGTGTTTATTAACCTTTCTTATTTTCCCTATTAATTTATTATTGCATGTACTTGCTATTTGCTATTATTTTGTGTATGATATGAGTTAGTTCCCTTATTAGTGATTAAAACCTACTTGTTAGATTAACATTGTCTGTAATTCTTCAGATTCTACTCTTCCGATGCTGCATCACTTACCTAGATCATTCCCACAACATCACCTGATTCTTCGATATGCCTTGGATACTTACTATGGTTGTCTTCAATCGTCTTATATCTGTGGCCATAAAGGTACTGTTTAGTTTATTTAGTTTAATATGTGTATAATGCATTGTGTGTGCGACCGCTATTGTGTATTACAAAATCCACTTCTACATGTTAGATATAATAATATAACAATACTACGTAGATTAATACATAATAAGATATCCTTTTACTTTCAATTAATCTATCTTAATTATTTTCTAACCACTTTCTACACTTATCAGCTATTTTATTTCTTCTTGTTAATCTGCGACATTCATGCATGTACACTTCCTTGTATGGTGATTAATTGTTCACGAGGTAAGTTGCACTTCCACTGTTTTAGTTATTCGTTGAACTAACACGTTTTACATTCAAACAGTAATCGAAGCATTTGTAATAAACTTCTTTTTCTTTTCAGGTTTCAGCCATCTGTGTTGTTCGACGAACAGTGCCATGCTTCCATAGTATTGTTATAACATTTAGTACTGTTGTATTTTGCATTAAGGCAGTTGAAGTTAATTTGTTCATTTATTTTTCAGCTGGCTGTTGTACATGGTGTTTCGCAAACCGAGATCCATAACCTATTTTGCACGTAAACCTTCTCGTATGATGATTACTTGTTCACAAGGTAACTTTCACTTTCACTCTTTTAATTATTTATTGAATCAACACGTTCTATATTCAAACAATAATTAGAGTACATATAATAATTTTTCCTTTTCTCTTTTAGGTGTTCGATATCTGTATTATTCGACGAACAGCACTACAACATACACTACCGCACTACGTTGCCCACTGAAATCACTTTATTCATTGCTTATTTCGGTTATGCGCTAGTTTTAGCTTGTTTAAGTGCACTGTTCGCGGAATCCCTTTTACTTCAATCTTGACGTTCTGGTTCTGCAAGATTTCTAGCACCTTGTATGGTCCAGTATATTGATCGGAGAATTTTCCTTTACTAGGTTCTTTTAGTAGATATATCGAATCTCCTGTTTTAAAATCTTGAGGGTTAATTCGTCGATCGTTAGTCTTAGTTTGGATTTTATCAAATTTTCTCTTGCCATTCGTTGTACAGTGTTAATTTTTTCGAACAGATCTTCGAGGTATTCTGCGCATGTTGGTTCCGTGTTCTCTTCGATTGTTACTTCACCAATAGGTTCTCTGGCTAGATGTCCGAAACTAATTTGTGCGGGGAGAATTTCGTTCCTTTCCTTCATTTTAGTTTTTATTTTGCGCCAAGACACAGGTTTACTGACATTGATCCAATTATCCAATTGCTTGCTAATAGCATTTAAGATACAAATTTTTGAGAGTGCCGCAGCCATATTAACCCAAAAATATTTTGTATATAGTATAGTGTGATACCATCCATATTTTCCTGGGGGAATCATAAGATCAGCACTACTTACTATGTTACCTACGTCAAATATTAGATGTAGTAACCAATAAAGTATTTTTAATCCAATTATAATCCAATGGCTAGCATATTTATTCAAGTTTTTATATATATCTTCGACTGGTGATTCCCTGTTTTCTCCCTTTTGATTTCTTTGAGCTCGTTGAACTTGCGTTTCTTCAGCTTGAAAATGTTTAGAATCCTTTTCCTTAGTTACCCTTTTTTCTTCTTCATTTATTTTATTCGCAGCACCTTTATTTTTCTCTACCTTTTCAGGATGAATAGTTTTACTGGAAGTGCTTATTATAATTAAATTATTATTTATTTGTATGGAACGTTTAGGAATATTTTTGGTAGATTTGGAATTATTCTTTGAATTTTTACTACAAACCTTTTTGCTTATAGATTCTGTTTTGGATTTAGGGATAGCTATATTTTTATTTTCTATAGTGTGATCTTCCTTGCAATTTAATGATTTGGCTTTGAGTTCGATAAAGTTTCCTTCTGATGGTTTTATAGAAGTTTTTGAGTGAGATGCACTCGCTATCTCTTTTCCTATTATGGTTGAAACATTCACGAAATTCGTGGAGTCTTGCTTTTGTATCTTTGCCAAGTCGAACGTGGAGAGGCGATTTGCACTTCCCAGCGGGTCCAATATCTCTGTGATGTTAGGCAGTGGATAAGCATTGCCTGTCGTCTCGTCGTTCAATTTCCTAGTTTCTGCTTTGTCTGAAAGTTCTTTGGCACTAACATTATTTATCTTGTTTGGTAACTCAGAAAATTTCTCACTCATGATCCTGTCTATGGCACCGTGCGTCCTTTTATTATTTAACGTGACATTATCCCTTATCACAGCAACGGAATGGTGTTTGCATTGAAAAGTTGATTGGTTGAAATGATCAGCATCTCTCTTTTGATTTAGATCTCTATCGAGGTATTTATTTATGCGTTTTTCTTCCCAAGTTATTGCTCTTGTTTCTTTCCTGACATTTTCTTCTATTCCCGGGTTGTTTAGATGTTTCTGCGACGGCGGTACAAATCTCCAGTCCTGGCGGTTGTTTACAGTATAGATACTATTGTATGGTGGATGAGCGTTGTTTTGGTTATAATTATCCGAAGGTGTCGGACGTTGGTATCGAATTCTATTGTTCACTTGTTTTAATTCTCGTGTTGCTTTCACGGCTTAGCGGTACGCATCGTCCAAGGATTGGTATCCTGCTATCTTTACTCGTAAATACACCTCGTTTGGGAGCCCCTTAACGAAAGCTTCCCTCGTGTCTCGATCTATCCTATCTTGAAATACGGTGCCGTACTCGTACCTTTCCCCGTTCATTATCGCCAGCCTGAGATCTTTGACGCGTTCTATGTAGTCCAAAATATCTTCTCCCGGTCGTTGAAATATTGTAGCTAATTCCCCTTTATATTCGTTAACCGTTTTTCCCGGACCGAACATATCTTTTAATTTATTCCCGAAATCGTTTAAACTTATTACTTCTGTGTCTTCTACGGCGAGAAACGCGTGTCCGCGAAGCTTATTCGTTAATAATTTTACTAACTGAGATTCTTGATGCCTAGGAACCATGTTTCGTGCACGCTCGCATGCTCTTAAAAATCGAAATACCGAGGGTCGATGTCCGTCGAACACTGGTACTGTCTCTATTGCATCTTTTAACTTAATTGATTGGGGATTAACTTCTATCGGTATTGTCGCTTGGGAAATTATCGGCGATGATACGGGTGTCTTGATTTCCTTTTTTATTTTCAGTGAACGCACATCGTCTTGTAATTTATTCATTGTTGTACTTATGTCGCGAAAATTCGCATCCCATGCTTTAAGTTTTTCCGATAACATCAAGATCATGCCTTTGTCCAACGATTCTAATTTAGTCGACATTATTTCTTAGGTATATATTTTATCGATAATCGTGACAACTTTAATCCCTTGTGGAGCGAATCGAACCGTTTAAACCAACTTTAATCCTCCGTGGAGCGTATCCCACTGCTGCCACCAAAAATTTATTACTTTACTCTGTTACGTATCTATTTGTTTAAATCGATCAAATTTAAAGTTAAATTTTACTGAAAATTTTTTTTTTATAGTTTGAGTTTTGAATTTAATCGGAAGGGAAATAAATTGAAATGATATTATTGTGTATTTAATACTGATTTAGATTTCTAATTAATACGGTAGTTGCTGCCACCAGAAATAGTCTAAGGACTATTTCAAAATATTTTATTTTTATTATTTTCTTTTACGCTTAATGGGTAGCGTTAACTGACGCTTAATGCAACTGGTAAACGAATTCCACTTTTCGGCTAACCTGCTATGCGCAGGGATACTAGCACGGGAGAGGATTAAAGCTGGGTACAATAAATATTTTTCCTCGTTGAACGGATTTTTATTTGAATGTAAAATGGCTTAGGTTATTATATATATATTTTATTAGCTAGATAATATATATTTTAGCGTTGCTGGATTGGATAGGAATGTGAGATTTTTCGTTGTTTTATATAAATTTATTTTTACGTTTGACTTCTTCTTCTCTTTTAATTTCGCTGTAGTAGTTTGCCGTTAGGACCGAAACTCAATTCATTTACTACGATGGATTCTGTCACCACGATTTTCTTGCCTTTTGAGTTTAATAATCGGGGATGATTCTAACGATCCTCTCTGTGTGGGACTCGTGTGATTTCGCAAGCCTTGCCCAAAGACGGGTAATATTTTACCAACAGTGGGAGGAGGAATGCGGAGATCGATGGGTGTTTTCGATAAGCGAAAACACCGTTTGCACAAGCCAACACAGCGAACGATCCTTTGGTTAAATTCTCGAAGGGAAATTGTTCTGTTATATCTCTCTTACAATCGCATGCAATGATGGCAAGAATATCAGTTAATAGCAACGCCGGTATTGTTCTTAATTTTCGATTGACCCCGACGATGTATTTAATAGTCCTTTCTGTGCGGGACTTATGTGATTTCGCAAGCCTTGCCCAAAGACGGGTAATATTTTACCAACAATGGGAGGAGGAATGCGAAGATCAGTGGATGTTTCAGTAGTTGAAAACACCGTTCGCACAAGCCGACACAGCGGACAACTCTTTTGTTAAAAGTTTAAACAATGATTCTATCTTCAAAACCGTTCACGAAAATAAAACGAAATCGATGATAGGAAGTTCTAATTCAATTCTCGAGGGCAACGAGATTACCAGGGAAGAAGGAAATTTTCAAAATTAATTTTCTTACCTTGAGGAGTAGGTGCTGTCTGGTGCCATTGCCTCAGCCGCTCCGGTGGTCGTCGAAGTTTTGTTGAGTTTATTATTTGAACTCGAATATAGTTTACTATCAACTCTTACTTTATTTATCTATTTTAATACAGACTGAGCAATTCACTTAGCTGGATTAATACCGCAATTACAATGCGCGTTTGTGTTTAAACGATGAAATGAGGACTTCAAAGATAAAATTTTCTTTTTACTTAGTCGCGACTCTCTTTTCTTGACCGAAAAAATTAAGACCCCGAAACGCAAAATACTATACAAAATTTCTAAACGCAGTGACGAGCGCAATAGCGAACGTAGTAATAAATTAATAATGGGCCGTAATAACAAACGATCACAAGAATTATGAACAAACTAATGAGCGAAGAATAATGAGCCGTAAGGAATGAACACTATAAAAAATGAACGAACGCAAATTATAAGAAGAATGGACACTATAATAATGAACAAAGAATAATGAACCGTAATAAGAATGTTCACCAGAATAATAATGAGCGCTGCGCTATGTTGCTACGCTTATTTATAATGCCATCCCCCACGGGGTGGTGGTCCACTGGGGGTACGCTTCCGTGGGAATCGGGATGTTGCAGTTTGGGCTTCTTGGAATCGTACGTGACAAAATGCAAATTCCATATTTCGACTTAGTTTTTATCAGTCCTGTGTTCCGCTGAGCTAGCGTCTAGGAGATTTGAAGCATTCCACGCTGATCTAATCCTTTCCACGAGAAACTTCCACGTGCTGTACCGTGGGAATTACCGGTGTTCTTCGGCCCGTGGAAGGGCTGATGGCTGCAGCATCATTATCATTTCAATGTTTACTGGGTAAACACGCGCAGCTCCGCTGCTCTCCCATAACAAGGACCTCCTCCTTCGAGTTGTTTTGCGTAAGTTTGGATGTTTGCATATTAAGGTTGTTTTTGTGATTTTGATTGTTTTTTCCTTTTTTGCTATTTCCCTAGGCTTCGGTGATCGACGTTCGAACAATGTTTGCGGAGTCGTTTCCATCAGAGGTTCCTTTCCAGACTTCCCTGGTACGTATTTAGTCTTGTTTTTAGTCCGCTTGATTCGTCCTGTTTCGTTTTATTTAAAATATACCGTGTTGTTCTCAGCCCAAGCGAAAGAGGGATTCCGAAGAACCCATGGGCGACTCGGGAGGACCAATCAAACGCATGCGGCCCTGTAATAAACCACGAGTATCAGAGTGGTTGGAGGAACTATTCAACATTGGTGCCGAGGCCGTGTCGAAATTGGGCTTTGACGATTTGGTTACTTTCGACGAGAATTTCTTCGATGCAGAGACCGTCGTATTGGAGAGGGAACCCCCTCTGGTTGAAATCGTTGATACCGATCGTTGCGTGAAAGTTCGTTTTGCGAATGAAATTCCCGAAGAGGTTTTGGAGGCACATCTTCCTCACCATGCTTCTGGGAGAAAGGGAATTTCCCCTGTTGTGCGCTATTGGTGTATGCGTGAGTTCAGCGAACTTTATCCCAGAGCTCCTTGCTTCGATTTTGATTTAGTGTAGCTGCTTCAATTTCGTTGGTTCGCTGTTTGATGTTCCTTATTATTATTAATTTTTTGATGTATTTTGTTTTGTGTTCATATATATATATATATATATATATATATTGAATGTGATAGTGTTAGGTTATCTATTTTACGTTTCTTATTTTTTTCAATTTTATATTTCCCCCCTTTTAATTAATTATATATATATATTTTTTTTTACATTTGTAGTTGCGCATAGAATTTATTAAAGAAAAGTGTTAACAATGTGTTTTCATGATTTGTTTCTCGCGCCTGACTTCCATTAATCCCTAATATTCCTGTCGCCATGACGCGTGTAAATCCAACATGGCTGCTCATAAATGTCATCAGTAAAGTTTTTAGTGACGGGTCTTTAGTTTTGTTTGATATCGAAGTAATTTTTCGTCTGTCGCTCGTTTTTCCTTATTCTACCGCAATTGGAACATTTATTTATTAATATTGTTTTAAAGTGACAATAGTATAATATGTATATATATATATATATGTTTATGTTGTGTGTCACTTCAATATGGCTAATGTTTTGTAATTCTTCGATTGCGTTATTTATTGTTTTGAGTAGTTTATTTTATAGAGTATTCGATAATATAAAACATATGCACTCACACATACATACATATATATATATACGTATTTATATGTATATTTCTCTCGTTCATGTAGTGTTCGTACGAAATGAAATGTTAATTATTTATTTTATATTAATTTCTTTTAATAAGATAGAACACGCACACGCACACGTATATATGTATATATTTCTGGCAAAGTGATTTTCATTTAGATTCTTTTGTGATATAGTGTTGTGTATTTGAGGTTATGTGTCAATCATTTGATTTCATATATACATATATATTTTGTATTGTGACAACATAGTATTGAAGGTTTTGTTTCTAGATTATTGTGCGTTTAATGTGTGTTTACATATTTGTGCTTGATGACAGAATTTCTGTAAGCAATTCCTCAAGTCGTTGCGGTGTTAATTATTTTGAGCGTTTGGCCTGTCGACAGGTTGTCGCTTGGTCCCAAGTGTTGCGTTGTGTGTTCTATTTTTTTTGTAGATTATTAATAGTGGTTTTAGTTTAGAAAATAGATTATTTATATGTTTATATAGAGACATGCATGTTTCATAATGTAGTTCTTATTTTATAATGCTTTACCGGCATGTAGGCTAGTTTTAAATATGTATTTCAGATTGTAGAATGCACATAGATTAGTAGTAGTATAGAATATATATGTTTCTGACAATGTAACTTTTATTTCTTTAATAATACAATATTGTATGTTTTATATATTCGTTAGACTATTAGTTTTTAACTTCGTATATACTTATAATTCATAAATTGATAATATTGTATTTGTTGCATAGTATTATAAGCACTAACACTAATATTTACTAGTTTATTACATATCTAGCATATATGTTTATACTTATATGTAACTCTCCAAGTTGATTGATTAAAATATATTTATATATACATGTATTTCTGGCGCTTCAATTATTTCCCTTTTTGTAGTTATTCTTATTTCCTGGTTTATTTGTTTGGTTCGTAACTCGTTCAATCCGTTAGCTGGTTTTATTTATTTTATTTTATACTGGTTGGATTTATTAGTCGCCCTCGCTTTGTTAATCCTTCCTTTAGTTTCGTAGCGCCGTGTGTTCGTTTGTGCATTCAAATCTTTATTCGCGCGTTTTGTATAGAATAGTTTTCTTGTTCTTGTTACGGCGCGTGCGGAGCGCGGGACGTGACACCCCCGCCCTTGGAGTTCAAATTTCCAAAGGAAATTTGGCTGATGGTGTCTCTGAGTCGGCTCAAGGCGGACGTAGATGGCGTTGGTTGTTAAGTGACTACCGGTGTTATCGATATCCCTCGAGGTTGTGCTGTTTGATCATCGATATTTCGTTTTCTTTTGAGGTATAGTAGCAGGTGGGTAACTGAGCCGCATATTGCTCCTAATAGGGCGATTCCACATCCGTAAGTTTCACGTAACTGGTATCCGTGTATGGCTATATCTATTATCGTCTTGATTAGTTTAAATATTACAAGTATTCCAAATATTGCTGCACTGACAGTTCCAAATTCCATAAAACCAATCCATAAGCTTGATACGGTATTTTTTGCTATTGTCGTTAATGTGTTTTCGTCCATCATTCCCAGGATGTTTACTGTTCCAGGGACGATTGTTTTTCCTGTTGCTCCTCTGGCCAATGTGTTCAAAACTGCAGATTTTTCTGCCGGGAACATGACGTGGTCCCATAGTGCATCGAGGTCTTTTTGGGTATATATTCCGCTCGTGGCCAACGACGATGGTGCTGAATATTGCCACGTTTGGCGTACGTCCGGGCGGAGTTCCTGTGGTGCAATTGTTTCCATGGGTTTTGGTACGAATTTGTGCCAGAGTCCGTCGATATTGTATAGCGTAGGTAGTACCGCGCTACATTCTCTGTGGTTTCCGTGTTGCGTTAGGATGTGTGTTTTTGGCGTTAAAAATGCGGTGCGATTCCCTTGCCAAACGGGTAGCTCCGAGTAGCATTCTGTTGTATGTCGTACTTTTACTTGTACCGGAATGCATTTGACTATGTGGACTGCTTCTCCTGCGATCAGGGCCATGTGTCCTGGGGTTTTGGATATGGTATATGCAAATTCATCGGGCAGTAAGATTGCTAAGCTTAAAGCATTTTCTATTAGTTTCTTCTGCGTGGTACATCTTTGTGTCAGTATATCATGGTACAATGTTGTCATTTGTCGTTTAATATGTTTCTCTACGTAAATGAATTTTGAGTTGACGTATGCGAATATGTCCAAGTTTTCGACTGCTGTCTTGCTTTTGGAGATAAACGTATTTCCTCTTGTTGTTTCAACTATTTGGGGTGTTCGGTGGATAGTAGGGTATATCCACACAGTGGCTGTTCTTCGGTTTTAGTCAGTGCAAATGTTACTTCTTGCGTTGTTAGTGCGTAAACTGGTTGTGCTGATTCTCTGTTGGTTTTTATTTCCTGGATCTTTGTAGCAATTCCTTCATATAGCACATCGTACTGATCAAATTTGCATGGTGAGGGTGGTTGTGGTTGCCAATAAGTGTATCCGTCTTCAGCGTCTAGACAGTTTCCTTCGCTAAAGGTACATACTGTTCCTGATTTCAGTAGAATTTTGTTCGCCTCGATCCGTACTGGCACAACTGCTGATTTTAAACTTATCCTTACTGTTGCTTGTACGACGACCTTTTCCCAGCTCCCGTATGGGTCTACATACTGTGTTCCCTGGCAGCTGCCGTCGTCTGTTAGCTTGCCGGCTAGGACAAGCGACCTTGTTTCTGTTGCATTATCTTTTAAGGCCAACTATAAGGTTTTGTGGTCCGAGTGAAAATGTGCCGTCTTGGTGCATCCTTGCACATTGTTGGTCGGTTGTTTCATGGAGGTATTCGGCGAATCCGTTATGCACTGCCGACGTGTGAAAGTGCATGCCACAGTAATATACAATTCGAGTTATTTGCACCTTGCATTGCCTTACGTTGGTAAATTCAAATTCTGAGAGTTGAAGTAGTTGTATATAAATATCTTGGGTTTCAGTCATTGTAGGCTGTATGCTGCAGTCCCCGATGGAGTTTAGAGAGATAGTGGTAACGTTGAGGTGGTTGCCATTGCAGTCATATCCTACCAGGCCGTATGCTATTTTGATGAGGGTAAGTACGATGACCAGGCGATTCATCTTCCTATTAACAATTTATTAAATTGTTTCTTACTCTCGAGTTTATTAGAAATAAGAATAATCTTTTATTATTATTAATATATATAAAAAAAATTTATATTTATATGTTTTTTTTTTTTTTGTTAAAACTTATTATCGGTGAAAATAAATACCATGAATGCTACCTGGGTTATAATTATATACGTATATGCATACGTATTGCTAAGTAATATAGATGAGATTTGTTTTATCGTTATAAATATATAAGTATATATTATCTATAGGAATAGATATTACAATTATAGCTTGTCTTTGAATGTATATATATGTGCGTGTAATGGTAAATATGACGACTTATTTTACGAGTCACTCGGATTATCAATGGAAGTGAGTGTCATAGATATCGCCCACTTTACAACATGCGTGCATATATATATTGGTAAACATAAGTGAAAATTATATGCATAATTATAAATGTCGGTTGTTTACAGGTGGATAGCATCAGTATTTGGTCTTGTGCGTAGCATACAAGTACTTTATAGTTCTACGGCGCGGACTGCTATTCCTTGAACTAAAAAGTTTCTTTCAAGGTGAGTTAGATTAGTGTAAACGATCATGCATTGGAGGCATGATATAGCGGGTTGTAGGTCCGCTAGGTTTATATCACACATACGACAGTATGATATTCGTGTTCTTGCAGATACTCCGCATATGAAATGAGTGGGTGGGTCGTCACATAGGTCCTGGTGGTCTGGATCTAAGTTATCGAAACAGTCTTGACAAAGATGACCGTTATCTAAATGGTAGACAGAACGTATCAACCGAACACAGAGGCAAGACTGAACATCCTCCGTCGCTTCCAGATCGAATGCGGGTACGGGCCCGTCTGAGTCCTCTATGTTAGGGTCGATGAACTCGCCACCTGTTCTGGACATACATACGAAAACAGTTAATATATATATTTTATAATTTTTTATAAGTTTTGTTCGGACCTATCCCTTTGTACAAATACTGTATCCCTGTATGTGGTATAATATATAATATGTTATGGTTATGTTAGTTGTTGTTTATTATATATATTTTCCTTATCTCTCTCTTTTTTTTTCTTTTTTTTTTTATTATTTTTTTTTTGTGTTCAGTACCTAGCATTGCTATTATAATGCTGTATTACATTGTATTAGCTATTATTTGTGTTGGGGTGCGTGCGACGAATTTTCAACATGGTCGCTTGCGTGTATCGTTTGTTTAATGTCAACAGTAGCGTGTTGTTGAAATAGTTAATTTGTTAATCATTATAGTTTATTTTGTAGTGTTTCTGTAATATTGTTTGTGTTTCATGGTATTGTGTGTGTCAATACCGTGTGCTACCTTAATGCGATAGCATAGATTGTGTTGTTTTCGAATTTCGATAGTCATTGTTTTGATTATACGTGACTCGCATTTATATAAATCTTGTTTAATTTAGTTAATGTTTTTTTTCTTTTTTTTTGTGTGTATTGTGTTACCAGATATTTTGTGTAACGTAACTTTATTCCTTTGCACCGAGTTCAGTCATGTTGTTAATATTTAGTTAGTCCATCTTGATTAATTTCTAACTTATTCCTGTGTTTATTAACCTTTCTTATTTTCCCTATTAATTTATTATTGCATGTACTTGCTATTTGCTATTATTTTGTGTATGATATGAGTTAGTTCCCTTATTAGTGATTAAAACCTACTTGTTAGATTAACATTGTCTGTAATTCTTCAGATTCTACTCTTCCGATGCTGCATCACTTACCTAGATCATTCCCACAACATCACCTGATTCTTCGATATGCCTTGGATACTTACTATGGTTGTCTTCAATCGTCTTATATCTGTGGCCATAAAGGTACTGTTTAGTTTATTTAGTTTAATATGTGTATAATGCATTGTGTGTGCGACCGCTATTGTGTATTACAAAATCCACTTCTACATGTTAGATATAATAATATAACAATACTACGTAGATTAATACATAATAAGATATCCTTTTACTTTCAATTAATCTATCTTAATTATTTTCTAACCACTTTCTACACTTATCAGCTATTTTATTTCTTCTTGTTAATCTGCGACAGTCATGCATGTACATTTCCTTGTATGGTGATTAATTGTTCACGAGGTAAGTTGCACTTCCACTGTTTTAGTTATTCGTTGAACTAACACGTTTTACATTCAAACAGTAATCGGAGCATTTGTAATAAACTTCTTTTTCTTTTCAGGTTTCCGCCATCTGTGTTGTTCGACGAACAGTGCCATGCTTCCATAGTATTGTTATAACATTTAGTACTGTTGTATTTTGCATTAAGGCAGTTGAAGTTAATTTGTTCATTTATTTTTCAGCTGGCTGTTGTACATGGTGTTTCGCAAACCGAGATCCATAACCTCTTTTGCACGTAAACCTTCTCGTATGATGATTACTTGTTCACAAGGTAACTTTCACTTTCACTCTTTTAATTATTTATTGAATCAACACGTTCTATATTCAAACAATAATTAGAGTACATATAATAATTTTTCCTTTTCTCTTTTAGGTGTTCGATATCTGTATTATTCGACGGACAGCACTACAACATACACTACCGCACTACGTTGCCCACTGAAATCACTTTATTCATTGCTTATTTCGGTTATGCGCTAGTTCTAGCTTGTTTAAGTGCACTGTTCGCGGAATCCCTTTTACTTCAATCTTGACGTTCTGGTTCTGCAAGATTTCTAGCACCTTGTATGGTCCAGTATATTAATCGGAGAATTTTCCTTTACTAGGTTCTTTTAGTAGATATATCGAATCTCCTGTTTTAAAATCTTGAGGGTTAATTCGTCGATCGTTAGTCTTAGTTTGGATTTTATCAAATTTTCTCTTGCCATCCGTTGTACAGTGTTAATTTTTTCGAACAGATCTTCGAGGTATTCTGCGCATGTTGGTTCCGTGTTCTCTTCGATTGTTACTTCACCAATAGGTTCTCTGGCTAGATGTCCGAAACTAATTTGTGCGGGGAGAATTTCGTTCCTTTCCTTCATTTTAGTTTTTATTTTGCGCCAAGACACAGGTTTACTGACATTGATCCAATTATCCAATTGCTTGCTAATAGCATTTAAGATACAAATTTTTGAGAGTGCCGCAGCCATATTAACCCAAAAATATTTTGTATATAGTATAGTGTGATACCATCCATATTTTCCTGGGGGAATCATAAGATCAGCACTACTTACTATGTTACCTACGTCAAATATTAGATGTAGTAACCAATAAAGTATTTTTAATCCAATTATAATCCAATGGCTAGCATATTTATTCAAGTTTTTATATATATCTTCGACTGGTGATTCCCTGTTTTCTCCCTTTTGATTTCTTTGAGCTCGTTGAACTTGCGTTTCTTCAGCTTGAAAATGTTTAGAATCCTTTTCCTTAGTTACCCTTTTTTCTTCTTCATTTATTTTATTCGCAGCACCTTTATTTTTCTCTACCTTTTCAGGATGAATAGTTTTACTGGAAGTGCTTATTATAATTAAATTATTATTTATTTGTATGGAACGTTTAGGAATATTTTTGGTAGATTTGGAATTATTCTTTGAATTTTTATTACAAACCTTTTTGCTTATAGATTCTGTTTTGGATTTAGGGATAGCTATATTTTTATTTTCTATAGTGTGATCTTCCTTGCAATTTAATGATTTGGCTTTGAGTTCGATAAAGTTTCCTTCTGATGGTTTTATAGAAGTTTTTGAGTGAGATGCACTCGCTATCTCTTTTCCTATTATGGTTGAAACATTCACGAAATTCGTGGAGTCTTGCTTTTGTATCTTTGCCAAGTCGAACGTGGAGAGGCGATTTGCACTTCCCAGCGGGTCCAATATCTCTGTGATGTTAGGCAGTGGATAAGCATTGCCTGTCGTCTCGTCGTTCAATTTCCTAGTTTCTGCTTTGTCTGAAAGTTCTTTGGCACTAACATTATTTATCTTGTTTGGTAACTCAGAAAATTTCTCACTCATGATCCTGTCTATGGCACCGTGCGTCCTTTTATTATTTAACGTGACATTATCCCTTATCACAGCAACGGAATGGTGTTTGCATTGAAAAGTTGATTGGTTGAAATGATCAGCATCTCTCTTTTGATTTAGATCTCTATCGAGGTATTTATTTATGCGTTTTTCTTCCCAAGTTATTGCTCTTGTTTCTTTCCTGACATTTTCTTCTATTCCCGGGTTGTTTAGATGTTTCTGCGACGGCGGTACAAATCTCCAGTCCTGGCGGTTGTTTACAGTATAGATACTATTGTATGGTGGATGAGCGTTGTTTTGGTTATAATTATCCGAAGGTGTCGGACGTTGGTATCGAATTCTATTGTTCACTTGTTTTAATTCTCGTGTTGCTTTCACGGCTTAGCGGTACGCATCGTCCAAGGATTGGTATCCTGCTATCTTTACTCGTAAATACACCTCGTTTGGGAGCCCCTTAACGAAAGCTTCCCTCGTGTCTCGATCTATCCTATCTTGAAATACGGTGCCGTACTCGTACCTTTCCCCGTTCATTATCGCCAGCCTGAGATCTTTGACGCGTTCTATGTAGTCCAAAATATCTTCTCCCGGTCGTTGAAATATTGTAGCTAATTCCCCTTTATATTCGTTAACCGTTTTTCCCGGACCGAACATATCTTTTAATTTATTCCCGAAATCGTTTAAACTTATTACTTCTGTGTCTTCTACGGCGAGAAACGCGTGTCCGCGAAGCTTATTCGTTAATAATTTTACTAACTGAGATTCTTGATGCCTAGGAACCATGTTTCGTGCACGCTCGCATGCTCTTAAAAATCGAAATACCGAGGGTCGATGTCCGTCGAACACTGGTACTGTCTCTATTGCATCTTTTAACTTAATTGATTGGGGATTAACTTCTATCGGTATTGTCGCTTGGGAAATTATCGGCGATGATACGGGTGTCTTGATTTCCTTTTTTATTTTCAGTGAACGCACATCGTCTTGTAATTTATTCATTGTTGTACTCATGTCGCGAAAATTCGCATCCCATGCTTTAAGTTTTTCCGATAACATCAAGATCATGCCTTTGTCCAACGATTCTAATTTAGTCGACATTATTTCTTAGGTATATATTTTATCGATAATCGTGACAACTTTAATCCCTTGTGGAGCGAATCGAACCGTTTAAACCAACTTTAATCCTCCGTGGAGCGTATCCCACTGCTGCCACCAAAAATTTATTACTTTACTCTGTTACGTATCTATTTGTTTAAATCGATCAAATTTAAAGTTAAATTTTACTGAAAATTTTTTTTTTATAGTTTGAGTTTTGAATTTAATCGGAAGGGAAATAAATTGAAATGATATTATTGTGTATTTAATACTGATTTAGATTTCTAATTAATACGGTAGTTGCTGCCACCAGAAATAGTCTAAGGACTATTTCAAAATATTTTATTTTTATTATTTTCTTTTACGCTTAATGGGTAGCGTTAACTGACGCTTAATGCAACTGGTAAACGAATTCCACTTTTCGGCTAACCTGCTATGCGCAGGGATACTAGCACGGGAGAGGATTAAAGCTGGGTACAATAAATATTTTTCCTCGTTGAACGGATTTTTATTTGAATGTAAAATGGCTTAGGTTATTATATATATATTTTATTAGCTAGATAATATATATTTTAGCGTTGCTGGATTGGATAGGAATGTGAGATTTTTCGTTGTTTTATATAAATTTATTTTTACGTTTGACTTCTTCTTCTCTTTTAATTTCGCTGTAGTAGTTTGCCGTTAGGACCGAAACTCAATTCATTTACTACGATGGATTCTGTCACCACGATTTTCTTGCCTTTTGAGTTTAATAATCGGGGATGATTCTAACGATCCTCTCTGTGTGGGACTCGTGTGATTTCGCAAGCCTTGCCCAAAGACGGGTAATATTTTACCAACAGTGGGAGGAGGAATGCGGAGATCGATGGGTGTTTTCGATAAGCGAAAACACCGTTTGCACAAGCCAACACAGCGAACGATCCTTTGGTTAAATTCTCGAAGGGAAATTGTTCTGTTATATCTCTCTTACAATCGCATGCAATGATGGCAAGAATATCAGTTAATAGCAACGCCGGTATTGTTCTTAATTTTCGATTGACCCCGACGATGTATTTAATAGTCCTTTCTGTGCGGGACTTATGTGATTTCGCAAGCCTTGCCCAAAGACGGGTAATATTTTACCAACAATGGGAGGAGGAATGCGAAGATCAGTGGATGTTTCAGTAGTTGAAAACACCGTTCGCACAAGCCGACACAGCGGACAACTCTTTTGTTAAAAGTTTAAACAATGATTCTATCTTCAAAACCGTTCACGAAAATAAAACGAAATCGATGATAGGAAGTTCTAATTCAATTCTCGAGGGCAACGAGATTACCAGGGAAGAAGGAAATTTTCAAAATTAATTTTCTTACCTTGAGGAGTAGGTGCTGTCTGGTGCCATTGCCTCAGCCGCTCCGGTGGTCGTCGAAGTTTTGTTGAGTTTATTATTTGAACTCGAATATAGTTTACTATCAACTCTTACTTTATTTATCTATTTTAATACAGACTGAGCAATTCACTTAGCTGGATTAATACCGCAATTACAATGCGCGTTTGTGTTTAAACGATGAAATGAGGACTTCAAAGATAAAATTTTCTTTTTACTTAGTCGCGACTCTCTTTTCTTGACCGAAAAAATTAAGACCCCGAAACGCAAAATACTATACAAAATTTCTAAACGCAGTGACGAGCGCAATAGCGAACGTAGTAATAAATTAATAATGGGCCGTAATAACAAACGATCACAAGAATTATGAACAAACTAATGAGCGAAGAATAATGAGCCGTAAGGAATGAACACTATAAAAAATGAACGAACGCAAATTATAAGAAGAATGGACACTATAATAATGAACAAAGAATAATGAACCGTAATAAGAATGTTCACCAGAATAATAATGAGCGCTGCGCTATGTTGCTACGCTTATTTATAATGCCATCCCCCACGGGGTGGTGGTCCACTGGGGGTACGCTTCCGTGGGAATCGGGATGTTGCAGTTTGGGCTTCTTGGAATCGTACGTGACAAAATGCAAATTCCATATTTCGACTTAGTTTTTATCAGTCCTGTGTTCCGCTGAGCTAGCGTCTAGGAGATTTGAAGCATTCCACGCTGATCTAATCCTTTCCACGAGAAACTTCCACGTGCTGTACCGTGGGAATTACCGGTGTTCTTCGGCCCGTGGAAGGGCTGATGGCTGCAGCATCATTATCATTTCAATGTTTACTGGGTAAACACGCGCAGCTCCGCTGCTCTCCCATAACAAGGACCTCCTCCTTCGAGTTGTTTTGCGTAAGTTTGGATGTTTGCATATTAAGGTTGTTTTTGTGATTTTGATTGTTTTTTCCTTTTTTGCTATTTCCCTAGGCTTCGGTGATCGACGTTCGAACAATGTTTGCGGAGTCGTTTCCATCAGAGGTTCCTTTCCAGACTTCCCTGGTACGTATTTAGTCTTGTTTTTAGTCCGCTTGATTCGTCCTGTTTCGTTTTATTTAAAATATACCGTGTTGTTCTCAGCCCAAGCGAAAGAGGGATTCCGAAGAACCCATGGGCGACTCGGGAGGACCAATCAAACGCATGCGGCCCTGTAATAAACCACGAGTATCAGAGTGGTTGGAGGAACTATTCAACATTGGTGCCGAGGCCGTGTCGAAATTGGGCTTTGACGATTTGGTTACTTTCGACGAGAATTTCTTCGATGCAGAGACCGTCGTATTGGAGAGGGAACCCCCTCTGGTTGAAATCGTTGATACCGATCGTTGCGTGAAAGTTCGTTTTGCGAATGAAATTCCCGAAGAGGTTTTGGAGGCACATCTTCCTCACCATGCTTCTGGGAGAAAGGGAATTTCCCCTGTTGTGCGCTATTGGTGTATGCGTGAGTTCAGCGAACTTTATCCCAGAGCTCCTTGCTTCGATTTTGATTTAGTGTAGCTGCTTCAATTTCGTTGGTTCGCTGTTTGATGTTCCTTATTATTATTAATTTTTTGATGTATTTTGTTTTGTGTTCAATATATATATATATATATATATATTTGAATGTGATAGTGTTAGGTTATCTATTTTACGTTTCTTATTTTTTTCAATTTTATATTTCCCCCCTTTTAATTAATTATATATATATATTTTTTTTTACATTTGTAGTTGCGCATAGAATTTATTAAAGAAAAGTGTTAACAATGTGTTTTCATGATTTGTTTCTCGCGCCTGACTTCCATTAATCCCTAATATTCCTGTCGCCATGACGCGTGTAAATCCAACATGGCTGCTCATAAATGTCATCAGTAAAGTTTTTAGTGACGGGTCTTTAGTTTTGTTTGATATCGAAGTAATTTTTCGTCTGTCGCTCGTTTTTCCTTATTCTACCGCAATTGGAACATTTATTTATTAATATTGTTTTAAAGTGACAATAGTATAATATGTATATATATATATATATGTTTATGTTGTGTGTCACTTCAATATGGCTAATGTTTTGTAATTCTTCGATTGCGTTATTTATTGTTTTGAGTAGTTTATTTTATAGAGTATTCGATAATATAAAACATATGCACTCACACATACATACATATATATATATACGTATTTATATGTATATTTCTCTCGTTCATGTAGTGTTCGTACGAAATGAAATGTTAATTATTTATTTTATATTAATTTCTTTTAATAAGATAGAACACGCACACGCACACGTATATATGTATATATTTCTGGCAAAGTGATTTTCATTTAGATTCTTTTGTGATATAGTGTTGTGTATTTGAGGTTATGTGTCAATCATTTGATTTCATATATACATATATATTTTGTATTGTGACAACATAGTATTGAAGGTTTTGTTTCTAGATTATTGTGCGTTTAATGTGTGTTTACATATTTGTGCTTGATGACAGAATTTCTGTAAGCAATTCCTCAAGTCGTTGCGGTGTTAATTATTTTGAGCGTTTGGCCTGTCGACAGGTTGTCGCTTGGTCCCAAGTGTTGCGTTGTGTGTTCTATTTTTTTTGTAGATTATTAATAGTGGTTTTAGTTTAGAAAATAGATTATTTATATGTTTATATAGAGACATGCATGTTTCATAATGTAGTTCTTATTTTATAATGCTTTACCGGCATGTAGGCTAGTTTTAAATATGTATTTCAGATTGTAGAATGCACATAGATTAGTAGTAGTATAGAATATATATGTTTCTGACAATGTAACTTTTATTTCTTTAATAATACAATATTGTATGTTTTATATATTCGTTAGACTATTAGTTTTTAACTTCGTATATACTTATAATTCATAAATTGATAATATTGTATTTGTTGCATAGTATTATAAGCACTAACACTAATATTTACTAGTTTATTACATATCTAGCATATATGTTTATACTTATATGTAACTCTCCAAGTTGATTGATTAAAATATATTTATATATACATGTATTTCTGGCGCTTCAATTATTTCCCTTTTTGTAGTTATTCTTATTTCCTGGTTTATTTGTTTGGTTCGTAACTCGTTCAATCCGTTAGCTGGTTTTATTTATTTTATTTTATACTGGTTGGATTTATTAGTCGCCCTCGCTTTGTTAATCCTTCCTTTAGTTTCGTAGCGCCGTGTGTTCGTTTGTGCATTCAAATCTTTATTCGCGCGTTTTGTATAGAATAGTTTTCTTGTTCTTGTTACGGCGCGTGCGGAGCGCGGGACGTGACACCCCCGCCCTTGGAGTTCAAATTTCCAAAGGAAATTTGGCTGATGGTGTCTCTGAGTCGGCTCAAGGCGGACGTAGATGGCGTTGGTTGTTAAGTGACTACCGGTGTTATCGATATCCCTCGAGGTTGTGCTGTTTGATCATCGATATTTCGTTTTCTTTTGAGGTATAGTAGCAGGTGGGTAACTGAGCCGCATATTGCTCCTAATAGGGCGATTCCACATCCGTAAGTTTCACGTAACTGGTATCCGTGTATGGCTATATCTATTATCGTCTTGATTAGTTTAAATATTACAAGTATTCCAAATATTGCTGCACTGACAGTTCCAAATTCCATAAAACCAATCCATAAGCTTGATACGGTATTTTTTGCTATTGTCGTTAATGTGTTTTCGTCCATCATTCCCAGGATGTTTACTGTTCCAGGGACGATTGTTTTTCCTGTTGCTCCTCTGGCCAATGTGTTCAAAACTGCAGATTTTTCTGCCGGGAACATGACGTGGTCCCATAGTGCATCGAGGTCTTTTTGGGTATATATTCCGCTCGTGGCCAACGACGATGGTGCTGAATATTGCCACGTTTGGCGTACGTCCGGGCGGAGTTCCTGTGGTGCAATTGTTTCCATGGGTTTTGGTACGAATTTGTGCCAGAGTCCGTCGATATTGTATAGCGTAGGTAGTACCGCGCTACATTCTCTGTGGTTTCCGTGTTGCGTTAGGATGTGTGTTTTTGGCGTTAAAAATGCGGTGCGATTCCCTTGCCAAACGGGTAGCTCCGAGTAGCATTCTGTTGTATGTCGTACTTTTACTTGTACCGGAATGCATTTGACTATGTGGACTGCTTCTCCTGCGATCAGGGCCATGTGTCCTGGGGTTTTGGATATGGTATATGCAAATTCATCGGGCAGTAAGATTGCTAAGCTTAAAGCATTTTCTATTAGTTTCTTCTGCGTGGTACATCTTTGTGTCAGTATATCATGGTACAATGTTGTCATTTGTCGTTTAATATGTTTCTCTACGTAAATGAATTTTGAGTTGACGTATGCGAATATGTCCAAGTTTTCGACTGCTGTCTTGCTTTTGGAGATAAACGTATTTCCTCTTGTTGTTTCAACTATTTGGGGTGTTCGGTGGATAGTAGGGTATATCCACACAGTGGCTGTTCTCCGGTTTTAGTCAGTGCAAATGTTACTTCTTGCGTTGTTAGTGCGTAAACTGGTTGTGCTGATTCTCTGTTGGTTTTTATTTCCTGGATCTTTGTAGCAATTCCTTCATATAGCACATCGTACTGTTCAAATTTGCATGGTGAGGGTGGTTGTGGTTGCCAATAAGTGTATCCGTCTTCAGCGTCTAGACAGTTTCCTTCGCTAAAGGTACATACTGTTCCTGATTTCAGTAGAATTTTGTTCGCCTCGATCCGTACTGGCACAACTGCTGATTTTAAACTTATCCTTACTGTTGCTTGTACGACGACCTTTTCCCAGCTCCCGTATGGGTCTACATACTGTGTTCCCTGGCAGCTGCCGTCGTCTGTTAGCTTGCCGGCTAGGACAAGCGACCTTGTTTCTGTTGCATTATCTTTTAGGCCAACTATAAGGTTTTGTGGTCCGAGTGAAAATGTGCCGTCTTGGTGCATCCTTGCACATTGTTGGTCGGTTGTTTCATGGAGGTATTCGGCGAATCCGTTATGCACTGCCGACGTGTGAAAGTGCATGCCACAGTAATATACAATTCGAGTTATTTGCACCTTGCATTGCCTTACGTTGGTAAATTCAAATTCTGAGAGTTGAAGTAGTTGTATATAAATATCTTGGGTTTCAGTCATTGTAGGCTGTATGCTGCAGTCCCCGATGGAGTTTAGAGAGATAGTGGTAACGTTGAGGTGGTTGCCATTGCAGTCATATCCTACCAGGCCGTATGCTATTTTGATGAGGGTAAGTACGATGACCAGGCGATTCATCTTCCTATTAACAATTTATTAAATTGTTTCTTACTCTCGAGTTTATTAGAAATAAGAATAATCTTTTATTATTATTAATATATATAAAAAAAATTTATATTTATATGTTTTTTTTTTTTTTTTGTTAAAACTTATTATCGGTGAAAATAAATACCATGAATGCTACCTGGGTTATAATTATATACGTATATGCATACGTATTGCTAAGTAATATAGATGAGATTTGTTTTATCGTTATAAATATATAAGTATATATTATCTATAGGAATAGATATTACAATTATAGCTTGTCTTTGAATATATATATATGTGCGTGTAATGGTAAATATGACGACTTATTTTACGAGTCACTCGGATTATCAATGGAAGTGAGTGTCATAGATATCGCCCACTTTACAACATGCGTGCATATATATATTGGTAAACATAAGTGAAAATTATATGCATAATTATAAATGTCGGTTGTTTACAGGTGGATAGCATCAGTATTTGGTCTTGTGCGTAGCATACAAGTACTTTATAGTTCTACGGCACGGATTGCTATTCCTTGAACTAAAAAGTTTCTTTCAAGGTGAGTTAGATTAGTGTAAACGATCATGCATTGGAGGCATGATATAGCGGGTTGTAGGTCCGCTAGGTTTATATCACACATACGACAGTATGATATTCGTGTTCTTGCAGATACTCCGCATATGAAATGAGTGGGTGGGTCGTCACATAGGTCCTGGTGGTCTGGATCTAAGTTATCGAAACAGTCTTGACAAAGATGACCGTTATCTAAATGGTAGACAGAACGTATCAACCGAACACAGAGGCAAGACTGAACATCCTCCGTCGCTTCCAGATCGAATGCGGGTACGGGCCCGTCTGAGTCCTCTATGTTAGGGTCGATGAACTCGCCACCTGTTCTGGACATACATACGAAAACAGTTAATATATATATTTTATAATTTTTTATAAGTTTTGTTCGGACCTATCCCTTTGTACAAATACTGTATCCCTGTATGTGGTATAATATATAATATGTTATGGTTATGTTAGTTGTTGTTTATTATATATATTTTCCTTATCTCTCTCTTTTTTTTTCTTTTTTTTTTTTATTATTTTTTTTTTGTGTTCAGTACCTAGCATTGCTATTATAATGCTGTATTACATTGTATTAGCTATTATTTGTGTTGGGGTGCGTGCGACGAATTTTCAACATGGTCGCTTGCGTGTATCGTTTGTTTAATGTCAACAGTAGCGTGTTGTTGAAATAGTTAATTTGTTAATCATTATAGTTTATTTTGTAGTGTTTCTGTAATATTGTTTGTGTTTCATGGTATTGTGTGTGTCAATACCGTGTGCTACCTTAATGCGATAGCATAGATTGTGTTGTTTTCGAATTTCGATAGTCATTGTTTTGATTATACGTGACTCGCATTTATATAAATCTTGTTTAATTTAGTTAATGTTTTTTTTCTTTTTTTTTTGTGTGTATTGTGTTACCAGATATTTTGTGTAACGTAACTTTATTCCTTTGCACCGAGTTCAGTCATGTTGTTAATATTTAGTTAGTCCATCTTGATTAATTTCTAACTTATTCCTGTGTTTATTAACCTTTCTTATTTTCCCTATTAATTTATTATTGCATGTACTTGCTATTTGCTATTATTTTGTGTATGATATGAGTTAGTTCCCTTATTAGTGATTAAAACCTACTTGTTAGATTAACATTGTCTGTAATTCTTCAGATTCTACTCTTCCGATGCTGCATCACTTACCTAGATCATTCCCACAACATCACCTGATTCTTCGATATGCCTTGGATACTTACTATGGTTGTCTTCAATCGTCTTATATCTGTGGCCATAAAGGTACTGTTTAGTTTATTTAGTTTAATATGTGTATAATGCATTGTGTGTGCGACCGCTATTGTGTATTACAAAATCCACTTCTACATGTTAGATATAATAATATAACAATACTACGTAGATTAATACATAATAAGATATCCTTTTACTTTCAATTAATCTATCTTAATTATTTTCTAACCACTTTCTACACTTATCAGCTATTTTATTTCTTCTTGTTAATCTGCGACAGTCATGCATGTACATTTCCTTGTATGGTGATTAATTGTTCACGAGGTAAGTTGCACTTCCACTGTTTTAGTTATTCGTTGAACTAACACGTTTTACATTCAAACAGTAATCGGAGCATTTGTAATAAACTTCTTTTTCTTTCCAGGTTTCCGCCATCTGTGTTGTTCGACGAACAGTGCCATGCTTCCATAGTATTGTTATAACATTTAGTACTGTTGTATTTTGCATTAAGGCAGTTGAAGTTAATTTGTTCATTTATTTTTCAGCTGGCTGTTGTACATGGTGTTTCGCAAACCGAGATCCATAACCTCTTTTGCACGTAAACCTTCTCGTATGATGATTACTTGTTCACAAGGTAACTTTCACTTTCACTCTTTTAATTATTTATTGAATCAACACGTTCTATATTCAAACAATAATTAGAGTACATATAATAATTTTTCCTTTTCTCTTTTAGGTGTTCGATATCTGTATTATTCGACGGACAGCACTACAACATACACTACCGCACTACGTTGCCCACTGAAATCACTTTATTCATTGCTTATTTCGGTTATGCGCTAGTTCTAGCTTGTTTAAGTGCACTGTTCGCGGAATCCCTTTTACTTCAATCTTGACGTTCTGGTTCTGCAAGATTTCTAGCACCTTGTATGGTCCAGTATATTGATCGGAGAATTTTCCTTTACTAGGTTCTTTTAGTAGATATATCGAATCTCCTGTTTTAAAATCTTGAGGGTTAATTCGTCGATCGTTAGTCTTAGTTTGGATTTTATCAAATTTTCTCTTGCCATCCGTTGTACAGTGTTAATTTTTTCGAACAGATCTTCGAGGTATTCTGCGCATGTTGGTTCCGTGTTCTCTTCGATTGTTACTTCACCAATAGGTTCTCTGGCTAGATGTCCGAAACTAATTTGTGCGGGGAGAATTTCGTTCCTTTCCTTCATTTTAGTTTTTATTTTGCGCCAAGACACAGGTTTACTGACATTGATCCAATTATCCAATTGCTTGCTAATAGCATTTAAGATACAAATTTTTGAGAGTGCCGCAGCCATATTAACCCAAAAATATTTTGTATATAGTATAGTGTGATACCATCCATATTTTCCTGGGGGAATCATAAGATCAGCACTACTTACTATGTTACCTACGTCAAATATTAGATGTAGTAACCAATAAAGTATTTTTAATCCAATTATAATCCAATGGCTAGCATATTTATTCAAGTTTTTATATATATCTTCGACTGGTGATTCCCTGTTTTCTCCCTTTTGATTTCTTTGAGCTCGTTGAACTTGCGTTTCTTCAGCTTGAAAATGTTTAGAATCCTTTTCCTTAGTTACCCTTTTTTCTTCTTCATTTATTTTATTCGCAGCACCTTTATTTTTCTCTACCTTTTCAGGATGAATAGTTTTACTGGAAGTGCTTATTATAATTAAATTATTATTTATTTGTATGGAACGTTTAGGAATATTTTTGGTAGATTTGGAATTATTCTTTGAATTTTTATTACAAACCTTTTTGCTTATAGATTCTGTTTTGGATTTAGGGATAGCTATATTTTTATTTTCTATAGTGTGATCTTCCTTGCAATTTAATGATTTGGCTTTGAGTTCGATAAAGTTTCCTTCTGATGGTTTTATAGAAGTTTTTGAGTGAGATGCACTCGCTATCTCTTTTCCTATTATGGTTGAAACATTCACGAAATTCGTGGAGTCTTGCTTTTGTATCTTTGCCAAGTCGAACGTGGAGAGGCGATTTGCACTTCCCAGCGGGTCCAATATCTCTGTGATGTTAGGCAGTGGATAAGCATTGCCTGTCGTCTCGTCGTTCAATTTCCTAGTTTCTGCTTTGTCTGAAAGTTCTTTGGCACTAACATTATTTATCTTGTTTGGTAACTCAGAAAATTTCTCACTCATGATCCTGTCTATGGCACCGTGCGTCCTTTTATTATTTAACGTGACATTATCCCTTATCACAGCAACGGAATGGTGTTTGCATTGAAAAGTTGATTGGTTGAAATGATCAGCATCTCTCTTTTGATTTAGATCTCTATCGAGGTATTTATTTATGCGTTTTTCTTCCCAAGTTATTGCTCTTGTTTCTTTCCTGACATTTTCTTCTATTCCCGGGTTGTTTAGATGTTTCTGCGACGGCGGTACAAATCTCCAGTCCTGGCGGTTGTTTACAGTATAGATACTATTGTATGGTGGATGAGCGTTGTTTTGGTTATAATTATCCGAAGGTGTCGGACGTTGGTATCGAATTCTATTGTTCACTTGTTTTAATTCTCGTGTTGCTTTCACGGCTTAGCGGTACGCATCGTCCAAGGATTGGTATCCTGCTATCTTTACTCGTAAATACACCTCGTTTGGGAGCCCCTTAACGAAAGCTTCCCTCGTGTCTCGATCTATCCTATCTTGAAATACGGTGCCGTACTCGTACCTTTCCCCGTTCATTATCGCCAGCCTGAGATCTTTGACGCGTTCTATGTAGTCCAAAATATCTTCTCCCGGTCGTTGAAATATTGTAGCTAATTCCCCTTTATATTCGTTAACCGTTTTTCCCGGACCGAACATATCTTTTAATTTATTCCCGAAATCGTTTAAACTTATTACTTCTGTGTCTTCTACGGCGAGAAACGCGTGTCCGCGAAGCTTATTCGTTAATAATTTTACTAACTGAGATTCTTGATGCCTAGGAACCATGTTTCGTGCACGCTCGCATGCTCTTAAAAATCGAAATACCGAGGGTCGATGTCCGTCGAACACTGGTACTGTCTCTATTGCATCTTTTAACTTAATTGATTGGGGATTAACTTCTATCGGTATTGTCGCTTGGGAAATTATCGGCGATGATACGGGTGTCTTGATTTCCTTTTTTATTTTCAGTGAACGCACATCGTCTTGTAATTTATTCATTGTTGTACTCATGTCGCGAAAATTCGCATCCCATGCTTTAAGTTTTTCCGATAACATCAAGATCATGCCTTTGTCCAACGATTCTAATTTAGTCGACATTATTTCTTAGGTATATATTTTATCGATAATCGTGACAACTTTAATCCCTTGTGGAGCGAATCGAACCGTTTAAACCAACTTTAATCCTCCGTGGAGCGTATCCCACTGCTGCCACCAAAAATTTATTACTTTACTCTGTTACGTATCTATTTGTTTAAATCGATCAAATTTAAAGTTAAATTTTACTGAAAATTTTTTTTTTATAGTTTGAGTTTTGAATTTAATCGGAAGGGAAATAAATTGAAATGATATTATTGTGTATTTAATACTGATTTAGATTTCTAATTAATACGGTAGTTGCTGCCACCAGAAATAGTCTAAGGACTATTTCAAAATATTTTATTTTTATTATTTTCTTTTACGCTTAATGGGTAGCGTTAACTGACGCTTAATGCAACTGGTAAACGAATTCCACTTTTCGGCTAACCTGCTATGCGCAGGGATACTAGCACGGGAGAGGATTAAAGCTGGGTACAATAAATATTTTTCCTCGTTGAACGGATTTTTATTTGAATGTAAAATGGCTTAGGTTATTATATATATATTTTATTAGCTAGATAATATATATTTTAGCGTTGCTGGATTGGATAGGAATGTGAGATTTTTCGTTGTTTTATATAAATTTATTTTTACGTTTGACTTCTTCTTCTCTTTTAATTTCGCTGTAGTAGTTTGCCGTTAGGACCGAAACTCAATTCATTTACTACGATGGATTCTGTCACCACGATTTTCTTGCCTTTTGAGTTTAATAATCGGGGATGATTCTAACGATCCTCTCTGTGTGGGACTCGTGTGATTTCGCAAGCCTTGCCCAAAGACGGGTAATATTTTACCAACAGTGGGAGGAGGAATGCGGAGATCGATGGGTGTTTTCGATAAGCGAAAACACCGTTTGCACAAGCCAACACAGCGAACGATCCTTTGGTTAAATTCTCGAAGGGAAATTGTTCTGTTATATCTCTCTTACAATCGCATGCAATGATGGCAAGAATATCAGTTAATAGCAACGCCGGTATTGTTCTTAATTTTCGATTGACCCCGACGATGTATTTAATAGTCCTTTCTGTGCGGGACTTATGTGATTTCGCAAGCCTTGCCCAAAGACGGGTAATATTTTACCAACAATGGGAGGAGGAATGCGAAGATCAGTGGATGTTTCAGTAGTTGAAAACACCGTTCGCACAAGCCGACACAGCGGACAACTCTTTTGTTAAAAGTTTAAACAATGATTCTATCTTCAAAACCGTTCACGAAAATAAAACGAAATCGATGATAGGAAGTTCTAATTCAATTCTCGAGGGCAACGAGATTACCAGGGAAGAAGGAAATTTTCAAAATTAATTTTCTTACCTTGAGGAGTAGGTGCTGTCTGGTGCCATTGCCTCAGCCGCTCCGGTGGTCGTCGAAGTTTTGTTGAGTTTATTATTTGAACTCGAATATAGTTTACTATCAACTCTTACTTTATTTATCTATTTTAATACAGACTGAGCAATTCACTTAGCTGGATTAATACCGCAATTACAATGCGCGTTTGTGTTTAAACGATGAAATGAGGACTTCAAAGATAAAATTTTCTTTTTACTTAGTCGCGACTCTCTTTTCTTGACCGAAAAAATTAAGACCCCGAAACGCAAAATACTATACAAAATTTCTAAACGCAGTGACGAGCGCAATAGCGAACGTAGTAATAAATTAATAATGGGCCGTAATAACAAACGATCACAAGAATTATGAACAAACTAATGAGCGAAGAATAATGAGCCGTAAGGAATGAACACTATAAAAAATGAACGAACGCAAATTATAAGAAGAATGGACACTATAATAATGAACAAAGAATAATGAACCGTAATAAGAATGTTCACCAGAATAATAATGAGCGCTGCGCTATGTTGCTACGCTTATTTATAATGCCATCCCCCACGGGGTGGTGGTCCACTGGGGGTACGCTTCCGTGGGAATCGGGATGTTGCAGTTTGGGCTTCTTGGAATCGTACGTGACAAAATGCAAATTCCATATTTCGACTTAGTTTTTATCAGTCCTGTGTTCCGCTGAGCTAGCGTCTAGGAGATTTGAAGCATTCCACGCTGATCTAATCCTTTCCACGAGAAACTTCCACGTGCTGTACCGTGGGAATTACCGGTGTTCTTCGGCCCGTGGAAGGGCTGATGGCTGCAGCATCATTATCATTTCAATGTTTACTGGGTAAACACGCGCAGCTCCGCTGCTCTCCCATAACAAGGACCTCCTCCTTCGAGTTGTTTTGCGTAAGTTTGGATGTTTGCATATTAAGGTTGTTTTTGTGATTTTGATTGTTTTTTCCTTTTTTGCTATTTCCCTAGGCTTCGGTGATCGACGTTCGAACAATGTTTGCGGAGTCGTTTCCATCAGAGGTTCCTTTCCAGACTTCCCTGGTACGTATTTAGTCTTGTTTTTAGTCCGCTTGATTCGTCCTGTTTCGTTTTATTTAAAATATACCGTGTTGTTCTCAGCCCAAGCGAAAGAGGGATTCCGAAGAACCCATGGGCGACTCGGGAGGACCAATCAAACGCATGCGGCCCTGTAATAAACCACGAGTATCAGAGTGGTTGGAGGAACTATTCAACATTGGTGCCGAGGCCGTGTCGAAATTGGGCTTTGACGATTTGGTTACTTTCGACGAGAATTTCTTCGATGCAGAGACCGTCGTATTGGAGAGGGAACCCCCTCTGGTTGAAATCGTTGATACCGATCGTTGCGTGAAAGTTCGTTTTGCGAATGAAATTCCCGAAGAGGTTTTGGAGGCACATCTTCCTCACCATGCTTCTGGGAGAAAGGGAATTTCCCCTGTTGTGCGCTATTGGTGTATGCGTGAGTTCAGCGAACTTTATCCCAGAGCTCCTTGCTTCGATTTTGATTTAGTGTAGCTGCTTCAATTTCGTTGGTTCGCTGTTTGATGTTCCTTATTATTATTAATTTTTTGATGTATTTTGTTTTGTGTTCAATATATATATATATATATATATTTTGAATGTGATAGTGTTAGGTTATCTATTTTACGTTTCTTATTTTTTTCAATTTTATATTTCCCCCCTTTTAATTAATTATATATATATATTTTTTTTTACATTTGTAGTTGCGCATAGAATTTATTAAAGAAAAGTGTTAACAATGTGTTTTCATGATTTGTTTCTCGCGCCTGACTTCCATTAATCCCTAATATTCCTGTCGCCATGACGCGTGTAAATCCAACATGGCTGCTCATAAATGTCATCAGTAAAGTTTTTAGTGACGGGTCTTTAGTTTTGTTTGATATCGAAGTAATTTTTCGTCTGTCGCTCGTTTTTCCTTATTCTACCGCAATTGGAACATTTATTTATTAATATTGTTTTAAAGTGACAATAGTATAATATGTATATATATATATATATGTTTATGTTGTGTGTCACTTCAATATGGCTAATGTTTTGTAATTCTTCGATTGCGTTATTTATTGTTTTGAGTAGTTTATTTTATAGAGTATTCGATAATATAAAACATATGCACTCACACATACATATATATATATATACGTATTTATATGTATATTTCTCTCGTTCATGTAGTGTTCGTACGAAATGAAATGTTAATTATTTATTTTATATTAATTTCTTTTAATAAGATAGAACACGCACACGCACACGTATATATGTATATATTTCTGGCAAAGTGATTTTCATTTAGATTCTTTTGTGATATAGTGTTGTGTATTTGAGGTTATGTGTCAATCATTTGATTTCATATATACATATATATTTTGTATTGTGACAACATAGTATTGAAGGTTTTGTTTCTAGATTATTGTGCGTTTAATGTGTGTTTACATATTTGTGCTTGATGACAGAATTTCTGTAAGCAATTCCTCAAGTCGTTGCGGTGTTAATTATTTTGAGCGTTTGGCCTGTCGACAGGTTGTCGCTTGGTCCCAAGTGTTGCGTTGTGTGTTCTATTTTTTTTGTAGATTATTAATAGTGGTTTTAGTTTAGAAAATAGATTATTTATATGTTTATATAGAGACATGCATGTTTCATAATGTAGTTCTTATTTTATAATGCTTTACCGGCATGTAGGCTAGTTTTAAATATGTATTTCAGATTGTAGAATGCACATAGATTAGTAGTAGTATAGAATATATATGTTTCTGACAATGTAACTTTTATTTCTTTAATAATACAATATTGTATGTTTTATATATTCGTTAGACTATTAGTTTTTAACTTCGTATATACTTATAATTCATAAATTGATAATATTGTATTTGTTGCATAGTATTATAAGCACTAACACTAATATTTACTAGTTTATTACATATCTAGCATATATGTTTATACTTATATGTAACTCTCCAAGTTGATTGATTAAAATATATTTATATATACATGTATTTCTGGCGCTTCAATTATTTCCCTTTTTGTAGTTATTCTTATTTCCTGGTTTATTTGTTTGGTTCGTAACTCGTTCAATCCGTTAGCTGGTTTTATTTATTTTATTTTATACTGGTTGGATTTATTAGTCGCCCTCGCTTTGTTAATCCTTCCTTTAGTTTCGTAGCGCCGTGTGTTCGTTTGTGCATTCAAATCTTTATTCGCGCGTTTTGTATAGAATAGTTTTCTTGTTCTTGTTACGGCGCGTGCGGAGCGCGGGACGTGACACCCCCGCCCTTGGAGTTCAAATTTCCAAAGGAAATTTGACTGATGGTGTCTCTGAGTCGGCTCAAGGCGGACGTAGATGGCGTTGGTTGTTAAGTGACTACCGGTGTTATCGATATCCCTCGAGGTTGTGCTGTTTGATCATCGATATTTCGTTTTCTTTTGAGGTATAGTAGCAGGTGGGTAACTGAGCCGCATATTGCTCCTAATAGGGCGATTCCACATCCGTAAGTTTCACGTAACTGGTATCCGTGTATGGCTATATCTATTATCGTCTTGATTAGTTTAAATATTACAAGTATTCCAAATATTGCTGCACTGACAGTTCCAAATTCCATAAAACCAATCCATAAGCTTGATACGGTATTTTTTGCTATTGTCGTTAATGTGTTTTCGTCCATCATTCCCAGGATGTTTACTGTTCCAGGGACGATTGTTTTTCCTGTTGCTCCTCTGGCCAATGTGTTCAAAACTGCAGATTTTTCTGCCGGGAACATGACGTGGTCCCATAGTGCATCGAGGTCTTTTTGGGTATATATTCCGCTCGTGGCCAACGACGATGGTGCTGAATATTGCCACGTTTGGCGTACGTCCGGGCGGAGTTCCTGTGGTGCAATTGTTTTCATGGGTTTTGGTACGAATTTGTGCCAGAGTCCGTCGATATTGTATAGCGTAGGTAGTACCGCGCTACATTCTCTGTGGTTTCCGTGTTGCGTTAGGATGTGTGTTTTTGGCGTTAAAAATGCGGTGCGATTCCCTTGCCAAACGGGTAGCTCCGAGTAGCATTCTGTTGTATGTCGTACTTTTACTTGTACCGGAATGCATTTGACTATGTGGACTGCTTCTCCTGCGATCAGGGCCATGTGTCCTGGGGTTTTGGATATGGTATATGCAAATTCATCGGGCAGTAAGATTGCTAAGCTTAAAGCATTTTCTATTAGTTTCTTCTGCGTGGTACATCTTTGTGTCAGTATATCATGGTACAATGTTGTCATTTGTCGTTTAATATGTTTCTCTACGTAAATGAATTTTGAGTTGACGTATGCGAATATGTCCAAGTTTTCGACTGCTGTCTTGCTTTTGGAGATAAACGTATTTCCTCTTGTTGTTTCAACTATTTGGGGTGTTCGGTGGATAGTAGGGTATATCCACACAGTGGCTGTTCTTCGGTTTTAGTCAGTGCAAATGTTACTTCTTGCGTTGTTAGTGCGTAAACTGGTTGTGCTGATTCTCTGTTGGTTTTTATTTCCTGGATCTTTGTAGCAATTCCTTCATATAGCACATCGTACTGATCAAATTTGCATGGTGAGGGTGGTTGTGGTTGCCAATAAGTGTATCCGTCTTCAGCGTCTAGACAGTTTCCTTCGCTAAAGGTACATACTGTTCCTGATTTCAGTAGAATTTTGTTCGCCTCGATCCGTACTGGCACAACTGCTGATTTTAAACTTATCCTTACTGTTGCTTGTACGACGACCTTTTCCCAGCTCCCGTATGGGTCTACATAGTGTGTTCCCTGGCAGCTGCCGTCGTCTGTTAGCTTGCCGGCTAGGACAAGCGACCTTGTTTCTGTTGCATTATCTTTTAAGGCCAACTATAAGGTTTTGTGGTCCGAGTGAAAATGTGCCGTCTTGGTGCATCCTTGCACATTGTTGGTCGGTTGTTTCATGGAGGTATTCGGCGAATCCGTTATGCACTGCCGACGTGTGAAAGTGCATGCCACAGTAATATACAATTCGAGTTATTTGCACCTTGCATTGCCTTACGTTGGTAAATTCAAATTCTGAGAGTTGAAGTAGTTGTATATAAATATCTTGGGTTTCAGTCATTGTAGGCTGTATGCTGCAGTCCCCGATGGAGTTTAGAGAGATAGTGGTAACGTTGAGGTGGTTGCCATTGCAGTCATATCCTACCAGGCCGTATGCTATTTTGATGAGGGTAAGTACGATGACCAGGCGATTCATCTTCCTATTAACAATTTATTAAATTGTTTCTTACTCTCGAGTTTATTAGAAATAAGAATAATCTTTTATTATTATTAATATATATAAAAAAAATTTATATTTATATGTTTTTTTTTTTTTTTTTGTTAAAACTTATTATCGGTGAAAATAAATACCATGAATGCTACCTGGGTTATAATTATATACGTATATGCATACGTATTGCTAAGTAATATAGATGAGATTTGTTTTATCGTTATAAATATATAAGTATATATTATCTATAGGAATAGATATTACAATTATAGCTTGTCTTTGAATATATATATATATGTGCGTGTAATGGTAAATATGACGACTTATTTTACGAGTCACTCGGATTATCAATGGAAGTGAGTGTCATAGATATCGCCCACTTTACAACATGCGTGCATATATATATTGGTAAACATAAGTGAAAATTATATGCATAATTATAAATGTCGGTTGTTTACAGGTGGATAGCATCAGTATTTGGTCTTGTGCGTAGCATACAAGTACTTTATAGTTCTACGGCGCGGATTGCTATTCCTTGAACTAAAAAGTTTCTTTCAAGGTGAGTTAGATTAGTGTAAACGATCATGCATTGGAGGCATGATATAGCGGGTTGTAGGTCCGCTAGGTTTATATCACACATACGACAGTATGATATTCGTGTTCTTGCAGATACTCCGCATATGAAATGAGTGGGTGGGTCGTCACATAGGTCCTGGTGGTCTGGATCTAAGTTATCGAAACAGTCTTGACAAAGATGACCGTTATCTAAATGGTAGACAGAACGTATCAACCGAACACAGAGGCAAGACTGAACATCCTCCGTCGCTTCCAGATCGAATGCGGGTACGGGCCCGTCTGAGTCCTCTATGTTAGGGTCGATGAACTCGCCACCTGTTCTGGACATACATACGAAAACAGTTAATATATATATTTTATAATTTTTTATAAGTTTTGTTCGGACCTATCCCTTTGTACAAATACTGTATGTGGTATAATATATAATATGTTATGGTTATGTTAGTTGTTGTTTATTATATATATTTTCCTTTTCTCTCTCTTTTTTTTTCTTTTTTTTTTTATTATTTTTTTTTTGTGTTCAGTACCTAGCATTGCTATTATAATGCTGTATTACATTGTATTAGCTATTATTTGTGTTGGGGTGCGTGCGACGAATTTTCAACATGGTCGCTTGCGTGTATCGTTTGTTTAATGTCAACAGTAGCGTGTTGTTGAAATAGTTAATTTGTTAATCATTATAGTTTATTTTGTAGTGTTTCTGTAATATTGTTTGTGTTTCATGGTATTGTGTGTGTCAATACCGTGTGCTACCTTAATGCGATAGCATAGATTGTGTTGTTTTCGAATTTCGATAGTCATTGTTTTGATTATACGTGACTCGCATTTATATAAATCTTGTTTAATTTAGTTAATGTTTTTTTTCTTTTTTTTTTGTGTGTATTGTGTTACCAGATATTTTGTGTAACGTAACTTTATTCCTTTGCACCGAGTTCAGTCATGTTGTTAATATTTAGTTAGTCCATCTTGATTAATTTCTAACTTATTCCTGTGTTTATTAACCTTTCTTATTTTCCCTATTAATTTATTATTGCATGTACTTGCTATTTGCTATTATTTTGTGTATGATATGAGTTAGTTCCCTTATTAGTGATTAAAACCTACTTGTTAGATTAACATTGTCTGTAATTCTTCAGATTCTACTCTTCCGATGCTGCATCACTTACCTAGATCATTCCCACAACATCACCTGATTCTTCGATATGCCTTGGATACTTACTATGGTTGTCTTCAATCGTCTTATATCTGTGGCCATAAAGGTACTGTTTAGTTTATTTAGTTTAATATGTGTATAATGCATTGTGTGTGCGACCGCTATTGTGTATTACAAAATCCACTTCTACATGTTAGATATAATAATATAACAATACTACGTAGATTAATACATAATAAGATATCCTTTTACTTTCAATTAATCTATCTTAATTATTTTCTAACCACTTTCTACACTTATCAGCTATTTTATTTCTTCTTGTTAATCTGCGACATTCATGCATGTACACTTCCTTGTATGGTGATTAATTGTTCACGAGGTAAGTTGCACTTCCACTGTTTTAGTTATTCGTTGAACTAACACGTTTTACATTCAAACAGTAATCGGAGCATTTGTAATAAACTTCTTTTTCTTTTCAGGTTTCCGCCATCTGTGTTGTTCGACGAACAGTGCCATGCTTCCATAGTATTGTTATAACATTTAGTACTGTTGTATTTTGCATTAAGGCAGTTGAAGTTAATTTGTTCATTTATTTTTCAGCTGGCTGTTGTACATGGTGTTTCGCAAACCGAGATCCATAACCTATTTTGCACGTAAACCTTCTCGTATGATGATTACTTGTTCACAAGGTAACTTTCACTTTCACTCTTTTAATTATTTATTGAATCAACACGTTCTATATTCAAACAATAATTAGAGTACATATAATAATTTTTCCTTTTCTCTTTTAGGTGTTCGATATCTGTATTATTCGACGAACAGCACTACAACATACACTACCGCACTACGTTGCCCACTGAAATCACTTTATTCATTGCTTATTTCGGTTATGCGCTAGTTTTAGCTTGTTTAAGTGCACTGTTCGCGGAATCCCTTTTACTTCAATCTTGACGTTCTGGTTCTGCAAGATTTCTAGCACCTTGTATGGTCCAGTATATTGATCGGAGAATTTTCCTTTACTAGGTTCTTTTAGTAGATATATCGAATCTCCTGTTTTAAAATCTTGAGGGTTAATTCGTCGATCGTTAGTCTTAGTTTGGATTTTATCAAATTTTCTCTTGCCATTCGTTGTACAGTGTTAATTTTTTCGAACAGATCTTCGAGGTATTCTGCGCATGTTGGTTCCGTGTTCTCTTCGATTGTTACTTCACCAATAGGTTCTCTGGCTAGATGTCCGAAACTAATTTGTGCGGGGAGAATTTCGTTCCTTTCCTTCATTTTAGTTTTTATTTTGCGCCAAGACACAGGTTTACTGACATTGATCCAATTATCCAATTGCTTGCTAATAGCATTTAAGATACAAATTTTTGAGAGTGCCGCAGCCATATTAACCCAAAAATATTTTGTATATAGTATAGTGTGATACCATCCATATTTTCCTGGGGGAATCATAAGATCAGCACTACTTACTATGTTACCTACGTCAAATATTAGATGTAGTAACCAATAAAGTATTTTTAATCCAATTATAATCCAATGGCTAGCATATTTATTCAAGTTTTTATATATATCTTCGACTGGTGATTCCCTGTTTTCTCCCTTTTGATTTCTTTGAGCTCGTTGAACTTGCGTTTCTTCAGCTTGAAAATGTTTAGAATCCTTTTCCTTAGTTACCCTTTTTTCTTCTTCATTTATTTTATTCGCAGCACCTTTATTTTTCTCTACCTTTTCAGGATGAATAGTTTTACTGGAAGTGCTTATTATAATTAAATTATTATTTATTTGTATGGAACGTTTAGGAATATTTTTGGTAGATTTGGAATTATTCTTTGAATTTTTATTACAAACCTTTTTGCTTATAGATTCTGTTTTGGATTTAGGGATAGCTATATTTTTATTTTCTATAGTGTGATCTTCCTTGCAATTTAATGATTTGGCTTTGAGTTCGATAAAGTTTCCTTCTGATGGTTTTATAGAAGTTTTTGAGTGAGATGCACTCGCTATCTCTTTTCCTATTATGGTTGAAACATTCACGAAATTCGTGGAGTCTTGCTTTTGTATCTTTGCCAAGTCGAACGTGGAGAGGCGATTTGCACTTCCCAGCGGGTCCAATATCTCTGTGATGTTAGGCAGTGGATAAGCATTGCCTGTCGTCTCGTCGTTCAATTTCCTAGTTTCTGCTTTGTCTGAAAGTTCTTTGGCACTAACATTATTTATCTTGTTTGGTAACTCAGAAAATTTCTCACTCATGATCCTGTCTATGGCACCGTGCGTCCTTTTATTATTTAACGTGACATTATCCCTTATCACAGCAACGGAATGGTGTTTGCATTGAAAAGTTGATTGGTTGAAATGATCAGCATCTCTCTTTTGATTTAGATCTCTATCGAGGTATTTATTTATGCGTTTTTCTTCCCAAGTTATTGCTCTTGTTTCTTTCCTGACATTTTCTTCTATTCCCGGGTTGTTTAGATGTTTCTGCGACGGCGGTACAAATCTCCAGTCCTGGCGGTTGTTTACAGTATAGATACTATTGTATGGTGGATGAGCGTTGTTTTGGTTATAATTATCCGAAGGTGTCGGACGTTGGTATCGAATTCTATTGTTCACTTGTTTTAATTCTCGTGTTGCTTTCACGGCTTAGCGGTACGCATCGTCCAAGGATTGGTATCCTGCTATCTTTACTCGTAAATACACCTCGTTTGGGAGCCCCTTAACGAAAGCTTCCCTCGTGTCTCGATCTATCCTATCTTGAAATACGGTGCCGTACTCGTACCTTTCCCCGTTCATTATCGCCAGCCTGAGATCTTTGACGCGTTCTATGTAGTCCAAAATATCTTCTCCCGGTCGTTGAAATATTGTAGCTAATTCCCCTTTATATTCGTTAACCGTTTTTCCCGGACCGAACATATCTTTTAATTTATTCCCGAAATCGTTTAAACTTATTACTTCTGTGTCTTCTACGGCGAGAAACGCGTGTCCGCGAAGCTTATTCGTTAATAATTTTACTAACTGAGATTCTTGATGCCTAGGAACCATGTTTCGTGCACGCTCGCATGCTCTTAAAAATCGAAATACCGAGGGTCGATGTCCGTCGAACACTGGTACTGTCTCTATTGCATCTTTTAACTTAATTGATTGGGGATTAACTTCTATCGGTATTGTCGCTTGGGAAATTATCGGCGATGATACGGGTGTCTTGATTTCCTTTTTTATTTTCAGTGAACGCACATCGTCTTGTAATTTATTCATTGTTGTACTCATGTCGCGAAAATTCGCATCCCATGCTTTAAGTTTTTCCGATAACATCAAGATCATGCCTTTGTCCAACGATTCTAATTTAGTCGACATTATTTCTTAGGTATATATTTTATCGATAATCGTGACAACTTTAATCCCTTGTGGAGCGAATCGAACCGTTTAAACCAACTTTAATCCTCCGTGGAGCGTATCCCACTGCTGCCACCAAAAATTTATTACTTTACTCTGTTACGTATCTATTTGTTTAAATCGATCAAATTTAAAGTTAAATTTTACTGAAAATTTTTTTTTTATAGTTTGAGTTTTGAATTTAATCGGAAGGGAAATAAATTGAAATGATATTATTGTGTATTTAATACTGATTTAGATTTCTAATTAATACGGTAGTTGCTGCCACCAGAAATAGTCTAAGGACTATTTCAAAATATTTTATTTTTATTATTTTCTTTTACGCTTAATGGGTAGCGTTAACTGACGCTTAATGCAACTGGTAAACGAATTCCACTTTTCGGCTAACCTGCTATGCGCAGGGATACTAGCACGGGAGAGGATTAAAGCTGGGTACAATAAATATTTTTCCTCGTTGAACGGATTTTTATTTGAATGTAAAATGGCTTAGGTTATTATATATATATTTTATTAGCTAGATAATATATATTTTAGCGTTGCTGGATTGGATAGGAATGTGAGATTTTTCGTTGTTTTATATAAATTTATTTTTACGTTTGACTTCTTCTTCTCTTTTAATTTCGCTGTAGTAGTTTGCCGTTAGGACCGAAACTCAATTCATTTACTACGATGGATTCTGTCACCACGATTTTCTTGCCTTTTGAGTTTAATAATCGGGGATGATTCTAACGATCCTCTCTGTGTGGGACTCGTGTGATTTCGCAAGCCTTGCCCAAAGACGGGTAATATTTTACCAACAGTGGGAGGAGGAATGCGGAGATCGATGGGTGTTTTCGATAAGCGAAAACACCGTTTGCACAAGCCAACACAGCGAACGATCCTTTGGTTAAATTCTCGAAGGGAAATTGTTCTGTTATATCTCTCTTACAATCGCATGCAATGATGGCAAGAATATCAGTTAATAGCAACGCCGGTATTGTTCTTAATTTTCGATTGACCCCGACGATGTATTTAATAGTCCTTTCTGTGCGGGACTTATGTGATTTCGCAAGCCTTGCCCAAAGACGGGTAATATTTTACCAACAATGGGAGGAGGAATGCGAAGATCAGTGGATGTTTCAGTAGTTGAAAACACCGTTCGCACAAGCCGACACAGCGGACAACTCTTTTGTTAAAAGTTTAAACAATGATTCTATCTTCAAAACCGTTCACGAAAATAAAACGAAATCGATGATAGGAAGTTCTAATTCAATTCTCGAGGGCAACGAGATTACCAGGGAAGAAGGAAATTTTCAAAATTAATTTTCTTACCTTGAGGAGTAGGTGCTGTCTGGTGCCATTGCCTCAGCCGCTCCGGTGGTCGTCGAAGTTTTGTTGAGTTTATTATTTGAACTCGAATATAGTTTACTATCAACTCTTACTTTATTTATCTATTTTAATACAGACTGAGCAATTCACTTAGCTGGATTAATACCGCAATTACAATGCGCGTTTGTGTTTAAACGATGAAATGAGGACTTCAAAGATAAAATTTTCTTTTTACTTAGTCGCGACTCTCTTTTCTTGACCGAAAAAATTAAGACCCCGAAACGCAAAATACTATACAAAATTTCTAAACGCAGTGACGAGCGCAATAGCGAACGTAGTAATAAATTAATAATGGGCCGTAATAACAAACGATCACAAGAATTATGAACAAACTAATGAGCGAAGAATAATGAGCCGTAAGGAATGAACACTATAAAAAATGAACGAACGCAAATTATAAGAAGAATGGACACTATAATAATGAACAAAGAATAATGAACCGTAATAAGAATGTTCACCAGAATAATAATGAGCGCTGCGCTATGTTGCTACGCTTATTTATAATGCCATCCCCCACGGGGTGGTGGTCCACTGGGGGTACGCTTCCGTGGGAATCGGGATGTTGCAGTTTGGGCTTCTTGGAATCGTACGTGACAAAATGCAAATTCCATATTTCGACTTAGTTTTTATCAGTCCTGTGTTCCGCTGAGCTAGCGTCTAGGAGATTTGAAGCATTCCACGCTGATCTAATCCTTTCCACGAGAAACTTCCACGTGCTGTACCGTGGGAATTACCGGTGTTCTTCGGCCCGTGGAAGGGCTGATGGCTGCAGCATCATTATCATTTCAATGTTTACTGGGTAAACACGCGCAGCTCCGCTGCTCTCCCATAACAAGGACCTCCTCCTTCGAGTTGTTTTGCGTAAGTTTGGATGTTTGCATATTAAGGTTGTTTTTGTGATTTTGATTGTTTTTTCCTTTTTTGCTATTTCCCTAGGCTTCGGTGATCGACGTTCGAACAATGTTTGCGGAGTCGTTTCCATCAGAGGTTCCTTTCCAGACTTCCCTGGTACGTATTTAGTCTTGTTTTTAGTCCGCTTGATTCGTCCTGTTTCGTTTTATTTAAAATATACCGTGTTGTTCTCAGCCCAAGCGAAAGAGGGATTCCGAAGAACCCATGGGCGACTCGGGAGGACCAATCAAACGCATGCGGCCCTGTAATAAACCACGAGTATCAGAGTGGTTGGAGGAACTATTCAACATTGGTGCCGAGGCCGTGTCGAAATTGGGCTTTGACGATTTGGTTACTTTCGACGAGAATTTCTTCGATGCAGAGACCGTCGTATTGGAGAGGGAACCCCCTCTGGTTGAAATCGTTGATACCGATCGTTGCGTGAAAGTTCGTTTTGCGAATGAAATTCCCGAAGAGGTTTTGGAGGCACATCTTCCTCACCATGCTTCTGGGAGAAAGGGAATTTCCCCTGTTGTGCGCTATTGGTGTATGCGTGAGTTCAGCGAACTTTATCCCAGAGCTCCTTGCTTCGATTTTGATTTAGTGTAGCTGCTTCAATTTCGTTGGTTCGCTGTTTGATGTTCCTTATTATTATTAATTTTTTGATGTATTTTGTTTTGTGTTCAATATATATATATATATATATATTTTGAATGTGATAGTGTTAGGTTATCTATTTTACGTTTCTTATTTTTTTCAATTTTATATTTCCCCCCTTTTAATTAATTATATATATATATTTTTTTTTACATTTGTAGTTGCGCATAGAATTTATTAAAGAAAAGTGTTAACAATGTGTTTTCATGATTTGTTTCTCGCGCCTGACTTCCATTAATCCCTAATATTCCTGTCGCCATGACGCGTGTAAATCCAACATGGCTGCTCATAAATGTCATCAGTAAAGTTTTTAGTGACGGGTCTTTAGTTTTGTTTGATATCGAAGTAATTTTTCGTCTGTCGCTCGTTTTTCCTTATTCTACCGCAATTGGAACATTTATTTATTAATATTGTTTTAAAGTGACAATAGTATAATATGTATATATATATATATATGTTTATGTTGTGTGTCACTTCAATATGGCTAATGTTTTGTAATTCTTCGATTGCGTTATTTATTGTTTTGAGTAGTTTATTTTATAGAGTATTCGATAATATAAAACATATGCACTCACACATACATATATATATATATACGTATTTATATGTATATTTCTCTCGTTCATGTAGTGTTCGTACGAAATGAAATGTTAATTATTTATTTTATATTAATTTCTTTTAATAAGATAGAACACGCACACGCACACGTATATATGTATATATTTCTGGCAAAGTGATTTTCATTTAGATTCTTTTGTGATATAGTGTTGTGTATTTGAGGTTATGTGTCAATCATTTGATTTCATATATACATATATATTTTGTATTGTGACAACATAGTATTGAAGGTTTTGTTTCTAGATTATTGTGCGTTTAATGTGTGTTTACATATTTGTGCTTGATGACAGAATTTCTGTAAGCAATTCCTCAAGTCGTTGCGGTGTTAATTATTTTGAGCGTTTGGCCTGTCGACAGGTTGTCGCTTGGTCCCAAGTGTTGCGTTGTGTGTTCTATTTTTTTTGTAGATTATTAATAGTGGTTTTAGTTTAGAAAATAGATTATTTATATGTTTATATAGAGACATGCATGTTTCATAATGTAGTTCTTATTTTATAATGCTTTACCGGCATGTAGGCTAGTTTTAAATATGTATTTCAGATTGTAGAATGCACATAGATTAGTAGTAGTATAGAATATATATGTTTCTGACAATGTAACTTTTATTTCTTTAATAATACAATATTGTATGTTTTATATATTCGTTAGACTATTAGTTTTTAACTTCGTATATACTTATAATTCATAAATTGATAATATTGTATTTGTTGCATAGTATTATAAGCACTAACACTAATATTTACTAGTTTATTACATATCTAGCATATATGTTTATACTTATATGTAACTCTCCAAGTTGATTGATTAAAATATATTTATATATACATGTATTTCTGGCGCTTCAATTATTTCCCTTTTTGTAGTTATTCTTATTTCCTGGTTTATTTGTTTGGTTCGTAACTCGTTCAATCCGTTAGCTGGTTTTATTTATTTTATTTTATACTGGTTGGATTTATTAGTCGCCCTCGCTTTGTTAATCCTTCCTTTAGTTTCGTAGCGCCGTGTGTTCGCTTGTGCATTCAAATCTTTATTCGCGCGTTTTGTATAGAATAGTTTTCTTGTTCTTGTTACGGCGCGTGCGGAGCGCGGGACGTGACACCCCCGCCCTTGGAGTTCAAATTTCCAAAGGAAATTTGACTGATGGTGTCTCTGAGTCGGCTCAAGGCGGACGTAGATGGCGTTGGTTGTTAAGTGACTACCGGTGTTATCGATATCCCTCGAGGTTGTGCTGTTTGATCATCGATATTTCGTTTTCTTTTGAGGTATAGTAGCAGGTGGGTAACTGAGCCGCATATTGCTCCTAATAGGGCGATTCCACATCCGTAAGTTTCACGTAACTGGTATCCGTGTATGGCTATATCTATTATCGTCTTGATTAGTTTAAATATTACAAGTATTCCAAATATTGCTGCACTGACAGTTCCAAATTCCATAAAACCAATCCATAAGCTTGATACGGTATTTTTTGCTATTGTCGTTAATGTGTTTTCGTCCATCATTCCCAGGATGTTTACTGTTCCAGGGACGATTGTTTTTCCTGTTGCTCCTCTGGCCAATGTGTTCAAAACTGCAGATTTTTCTGCCGGGAACATGACGTGGTCCCATAGTGCATCGAGGTCTTTTTGGGTATATATTCCGCTCGTGGCCAACGACGATGGTGCTGAATATTGCCACGTTTGGCGTACGTCCGGGCGGAGTTCCTGTGGTGCAATTGTTTTCATGGGTTTTGGTACGAATTTGTGCCAGAGTCCGTCGATATTGTATAGCGTAGGTAGTACCGCGCTACATTCTCTGTGGTTTCCGTGTTGCGTTAGGATGTGTGTTTTTGGCGTTAAAAATGCGGTGCGATTCCCTTGCCAAACGGGTAGCTCCGAGTAGCATTCTGTTGTATGTCGTACTTTTACTTGTACCGGAATGCATTTGACTATGTGGACTGCTTCTCCTGCGATCAGGGCCATGTGTCCTGGGGTTTTGGATATGGTATATGCAAATTCATCGGGCAGTAAGATTGCTAAGCTTAAAGCATTTTCTATTAGTTTCTTCTGCGTGGTACATCTTTGTGTCAGTATATCATGGTACAATGTTGTCATTTGTCGTTTAATATGTTTCTCTACGTAAATGAATTTTGAGTTGACGTATGCGAATATGTCCAAGTTTTCGACTGCTGTCTTGCTTTTGGAGATAAACGTATTTCCTCTTGTTGTTTCAACTATTTGGGGTGTTCGGTGGATAGTAGGGTATATCCACACAGTGGCTGTTCTTCGGTTTTAGTCAGTGCAAATGTTACTTCTTGCGTTGTTAGTGCGTAAACTGGTTGTGCTGATTCTCTGTTGGTTTTTATTTCCTGGATCTTTGTAGCAATTCCTTCATATAGCACATCGTACTGATCAAATTTGCATGGTGAGGGTGGTTGTGGTTGCCAATAAGTGTATCCGTCTTCAGCGTCTAGACAGTTTCCTTCGCTAAAGGTACATACTGTTCCTGATTTCAGTAGAATTTTGTTCGCCTCGATCCGTACTGGCACAACTGCTGATTTTAAACTTATCCTTACTGTTGCTTGTACGACGACCTTTTCCCAGCTCCCGTATGGGTCTACATAGTGTGTTCCCTGGCAGCTGCCGTCGTCTGTTAGCTTGCCGGCTAGGACAAGCGACCTTGTTTCTGTTGCATTATCTTTTAAGGCCAACTATAAGGTTTTGTGGTCCGAGTGAAAATGTGCCGTCTTGGTGCATCCTTGCACATTGTTGGTCGGTTGTTTCATGGAGGTATTCGGCGAATCCGTTATGCACTGCCGACGTGTGAAAGTGCATGCCACAGTAATATACAATTCGAGTTATTTGCACCTTGCATTGCCTTACGTTGGTAAATTCAAATTCTGAGAGTTGAAGTAGTTGTATATAAATATCTTGGGTTTCAGTCATTGTAGGCTGTATGCTGCAGTCCCCGATGGAGTTTAGAGAGATAGTGGTAACGTTGAGGTGGTTGCCATTGCAGTCATATCCTACCAGGCCGTATGCTATTTTGATGAGGGTAAGTACGATGACCAGGCGATTCATCTTCCTATTAACAATTTATTAAATTGTTTCTTACTCTCGAGTTTATTAGAAATAAGAATAATCTTTTATTATTATTAATATATATAAAAAAAATTTATATTTATATGTTTTTTTTTTTTTTTTGTTAAAACTTATTATCGGTGAAAATAAATACCATGAATGCTACCTGGGTTATAATTATATACGTATATGCATACGTATTGCTAAGTAATATAGATGAGATTTGTTTTATCGTTATAAATATATAAGTATATATTATCTATAGGAATAGATATTACAATTATAGCTTGTCTTTGAATATATATATATATGTGCGTGTAATGGTAAATATGACGACTTATTTTACGAGTCACTCGGATTATCAATGGAAGTGAGTGTCATAGATATCGCCCACTTTACAACATGCGTGCATATATATATTGGTAAACATAAGTGAAAATTATATGCATAATTATAAATGTCGGTTGTTTACAGGTGGATAGCATCAGTATTTGGTCTTGTGCGTAGCATACAAGTACTTTATAGTTCTACGGCGCGGATTGCTATTCCTTGAACTAAAAAGTTTCTTTCAAGGTGAGTTAGATTAGTGTAAACGATCATGCATTGGAGGCATGATATAGCGGGTTGTAGGTCCGCTAGGTTTATATCACACATACGACAGTATGATATTCGTGTTCTTGCAGATACTCCGCATATGAAATGAGTGGGTGGGTCGTCACATAGGTCCTGGTGGTCTGGATCTAAGTTATCGAAACAGTCTTGACAAAGATGACCGTTATCTAAATGGTAGACAGAACGTATCAACCGAACACAGAGGCAAGACTGAACATCCTCCGTCGCTTCCAGATCGAATGCGGGTACGGGCCCGTCTGAGTCCTCTATGTTAGGGTCGATGAACTCGCCACCTGTTCTGGACATACATACGAAAACAGTTAATATATATATTTTATAATTTTTTATAAGTTTTGTTCGGACCTATCCCTTTGTACAAATACTGTATGTGGTATAATATATAATATGTTATGGTTATGTTAGTTGTTGTTTATTATATATATTTTCCTTTTCTCTCTCTTTTTTTTTCTTTTTTTTTTTATTATTTTTTTTTTGTGTTCAGTACCTAGCATTGCTATTATAATGCTGTATTACATTGTATTAGCTATTATTTGTGTTGGGGTGCGTGCGACGAATTTTCAACATGGTCGCTTGCGTGTATCGTTTGTTTAATGTCAACAGTAGCGTGTTGTTGAAATAGTTAATTTGTTAATCATTATAGTTTATTTTGTAGTGTTTCTGTAATATTGTTTGTGTTTCATGGTATTGTGTGTGTCAATACCGTGTGCTACCTTAATGCGATAGCATAGATTGTGTTGTTTTCGAATTTCGATAGTCATTGTTTTGATTATACGTGACTCGCATTTATATAAATCTTGTTTAATTTAGTTAATGTTTTTTTTCTTTTTTTTTGTGTGTATTGTGTTACCAGATATTTTGTGTAACGTAACTTTATTCCTTTGCACCGAGTTCAGTCATGTTGTTAATATTTAGTTAGTCCATCTTGATTAATTTCTAACTTATTCCTGTGTTTATTAACCTTTCTTATTTTCCCTATTAATTTATTATTGCATGTACTTGCTATTTGCTATTATTTTGTGTATGATATGAGTTAGTTCCCTTATTAGTGATTAAAACCTACTTGTTAGATTAACATTGTCTGTAATTCTTCAGATTCTACTCTTCCGATGCTGCATCACTTACCTAGATCATTCCCACAACATCACCTGATTCTTCGATATGCCTTGGATACTTACTATGGTTGTCTTCAATCGTCTTATATCTGTGGCCATAAAGGTACTGTTTAGTTTATTTAGTTTAATATGTGTATAATGCATTGTGTGTGCGACCGCTATTGTGTATTACAAAATCCACTTCTACATGTTAGATATAATAATATAACAATACTACGTAGATTAATACATAATAAGATATCCTTTTACTTTCAATTAATCTATCTTAATTATTTTCTAACCACTTTCTACACTTATCAGCTATTTTATTTCTTCTTGTTAATCTGCGACAGTCATGCATGTACATTTCCTTGTATGGTGATTAATTGTTCACGAGGTAAGTTGCACTTCCACTGTTTTAGTTATTCGTTGAACTAACACGTTTTACATTCAAACAGTAATCGGAGCATTTGTAATAAACTTCTTTTTCTTTCCAGGTTTCCGCCATCTGTGTTGTTCGACGAACAGTGCCATGCTTCCATAGTATTGTTATAACATTTAGTACTGTTGTATTTTGCATTAAGGCAGTTGAAGTTAATTTGTTCATTTATTTTTCAGCTGGCTGTTGTACATGGTGTTTCGCAAACCGAGATCCATAACCTCTTTTGCACGTAAACCTTCTCGTATGATGATTACTTGTTCACAAGGTAACTTTCACTTTCACTCTTTTAATTATTTATTGAATCAACACGTTCTATATTCAAACAATAATTAGAGTACATATAATAATTTTTCCTTTTCTCTTTTAGGTGTTCGATATCTGTATTATTCGACGGACAGCACTACAACATACACTACCGCACTACGTTGCCCACTGAAATCACTTTATTCATTGCTTATTTCGGTTATGCGCTAGTTCTAGCTTGTTTAAGTGCACTGTTCGCGGAATCCCTTTTACTTCAATCTTGACGTTCTGGTTCTGCAAGATTTCTAGCACCTTGTATGGTCCAGTATATTGATCGGAGAATTTTCCTTTACTAGGTTCTTTTAGTAGATATATCGAATCTCCTGTTTTAAAATCTTGAGGGTTAATTCGTCGATCGTTAGTCTTAGTTTGGATTTTATCAAATTTTCTCTTGCCATCCGTTGTACAGTGTTAATTTTTTCGAACAGATCTTCGAGGTATTCTGCGCATGTTGGTTCCGTGTTCTCTTCGATTGTTACTTCACCAATAGGTTCTCTGGCTAGATGTCCGAAACTAATTTGTGCGGGGAGAATTTCGTTCCTTTCCTTCATTTTAGTTTTTATTTTGCGCCAAGACACAGGTTTACTGACATTGATCCAATTATCCAATTGCTTGCTAATAGCATTTAAGATACAAATTTTTGAGAGTGCCGCAGCCATATTAACCCAAAAATATTTTGTATATAGTATAGTGTGATACCATCCATATTTTCCTGGGGGAATCATAAGATCAGCACTACTTACTATGTTACCTACGTCAAATATTAGATGTAGTAACCAATAAAGTATTTTTAATCCAATTATAATCCAATGGCTAGCATATTTATTCAAGTTTTTATATATATCTTCGACTGGTGATTCCCTGTTTTCTCCCTTTTGATTTCTTTGAGCTCGTTGAACTTGCGTTTCTTCAGCTTGAAAATGTTTAGAATCCTTTTCCTTAGTTACCCTTTTTTCTTCTTCATTTATTTTATTCGCAGCACCTTTATTTTTCTCTACCTTTTCAGGATGAATAGTTTTACTGGAAGTGCTTATTATAATTAAATTATTATTTATTTGTATGGAACGTTTAGGAATATTTTTGGTAGATTTGGAATTATTCTTTGAATTTTTATTACAAACCTTTTTGCTTATAGATTCTGTTTTGGATTTAGGGATAGCTATATTTTTATTTTCTATAGTGTGATCTTCCTTGCAATTTAATGATTTGGCTTTGAGTTCGATAAAGTTTCCTTCTGATGGTTTTATAGAAGTTTTTGAGTGAGATGCACTCGCTATCTCTTTTCCTATTATGGTTGAAACATTCACGAAATTCGTGGAGTCTTGCTTTTGTATCTTTGCCAAGTCGAACGTGGAGAGGCGATTTGCACTTCCCAGCGGGTCCAATATCTCTGTGATGTTAGGCAGTGGATAAGCATTGCCTGTCGTCTCGTCGTTCAATTTCCTAGTTTCTGCTTTGTCTGAAAGTTCTTTGGCACTAACATTATTTATCTTGTTTGGTAACTCAGAAAATTTCTCACTCATGATCCTGTCTATGGCACCGTGCGTCCTTTTATTATTTAACGTGACATTATCCCTTATCACAGCAACGGAATGGTGTTTGCATTGAAAAGTTGATTGGTTGAAATGATCAGCATCTCTCTTTTGATTTAGATCTCTATCGAGGTATTTATTTATGCGTTTTTCTTCCCAAGTTATTGCTCTTGTTTCTTTCCTGACATTTTCTTCTATTCCCGGGTTGTTTAGATGTTTCTGCGACGGCGGTACAAATCTCCAGTCCTGGCGGTTGTTTACAGTATAGATACTATTGTATGGTGGATGAGCGTTGTTTTGGTTATAATTATCCGAAGGTGTCGGACGTTGGTATCGAATTCTATTGTTCACTTGTTTTAATTCTCGTGTTGCTTTCACGGCTTAGCGGTACGCATCGTCCAAGGATTGGTATCCTGCTATCTTTACTCGTAAATACACCTCGTTTGGGAGCCCCTTAACGAAAGCTTCCCTCGTGTCTCGATCTATCCTATCTTGAAATACGGTGCCGTACTCGTACCTTTCCCCGTTCATTATCGCCAGCCTGAGATCTTTGACGCGTTCTATGTAGTCCAAAATATCTTCTCCCGGTCGTTGAAATATTGTAGCTAATTCCCCTTTATATTCGTTAACCGTTTTTCCCGGACCGAACATATCTTTTAATTTATTCCCGAAATCGTTTAAACTTATTACTTCTGTGTCTTCTACGGCGAGAAACGCGTGTCCGCGAAGCTTATTCGTTAATAATTTTACTAACTGAGATTCTTGATGCCTAGGAACCATGTTTCGTGCACGCTCGCATGCTCTTAAAAATCGAAATACCGAGGGTCGATGTCCGTCGAACACTGGTACTGTCTCTATTGCATCTTTTAACTTAATTGATTGGGGATTAACTTCTATCGGTATTGTCGCTTGGGAAATTATCGGCGATGATACGGGTGTCTTGATTTCCTTTTTTATTTTCAGTGAACGCACATCGTCTTGTAATTTATTCATTGTTGTACTCATGTCGCGAAAATTCGCATCCCATGCTTTAAGTTTTTCCGATAACATCAAGATCATGCCTTTGTCCAACGATTCTAATTTAGTCGACATTATTTCTTAGGTATATATTTTATCGATAATCGTGACAACTTTAATCCCTTGTGGAGCGAATCGAACCGTTTAAACCAACTTTAATCCTCCGTGGAGCGTATCCCACTGCTGCCACCAAAAATTTATTACTTTACTCTGTTACGTATCTATTTGTTTAAATCGATCAAATTTAAAGTTAAATTTTACTGAAAATTTTTTTTTTATAGTTTGAGTTTTGAATTTAATCGGAAGGGAAATAAATTGAAATGATATTATTGTGTATTTAATACTGATTTAGATTTCTAATTAATACGGTAGTTGCTGCCACCAGAAATAGTCTAAGGACTATTTCAAAATATTTTATTTTTATTATTTTCTTTTACGCTTAATGGGTAGCGTTAACTGACGCTTAATGCAACTGGTAAACGAATTCCACTTTTCGGCTAACCTGCTATGCGCAGGGATACTAGCACGGGAGAGGATTAAAGCTGGGTACAATAAATATTTTTCCTCGTTGAACGGATTTTTATTTGAATGTAAAATGGCTTAGGTTATTATATATATATTTTATTAGCTAGATAATATATATTTTAGCGTTGCTGGATTGGATAGGAATGTGAGATTTTTCGTTGTTTTATATAAATTTATTTTTACGTTTGACTTCTTCTTCTCTTTTAATTTCGCTGTAGTAGTTTGCCGTTAGGACCGAAACTCAATTCATTTACTACGATGGATTCTGTCACCACGATTTTCTTGCCTTTTGAGTTTAATAATCGGGGATGATTCTAACGATCCTCTCTGTGTGGGACTCGTGTGATTTCGCAAGCCTTGCCCAAAGACGGGTAATATTTTACCAACAGTGGGAGGAGGAATGCGGAGATCGATGGGTGTTTTCGATAAGCGAAAACACCGTTTGCACAAGCCAACACAGCGAACGATCCTTTGGTTAAATTCTCGAAGGGAAATTGTTCTGTTATATCTCTCTTACAATCGCATGCAATGATGGCAAGAATATCAGTTAATAGCAACGCCGGTATTGTTCTTAATTTTCGATTGACCCCGACGATGTATTTAATAGTCCTTTCTGTGCGGGACTTATGTGATTTCGCAAGCCTTGCCCAAAGACGGGTAATATTTTACCAACAATGGGAGGAGGAATGCGAAGATCAGTGGATGTTTCAGTAGTTGAAAACACCGTTCGCACAAGCCGACACAGCGGACAACTCTTTTGTTAAAAGTTTAAACAATGATTCTATCTTCAAAACCGTTCACGAAAATAAAACGAAATCGATGATAGGAAGTTCTAATTCAATTCTCGAGGGCAACGAGATTACCAGGGAAGAAGGAAATTTTCAAAATTAATTTTCTTACCTTGAGGAGTAGGTGCTGTCTGGTGCCATTGCCTCAGCCGCTCCGGTGGTCGTCGAAGTTTTGTTGAGTTTATTATTTGAACTCGAATATAGTTTACTATCAACTCTTACTTTATTTATCTATTTTAATACAGACTGAGCAATTCACTTAGCTGGATTAATACCGCAATTACAATGCGCGTTTGTGTTTAAACGATGAAATGAGGACTTCAAAGATAAAATTTTCTTTTTACTTAGTCGCGACTCTCTTTTCTTGACCGAAAAAATTAAGACCCCGAAACGCAAAATACTATACAAAATTTCTAAACGCAGTGACGAGCGCAATAGCGAACGTAGTAATAAATTAATAATGGGCCGTAATAACAAACGATCACAAGAATTATGAACAAACTAATGAGCGAAGAATAATGAGCCGTAAGGAATGAACACTATAAAAAATGAACGAACGCAAATTATAAGAAGAATGGACACTATAATAATGAACAAAGAATAATGAACCGTAATAAGAATGTTCACCAGAATAATAATGAGCGCTGCGCTATGTTGCTACGCTTATTTATAATGCCATCCCCCACGGGGTGGTGGTCCACTGGGGGTACGCTTCCGTGGGAATCGGGATGTTGCAGTTTGGGCTTCTTGGAATCGTACGTGACAAAATGCAAATTCCATATTTCGACTTAGTTTTTATCAGTCCTGTGTTCCGCTGAGCTAGCGTCTAGGAGATTTGAAGCATTCCACGCTGATCTAATCCTTTCCACGAGAAACTTCCACGTGCTGTACCGTGGGAATTACCGGTGTTCTTCGGCCCGTGGAAGGGCTGATGGCTGCAGCATCATTATCATTTCAATGTTTACTGGGTAAACACGCGCAGCTCCGCTGCTCTCCCATAACAAGGACCTCCTCCTTCGAGTTGTTTTGCGTAAGTTTGGATGTTTGCATATTAAGGTTGTTTTTGTGATTTTGATTGTTTTTTCCTTTTTTGCTATTTCCCTAGGCTTCGGTGATCGACGTTCGAACAATGTTTGCGGAGTCGTTTCCATCAGAGGTTCCTTTCCAGACTTCCCTGGTACGTATTTAGTCTTGTTTTTAGTCCGCTTGATTCGTCCTGTTTCGTTTTATTTAAAATATACCGTGTTGTTCTCAGCCCAAGCGAAAGAGGGATTCCGAAGAACCCATGGGCGACTCGGGAGGACCAATCAAACGCATGCGGCCCTGTAATAAACCACGAGTATCAGAGTGGTTGGAGGAACTATTCAACATTGGTGCCGAGGCCGTGTCGAAATTGGGCTTTGACGATTTGGTTACTTTCGACGAGAATTTCTTCGATGCAGAGACCGTCGTATTGGAGAGGGAACCCCCTCTGGTTGAAATCGTTGATACCGATCGTTGCGTGAAAGTTCGTTTTGCGAATGAAATTCCCGAAGAGGTTTTGGAGGCACATCTTCCTCACCATGCTTCTGGGAGAAAGGGAATTTCCCCTGTTGTGCGCTATTGGTGTATGCGTGAGTTCAGCGAACTTTATCCCAGAGCTCCTTGCTTCGATTTTGATTTAGTGTAGCTGCTTCAATTTCGTTGGTTCGCTGTTTGATGTTCCTTATTATTATTAATTTTTTGATGTATTTTGTTTTGTGTTCAATATATATATATATATATATATTTTGAATGTGATAGTGTTAGGTTATCTATTTTACGTTTCTTATTTTTTTCAATTTTATATTTCCCCCCTTTTAATTAATTATATATATATATTTTTTTTTACATTTGTAGTTGCGCATAGAATTTATTAAAGAAAAGTGTTAACAATGTGTTTTCATGATTTGTTTCTCGCGCCTGACTTCCATTAATCCCTAATATTCCTGTCGCCATGACGCGTGTAAATCCAACATGGCTGCTCATAAATGTCATCAGTAAAGTTTTTAGTGACGGGTCTTTAGTTTTGTTTGATATCGAAGTAATTTTTCGTCTGTCGCTCGTTTTTCCTTATTCTACCGCAATTGGAACATTTATTTATTAATATTGTTTTAAAGTGACAATAGTATAATATGTATATATATATATATATGTTTATGTTGTGTGTCACTTCAATATGGCTAATGTTTTGTAATTCTTCGATTGCGTTATTTATTGTTTTGAGTAGTTTATTTTATAGAGTATTCGATAATATAAAACATATGCACTCACACATACATATATATATATATACGTATTTATATGTATATTTCTCTCGTTCATGTAGTGTTCGTACGAAATGAAATGTTAATTATTTATTTTATATTAATTTCTTTTAATAAGATAGAACACGCACACGCACACGTATATATGTATATATTTCTGGCAAAGTGATTTTCATTTAGATTCTTTTGTGATATAGTGTTGTGTATTTGAGGTTATGTGTCAATCATTTGATTTCATATATACATATATATTTTGTATTGTGACAACATAGTATTGAAGGTTTTGTTTCTAGATTATTGTGCGTTTAATGTGTGTTTACATATTTGTGCTTGATGACAGAATTTCTGTAAGCAATTCCTCAAGTCGTTGCGGTGTTAATTATTTTGAGCGTTTGGCCTGTCGACAGGTTGTCGCTTGGTCCCAAGTGTTGCGTTGTGTGTTCTATTTTTTTTGTAGATTATTAATAGTGGTTTTAGTTTAGAAAATAGATTATTTATATGTTTATATAGAGACATGCATGTTTCATAATGTAGTTCTTATTTTATAATGCTTTACCGGCATGTAGGCTAGTTTTAAATATGTATTTCAGATTGTAGAATGCACATAGATTAGTAGTAGTATAGAATATATATGTTTCTGACAATGTAACTTTTATTTCTTTAATAATACAATATTGTATGTTTTATATATTCGTTAGACTATTAGTTTTTAACTTCGTATATACTTATAATTCATAAATTGATAATATTGTATTTGTTGCATAGTATTATAAGCACTAACACTAATATTTACTAGTTTATTACATATCTAGCATATATGTTTATACTTATATGTAACTCTCCAAGTTGATTGATTAAAATATATTTATATATACATGTATTTCTGGCGCTTCAATTATTTCCCTTTTTGTAGTTATTCTTATTTCCTGGTTTATTTGTTTGGTTCGTAACTCGTTCAATCCGTTAGCTGGTTTTATTTATTTTATTTTATACTGGTTGGATTTATTAGTCGCCCTCGCTTTGTTAATCCTTCCTTTAGTTTCGTAGCGCCGTGTGTTCGTTTGTGCATTCAAATCTTTATTCGCGCGTTTTGTATAGAATAGTTTTCTTGTTCTTGTTACGGCGCGTGCGGAGCGCGGGACGTGACACCCCCGCCCTTGGAGTTCAAATTTCCAAAGGAAATTTGACTGATGGTGTCTCTGAGTCGGCTCAAGGCGGACGTAGATGGCGTTGGTTGTTAAGTGACTACCGGTGTTATCGATATCCCTCGAGGTTGTGCTGTTTGATCATCGATATTTCGTTTTCTTTTGAGGTATAGTAGCAGGTGGGTAACTGAGCCGCATATTGCTCCTAATAGGGCGATTCCACATCCGTAAGTTTCACGTAACTGGTATCCGTGTATGGCTATATCTATTATCGTCTTGATTAGTTTAAATATTACAAGTATTCCAAATATTGCTGCACTGACAGTTCCAAATTCCATAAAACCAATCCATAAGCTTGATACGGTATTTTTTGCTATTGTCGTTAATGTGTTTTCGTCCATCATTCCCAGGATGTTTACTGTTCCAGGGACGATTGTTTTTCCTGTTGCTCCTCTGGCCAATGTGTTCAAAACTGCAGATTTTTCTGCCGGGAACATGACGTGGTCCCATAGTGCATCGAGGTCTTTTTGGGTATATATTCCGCTCGTGGCCAACGACGATGGTGCTGAATATTGCCACGTTTGGCGTACGTCCGGGCGGAGTTCCTGTGGTGCAATTGTTTTCATGGGTTTTGGTACGAATTTGTGCCAGAGTCCGTCGATATTGTATAGCGTAGGTAGTACCGCGCTACATTCTCTGTGGTTTCCGTGTTGCGTTAGGATGTGTGTTTTTGGCGTTAAAAATGCGGTGCGATTCCCTTGCCAAACGGGTAGCTCCGAGTAGCATTCTGTTGTATGTCGTACTTTTACTTGTACCGGAATGCATTTGACTATGTGGACTGCTTCTCCTGCGATCAGGGCCATGTGTCCTGGGGTTTTGGATATGGTATATGCAAATTCATCGGGCAGTAAGATTGCTAAGCTTAAAGCATTTTCTATTAGTTTCTTCTGCGTGGTACATCTTTGTGTCAGTATATCATGGTACAATGTTGTCATTTGTCGTTTAATATGTTTCTCTACGTAAATGAATTTTGAGTTGACGTATGCGAATATGTCCAAGTTTTCGACTGCTGTCTTGCTTTTGGAGATAAACGTATTTCCTCTTGTTGTTTCAACTATTTGGGGTGTTCGGTGGATAGTAGGGTATATCCACACAGTGGCTGTTCTCCGGTTTTAGTCAGTGCAAATGTTACTTCTTGCGTTGTTAGTGCGTAAACTGGTTGTGCTGATTCTCTGTTGGTTTTTATTTCCTGGATCTTTGTAGCAATTCCTTCATATAGCACATCGTACTGATCAAATTTGCATGGTGAGGGTGGTTGTGGTTGCCAATAAGTGTATCCGTCTTCAGCGTCTAGACAGTTTCCTTCGCTAAAGGTACATACTGTTCTTGATTTCAGTAGAATTTTGTTCGCCTCGATCCGTACTGGCACAACTGCTGATTTTAAACTTATCCTTACTGTTGCTTGTACGACGACCTTTTCCCAGCTCCCGTATGGGTCTACATAGTGTGTTCCCTGGCAGCTGCCGTCGTCTGTTAGCTTGCCGGCTAAGACAAGCGACCTTGTTTCTGTTGCATTATCTTTTAAGGCCAACTATAAGGTTTTGTGGTCCGAGTGAAAATGTGCCGTCTTGGTGCATCCTTGCACATTGTTGGTCGGTTGTTTCATGGAGGTATTCGGCGAATCCGTTATGCACTGCCGACGTGTGAAAGTGCATGCCACAGTAATATACAATTCGAGTTATTTGCACCTTGCATTGCCTTACGTTGGTAAATTCAAATTCTGAGAGTTGAAGTAGTTGTATATAAATATCTTGGGTTTCAGTCATTGTAGGCTGTATGCTGCAGTCCCCGATGGAGTTTAGAGAGATAGTGGTAACGTTGAGGTGGTTGCCATTGCAGTCATATCCTACCAGGCCGTATGCTATTTTGATGAGGGTAAGTACGATGACCAGGCGATTCATCTTCCTATTAACAATTTATTAAATTGTTTCTTACTCTCGAGTTTATTAGAAATAAGAATAATCTTTTATTATTATTAATATATATAAAAAAAATTTATATTTATATGTTTTTTTTTTTTTTTTGTTAAAACTTATTATCGGTGAAAATAAATACCATGAATGCTACCTGGGTTATAATTATATACGTATATGCATACGTATTGCTAAGTAATATAGATGAGATTTGTTTTATCGTTATAAATATATAAGTATATATTATCTATAGGAATAGATATTACAATTATAGCTTGTCTTTGAATATATATATATGTGCGTGTAATGGTAAATATGACGACTTATTTTACGAGTCACTCGGATTATCAATGGAAGTGAGTGTCATAGATATCGCCCACTTTACAACATGCGTGCATATATATATTGGTAAACATAAGTGAAAATTATATGCATAATTATAAATGTCGGTTGTTTACAGGTGGATAGCATCAGTATTTGGTCTTGTGCGTAGCATACAAGTACTTTATAGTTCTACGGCGCGGATTGCTATTCCTTGAACTAAAAAGTTTCTTTCAAGGTGAGTTAGATTAGTGTAAACGATCATGCATTGGAGGCATGATATAGCGGGTTGTAGGTCCGCTAGGTTTATATCACACATACGACAGTATGATATTCGTGTTCTTGCAGATACTCCGCATATGAAATGAGTGGGTGGGTCGTCACATAGGTCCTGGTGGTCTGGATCTAAGTTATCGAAACAGTCTTGACAAAGATGACCGTTATCTAAATGGTAGACAGAACGTATCAACCGAACACAGAGGCAAGACTGAACATCCTCCGTCGCTTCCAGATCGAATGCGGGTACGGGCCCGTCTGAGTCCTCTATGTTAGGGTCGATGAACTCGCCACCTGTTCTGGACATACATACGAAAACAGTTAATATATATATTTTATAATTTTTTATAAGTTTTGTTCGGACCTATCCCTTTGTACAAATACTGTATCCCTGTATGTGGTATAATATATAATATGTTATGGTTATGTTAGTTGTTGTTTATTATATATATTTTCCTTATCTCTCTCTTTTTTTTTCTTTTTTTTTTTTATTATTTTTTTTTTGTGTTCAGTACCTAGCATTGCTATTATAATGCTGTATTACATTGTATTAGCTATTATTTGTGTTGGGGTGCGTGCGACGAATTTTCAACATGGTCGCTTGCGTGTATCGTTTGTTTAATGTCAACAGTAGCGTGTTGTTGAAATAGTTAATTTGTTAATCATTATAGTTTATTTTGTAGTGTTTCTGTAATATTGTTTGTGTTTCATGGTATTGTGTGTGTCAATACCGTGTGCTACCTTAATGCGATAGCATAGATTGTGTTGTTTTCGAATTTCGATAGTCATTGTTTTGATTATACGTGACTCGCATTTATATAAATCTTGTTTAATTTAGTTAATGTTTTTTTTCTTTTTTTTTTGTGTGTATTGTGTTACCAGATATTTTGTGTAACGTAACTTTATTCCTTTGCACCGAGTTCAGTCATGTTGTTAATATTTAGTTAGTCCATCTTGATTAATTTCTAACTTATTCCTGTGTTTATTAACCTTTCTTATTTTCCCTATTAATTTATTATTGCATGTACTTGCTATTTGCTATTATTTTGTGTATGATATGAGTTAGTTCCCTTATTAGTGATTAAAACCTACTTGTTAGATTAACATTGTCTGTAATTCTTCAGATTCTACTCTTCCGATGCTGCATCACTTACCTAGATCATTCCCACAACATCACCTGATTCTTCGATATGCCTTGGATACTTACTATGGTTGTCTTCAATCGTCTTATATCTGTGGCCATAAAGGTACTGTTTAGTTTATTTAGTTTAATATGTGTATAATGCATTGTGTGTGCGACCGCTATTGTGTATTACAAAATCCACTTCTACATGTTAGATATAATAATATAACAATACTACGTAGATTAATACATAATAAGATATCCTTTTACTTTCAATTAATCTATCTTAATTATTTTCTAACCACTTTCTACACTTATCAGCTATTTTATTTCTTCTTGTTAATCTGCGACAGTCATGCATGTACATTTCCTTGTATGGTGATTAATTGTTCACGAGGTAAGTTGCACTTCCACTGTTTTAGTTATTCGTTGAACTAACACGTTTTACATTCAAACAGTAATCGGAGCATTTGTAATAAACTTCTTTTTCTTTTCAGGTTTCCGCCATCTGTGTTGTTCGACGAACAGTGCCATGCTTCCATAGTATTGTTATAACATTTAGTACTGTTGTATTTTGCATTAAGGCAGTTGAAGTTAATTTGTTCATTTATTTTTCAGCTGGCTGTTGTACATGGTGTTTCGCAAACCGAGATCCATAACCTATTTTGCACGTAAACCTTCTCGTATGATGATTACTTGTTCACAAGGTAACTTTCACTTTCACTCTTTTAATTATTTATTGAATCAACACGTTCTATATTCAAACAATAATTAGAGTACATATAATAATTTTTCCTTTTCTCTTTTAGGTGTTCGATATCTGTATTATTCGACGAACAGCACTACAACATACACTACCGCACTACGTTGCCCACTGAAATCACTTTATTCATTGCTTATTTCGGTTATGCGCTAGTTCTAGCTTGTTTAAGTGCACTGTTCGCGGAATCCCTTTTACTTCAATCTTGACGTTCTGGTTCTGCAAGATTTCTAGCACCTTGTATGGTCCAGTATATTGATCGGAGAATTTTCCTTTACTAGGTTCTTTTAGTAGATATATCGAATCTCCTGTTTTAAAATCTTGAGGGTTAATTCGTCGATCGTTAGTCTTAGTTTGGATTTTATCAAATTTTCTCTTGCCATCCGTTGTACAGTGTTAATTTTTTCGAACAGATCTTCGAGGTATTCTGCGCATGTTGGTTCCGTGTTCTCTTCGATTGTTACTTCACCAATAGGTTCTCTGGCTAGATGTCCGAAACTAATTTGTGCGGGGAGAATTTCGTTCCTTTCCTTCATTTTAGTTTTTATTTTGCGCCAAGACACAGGTTTACTGACATTGATCCAATTATCCAATTGCTTGCTAATAGCATTTAAGATACAAATTTTTGAGAGTGCCGCAGCCATATTAACCCAAAAATATTTTGTATATAGTATAGTGTGATACCATCCATATTTTCCTGGGGGAATCATAAGATCAGCACTACTTACTATGTTACCTACGTCAAATATTAGATGTAGTAACCAATAAAGTATTTTTAATCCAATTATAATCCAATGGCTAGCATATTTATTCAAGTTTTTATATATATCTTCGACTGGTGATTCCCTGTTTTCTCCCTTTTGATTTCTTTGAGCTCGTTGAACTTGCGTTTCTTCAGCTTGAAAATGTTTAGAATCCTTTTCCTTAGTTACCCTTTTTTCTTCTTCATTTATTTTATTCGCAGCACCTTTATTTTTCTCTACCTTTTCAGGATGAATAGTTTTACTGGAAGTGCTTATTATAATTAAATTATTATTTATTTGTATGGAACGTTTAGGAATATTTTTGGTAGATTTGGAATTATTCTTTGAATTTTTATTACAAACCTTTTTGCTTATAGATTCTGTTTTGGATTTAGGGATAGCTATATTTTTATTTTCTATAGTGTGATCTTCCTTGCAATTTAATGATTTGGCTTTGAGTTCGATAAAGTTTCCTTCTGATGGTTTTATAGAAGTTTTTGAGTGAGATGCACTCGCTATCTCTTTTCCTATTATGGTTGAAACATTCACGAAATTCGTGGAGTCTTGCTTTTGTATCTTTGCCAAGTCGAACGTGGAGAGGCGATTTGCACTTCCCAGCGGGTCCAATATCTCTGTGATGTTAGGCAGTGGATAAGCATTGCCTGTCGTCTCGTCGTTCAATTTCCTAGTTTCTGCTTTGTCTGAAAGTTCTTTGGCACTAACATTATTTATCTTGTTTGGTAACTCAGAAAATTTCTCACTCATGATCCTGTCTATGGCACCGTGCGTCCTTTTATTATTTAACGTGACATTATCCCTTATCACAGCAACGGAATGGTGTTTGCATTGAAAAGTTGATTGGTTGAAATGATCAGCATCTCTCTTTTGATTTAGATCTCTATCGAGGTATTTATTTATGCGTTTTTCTTCCCAAGTTATTGCTCTTGTTTCTTTCCTGACATTTTCTTCTATTCCCGGGTTGTTTAGATGTTTCTGCGACGGCGGTACAAATCTCCAGTCCTGGCGGTTGTTTACAGTATAGATACTATTGTATGGTGGATGAGCGTTGTTTTGGTTATAATTATCCGAAGGTGTCGGACGTTGGTATCGAATTCTATTGTTCACTTGTTTTAATTCTCGTGTTGCTTTCACGGCTTAGCGGTACGCATCGTCCAAGGATTGGTATCCTGCTATCTTTACTCGTAAATACACCTCGTTTGGGAGCCCCTTAACGAAAGCTTCCCTCGTGTCTCGATCTATCCTATCTTGAAATACGGTGCCGTACTCGTACCTTTCCCCGTTCATTATCGCCAGCCTGAGATCTTTGACGCGTTCTATGTAGTCCAAAATATCTTCTCCCGGTCGTTGAAATATTGTAGCTAATTCCCCTTTATATTCGTTAACCGTTTTTCCCGGACCGAACATATCTTTTAATTTATTCCCGAAATCGTTTAAACTTATTACTTCTGTGTCTTCTACGGCGAGAAACGCGTGTCCGCGAAGCTTATTCGTTAATAATTTTACTAACTGAGATTCTTGATGCCTAGGAACCATGTTTCGTGCACGCTCGCATGCTCTTAAAAATCGAAATACCGAGGGTCGATGTCCGTCGAACACTGGTACTGTCTCTATTGCATCTTTTAACTTAATTGATTGGGGATTAACTTCTATCGGTATTGTCGCTTGGGAAATTATCGGCGATGATACGGGTGTCTTGATTTCCTTTTTTATTTTCAGTGAACGCACATCGTCTTGTAATTTATTCATTGTTGTACTCATGTCGCGAAAATTCGCATCCCATGCTTTAAGTTTTTCCGATAACATCAAGATCATGCCTTTGTCCAACGATTCTAATTTAGTCGACATTATTTCTTAGGTATATATTTTATCGATAATCGTGACAACTTTAATCCCTTGTGGAGCGAATCGAACCGTTTAAACCAACTTTAATCCTCCGTGGAGCGTATCCCACTGCTGCCACCAAAAATTTATTACTTTACTCTGTTACGTATCTATTTGTTTAAATCGATCAAATTTAAAGTTAAATTTTACTGAAAATTTTTTTTTTATAGTTTGAGTTTTGAATTTAATCGGAAGGGAAATAAATTGAAATGATATTATTGTGTATTTAATACTGATTTAGATTTCTAATTAATACGGTAGTTGCTGCCACCAGAAATAGTCTAAGGACTATTTCAAAATATTTTATTTTTATTATTTTCTTTTACGCTTAATGGGTAGCGTTAACTGACGCTTAATGCAACTGGTAAACGAATTCCACTTTTCGGCTAACCTGCTATGCGCAGGGATACTAGCACGGGAGAGGATTAAAGCTGGGTACAATAAATATTTTTCCTCGTTGAACGGATTTTTATTTGAATGTAAAATGGCTTAGGTTATTATATATATATTTTATTAGCTAGATAATATATATTTTAGCGTTGCTGGATTGGATAGGAATGTGAGATTTTTCGTTGTTTTATATAAATTTATTTTTACGTTTGACTTCTTCTTCTCTTTTAATTTCGCTGTAGTAGTTTGCCGTTAGGACCGAAACTCAATTCATTTACTACGATGGATTCTGTCACCACGATTTTCTTGCCTTTTGAGTTTAATAATCGGGGATGATTCTAACGATCCTCTCTGTGTGGGACTCGTGTGATTTCGCAAGCCTTGCCCAAAGACGGGTAATATTTTACCAACAGTGGGAGGAGGAATGCGGAGATCGATGGGTGTTTTCGATAAGCGAAAACACCGTTTGCACAAGCCAACACAGCGAACGATCCTTTGGTTAAATTCTCGAAGGGAAATTGTTCTGTTATATCTCTCTTACAATCGCATGCAATGATGGCAAGAATATCAGTTAATAGCAACGCCGGTATTGTTCTTAATTTTCGATTGACCCCGACGATGTATTTAATAGTCCTTTCTGTGCGGGACTTATGTGATTTCGCAAGCCTTGCCCAAAGACGGGTAATATTTTACCAACAATGGGAGGAGGAATGCGAAGATCAGTGGATGTTTCAGTAGTTGAAAACACCGTTCGCACAAGCCGACACAGCGGACAACTCTTTTGTTAAAAGTTTAAACAATGATTCTATCTTCAAAACCGTTCACGAAAATAAAACGAAATCGATGATAGGAAGTTCTAATTCAATTCTCGAGGGCAACGAGATTACCAGGGAAGAAGGAAATTTTCAAAATTAATTTTCTTACCTTGAGGAGTAGGTGCTGTCTGGTGCCATTGCCTCAGCCGCTCCGGTGGTCGTCGAAGTTTTGTTGAGTTTATTATTTGAACTCGAATATAGTTTACTATCAACTCTTACTTTATTTATCTATTTTAATACAGACTGAGCAATTCACTTAGCTGGATTAATACCGCAATTACAATGCGCGTTTGTGTTTAAACGATGAAATGAGGACTTCAAAGATAAAATTTTCTTTTTACTTAGTCGCGACTCTCTTTTCTTGACCGAAAAAATTAAGACCCCGAAACGCAAAATACTATACAAAATTTCTAAACGCAGTGACGAGCGCAATAGCGAACGTAGTAATAAATTAATAATGGGCCGTAATAACAAACGATCACAAGAATTATGAACAAACTAATGAGCGAAGAATAATGAGCCGTAAGGAATGAACACTATAAAAAATGAACGAACGCAAATTATAAGAAGAATGGACACTATAATAATGAACAAAGAATAATGAACCGTAATAAGAATGTTCACCAGAATAATAATGAGCGCTGCGCTATGTTGCTACGCTTATTTATAATGCCATCCCCCACGGGGTGGTGGTCCACTGGGGGTACGCTTCCGTGGGAATCGGGATGTTGCAGTTTGGGCTTCTTGGAATCGTACGTGACAAAATGCAAATTCCATATTTCGACTTAGTTTTTATCAGTCCTGTGTTCCGCTGAGCTAGCGTCTAGGAGATTTGAAGCATTCCACGCTGATCTAATCCTTTCCACGAGAAACTTCCACGTGCTGTACCGTGGGAATTACCGGTGTTCTTCGGCCCGTGGAAGGGCTGATGGCTGCAGCATCATTATCATTTCAATGTTTACTGGGTAAACACGCGCAGCTCCGCTGCTCTCCCATAACAAGGACCTCCTCCTTCGAGTTGTTTTGCGTAAGTTTGGATGTTTGCATATTAAGGTTGTTTTTGTGATTTTGATTGTTTTTTCCTTTTTTGCTATTTCCCTAGGCTTCGGTGATCGACGTTCGAACAATGTTTGCGGAGTCGTTTCCATCAGAGGTTCCTTTCCAGACTTCCCTGGTACGTATTTAGTCTTGTTTTTAGTCCGCTTGATTCGTCCTGTTTCGTTTTATTTAAAATATACCGTGTTGTTCTCAGCCCAAGCGAAAGAGGGATTCCGAAGAACCCATGGGCGACTCGGGAGGACCAATCAAACGCATGCGGCCCTGTAATAAACCACGAGTATCAGAGTGGTTGGAGGAACTATTCAACATTGGTGCCGAGGCCGTGTCGAAATTGGGCTTTGACGATTTGGTTACTTTCGACGAGAATTTCTTCGATGCAGAGACCGTCGTATTGGAGAGGGAACCCCCTCTGGTTGAAATCGTTGATACCGATCGTTGCGTGAAAGTTCGTTTTGCGAATGAAATTCCCGAAGAGGTTTTGGAGGCACATCTTCCTCACCATGCTTCTGGGAGAAAGGGAATTTCCCCTGTTGTGCGCTATTGGTGTATGCGTGAGTTCAGCGAACTTTATCCCAGAGCTCCTTGCTTCGATTTTGATTTAGTGTAGCTGCTTCAATTTCGTTGGTTCGCTGTTTGATGTTCCTTATTATTATTAATTTTTTGATGTATTTTGTTTTGTGTTCAATATATATATATATATATATATTTTGAATGTGATAGTGTTAGGTTATCTATTTTACGTTTCTTATTTTTTTCAATTTTATATTTCCCCCCTTTTAATTAATTATATATATATATTTTTTTTTACATTTGTAGTTGCGCATAGAATTTATTAAAGAAAAGTGTTAACAATGTGTTTTCATGATTTGTTTCTCGCGCCTGACTTCCATTAATCCCTAATATTCCTGTCGCCATGACGCGTGTAAATCCAACATGGCTGCTCATAAATGTCATCAGTAAAGTTTTTAGTGACGGGTCTTTAGTTTTGTTTGATATCGAAGTAATTTTTCGTCTGTCGCTCGTTTTTCCTTATTCTACCGCAATTGGAACATTTATTTATTAATATTGTTTTAAAGTGACAATAGTATAATATGTATATATATATATATATGTTTATGTTGTGTGTCACTTCAATATGGCTAATGTTTTGTAATTCTTCGATTGCGTTATTTATTGTTTTGAGTAGTTTATTTTATAGAGTATTCGATAATATAAAACATATGCACTCACACATACATATATATATATATACGTATTTATATGTATATTTCTCTCGTTCATGTAGTGTTCGTACGAAATGAAATGTTAATTATTTATTTTATATTAATTTCTTTTAATAAGATAGAACACGCACACGCACACGTATATATGTATATATTTCTGGCAAAGTGATTTTCATTTAGATTCTTTTGTGATATAGTGTTGTGTATTTGAGGTTATGTGTCAATCATTTGATTTCATATATACATATATATTTTGTATTGTGACAACATAGTATTGAAGGTTTTGTTTCTAGATTATTGTGCGTTTAATGTGTGTTTACATATTTGTGCTTGATGACAGAATTTCTGTAAGCAATTCCTCAAGTCGTTGCGGTGTTAATTATTTTGAGCGTTTGGCCTGTCGACAGGTTGTCGCTTGGTCCCAAGTGTTGCGTTGTGTGTTCTATTTTTTTTGTAGATTATTAATAGTGGTTTTAGTTTAGAAAATAGATTATTTATATGTTTATATAGAGACATGCATGTTTCATAATGTAGTTCTTATTTTATAATGCTTTACCGGCATGTAGGCTAGTTTTAAATATGTATTTCAGATTGTAGAATGCACATAGATTAGTAGTAGTATAGAATATATATGTTTCTGACAATGTAACTTTTATTTCTTTAATAATACAATATTGTATGTTTTATATATTCGTTAGACTATTAGTTTTTAACTTCGTATATACTTATAATTCATAAATTGATAATATTGTATTTGTTGCATAGTATTATAAGCACTAACACTAATATTTACTAGTTTATTACATATCTAGCATATATGTTTATACTTATATGTAACTCTCCAAGTTGATTGATTAAAATATATTTATATATACATGTATTTCTGGCGCTTCAATTATTTCCCTTTTTGTAGTTATTCTTATTTCCTGGTTTATTTGTTTGGTTCGTAACTCGTTCAATCCGTTAGCTGGTTTTATTTATTTTATTTTATACTGGTTGGATTTATTAGTCGCCCTCGCTTTGTTAATCCTTCCTTTAGTTTCGTAGCGCCGTGTGTTCGTTTGTGCATTCAAATCTTTATTCGCGCGTTTTGTATAGAATAGTTTTCTTGTTCTTGTTACGGCGCGTGCGGAGCGCGGGACGTGACACCCCCGCCCTTGGAGTTCAAATTTCCAAAGGAAATTTGACTGATGGTGTCTCTGAGTCGGCTCAAGGCGGACGTAGATGGCGTTGGTTGTTAAGTGACTACCGGTGTTATCGATATCCCTCGAGGTTGTGCTGTTTGATCATCGATATTTCGTTTTCTTTTGAGGTATAGTAGCAGGTGGGTAACTGAGCCGCATATTGCTCCTAATAGGGCGATTCCACATCCGTAAGTTTCACGTAACTGGTATCCGTGTATGGCTATATCTATTATCGTCTTGATTAGTTTAAATATTACAAGTATTCCAAATATTGCTGCACTGACAGTTCCAAATTCCATAAAACCAATCCATAAGCTTGATACGGTATTTTTTGCTATTGTCGTTAATGTGTTTTCGTCCATCATTCCCAGGATGTTTACTGTTCCAGGGACGATTGTTTTTCCTGTTGCTCCTCTGGCCAATGTGTTCAAAACTGCAGATTTTTCTGCCGGGAACATGACGTGGTCCCATAGTGCATCGAGGTCTTTTTGGGTATATATTCCGCTCGTGGCCAACGACGATGGTGCTGAATATTGCCACGTTTGGCGTACGTCCGGGCGGAGTTCCTGTGGTGCAATTGTTTTCATGGGTTTTGGTACGAATTTGTGCCAGAGTCCGTCGATATTGTATAGCGTAGGTAGTACCGCGCTACATTCTCTGTGGTTTCCGTGTTGCGTTAGGATGTGTGTTTTTGGCGTTAAAAATGCGGTGCGATTCCCTTGCCAAACGGGTAGCTCCGAGTAGCATTCTGTTGTATGTCGTACTTTTACTTGTACCGGAATGCATTTGACTATGTGGACTGCTTCTCCTGCGATCAGGGCCATGTGTCCTGGGGTTTTGGATATGGTATATGCAAATTCATCGGGCAGTAAGATTGCTAAGCTTAAAGCATTTTCTATTAGTTTCTTCTGCGTGGTACATCTTTGTGTCAGTATATCATGGTACAATGTTGTCATTTGTCGTTTAATATGTTTCTCTACGTAAATGAATTTTGAGTTGACGTATGCGAATATGTCCAAGTTTTCGACTGCTGTCTTGCTTTTGGAGATAAACGTATTTCCTCTTGTTGTTTCAACTATTTGGGGTGTTCGGTGGATAGTAGGGTATATCCACACAGTGGCTGTTCTCCGGTTTTAGTCAGTGCAAATGTTACTTCTTGCGTTGTTAGTGCGTAAACTGGTTGTGCTGATTCTCTGTTGGTTTTTATTTCCTGGATCTTTGTAGCAATTCCTTCATATAGCACATCGTACTGATCAAATTTGCATGGTGAGGGTGGTTGTGGTTGCCAATAAGTGTATCCGTCTTCAGCGTCTAGACAGTTTCCTTCGCTAAAGGTACATACTGTTCCTGATTTCAGTAGAATTTTGTTCGCCTCGATCCGTACTGGCACAACTGCTGATTTTAAACTTATCCTTACTGTTGCTTGTACGACGACCTTTTCCCAGCTCCCGTATGGGTCTACATAGTGTGTTCCCTGGCAGCTGCCGTCGTCTGTTAGCTTGCCGGCTAAGACAAGCGACCTTGTTTCTGTTGCATTATCTTTTAAGGCCAACTATAAGGTTTTGTGGTCCGAGTGAAAATGTGCCGTCTTGGTGCATCCTTGCACATTGTTGGTCGGTTGTTTCATGGAGGTATTCGGCGAATCCGTTATGCACTGCCGACGTGTGAAAGTGCATGCCACAGTAATATACAATTCGAGTTATTTGCACCTTGCATTGCCTTACGTTGGTAAATTCAAATTCTGAGAGTTGAAGTAGTTGTATATAAATATCTTGGGTTTCAGTCATTGTAGGCTGTATGCTGCAGTCCCCGATGGAGTTTAGAGAGATAGTGGTAACGTTGAGGTGGTTGCCATTGCAGTCATATCCTACCAGGCCGTATGCTATTTTGATGAGGGTAAGTACGATGACCAGGCGATTCATCTTCCTATTAACAATTTATTAAATTGTTTCTTACTCTCGAGTTTATTAGAAATAAGAATAATCTTTTATTATTATTAATATATATAAAAAAAATTTATATTTATATGTTTTTTTTTTTTTTTTGTTAAAACTTATTATCGGTGAAAATAAATACCATGAATGCTACCTGGGTTATAATTATATACGTATATGCATACGTATTGCTAAGTAATATAGATGAGATTTGTTTTATCGTTATAAATATATAAGTATATATTATCTATAGGAATAGATATTACAATTATAGCTTGTCTTTGAATATATATATATATGTGCGTGTAATGGTAAATATGACGACTTATTTTACGAGTCACTCGGATTATCAATGGAAGTGAGTGTCATAGATATCGCCCACTTTACAACATGCGTGCATATATATATTGGTAAACATAAGTGAAAATTATATGCATAATTATAAATGTCGGTTGTTTACAGGTGGATAGCATCAGTATTTGGTCTTGTGCGTAGCATACAAGTACTTTATAGTTCTACGGCGCGGATTGCTATTCCTTGAACTAAAAAGTTTCTTTCAAGGTGAGTTAGATTAGTGTAAACGATCATGCATTGGAGGCATGATATAGCGGGTTGTAGGTCCGCTAGGTTTATATCACACATACGACAGTATGATATTCGTGTTCTTGCAGATACTCCGCATATGAAATGAGTGGGTGGGTCGTCACATAGGTCCTGGTGGTCTGGATCTAAGTTATCGAAACAGTCTTGACAAAGATGACCGTTATCTAAATGGTAGACAGAACGTATCAACCGAACACAGAGGCAAGACTGAACATCCTCCGTCGCTTCCAGATCGAATGCGGGTACGGGCCCGTCTGAGTCCTCTATGTTAGGGTCGATGAACTCGCCACCTGTTCTGGACATACATACGAAAACAGTTAATATATATATTTTATAATTTTTTATAAGTTTTGTTCGGACCTATCCCTTTGTACAAATACTGTATGTGGTATAATATATAATATGTTATGGTTATGTTAGTTGTTGTTTATTATATATATTTTCCTTTTCTCTCTCTTTTTTTTTCTTTTTTTTTTTATTATTTTTTTTTTGTGTTCAGTACCTAGCATTGCTATTATAATGCTGTATTACATTGTATTAGCTATTATTTGTGTTGGGGTGCGTGCGACGAATTTTCAACATGGTCGCTTGCGTGTATCGTTTGTTTAATGTCAACAGTAGCGTGTTGTTGAAATAGTTAATTTGTTAATCATTATAGTTTATTTTGTAGTGTTTCTGTAATATTGTTTGTGTTTCATGGTATTGTGTGTGTCAATACCGTGTGCTACCTTAATGCGATAGCATAGATTGTGTTGTTTTCGAATTTCGATAGTCATTGTTTTGATTATACGTGACTCGCATTTATATAAATCTTGTTTAATTTAGTTAATGTTTTTTTTCTTTTTTTTTGTGTCTATTGTGTTACCAGATATTTTGTGTAACGTAACTTTATTCCTTTGCACCGAGTTCAGTCATGTTGTTAATATTTAGTTAGTCCATCTTGATTAATTTCTAACTTATTCCTGTGTTTATTAACCTTTCTTATTTTCCCTATTAATTTATTATTGCATGTACTTGCTATTTGCTATTATTTTGTGTATGATATGAGTTAGTTCCCTTATTAGTGATTAAAACCTACTTGTTAGATTAACATTGTCTGTAATTCTTCAGATTCTACTCTTCCGATGCTGCATCACTTACCTAGATCATTCCCACAACATCACCTGATTCTTCGATATGCCTTGGATACTTACTATGGTTGTCTTCAATCGTCTTATATCTGTGGCCATAAAGGTACTGTTTAGTTTATTTAGTTTAATATGTGTATAATGCATTGTGTGTGCGACCGCTATTGTGTATTACAAAATCCACTTCTACATGTTAGATATAATAATATAACAATACTACGTAGATTAATACATAATAAGATATCCTTTTACTTTCAATTAATCTATCTTAATTATTTTCTAACCACTTTCTACACTTATCAGCTATTTTATTTCTTCTTGTTAATCTGCGACAGTCATGCATGTACATTTCCTTGTATGGTGATTAATTGTTCACGAGGTAAGTTGCACTTCCACTGTTTTAGTTATTCGTTGAACTAACACGTTTTACATTCAAACAGTAATCGGAGCATTTGTAATAAACTTCTTTTTCTTTCCAGGTTTCCGCCATCTGTGTTGTTCGACGAACAGTGCCATGCTTCCATAGTATTGTTATAACATTTAGTACTGTTGTATTTTGCATTAAGGCAGTTGAAGTTAATTTGTTCATTTATTTTTCAGCTGGCTGTTGTACATGGTGTTTCGCAAACCGAGATCCATAACCTCTTTTGCACGTAAACCTTCTCGTATGATGATTACTTGTTCACAAGGTAACTTTCACTTTCACTCTTTTAATTATTTATTGAATCAACACGTTCTATATTCAAACAATAATTAGACTACATATAATAATTTTTCCTTTTCTCTTTTAGGTGTTCGATATCTGTATTATTCGACGGACAGCACTACAACATACACTACCGCACTACGTTGCCCACTGAAATCACTTTATTCATTGCTTATTTCGGTTATGCGCTAGTTCTAGCTTGTTTAAGTGCACTGTTCGCGGAATCCCTTTTACTTCAATCTTGACGTTCTGGTTCTGCAAGATTTCTAGCACCTTGTATGGTCCAGTATATTGATCGGAGAATTTTCCTTTACTAGGTTCTTTTAGTAGATATATCGAATCTCCTGTTTTAAAATCTTGAGGGTTAATTCGTCGATCGTTAGTCTTAGTTTGGATTTTATCAAATTTTCTCTTGCCATCCGTTGTACAGTGTTAATTTTTTCGAACAGATCTTCGAGGTATTCTGCGCATGTTGGTTCCGTGTTCTCTTCGATTGTTACTTCACCAATAGGTTCTCTGGCTAGATGTCCGAAACTAATTTGTGCGGGGAGAATTTCGTTCCTTTCCTTCATTTTAGTTTTTATTTTGCGCCAAGACACAGGTTTACTGACATTGATCCAATTATCCAATTGCTTGCTAATAGCATTTAAGATACAAATTTTTGAGAGTGCCGCAGCCATATTAACCCAAAAATATTTTGTATATAGTATAGTGTGATACCATCCATATTTTCCTGGGGGAATCATAAGATCAGCACTACTTACTATGTTACCTACGTCAAATATTAGATGTAGTAACCAATAAAGTATTTTTAATCCAATTATAATCCAATGGCTAGCATATTTATTCAAGTTTTTATATATATCTTCGACTGGTGATTCCCTGTTTTCTCCCTTTTGATTTCTTTGAGCTCGTTGAACTTGCGTTTCTTCAGCTTGAAAATGTTTAGAATCCTTTTCCTTAGTTACCCTTTTTTCTTCTTCATTTATTTTATTCGCAGCACCTTTATTTTTCTCTACCTTTTCAGGATGAATAGTTTTACTGGAAGTGCTTATTATAATTAAATTATTATTTATTTGTATGGAACGTTTAGGAATATTTTTGGTAGATTTGGAATTATTCTTTGAATTTTTATTACAAACCTTTTTGCTTATAGATTCTGTTTTGGATTTAGGGATAGCTATATTTTTATTTTCTATAGTGTGATCTTCCTTGCAATTTAATGATTTGGCTTTGAGTTCGATAAAGTTTCCTTCTGATGGTTTTATAGAAGTTTTTGAGTGAGATGCACTCGCTATCTCTTTTCCTATTATGGTTGAAACATTCACGAAATTCGTGGAGTCTTGCTTTTGTATCTTTGCCAAGTCGAACGTGGAGAGGCGATTTGCACTTCCCAGCGGGTCCAATATCTCTGTGATGTTAGGCAGTGGATAAGCATTGCCTGTCGTCTCGTCGTTCAATTTCCTAGTTTCTGCTTTGTCTGAAAGTTCTTTGGCACTAACATTATTTATCTTGTTTGGTAACTCAGAAAATTTCTCACTCATGATCCTGTCTATGGCACCGTGCGTCCTTTTATTATTTAACGTGACATTATCCCTTATCACAGCAACGGAATGGTGTTTGCATTGAAAAGTTGATTGGTTGAAATGATCAGCATCTCTCTTTTGATTTAGATCTCTATCGAGGTATTTATTTATGCGTTTTTCTTCCCAAGTTATTGCTCTTGTTTCTTTCCTGACATTTTCTTCTATTCCCGGGTTGTTTAGATGTTTCTGCGACGGCGGTACAAATCTCCAGTCCTGGCGGTTGTTTACAGTATAGATACTATTGTATGGTGGATGAGCGTTGTTTTGGTTATAATTATCCGAAGGTGTCGGACGTTGGTATCGAATTCTATTGTTCACTTGTTTTAATTCTCGTGTTGCTTTCACGGCTTAGCGGTACGCATCGTCCAAGGATTGGTATCCTGCTATCTTTACTCGTAAATACACCTCGTTTGGGAGCCCCTTAACGAAAGCTTCCCTCGTGTCTCGATCTATCCTATCTTGAAATACGGTGCCGTACTCGTACCTTTCCCCGTTCATTATCGCCAGCCTGAGATCTTTGACGCGTTCTATGTAGTCCAAAATATCTTCTCCCGGTCGTTGAAATATTGTAGCTAATTCCCCTTTATATTCGTTAACCGTTTTTCCCGGACCGAACATATCTTTTAATTTATTCCCGAAATCGTTTAAACTTATTACTTCTGTGTCTTCTACGGCGAGAAACGCGTGTCCGCGAAGCTTATTCGTTAATAATTTTACTAACTGAGATTCTTGATGCCTAGGAACCATGTTTCGTGCACGCTCGCATGCTCTTAAAAATCGAAATACCGAGGGTCGATGTCCGTCGAACACTGGTACTGTCTCTATTGCATCTTTTAACTTAATTGATTGGGGATTAACTTCTATCGGTATTGTCGCTTGGGAAATTATCGGCGATGATACGGGTGTCTTGATTTCCTTTTTTATTTTCAGTGAACGCACATCGTCTTGTAATTTATTCATTGTTGTACTCATGTCGCGAAAATTCGCATCCCATGCTTTAAGTTTTTCCGATAACATCAAGATCATGCCTTTGTCCAACGATTCTAATTTAGTCGACATTATTTCTTAGGTATATATTTTATCGATAATCGTGACAACTTTAATCCCTTGTGGAGCGAATCGAACCGTTTAAACCAACTTTAATCCTCCGTGGAGCGTATCCCACTGCTGCCACCAAAAATTTATTACTTTACTCTGTTACGTATCTATTTGTTTAAATCGATCAAATTTAAAGTTAAATTTTACTGAAAATTTTTTTTTTATAGTTTGAGTTTTGAATTTAATCGGAAGGGAAATAAATTGAAATGATATTATTGTGTATTTAATACTGATTTAGATTTCTAATTAATACGGTAGTTGCTGCCACCAGAAATAGTCTAAGGACTATTTCAAAATATTTTATTTTTATTATTTTCTTTTACGCTTAATGGGTAGCGTTAACTGACGCTTAATGCAACTGGTAAACGAATTCCACTTTTCGGCTAACCTGCTATGCGCAGGGATACTAGCACGGGAGAGGATTAAAGCTGGGTACAATAAATATTTTTCCTCGTTGAACGGATTTTTATTTGAATGTAAAATGGCTTAGGTTATTATATATATATTTTATTAGCTAGATAATATATATTTTAGCGTTGCTGGATTGGATAGGAATGTGAGATTTTTCGTTGTTTTATATAAATTTATTTTTACGTTTGACTTCTTCTTCTCTTTTAATTTCGCTGTAGTAGTTTGCCGTTAGGACCGAAACTCAATTCATTTACTACGATGGATTCTGTCACCACGATTTTCTTGCCTTTTGAGTTTAATAATCGGGGATGATTCTAACGATCCTCTCTGTGTGGGACTCGTGTGATTTCGCAAGCCTTGCCCAAAGACGGGTAATATTTTACCAACAGTGGGAGGAGGAATGCGGAGATCGATGGGTGTTTTCGATAAGCGAAAACACCGTTTGCACAAGCCAACACAGCGAACGATCCTTTGGTTAAATTCTCGAAGGGAAATTGTTCTGTTATATCTCTCTTACAATCGCATGCAATGATGGCAAGAATATCAGTTAATAGCAACGCCGGTATTGTTCTTAATTTTCGATTGACCCCGACGATGTATTTAATAGTCCTTTCTGTGCGGGACTTATGTGATTTCGCAAGCCTTGCCCAAAGACGGGTAATATTTTACCAACAATGGGAGGAGGAATGCGAAGATCAGTGGATGTTTCAGTAGTTGAAAACACCGTTCGCACAAGCCGACACAGCGGACAACTCTTTTGTTAAAAGTTTAAACAATGATTCTATCTTCAAAACCGTTCACGAAAATAAAACGAAATCGATGATAGGAAGTTCTAATTCAATTCTCGAGGGCAACGAGATTACCAGGGAAGAAGGAAATTTTCAAAATTAATTTTCTTACCTTGAGGAGTAGGTGCTGTCTGGTGCCATTGCCTCAGCCGCTCCGGTGGTCGTCGAAGTTTTGTTGAGTTTATTATTTGAACTCGAATATAGTTTACTATCAACTCTTACTTTATTTATCTATTTTAATACAGACTGAGCAATTCACTTAGCTGGATTAATACCGCAATTACAATGCGCGTTTGTGTTTAAACGATGAAATGAGGACTTCAAAGATAAAATTTTCTTTTTACTTAGTCGCGACTCTCTTTTCTTGACCGAAAAAATTAAGACCCCGAAACGCAAAATACTATACAAAATTTCTAAACGCAGTGACGAGCGCAATAGCGAACGTAGTAATAAATTAATAATGGGCCGTAATAACAAACGATCACAAGAATTATGAACAAACTAATGAGCGAAGAATAATGAGCCGTAAGGAATGAACACTATAAAAAATGAACGAACGCAAATTATAAGAAGAATGGACACTATAATAATGAACAAAGAATAATGAACCGTAATAAGAATGTTCACCAGAATAATAATGAGCGCTGCGCTATGTTGCTACGCTTATTTATAATGCCATCCCCCACGGGGTGGTGGTCCACTGGGGGTACGCTTCCGTGGGAATCGGGATGTTGCAGTTTGGGCTTCTTGGAATCGTACGTGACAAAATGCAAATTCCATATTTCGACTTAGTTTTTATCAGTCCTGTGTTCCGCTGAGCTAGCGTCTAGGAGATTTGAAGCATTCCACGCTGATCTAATCCTTTCCACGAGAAACTTCCACGTGCTGTACCGTGGGAATTACCGGTGTTCTTCGGCCCGTGGAAGGGCTGATGGCTGCAGCATCATTATCATTTCAATGTTTACTGGGTAAACACGCGCAGCTCCGCTGCTCTCCCATAACAAGGACCTCCTCCTTCGAGTTGTTTTGCGTAAGTTTGGATGTTTGCATATTAAGGTTGTTTTTGTGATTTTGATTGTTTTTTCCTTTTTTGCTATTTCCCTAGGCTTCGGTGATCGACGTTCGAACAATGTTTGCGGAGTCGTTTCCATCAGAGGTTCCTTTCCAGACTTCCCTGGTACGTATTTAGTCTTGTTTTTAGTCCGCTTGATTCGTCCTGTTTCGTTTTATTTAAAATATACCGTGTTGTTCTCAGCCCAAGCGAAAGAGGGATTCCGAAGAACCCATGGGCGACTCGGGAGGACCAATCAAACGCATGCGGCCCTGTAATAAACCACGAGTATCAGAGTGGTTGGAGGAACTATTCAACATTGGTGCCGAGGCCGTGTCGAAATTGGGCTTTGACGATTTGGTTACTTTCGACGAGAATTTCTTCGATGCAGAGACCGTCGTATTGGAGAGGGAACCCCCTCTGGTTGAAATCGTTGATACCGATCGTTGCGTGAAAGTTCGTTTTGCGAATGAAATTCCCGAAGAGGTTTTGGAGGCACATCTTCCTCACCATGCTTCTGGGAGAAAGGGAATTTCCCCTGTTGTGCGCTATTGGTGTATGCGTGAGTTCAGCGAACTTTATCCCAGAGCTCCTTGCTTCGATTTTGATTTAGTGTAGCTGCTTCAATTTCGTTGGTTCGCTGTTTGATGTTCCTTATTATTATTAATTTTTTGATGTATTTTGTTTTGTGTTCAATATATATATATATATATATATTTTGAATGTGATAGTGTTAGGTTATCTATTTTACGTTTCTTATTTTTTTCAATTTTATATTTCCCCCCTTTTAATTAATTATATATATATATTTTTTTTTACATTTGTAGTTGCGCATAGAATTTATTAAAGAAAAGTGTTAACAATGTGTTTTCATGATTTGTTTCTCGCGCCTGACTTCCATTAATCCCTAATATTCCTGTCGCCATGACGCGTGTAAATCCAACATGGCTGCTCATAAATGTCATCAGTAAAGTTTTTAGTGACGGGTCTTTAGTTTTGTTTGATATCGAAGTAATTTTTCGTCTGTCGCTCGTTTTTCCTTATTCTACCGCAATTGGAACATTTATTTATTAATATTGTTTTAAAGTGACAATAGTATAATATGTATATATATATATATATGTTTATGTTGTGTGTCACTTCAATATGGCTAATGTTTTGTAATTCTTCGATTGCGTTATTTATTGTTTTGAGTAGTTTATTTTATAGAGTATTCGATAATATAAAACATATGCACTCACACATACATATATATATATATACGTATTTATATGTATATTTCTCTCGTTCATGTAGTGTTCGTACGAAATGAAATGTTAATTATTTATTTTATATTAATTTCTTTTAATAAGATAGAACACGCACACGCACACGTATATATGTATATATTTCTGGCAAAGTGATTTTCATTTAGATTCTTTTGTGATATAGTGTTGTGTATTTGAGGTTATGTGTCAATCATTTGATTTCATATATACATATATATTTTGTATTGTGACAACATAGTATTGAAGGTTTTGTTTCTAGATTATTGTGCGTTTAATGTGTGTTTACATATTTGTGCTTGATGACAGAATTTCTGTAAGCAATTCCTCAAGTCGTTGCGGTGTTAATTATTTTGAGCGTTTGGCCTGTCGACAGGTTGTCGCTTGGTCCCAAGTGTTGCGTTGTGTGTTCTATTTTTTTTGTAGATTATTAATAGTGGTTTTAGTTTAGAAAATAGATTATTTATATGTTTATATAGAGACATGCATGTTTCATAATGTAGTTCTTATTTTATAATGCTTTACCGGCATGTAGGCTAGTTTTAAATATGTATTTCAGATTGTAGAATGCACATAGATTAGTAGTAGTATAGAATATATATGTTTCTGACAATGTAACTTTTATTTCTTTAATAATACAATATTGTATGTTTTATATATTCGTTAGACTATTAGTTTTTAACTTCGTATATACTTATAATTCATAAATTGATAATATTGTATTTGTTGCATAGTATTATAAGCACTAACACTAATATTTACTAGTTTATTACATATCTAGCATATATGTTTATACTTATATGTAACTCTCCAAGTTGATTGATTAAAATATATTTATATATACATGTATTTCTGGCGCTTCAATTATTTCCCTTTTTGTAGTTATTCTTATTTCCTGGTTTATTTGTTTGGTTCGTAACTCGTTCAATCCGTTAGCTGGTTTTATTTATTTTATTTTATACTGGTTGGATTTATTAGTCGCCCTCGCTTTGTTAATCCTTCCTTTAGTTTCGTAGCGCCGTGTGTTCGCTTGTGCATTCAAATCTTTATTCGCGCGTTTTGTATAGAATAGTTTTCTTGTTCTTGTTACGGCGCGTGCGGAGCGCGGGACGTGACACCCCCGCCCTTGGAGTTCAAATTTCCAAAGGAAATTTGACTGATGGTGTCTCTGAGTCGGCTCAAGGCGGACGTAGATGGCGTTGGTTGTTAAGTGACTACCGGTGTTATCGATATCCCTCGAGGTTGTGCTGTTTGATCATCGATATTTCGTTTTCTTTTGAGGTATAGTAGCAGGTGGGTAACTGAGCCGCATATTGCTCCTAATAGGGCGATTCCACATCCGTAAGTTTCACGTAACTGGTATCCGTGTATGGCTATATCTATTATCGTCTTGATTAGTTTAAATATTACAAGTATTCCAAATATTGCTGCACTGACAGTTCCAAATTCCATAAAACCAATCCATAAGCTTGATACGGTATTTTTTGCTATTGTCGTTAATGTGTTTTCGTCCATCATTCCCAGGATGTTTACTGTTCCAGGGACGATTGTTTTTCCTGTTGCTCCTCTGGCCAATGTGTTCAAAACTGCAGATTTTTCTGCCGGGAACATGACGTGGTCCCATAGTGCATCGAGGTCTTTTTGGGTATATATTCCGCTCGTGGCCAACGACGATGGTGCTGAATATTGCCACGTTTGGCGTACGTCCGGGCGGAGTTCCTGTGGTGCAATTGTTTTCATGGGTTTTGGTACGAATTTGTGCCAGAGTCCGTCGATATTGTATAGCGTAGGTAGTACCGCGCTACATTCTCTGTGGTTTCCGTGTTGCGTTAGGATGTGTGTTTTTGGCGTTAAAAATGCGGTGCGATTCCCTTGCCAAACGGGTAGCTCCGAGTAGCATTCTGTTGTATGTCGTACTTTTACTTGTACCGGAATGCATTTGACTATGTGGACTGCTTCTCCTGCGATCAGGGCCATGTGTCCTGGGGTTTTGGATATGGTATATGCAAATTCATCGGGCAGTAAGATTGCTAAGCTTAAAGCATTTTCTATTAGTTTCTTCTGCGTGGTACATCTTTGTGTCAGTATATCATGGTACAATGTTGTCATTTGTCGTTTAATATGTTTCTCTACGTAAATGAATTTTGAGTTGACGTATGCGAATATGTCCAAGTTTTCGACTGCTGTCTTGCTTTTGGAGATAAACGTATTTCCTCTTGTTGTTTCAACTATTTGGGGTGTTCGGTGGATAGTAGGGTATATCCACACAGTGGCTGTTCTTCGGTTTTAGTCAGTGCAAATGTTACTTCTTGCGTTGTTAGTGCGTAAACTGGTTGTGCTGATTCTCTGTTGGTTTTTATTTCCTGGATCTTTGTAGCAATTCCTTCATATAGCACATCGTACTGATCAAATTTGCATGGTGAGGGTGGTTGTGGTTGCCAATAAGTGTATCCGTCTTCAGCGTCTAGACAGTTTCCTTCGCTAAAGGTACATACTGTTCCTGATTTCAGTAGAATTTTGTTCGCCTCGATCCGTACTGGCACAACTGCTGATTTTAAACTTATCCTTACTGTTGCTTGTACGACGACCTTTTCCCAGCTCCCGTATGGGTCTACATAGTGTGTTCCCTGGCAGCTGCCGTCGTCTGTTAGCTTGCCGGCTAGGACAAGCGACCTTGTTTCTGTTGCATTATCTTTTAAGGCCAACTATAAGGTTTTGTGGTCCGAGTGAAAATGTGCCGTCTTGGTGCATCCTTGCACATTGTTGGTCGGTTGTTTCATGGAGGTATTCGGCGAATCCGTTATGCACTGCCGACGTGTGAAAGTGCATGCCACAGTAATATACAATTCGAGTTATTTGCACCTTGCATTGCCTTACGTTGGTAAATTCAAATTCTGAGAGTTGAAGTAGTTGTATATAAATATCTTGGGTTTCAGTCATTGTAGGCTGTATGCTGCAGTCCCCGATGGAGTTTAGAGAGATAGTGGTAACGTTGAGGTGGTTGCCATTGCAGTCATATCCTACCAGGCCGTATGCTATTTTGATGAGGGTAAGTACGATGACCAGGCGATTCATCTTCCTATTAACAATTTATTAAATTGTTTCTTACTCTCGAGTTTATTAGAAATAAGAATAATCTTTTATTATTATTAATATATATAAAAAAAATTTATATTTATATGTTTTTTTTTTTTTTTTGTTAAAACTTATTATCGGTGAAAATAAATACCATGAATGCTACCTGGGTTATAATTATATACGTATATGCATACGTATTGCTAAGTAATATAGATGAGATTTGTTTTATCGTTATAAATATATAAGTATATATTATCTATAGGAATAGATATTACAATTATAGCTTGTCTTTGAATATATATATATATGTGCGTGTAATGGTAAATATGACGACTTATTTTACGAGTCACTCGGATTATCAATGGAAGTGAGTGTCATAGATATCGCCCACTTTACAACATGCGTGCATATATATATTGGTAAACATAAGTGAAAATTATATGCATAATTATAAATGTCGGTTGTTTACAGGTGGATAGCATCAGTATTTGGTCTTGTGCGTAGCATACAAGTACTTTATAGTTCTACGGCGCGGATTGCTATTCCTTGAACTAAAAAGTTTCTTTCAAGGTGAGTTAGATTAGTGTAAACGATCATGCATTGGAGGCATGATATAGCGGGTTGTAGGTCCGCTAGGTTTATATCACACATACGACAGTATGATATTCGTGTTCTTGCAGATACTCCGCATATGAAATGAGTGGGTGGGTCGTCACATAGGTCCTGGTGGTCTGGATCTAAGTTATCGAAACAGTCTTGACAAAGATGACCGTTATCTAAATGGTAGACAGAACGTATCAACCGAACACAGAGGCAAGACTGAACATCCTCCGTCGCTTCCAGATCGAATGCGGGTACGGGCCCGTCTGAGTCCTCTATGTTAGGGTCGATGAACTCGCCACCTGTTCTGGACATACATACGAAAACAGTTAATATATATATTTTATAATTTTTTATAAGTTTTGTTCGGACCTATCCCTTTGTACAAATACTGTATGTGGTATAATATATAATATGTTATGGTTATGTTAGTTGTTGTTTATTATATATATTTTCCTTTTCTCTCTCTTTTTTTTTCTTTTTTTTTTTATTATTTTTTTTTTGTGTTCAGTACCTAGCATTGCTATTATAATGCTGTATTACATTGTATTAGCTATTATTTGTGTTGGGGTGCGTGCGACGAATTTTCAACATGGTCGCTTGCGTGTATCGTTTGTTTAATGTCAACAGTAGCGTGTTGTTGAAATAGTTAATTTGTTAATCATTATAGTTTATTTTGTAGTGTTTCTGTAATATTGTTTGTGTTTCATGGTATTGTGTGTGTCAATACCGTGTGCTACCTTAATGCGATAGCATAGATTGTGTTGTTTTCGAATTTCGATAGTCATTGTTTTGATTATACGTGACTCGCATTTATATAAATCTTGTTTAATTTAGTTAATGTTTTTTTTCTTTTTTTTTGTGTGTATTGTGTTACCAGATATTTTGTGTAACGTAACTTTATTCCTTTGCACTGAGTTCAGTCATGTTGTTAATATTTAGTTAGTCCATCTTGATTAATTTCTAACTTATTCCTGTGTTTATTAACCTTTCTTATTTTCCCTATTAATTTATTATTGCATGTACTTGCTATTTGCTATTATTTTGTGTATGATATGAGTTAGTTCCCTTATTAGTGATTAAAACCTACTTGTTAGATTAACATTGTCTGTAATTCTTCAGATTCTACTCTTCCGATGCTGCATCACTTACCTAGATCATTCCCACAACATCACCTGATTCTTCGATATGCCTTGGATACTTACTATGGTTGTCTTCAATCGTCTTATATCTGTGGCCATAAAGGTACTGTTTAGTTTATTTAGTTTAATATGTGTATAATGCATTGTGTGTGCGACCGCTATTGTGTATTACAAAATCCACTTCTACATGTTAGATATAATAATATAACAATACTACGTAGATTAATACATAATAAGATATCCTTTTACTTTCAATTAATCTATCTTAATTATTTTCTAACCACTTTCTACACTTATCAGCTATTTTATTTCTTCTTGTTAATCTGCGACAGTCATGCATGTACATTTCCTTGTATGGTGATTAATTGTTCACGAGGTAAGTTGCACTTCCACTGTTTTAGTTATTCGTTGAACTAACACGTTTTACATTCAAACAGTAATCGGAGCATTTGTAATAAACTTCTTTTTCTTTCCAGGTTTCCGCCATCTGTGTTGTTCGACGAACAGTGCCATGCTTCCATAGTATTGTTATAACATTTAGTACTGTTGTATTTTGCATTAAGGCAGTTGAAGTTAATTTGTTCATTTATTTTTCAGCTGGCTGTTGTACATGGTGTTTCGCAAACCGAGATCCATAACCTCTTTTGCACGTAAACCTTCTCGTATGATGATTACTTGTTCACAAGGTAACTTTCACTTTCACTCTTTTAATTATTTATTGAATCAACACGTTCTATATTCAAACAATAATTAGAGTACATATAATAATTTTTCCTTTTCTCTTTTAGGTGTTCGATATCTGTATTATTCGACGGACAGCACTACAACATACACTACCGCACTACGTTGCCCACTGAAATCACTTTATTCATTGCTTATTTCGGTTATGCGCTAGTTCTAGCTTGTTTAAGTGCACTGTTCGCGGAATCCCTTTTACTTCAATCTTGACGTTCTGGTTCTGCAAGATTTCTAGCACCTTGTATGGTCCAGTATATTGATCGGAGAATTTTCCTTTACTAGGTTCTTTTAGTAGATATATCGAATCTCCTGTTTTAAAATCTTGAGGGTTAATTCGTCGATCGTTAGTCTTAGTTTGGATTTTATCAAATTTTCTCTTGCCATCCGTTGTACAGTGTTAATTTTTTCGAACAGATCTTCGAGGTATTCTGCGCATGTTGGTTCCGTGTTCTCTTCGATTGTTACTTCACCAATAGGTTCTCTGGCTAGATGTCCGAAACTAATTTGTGCGGGGAGAATTTCGTTCCTTTCCTTCATTTTAGTTTTTATTTTGCGCCAAGACACAGGTTTACTGACATTGATCCAATTATCCAATTGCTTGCTAATAGCATTTAAGATACAAATTTTTGAGAGTGCCGCAGCCATATTAACCCAAAAATATTTTGTATATAGTATAGTGTGATACCATCCATATTTTCCTGGGGGAATCATAAGATCAGCACTACTTACTATGTTACCTACGTCAAATATTAGATGTAGTAACCAATAAAGTATTTTTAATCCAATTATAATCCAATGGCTAGCATATTTATTCAAGTTTTTATATATATCTTCGACTGGTGATTCCCTGTTTTCTCCCTTTTGATTTCTTTGAGCTCGTTGAACTTGCGTTTCTTCAGCTTGAAAATGTTTAGAATCCTTTTCCTTAGTTACCCTTTTTTCTTCTTCATTTATTTTATTCGCAGCACCTTTATTTTTCTCTACCTTTTCAGGATGAATAGTTTTACTGGAAGTGCTTATTATAATTAAATTATTATTTATTTGTATGGAACGTTTAGGAATATTTTTGGTAGATTTGGAATTATTCTTTGAATTTTTATTACAAACCTTTTTGCTTATAGATTCTGTTTTGGATTTAGGGATAGCTATATTTTTATTTTCTATAGTGTGATCTTCCTTGCAATTTAATGATTTGGCTTTGAGTTCGATAAAGTTTCCTTCTGATGGTTTTATAGAAGTTTTTGAGTGAGATGCACTCGCTATCTCTTTTCCTATTATGGTTGAAACATTCACGAAATTCGTGGAGTCTTGCTTTTGTATCTTTGCCAAGTCGAACGTGGAGAGGCGATTTGCACTTCCCAGCGGGTCCAATATCTCTGTGATGTTAGGCAGTGGATAAGCATTGCCTGTCGTCTCGTCGTTCAATTTCCTAGTTTCTGCTTTGTCTGAAAGTTCTTTGGCACTAACATTATTTATCTTGTTTGGTAACTCAGAAAATTTCTCACTCATGATCCTGTCTATGGCACCGTGCGTCCTTTTATTATTTAACGTGACATTATCCCTTATCACAGCAACGGAATGGTGTTTGCATTGAAAAGTTGATTGGTTGAAATGATCAGCATCTCTCTTTTGATTTAGATCTCTATCGAGGTATTTATTTATGCGTTTTTCTTCCCAAGTTATTGCTCTTGTTTCTTTCCTGACATTTTCTTCTATTCCCGGGTTGTTTAGATGTTTCTGCGACGGCGGTACAAATCTCCAGTCCTGGCGGTTGTTTACAGTATAGATACTATTGTATGGTGGATGAGCGTTGTTTTGGTTATAATTATCCGAAGGTGTCGGACGTTGGTATCGAATTCTATTGTTCACTTGTTTTAATTCTCGTGTTGCTTTCACGGCTTAGCGGTACGCATCGTCCAAGGATTGGTATCCTGCTATCTTTACTCGTAAATACACCTCGTTTGGGAGCCCCTTAACGAAAGCTTCCCTCGTGTCTCGATCTATCCTATCTTGAAATACGGTGCCGTACTCGTACCTTTCCCCGTTCATTATCGCCAGCCTGAGATCTTTGACGCGTTCTATGTAGTCCAAAATATCTTCTCCCGGTCGTTGAAATATTGTAGCTAATTCCCCTTTATATTCGTTAACCGTTTTTCCCGGACCGAACATATCTTTTAATTTATTCCCGAAATCGTTTAAACTTATTACTTCTGTGTCTTCTACGGCGAGAAACGCGTGTCCGCGAAGCTTATTCGTTAATAATTTTACTAACTGAGATTCTTGATGCCTAGGAACCATGTTTCGTGCACGCTCGCATGCTCTTAAAAATCGAAATACCGAGGGTCGATGTCCGTCGAACACTGGTACTGTCTCTATTGCATCTTTTAACTTAATTGATTGGGGATTAACTTCTATCGGTATTGTCGCTTGGGAAATTATCGGCGATGATACGGGTGTCTTGATTTCCTTTTTTATTTTCAGTGAACGCACATCGTCTTGTAATTTATTCATTGTTGTACTCATGTCGCGAAAATTCGCATCCCATGCTTTAAGTTTTTCCGATAACATCAAGATCATGCCTTTGTCCAACGATTCTAATTTAGTCGACATTATTTCTTAGGTATATATTTTATCGATAATCGTGACAACTTTAATCCCTTGTGGAGCGAATCGAACCGTTTAAACCAACTTTAATCCTCCGTGGAGCGTATCCCACTGCTGCCACCAAAAATTTATTACTTTACTCTGTTACGTATCTATTTGTTTAAATCGATCAAATTTAAAGTTAAATTTTACTGAAAATTTTTTTTTTATAGTTTGAGTTTTGAATTTAATCGGAAGGGAAATAAATTGAAATGATATTATTGTGTATTTAATACTGATTTAGATTTCTAATTAATACGGTAGTTGCTGCCACCAGAAATAGTCTAAGGACTATTTCAAAATATTTTATTTTTATTATTTTCTTTTACGCTTAATGGGTAGCGTTAACTGACGCTTAATGCAACTGGTAAACGAATTCCACTTTTCGGCTAACCTGCTATGCGCAGGGATACTAGCACGGGAGAGGATTAAAGCTGGGTACAATAAATATTTTTCCTCGTTGAACGGATTTTTATTTGAATGTAAAATGGCTTAGGTTATTATATATATATTTTATTAGCTAGATAATATATATTTTAGCGTTGCTGGATTGGATAGGAATGTGAGATTTTTCGTTGTTTTATATAAATTTATTTTTACGTTTGACTTCTTCTTCTCTTTTAATTTCGCTGTAGTAGTTTGCCGTTAGGACCGAAACTCAATTCATTTACTACGATGGATTCTGTCACCACGATTTTCTTGCCTTTTGAGTTTAATAATCGGGGATGATTCTAACGATCCTCTCTGTGTGGGACTCGTGTGATTTCGCAAGCCTTGCCCAAAGACGGGTAATATTTTACCAACAGTGGGAGGAGGAATGCGGAGATCGATGGGTGTTTTCGATAAGCGAAAACACCGTTTGCACAAGCCAACACAGCGAACGATCCTTTGGTTAAATTCTCGAAGGGAAATTGTTCTGTTATATCTCTCTTACAATCGCATGCAATGATGGCAAGAATATCAGTTAATAGCAACGCCGGTATTGTTCTTAATTTTCGATTGACCCCGACGATGTATTTAATAGTCCTTTCTGTGCGGGACTTATGTGATTTCGCAAGCCTTGCCCAAAGACGGGTAATATTTTACCAACAATGGGAGGAGGAATGCGAAGATCAGTGGATGTTTCAGTAGTTGAAAACACCGTTCGCACAAGCCGACACAGCGGACAACTCTTTTGTTAAAAGTTTAAACAATGATTCTATCTTCAAAACCGTTCACGAAAATAAAACGAAATCGATGATAGGAAGTTCTAATTCAATTCTCGAGGGCAACGAGATTACCAGGGAAGAAGGAAATTTTCAAAATTAATTTTCTTACCTTGAGGAGTAGGTGCTGTCTGGTGCCATTGCCTCAGCCGCTCCGGTGGTCGTCGAAGTTTTGTTGAGTTTATTATTTGAACTCGAATATAGTTTACTATCAACTCTTACTTTATTTATCTATTTTAATACAGACTGAGCAATTCACTTAGCTGGATTAATACCGCAATTACAATGCGCGTTTGTGTTTAAACGATGAAATGAGGACTTCAAAGATAAAATTTTCTTTTTACTTAGTCGCGACTCTCTTTTCTTGACCGAAAAAATTAAGACCCCGAAACGCAAAATACTATACAAAATTTCTAAACGCAGTGACGAGCGCAATAGCGAACGTAGTAATAAATTAATAATGGGCCGTAATAACAAACGATCACAAGAATTATGAACAAACTAATGAGCGAAGAATAATGAGCCGTAAGGAATGAACACTATAAAAAATGAACGAACGCAAATTATAAGAAGAATGGACACTATAATAATGAACAAAGAATAATGAACCGTAATAAGAATGTTCACCAGAATAATAATGAGCGCTGCGCTATGTTGCTACGCTTATTTATAATGCCATCCCCCACGGGGTGGTGGTCCACTGGGGGTACGCTTCCGTGGGAATCGGGATGTTGCAGTTTGGGCTTCTTGGAATCGTACGTGACAAAATGCAAATTCCATATTTCGACTTAGTTTTTATCAGTCCTGTGTTCCGCTGAGCTAGCGTCTAGGAGATTTGAAGCATTCCACGCTGATCTAATCCTTTCCACGAGAAACTTCCACGTGCTGTACCGTGGGAATTACCGGTGTTCTTCGGCCCGTGGAAGGGCTGATGGCTGCAGCATCATTATCATTTCAATGTTTACTGGGTAAACACGCGCAGCTCCGCTGCTCTCCCATAACAAGGACCTCCTCCTTCGAGTTGTTTTGCGTAAGTTTGGATGTTTGCATATTAAGGTTGTTTTTGTGATTTTGATTGTTTTTTCCTTTTTTGCTATTTCCCTAGGCTTCGGTGATCGACGTTCGAACAATGTTTGCGGAGTCGTTTCCATCAGAGGTTCCTTTCCAGACTTCCCTGGTACGTATTTAGTCTTGTTTTTAGTCCGCTTGATTCGTCCTGTTTCGTTTTATTTAAAATATACCGTGTTGTTCTCAGCCCAAGCGAAAGAGGGATTCCGAAGAACCCATGGGCGACTCGGGAGGACCAATCAAACGCATGCGGCCCTGTAATAAACCACGAGTATCAGAGTGGTTGGAGGAACTATTCAACATTGGTGCCGAGGCCGTGTCGAAATTGGGCTTTGACGATTTGGTTACTTTCGACGAGAATTTCTTCGATGCAGAGACCGTCGTATTGGAGAGGGAACCCCCTCTGGTTGAAATCGTTGATACCGATCGTTGCGTGAAAGTTCGTTTTGCGAATGAAATTCCCGAAGAGGTTTTGGAGGCACATCTTCCTCACCATGCTTCTGGGAGAAAGGGAATTTCCCCTGTTGTGCGCTATTGGTGTATGCGTGAGTTCAGCGAACTTTATCCCAGAGCTCCTTGCTTCGATTTTGATTTAGTGTAGCTGCTTCAATTTCGTTGGTTCGCTGTTTGATGTTCCTTATTATTATTAATTTTTTGATGTATTTTGTTTTGTGTTCAATATATATATATATATATATATTTTGAATGTGATAGTGTTAGGTTATCTATTTTACGTTTCTTATTTTTTTCAATTTTATATTTCCCCCCTTTTAATTAATTATATATATATATTTTTTTTTACATTTGTAGTTGCGCATAGAATTTATTAAAGAAAAGTGTTAACAATGTGTTTTCATGATTTGTTTCTCGCGCCTGACTTCCATTAATCCCTAATATTCCTGTCGCCATGACGCGTGTAAATCCAACATGGCTGCTCATAAATGTCATCAGTAAAGTTTTTAGTGACGGGTCTTTAGTTTTGTTTGATATCGAAGTAATTTTTCGTCTGTCGCTCGTTTTTCCTTATTCTACCGCAATTGGAACATTTATTTATTAATATTGTTTTAAAGTGACAATAGTATAATATGTATATATATATATATATGTTTATGTTGTGTGTCACTTCAATATGGCTAATGTTTTGTAATTCTTCGATTGCGTTATTTATTGTTTTGAGTAGTTTATTTTATAGAGTATTCGATAATATAAAACATATGCACTCACACATACATATATATATATATACGTATTTATATGTATATTTCTCTCGTTCATGTAGTGTTCGTACGAAATGAAATGTTAATTATTTATTTTATATTAATTTCTTTTAATAAGATAGAACACGCACACGCACACGTATATATGTATATATTTCTGGCAAAGTGATTTTCATTTAGATTCTTTTGTGATATAGTGTTGTGTATTTGAGGTTATGTGTCAATCATTTGATTTCATATATACATATATATTTTGTATTGTGACAACATAGTATTGAAGGTTTTGTTTCTAGATTATTGTGCGTTTAATGTGTGTTTACATATTTGTGCTTGATGACAGAATTTCTGTAAGCAATTCCTCAAGTCGTTGCGGTGTTAATTATTTTGAGCGTTTGGCCTGTCGACAGGTTGTCGCTTGGTCCCAAGTGTTGCGTTGTGTGTTCTATTTTTTTTGTAGATTATTAATAGTGGTTTTAGTTTAGAAAATAGATTATTTATATGTTTATATAGAGACATGCATGTTTCATAATGTAGTTCTTATTTTATAATGCTTTACCGGCATGTAGGCTAGTTTTAAATATGTATTTCAGATTGTAGAATGCACATAGATTAGTAGTAGTATAGAATATATATGTTTCTGACAATGTAACTTTTATTTCTTTAATAATACAATATTGTATGTTTTATATATTCGTTAGACTATTAGTTTTTAACTTCGTATATACTTATAATTCATAAATTGATAATATTGTATTTGTTGCATAGTATTATAAGCACTAACACTAATATTTACTAGTTTATTACATATCTAGCATATATGTTTATACTTATATGTAACTCTCCAAGTTGATTGATTAAAATATATTTATATATACATGTATTTCTGGCGCTTCAATTATTTCCCTTTTTGTAGTTATTCTTATTTCCTGGTTTATTTGTTTGGTTCGTAACTCGTTCAATCCGTTAGCTGGTTTTATTTATTTTATTTTATACTGGTTGGATTTATTAGTCGCCCTCGCTTTGTTAATCCTTCCTTTAGTTTCGTAGCGCCGTGTGTTCGTTTGTGCATTCAAATCTTTATTCGCGCGTTTTGTATAGAATAGTTTTCTTGTTCTTGTTACGGCGCGTGCGGAGCGCGGGACGTGACACCCCCGCCCTTGGAGTTCAAATTTCCAAAGGAAATTTGACTGATGGTGTCTCTGAGTCGGCTCAAGGCGGACGTAGATGGCGTTGGTTGTTAAGTGACTACCGGTGTTATCGATATCCCTCGAGGTTGTGCTGTTTGATCATCGATATTTCGTTTTCTTTTGAGGTATAGTAGCAGGTGGGTAACTGAGCCGCATATTGCTCCTAATAGGGCGATTCCACATCCGTAAGTTTCACGTAACTGGTATCCGTGTATGGCTATATCTATTATCGTCTTGATTAGTTTAAATATTACAAGTATTCCAAATATTGCTGCACTGACAGTTCCAAATTCCATAAAACCAATCCATAAGCTTGATACGGTATTTTTTGCTATTGTCGTTAATGTGTTTTCGTCCATCATTCCCAGGATGTTTACTGTTCCAGGGACGATTGTTTTTCCTGTTGCTCCTCTGGCCAATGTGTTCAAAACTGCAGATTTTTCTGCCGGGAACATGACGTGGTCCCATAGTGCATCGAGGTCTTTTTGGGTATATATTCCGCTCGTGGCCAACGACGATGGTGCTGAATATTGCCACGTTTGGCGTACGTCCGGGCGGAGTTCCTGTGGTGCAATTGTTTTCATGGGTTTTGGTACGAATTTGTGCCAGAGTCCGTCGATATTGTATAGCGTAGGTAGTACCGCGCTACATTCTCTGTGGTTTCCGTGTTGCGTTAGGATGTGTGTTTTTGGCGTTAAAAATGCGGTGCGATTCCCTTGCCAAACGGGTAGCTCCGAGTAGCATTCTGTTGTATGTCGTACTTTTACTTGTACCGGAATGCATTTGACTATGTGGACTGCTTCTCCTGCGATCAGGGCCATGTGTCCTGGGGTTTTGGATATGGTATATGCAAATTCATCGGGCAGTAAGATTGCTAAGCTTAAAGCATTTTCTATTAGTTTCTTCTGCGTGGTACATCTTTGTGTCAGTATATCATGGTACAATGTTGTCATTTGTCGTTTAATATGTTTCTCTACGTAAATGAATTTTGAGTTGACGTATGCGAATATGTCCAAGTTTTCGACTGCTGTCTTGCTTTTGGAGATAAACGTATTTCCTCTTGTTGTTTCAACTATTTGGGGTGTTCGGTGGATAGTAGGGTATATCCACACAGTGGCTGTTCTCCGGTTTTAGTCAGTGCAAATGTTACTTCTTGCGTTGTTAGTGCGTAAACTGGTTGTGCTGATTCTCTGTTGGTTTTTATTTCCTGGATCTTTGTAGCAATTCCTTCATATAGCACATCGTACTGATCAAATTTGCATGGTGAGGGTGGTTGTGGTTGCCAATAAGTGTATCCGTCTTCAGCGTCTAGACAGTTTCCTTCGCTAAAGGTACATACTGTTCCTGATTTCAGTAGAATTTTGTTCGCCTCGATCCGTACTGGCACAACTGCTGATTTTAAACTTATCCTTACTGTTGCTTGTACGACGACCTTTTCCCAGCTCCCGTATGGGTCTACATAGTGTGTTCCCTGGCAGCTGCCGTCGTCTGTTAGCTTGCCGGCTAAGACAAGCGACCTTGTTTCTGTTGCATTATCTTTTAAGGCCAACTATAAGGTTTTGTGGTCCGAGTGAAAATGTGCCGTCTTGGTGCATCCTTGCACATTGTTGGTCGGTTGTTTCATGGAGGTATTCGGCGAATCCGTTATGCACTGCCGACGTGTGAAAGTGCATGCCACAGTAATATACAATTCGAGTTATTTGCACCTTGCATTGCCTTACGTTGGTAAATTCAAATTCTGAGAGTTGAAGTAGTTGTATATAAATATCTTGGGTTTCAGTCATTGTAGGCTGTATGCTGCAGTCCCCGATGGAGTTTAGAGAGATAGTGGTAACGTTGAGGTGGTTGCCATTGCAGTCATATCCTACCAGGCCGTATGCTATTTTGATGAGGGTAAGTACGATGACCAGGCGATTCATCTTCCTATTAACAATTTATTAAATTGTTTCTTACTCTCGAGTTTATTAGAAATAAGAATAATCTTTTATTATTATTAATATATATAAAAAAAATTTATATTTATATGTTTTTTTTTTTTTTTTGTTAAAACTTATTATCGGTGAAAATAAATACCATGAATGCTACCTGGGTTATAATTATATACGTATATGCATACGTATTGCTAAGTAATATAGATGAGATTTGTTTTATCGTTATAAATATATAAGTATATATTATCTATAGGAATAGATATTACAATTATAGCTTGTCTTTGAATATATATATATGTGCGTGTAATGGTAAATATGACGACTTATTTTACGAGTCACTCGGATTATCAATGGAAGTGAGTGTCATAGATATCGCCCACTTTACAACATGCGTGCATATATATATTGGTAAACATAAGTGAAAATTATATGCATAATTATAAATGTCGGTTGTTTACAGGTGGATAGCATCAGTATTTGGTCTTGTGCGTAGCATACAAGTACTTTATAGTTCTACGGCGCGGATTGCTATTCCTTGAACTAAAAAGTTTCTTTCAAGGTGAGTTAGATTAGTGTAAACGATCATGCATTGGAGGCATGATATAGCGGGTTGTAGGTCCGCTAGGTTTATATCACACATACGACAGTATGATATTCGTGTTCTTGCAGATACTCCGCATATGAAATGAGTGGGTGGGTCGTCACATAGGTCCTGGTGGTCTGGATCTAAGTTATCGAAACAGTCTTGACAAAGATGACCGTTATCTAAATGGTAGACAGAACGTATCAACCGAACACAGAGGCAAGACTGAACATCCTCCGTCGCTTCCAGATCGAATGCGGGTACGGGCCCGTCTGAGTCCTCTATGTTAGGGTCGATGAACTCGCCACCTGTTCTGGACATACATACGAAAACAGTTAATATATATATTTTATAATTTTTTATAAGTTTTGTTCGGACCTATCCCTTTGTACAAATACTGTATCCCTGTATGTGGTATAATATATAATATGTTATGGTTATGTTAGTTGTTGTTTATTATATATATTTTCCTTATCTCTCTCTTTTTTTTTCTTTTTTTTTTTTATTATTTTTTTTTTGTGTTCAGTACCTAGCATTGCTATTATAATGCTGTATTACATTGTATTAGCTATTATTTGTGTTGGGGTGCGTGCGACGAATTTTCAACATGGTCGCTTGCGTGTATCGTTTGTTTAATGTCAACAGTAGCGTGTTGTTGAAATAGTTAATTTGTTAATCATTATAGTTTATTTTGTAGTGTTTCTGTAATATTGTTTGTGTTTCATGGTATTGTGTGTGTCAATACCGTGTGCTACCTTAATGCGATAGCATAGATTGTGTTGTTTTCGAATTTCGATAGTCATTGTTTTGATTATACGTGACTCGCATTTATATAAATCTTGTTTAATTTAGTTAATGTTTTTTTTCTTTTTTTTTTGTGTGTATTGTGTTACCAGATATTTTGTGTAACGTAACTTTATTCCTTTGCACCGAGTTCAGTCATGTTGTTAATATTTAGTTAGTCCATCTTGATTAATTTCTAACTTATTCCTGTGTTTATTAACCTTTCTTATTTTCCCTATTAATTTATTATTGCATGTACTTGCTATTTGCTATTATTTTGTGTATGATATGAGTTAGTTCCCTTATTAGTGATTAAAACCTACTTGTTAGATTAACATTGTCTGTAATTCTTCAGATTCTACTCTTCCGATGCTGCATCACTTACCTAGATCATTCCCACAACATCACCTGATTCTTCGATATGCCTTGGATACTTACTATGGTTGTCTTCAATCGTCTTATATCTGTGGCCATAAAGGTACTGTTTAGTTTATTTAGTTTAATATGTGTATAATGCATTGTGTGTGCGACCGCTATTGTGTATTACAAAATCCACTTCTACATGTTAGATATAATAATATAACAATACTACGTAGATTAATACATAATAAGATATCCTTTTACTTTCAATTAATCTATCTTAATTATTTTCTAACCACTTTCTACACTTATCAGCTATTTTATTTCTTCTTGTTAATCTGCGACAGTCATGCATGTACATTTCCTTGTATGGTGATTAATTGTTCACGAGGTAAGTTGCACTTCCACTGTTTTAGTTATTCGTTGAACTAACACGTTTTACATTCAAACAGTAATCGGAGCATTTGTAATAAACTTCTTTTTCTTTTCAGGTTTCCGCCATCTGTGTTGTTCGACGAACAGTGCCATGCTTCCATAGTATTGTTATAACATTTAGTACTGTTGTATTTTGCATTAAGGCAGTTGAAGTTAATTTGTTCATTTATTTTTCAGCTGGCTGTTGTACATGGTGTTTCGCAAACCGAGATCCATAACCTATTTTGCACGTAAACCTTCTCGTATGATGATTACTTGTTCACAAGGTAACTTTCACTTTCACTCTTTTAATTATTTATTGAATCAACACGTTCTATATTCAAACAATAATTAGAGTACATATAATAATTTTTCCTTTTCTCTTTTAGGTGTTCGATATCTGTATTATTCGACGAACAGCACTACAACATACACTACCGCACTACGTTGCCCACTGAAATCACTTTATTCATTGCTTATTTCGGTTATGCGCTAGTTCTAGCTTGTTTAAGTGCACTGTTCGCGGAATCCCTTTTACTTCAATCTTGACGTTCTGGTTCTGCAAGATTTCTAGCACCTTGTATGGTCCAGTATATTGATCGGAGAATTTTCCTTTACTAGGTTCTTTTAGTAGATATATCGAATCTCCTGTTTTAAAATCTTGAGGGTTAATTCGTCGATCGTTAGTCTTAGTTTGGATTTTATCAAATTTTCTCTTGCCATCCGTTGTACAGTGTTAATTTTTTCGAACAGATCTTCGAGGTATTCTGCGCATGTTGGTTCCGTGTTCTCTTCGATTGTTACTTCACCAATAGGTTCTCTGGCTAGATGTCCGAAACTAATTTGTGCGGGGAGAATTTCGTTCCTTTCCTTCATTTTAGTTTTTATTTTGCGCCAAGACACAGGTTTACTGACATTGATCCAATTATCCAATTGCTTGCTAATAGCATTTAAGATACAAATTTTTGAGAGTGCCGCAGCCATATTAACCCAAAAATATTTTGTATATAGTATAGTGTGATACCATCCATATTTTCCTGGGGGAATCATAAGATCAGCACTACTTACTATGTTACCTACGTCAAATATTAGATGTAGTAACCAATAAAGTATTTTTAATCCAATTATAATCCAATGGCTAGCATATTTATTCAAGTTTTTATATATATCTTCGACTGGTGATTCCCTGTTTTCTCCCTTTTGATTTCTTTGAGCTCGTTGAACTTGCGTTTCTTCAGCTTGAAAATGTTTAGAATCCTTTTCCTTAGTTACCCTTTTTTCTTCTTCATTTATTTTATTCGCAGCACCTTTATTTTTCTCTACCTTTTCAGGATGAATAGTTTTACTGGAAGTGCTTATTATAATTAAATTATTATTTATTTGTATGGAACGTTTAGGAATATTTTTGGTAGATTTGGAATTATTCTTTGAATTTTTATTACAAACCTTTTTGCTTATAGATTCTGTTTTGGATTTAGGGATAGCTATATTTTTATTTTCTATAGTGTGATCTTCCTTGCAATTTAATGATTTGGCTTTGAGTTCGATAAAGTTTCCTTCTGATGGTTTTATAGAAGTTTTTGAGTGAGATGCACTCGCTATCTCTTTTCCTATTATGGTTGAAACATTCACGAAATTCGTGGAGTCTTGCTTTTGTATCTTTGCCAAGTCGAACGTGGAGAGGCGATTTGCACTTCCCAGCGGGTCCAATATCTCTGTGATGTTAGGCAGTGGATAAGCATTGCCTGTCGTCTCGTCGTTCAATTTCCTAGTTTCTGCTTTGTCTGAAAGTTCTTTGGCACTAACATTATTTATCTTGTTTGGTAACTCAGAAAATTTCTCACTCATGATCCTGTCTATGGCACCGTGCGTCCTTTTATTATTTAACGTGACATTATCCCTTATCACAGCAACGGAATGGTGTTTGCATTGAAAAGTTGATTGGTTGAAATGATCAGCATCTCTCTTTTGATTTAGATCTCTATCGAGGTATTTATTTATGCGTTTTTCTTCCCAAGTTATTGCTCTTGTTTCTTTCCTGACATTTTCTTCTATTCCCGGGTTGTTTAGATGTTTCTGCGACGGCGGTACAAATCTCCAGTCCTGGCGGTTGTTTACAGTATAGATACTATTGTATGGTGGATGAGCGTTGTTTTGGTTATAATTATCCGAAGGTGTCGGACGTTGGTATCGAATTCTATTGTTCACTTGTTTTAATTCTCGTGTTGCTTTCACGGCTTAGCGGTACGCATCGTCCAAGGATTGGTATCCTGCTATCTTTACTCGTAAATACACCTCGTTTGGGAGCCCCTTAACGAAAGCTTCCCTCGTGTCTCGATCTATCCTATCTTGAAATACGGTGCCGTACTCGTACCTTTCCCCGTTCATTATCGCCAGCCTGAGATCTTTGACGCGTTCTATGTAGTCCAAAATATCTTCTCCCGGTCGTTGAAATATTGTAGCTAATTCCCCTTTATATTCGTTAACCGTTTTTCCCGGACCGAACATATCTTTTAATTTATTCCCGAAATCGTTTAAACTTATTACTTCTGTGTCTTCTACGGCGAGAAACGCGTGTCCGCGAAGCTTATTCGTTAATAATTTTACTAACTGAGATTCTTGATGCCTAGGAACCATGTTTCGTGCACGCTCGCATGCTCTTAAAAATCGAAATACCGAGGGTCGATGTCCGTCGAACACTGGTACTGTCTCTATTGCATCTTTTAACTTAATTGATTGGGGATTAACTTCTATCGGTATTGTCGCTTGGGAAATTATCGGCGATGATACGGGTGTCTTGATTTCCTTTTTTATTTTCAGTGAACGCACATCGTCTTGTAATTTATTCATTGTTGTACTCATGTCGCGAAAATTCGCATCCCATGCTTTAAGTTTTTCCGATAACATCAAGATCATGCCTTTGTCCAACGATTCTAATTTAGTCGACATTATTTCTTAGGTATATATTTTATCGATAATCGTGACAACTTTAATCCCTTGTGGAGCGAATCGAACCGTTTAAACCAACTTTAATCCTCCGTGGAGCGTATCCCACTGCTGCCACCAAAAATTTATTACTTTACTCTGTTACGTATCTATTTGTTTAAATCGATCAAATTTAAAGTTAAATTTTACTGAAAATTTTTTTTTTATAGTTTGAGTTTTGAATTTAATCGGAAGGGAAATAAATTGAAATGATATTATTGTGTATTTAATACTGATTTAGATTTCTAATTAATACGGTAGTTGCTGCCACCAGAAATAGTCTAAGGACTATTTCAAAATATTTTATTTTTATTATTTTCTTTTACGCTTAATGGGTAGCGTTAACTGACGCTTAATGCAACTGGTAAACGAATTCCACTTTTCGGCTAACCTGCTATGCGCAGGGATACTAGCACGGGAGAGGATTAAAGCTGGGTACAATAAATATTTTTCCTCGTTGAACGGATTTTTATTTGAATGTAAAATGGCTTAGGTTATTATATATATATTTTATTAGCTAGATAATATATATTTTAGCGTTGCTGGATTGGATAGGAATGTGAGATTTTTCGTTGTTTTATATAAATTTATTTTTACGTTTGACTTCTTCTTCTCTTTTAATTTCGCTGTAGTAGTTTGCCGTTAGGACCGAAACTCAATTCATTTACTACGATGGATTCTGTCACCACGATTTTCTTGCCTTTTGAGTTTAATAATCGGGGATGATTCTAACGATCCTCTCTGTGTGGGACTCGTGTGATTTCGCAAGCCTTGCCCAAAGACGGGTAATATTTTACCAACAGTGGGAGGAGGAATGCGGAGATCGATGGGTGTTTTCGATAAGCGAAAACACCGTTTGCACAAGCCAACACAGCGAACGATCCTTTGGTTAAATTCTCGAAGGGAAATTGTTCTGTTATATCTCTCTTACAATCGCATGCAATGATGGCAAGAATATCAGTTAATAGCAACGCCGGTATTGTTCTTAATTTTCGATTGACCCCGACGATGTATTTAATAGTCCTTTCTGTGCGGGACTTATGTGATTTCGCAAGCCTTGCCCAAAGACGGGTAATATTTTACCAACAATGGGAGGAGGAATGCGAAGATCAGTGGATGTTTCAGTAGTTGAAAACACCGTTCGCACAAGCCGACACAGCGGACAACTCTTTTGTTAAAAGTTTAAACAATGATTCTATCTTCAAAACCGTTCACGAAAATAAAACGAAATCGATGATAGGAAGTTCTAATTCAATTCTCGAGGGCAACGAGATTACCAGGGAAGAAGGAAATTTTCAAAATTAATTTTCTTACCTTGAGGAGTAGGTGCTGTCTGGTGCCATTGCCTCAGCCGCTCCGGTGGTCGTCGAAGTTTTGTTGAGTTTATTATTTGAACTCGAATATAGTTTACTATCAACTCTTACTTTATTTATCTATTTTAATACAGACTGAGCAATTCACTTAGCTGGATTAATACCGCAATTACAATGCGCGTTTGTGTTTAAACGATGAAATGAGGACTTCAAAGATAAAATTTTCTTTTTACTTAGTCGCGACTCTCTTTTCTTGACCGAAAAAATTAAGACCCCGAAACGCAAAATACTATACAAAATTTCTAAACGCAGTGACGAGCGCAATAGCGAACGTAGTAATAAATTAATAATGGGCCGTAATAACAAACGATCACAAGAATTATGAACAAACTAATGAGCGAAGAATAATGAGCCGTAAGGAATGAACACTATAAAAAATGAACGAACGCAAATTATAAGAAGAATGGACACTATAATAATGAACAAAGAATAATGAACCGTAATAAGAATGTTCACCAGAATAATAATGAGCGCTGCGCTATGTTGCTACGCTTATTTATAATGCCATCCCCCACGGGGTGGTGGCCCACTGGGGGTACGCTTCCGTGGGAATCGGGATGTTGCAGTTTGGGCTTCTTGGAATCGTACGTGACAAAATGCAAATTCCATATTTCGACTTAGTTTTTATCAGTCCTGTGTTCCGCTGAGCTAGCGTCTAGGAGATTTGAAGCATTCCACGCTGATCTAATCCTTTCCACGAGAAACTTCCACGTGCTGTACCGTGGGAATTACCGGTGTTCTTCGGCCCGTGGAAGGGCTGATGGCTGCAGCATCATTATCATTTCAATGTTTACTGGGTAAACACGCGCAGCTCCGCTGCTCTCCCATAACAAGGACCTCCTCCTTCGAGTTGTTTTGCGTAAGTTTGGATGTTTGCATATTAAGGTTGTTTTTGTGATTTTGATTGTTTTTTCCTTTTTTGCTATTTCCCTAGGCTTCGGTGATCGACGTTCGAACAATGTTTGCGGAGTCGTTTCCATCAGAGGTTCCTTTCCAGACTTCCCTGGTACGTATTTAGTCTTGTTTTTAGTCCGCTTGATTCGTCCTGTTTCGTTTTATTTAAAATATACCGTGTTGTTCTCAGCCCAAGCGAAAGAGGGATTCCGAAGAACCCATGGGCGACTCGGGAGGACCAATCAAACGCATGCGGCCCTGTAATAAACCACGAGTATCAGAGTGGTTGGAGGAACTATTCAACATTGGTGCCGAGGCCGTGTCGAAATTGGCCTTTGACGATTTGGTTACTTTCGACGAGAATTTCTTCGATGCAGAGACCGTCGTATTGGAGAGGGAACCCCCTCTGGTTGAAATCGTTGATACCGATCGTTGCGTGAAAGTTCGTTTTGCGAATGAAATTCCCGAAGAGGTTTTGGAGGCACATCTTCCTCACCATGCTTCTGGGAGAAAGGGAATTTCCCCTGTTGTGCGCTATTGGTGTATGCGTGAGTTCAGCGAACTTTATCCCAGAGCTCCTTGCTTCGATTTTGATTTAGTGTAGCTGCTTCAATTTCGTTGGTTCGCTGTTTGATGTTCCTTATTATTATTAATTTTTTGATGTATTTTGTTTTGTGTTCAATATATATATATATATATATATATATTTTGAATGTGATAGTGTTAGGTTATCTATTTTACGTTTCTTATTTTTTTCAATTTTATATTTCCCCCCTTTTAATTAATTATATATATATATTTTTTTTTACATTTGTAGTTGCGCATAGAATTTATTAAAGAAAAGTGTTAACAATGTGTTTTCATGATTTGTTTCTCGCGCCTGACTTCCATTAATCCCTAATATTCCTGTCGCCATGACGCGTGTAAATCCAACATGGCTGCTCATAAATGTCATCAGTAAAGTTTTTAGTGACGGGTCTTTAGTTTTGTTTGATATCGAAGTAATTTTTCGTCTGTCGCTCGTTTTTCCTTATTCTACCGCAATTGGAACATTTATTTATTAATATTGTTTTAAAGTGACAATAGTATAATATGTATATATATGTCGGAGATGAAATGAAAACTGGAGCCTTCCCTATGCAATTTTGAGAAAGCCTTTTAATGCTTTAGCCCAGATTTTATCATAACTGTAATTAAGTAATTGTCATCTGTAATTGTTTGACATTTGTGAAAAGCGAAAGTGGGTTCGAGGTGACAACTGTTCGCTGAACGTAGCCACGGTCACGGGATAAACGTTTTGCCTGACGAAGGTGTGGATCGGTTGTATTGTTCTCCCTAGAAATCACATAGAATTGTACTTTAGAGATGTCGATATAATGGGACACACGTTGTATGAGGAATCAATCTCCAGACAGAAACTGCCTAGCAACGGCGTTTGGATCTTTCTCGATGTTTCCAAGGAGTATATAACAAACTTTTGACAGATATTGCCTAGCAACAACGATTGGAACCTTCTCGATGTGTCCAGCGAGAATATAACAAACAAATGCAGTCGTATTACGAAAAAGATTTTAATCAGAGAGGCATTCGTGTGGTCGCCTTGGAAAGTGATACATCGAGTAATTTTTTCCGAGTGATTCAGCAAACGTATTTTTGAGTTATAAAATTGTTTAAAGTTTTCCCGTTGACCGTGTATTCGTTTGAACCCCGGATCATTCTTTATAGCGTAAATTAAATTCAATATTTGTAAATTTATCAATCGTTAATTTTCATTATTCGTTAAATTAGTAAATCGTAAGATATATTATTCGTTTCTTTATTGTTCGATAAAACTTATTATTCTTTAATCTAATTAATAATTTAATTTATCATTTGTTAATCAATCATATCATTTACAAAATTCATTATTCATAATATTTGTAAAACCTTGTTTATTCGTGTAAATATATTCTCTGTTTTGTAAAACAATGGCTAATTCAAATGAAGAAACATTACGTGATTCAAATCTTCATATTAACCCGACATATATATATATATGTTTATGTTGTGTGTCACTTCAATATGGCTAATGTTTTGTAATTCTTCGATTGCGTTATTTATTGTTTTGAGTAGTTTATTTTATAGAGTATTCGATAATATAAATATATATATATATATATATATATATATATATATATATATATATATATATATATATATGTCGGAGATGAAAGGAAAGCCGAAGCCCTTCCTTGGAAATTTTGGGAACATCCTCTAGTACCTTAGCCTAGATTTTATTATAGTTGTAATTGTTTAAGATTTGTAATAAGCGAGATTGGGTTCGAGGTGACAATCGGTCGCTGAACGTAGCCACGGTCACGGGATGGATGTTTTATCTAACGGAGGTCTGGAGTGGTTGTATGTGTTTTCCGAGAAATGTGGTTGTGGCGGCATGCGGCCTCGAGAGCGGGCCGAGCCACGTGTGATGTTGCCTCGGAGGTGCCGATGCAATGGGACATACATTGTATTTAGTAACCAAAACTCCAGGCAGAAACTGCCTAGCAACGGCGTTTGGAACTTTCTCGATGCTTCCAACGAGTGTGCCTAGCAACGGCGTTTGGAACCTTCTCGATGCTTCCAAACGGGTATAGAAAACAAAATGCAATCGTACAGGGAGAAAAATCTCCACGAGGCTGGCATTCTTGCGATTGCCTTGGAGAGTGATACATCGAGCATTTTCGACGATCGCATTTGCGTCTAAGTTAGTTTCGCTTAGTAAGGAGTTATCCCGGTGACCGTGGATTCGTTTGAACTCAAACATTGCTAATAGTATTATTTAATTTAATTATTAGTAGATCGTATTATTTATTAGGCTTAGTGTTTGTTAGACTTATTATTAGTTGTACTTATTATTTGTTAAGCTTAGTGATAGACCTGTATATACGTGTAAATAAAATCTCGGCTTTGTGAGACGATGGCTAGTCCACATGAAGAGTCGTCGCGCGCCCAAAATTCGAATCCTGATCCGACATCAGAAGTGGGATCAGAACCGTTTAAAGTGCTACAAGAGCAAATGGACCTTATGCGCGAGTTAATTCAGACGCTAGCGCACAAACCGGGGGAGCAACGACCGAGTACGGAATCTAAGGATGCAACGTTACCACGTTTTGACCCCGAAGGCGCGGGCGCCGATCCATCCGCGTGGTGCTCTCATGCTGATCTGATTTTGAAAGACCACCCGATGCAAGAGAGTGCGTTACTTTCGAGGACCAATTTCATGATGAAATGAGGATTCTCCCTTACAACGATCAGCCGACATTTTCGCCAAGAAATTCACTAACGGAACCTGAAGCTAAACGCAGCAGGCTATCAGTTCCTCGGATTAAGTGCTACCGCTGTGGTGCTCACGGACATAGGAGAACGGAGTGTCGCCTGCAAACACAAACGGGGAAGGAGCAGGATATACGAAACCCGAAGGAAAAACGACCAGCCGCATCGTCGAAGGTGACCTGCTTCAAATGCCACGAGGAGGGACATATCGCGCCTAATTGCCCATCATCGCGGAAAAGAAACTACGATTCCATTGACGAACGCCGGATCGACTCCTGTGTAGTAGAAGCTCCGGCTGGTAGATTAAGCCATCTGGGTGAGTCGTATCCATTTTACTTTGATTCTGGGGCCGAGTGTTCGTTAATCAAAGAGTCCCTAGCCTCGAAATTTTCGGGCAAAAGAATAACCGATGTGGTAGTGATGCGGGGGATCGGGAATACTTGTATTAAGAGTACACTTCAGATTTTGTCCACTGTTCGTATTAACGATCTTACATTGGAGATAGTTTTTCATGTCCTTGCTGACGATTACCTAAAATACGACATCATGATTCGTCGCGAGATTTTGAGCCAGGGATTCGACGTAAATATCGCGCAAGATAGCCTCGTTATTTGTAAAACAAAGGTCGTTAACGCTTGTGGTAAAGTCGCAGAAGATGCGGTCAACATTAACGAGGTTGACACTGATGTGATCGGTAACTATAAAGATCGATTAATCTCTGTTCTCGAAAAATTCAAAGAATCATTCATTACGGGTTTCCCGCGTACTCGCGTCAGTACGGGCCAGTTGGAAATACGGCTAATCGATCCCAACGTCACCGTGCAGAGAAGCCCTTACAGGCTTAGCGTGGAAGAGCGAAGAATAGTACGCGAGAGGATAGACGAGTTAATTAAAGCACAAATTGTAAAACCTAGTAATTCGCCGTTCGCGAGCCCTATAATACTCGTGAAGAAGAAGGACGGCTCAGACAGATTGTGCGTAGACTTTCGAGCGCTGAATAAAAATACGGTCGCGGATCGGTATCCCTTACCCCTTATTGCTGACCAAATCGCGAGATTGCAGAGTGCGAGATACTTCATTAGCCTGGACATGGCTAGCGGATTTCACCAGATCCCCATTCACCCTAACTCGACGGAATATACTGCGTTCGTTACCCCCGACGGTCAATACGAATACGTGACGATGCCGTTTGGGTTGAAAAATGCACCAGCCGTTTTCCAGAGAGCCATTTTCAAGGCCTTAGGCGACCTCGCTTATTCGTATGTCGTTGTTTATTTGGACGACGTTCTAATAATCGCCGACTCAATAGATCAAGCTCTAGAAAGGTTGCACACTGTACTAAACACTCTCGTAAACGCCGGATTTTCTTTCAATTTCGCTAAATGTTCTTTTCTGAAGACGTCGGTACTTTATTTGGGATATGTAATTCGTAACGGAGAAGTTCGTCCAAACCCGGGAAAAATACAAGCTTTGAATTCTTTACCTGCACCGTCGACCGTCACACAGCTTAGGCAGTTTATAGGTTTGGCCTCTTACTTCCGAAAATTTATTCCTAAATTTTCGCAAGTGATGAAACCCTTGTACGCACTCACTTCTAGTAACAAGCACATAACTTGGACGGACCGGCACGAAAAGATAAGACAACAGATAATTTCCGTTCTGACCGACGCGCCGGTGTTAATGATATTTGATCCCAATCGTCCCATAGAGCTACATACCGACGCTAGTTCGGAGGGGTATGGAGCTATTTTAATGCATAGAGTCGAAAAGGAAAACAGAGTCATCGAATATTATAGTAAAAGGACCAGTCCCGCGGAATCTAGGTATCATTCGTACGAACTGGAGACACTAGCAGTAGTAAGCGCCGTTAAGCATTTCCGACACTACTTACATGGACGGAAATTCTTAGTAGTTACGGACTGTAATTCTTTGAAAGCCTCCAGCAACAAAGTAAACTTAAACGACCGGGTTTATAGGTGGTGGGCTTATTTGCAAACATTCGATTTTGACATCATGTATCGAGAGGGTAAACGAATGGCCCACGTAGATTTCTTTTCGCGAAACCCCGTAGACTTGAATCGCCGTATGATAGACAAGGTCGCAGAGAAAGAGATTAATCTGGCCGAGATCTCCGAAGACTGGCTATTAGCGGAACAACGTCGCGATCCGCAAATCTCCGAAATCGTTAATAAATTACAGAACGAAGAGCTCGCGGAAGATATCGCGAATACCTACGAACTGCGATCCGGTACACTTTACCGTAAAGTACAACGAAAGGGCAGAACCCTTTGCTTACCCATTGTTCCGAGAGGTTTTAGATGGTCCGTCATCAACCATGTGCATCAGTCAATTATGCACTTAGGATGGGATAAAACGCTCGAGAAGCTCTATGAGTATTATTGTTTCGAGGGAATGGCGAAGTATGTTCGCAAGTTTGTCGAGAACTGCCATGCTTGTAGAGTTTCGAAGGCTAGTTCAGGTAAAATACAGGCTGAACTGCATCCTATACCTAAGACCGGCATACCGTGGCATACGGTGCATATGGACATAACGGGCAAGCTGAGTGGCAAGAATGACTCGAAAGAGTATGTCGTCGTCTTGATCGATGCCTTTACGAAATTCGTGCACTTATATCACACACGCAAATTGGATTCGCTCAGCGTTATCAAGGCACTTAAGTCCGCCGTGTTTTTGTTCGGTAGTCCCTGTCGAATAATAGCAGATCAGGGTAGATGTTTCACGGGCCGGGAGTTTCAAGAATTCTGTGCAAGCAAACAAATCAAAGTTCATTTGATCGCGACCGGTGCAAGTAGGGCCAATGGGCAAGTAGAGCGTGTTATGAGCACGTTAAAAAATATGTTCACAACGGTGGAAACGACCGGGCGTTCGTGGCAAGACGCGATCGGGGAGATGCAATTGGCTTTGAATTGCACCATCAACCGCGTAACCAAATCGAGTCCTTTAGAGTTATTGATTGGTAGAGCAGCAAGACCGTATGACTTATTACTACCTGATAACATCGAGGAAAAAGAAATAGATATCTCCAGTGTAAGACAACAGGCAATAAAAGAGATGGAAACTAGTGCTAGGTATGACAAAGAGAGATTCGATAAAACCAAAGCTAAAGTAGTTAGGTTTAATCCTGGTGATTTATACTACGCCAAAATGAAGAAAGGAACCAGACAAAATTGGATCCAAAATTCAGGGGTCCGTTTGTGATATCGGAGGTCCTGGGAGGAGACCGATATACCTTGAAAACACTGGATGGGAAAAGGTCATACAAGTACAGTCATGACAGGTTAAGGAAAATGCCGGATAGTCGCATTCCTGCGGAGTTGGATGTCTGTTGTGATGACGAGAACAGTGACCATGGCGATGTGAGTACCCCGATCCCAGAGGATCGTAGAATTATATGAGCCCAGGTGCGGCCATGGGACGGAGTTCAGTGCGGTCAGGCACTGGGAGTGACGATGTCACGAAGCTGGGAGCCGGTTTAGTACCGACAGCGACGATGTCACGAAGCTGGGAGCCGGTTTAGTACCGACAGCGACGATGTCACGAAGCTGGGAGCCGGTTTAGTACCGACAGCGACGATGTCACGAAGCTGGGAGCCGGTTTAGTACCGACAGCGACGATGTCACGAAGCTGGGAGCCGGTTTAGTACCGACAGCGACAATGCCACGAGGTTGGAGCTGGTTTAGTACCGACAGCGACGATGTCACGAAGCTGGGAGCCGGTTTAGTACCGACAGTGACAATGTCACGAGGCTGGAGGCGGTCTAGTGTTGACAGCGATCGTGTTACGAAGCTGGTTATGTAACGAACTTTGAGAGTATGTGCGATTCGAAGGATGAGACCCATTTGGGTGTGAAATCGAGAATGGTCCGTCATGTCATTACGACCCGACTGAAAGCACGCAGAATGCAACTGGCACTTTGAATGCTAATCACAATGACACTAATCTTGTTTCCTTTTGTTTTGTTAACGAAGGTACACCCGAGGACGTGTGATAGTCAGGATGGCCGTGTCGGAGATGAAAGGAAAGCCGAAGCCCTTCCTTGGAAATTTTGGGAACATCCTCTAGTACCTTGGCCTAGATTTTATTATAGTTGTAATTGTTTAAGATTTGTAATAAGCGAGATTGGGTTCGAGGTGACAATCGGTCGCTGAACGTAGCCACGGTCACGGGATGGATGTTTTATCTAACGGAGGTCTGGAGTGGTTGTATGTGTTTTCCGAGAAGTGTGGTTGTGGCGGCATGCGGCCTCGAGAGCGGGCCGAGCCACGTGTGATGTTGCCTCGGAGGTGCCGATGCAATGGGACATACATTGTATTTAGTAACCAAAACTCCAGGCAGAAACTGCCTAGCAACGGCGTTTGGAACTCTCTCGATGCTTCCAACGAGTGTGCCTAGCAACGGCGTTTGGAACCTTCTCGATGCTTCCAAACGGGGATAGAAAACAAAATGCAATCGTACAGGGAGAAAAATCTCCACGAGGCTGGCATTCTTGCGATTGCCTTGGAGAGTGATACATCGAGCGTTTTCGAGGATCGCATTTGCGTCTAAGTTAGTTTCGCTTAGTAAGGAGTTATCCCGGTGACCGTGGATTCGTTTGAACTCAAACATTGCTAATAGTATTATTTAATTTAATTATTAGTAGATCGTATTATTCATTAGGCTTAGTGTTTGTTAGACTTATTATTAGTTGTACTTATTATTTGTTAAGCTTAGTGATAGACCTGTATATACGTGTAAATAAAATCTCGGCTTTGTGAAACGATGGCTAGTCCACATGAAGAGTCGTCGCGCGCCCAAAATTCGAATCCTGATCCGACATATATATATTATATTTTTTTTCTTTCCTTTTTTTCTTCTTTCTTTTTCTTCTTATCCTTTTTCTTTTTTTTTTTGTTTTTTGCTTATTGTTAAAACCTTTGTTTTATTTTAGGTTTTACGTACTTGTTATCAGTGAAAATAAATATTATGAATACTACTTGGATTGGAATTATATACATATATGCGTACAAAATCCATTTCTACATGTTAGATATAATAATATAACAATACTACGTAGATTAATACATAATAAAATATCCTTTTACTCCGGTTATATTTATTACTAACTCTCAATTAATCTATCTTAATTATTTTCTAACCACTTTCTATATTTATCAGCTATTTTATTTCTTCTTGTTAATCTGCGAAATCCATGCATGTACACTTCCTTGTATGGTGATTGATTGTTCACGAGGTAAGTTGCACTTTCACTGTTTTCGTTATTCGTTGAACTAACACGTTTTACATTCAAACAGTAATTGGAACACTCGTAATAAACTTCTTTTCTTTTTCCAAGTTTCCGCTATCTGTGTCATTCGACGAACAGTGCCACGCCTCCACAGCACCGTTATAACATTTAGCGATGCTGCTCTTTGCATTAAGGCAATTGAAGTTAATTCGTTCGTTTATTTTCAGCTGGTACATGGTGTTCCGCAAGCAGGGAGCCATAACCTATTTTGCATGTAGACCTTCTTGTATGATGATTACTTGTTTACAAGGTAACTTTCACTTCCCCTCTTTTAATTATTTATTGAAACGACATGTTGTATATTCAAACAATAATTGGAGTACACATAATGATTTTCCCTTTTTCTTTTTAGGTTTTCGCTATCTGTATTATTCGAAGAACAGTGTTACACCTCCTTTTGATTTATCCATAATATAGTTATAACATTTAGTAACCTTGTATTTTGCACCGAGACAATTGAAACTAATTTATTCACTTATTTTAGGTAGCTGTCATACATTGTGTTCCACGAACAATGATCCATAACCTATACTTGCACGTACACTTTCTTGTATGTTGATCACTTGTTCACAAGGTAACTTTCACTTTCACTAGTTAATTGTTCATTGAGTTAACACGTTTTATATTTAAGCAATAATTGAAACACGTATAATAATTTTCTTTTTTCCTTTTAGGTGTTCGATATCTGTATTATTCGACGAACAGCACTATAACATATACTACCGCACTACGTTGCCCACTGAAATCGCTTTATTCATTGCTTATTTCGATTATGCGCTAGTTTTAACTTGTTTAAATGCACCGTTCGCGGAATCCCTTTTACTTCGATCTTGACGTTTTGGTTTTGCAAGATTTCTAGCACTTTGTATGGCCCAGTATATTGATCGGAGAATTTTCCTTTACTGGGTTCTTTTAGTAAATATATCGAATCTCCTATTTTAAAATCTGGGGGGTTGATTCGTCGGTCGTAATATTCTTTTGATCTTAGTTTGGATTTTATCAAATTTTCTCTTGCCATTCGTTGTACGGTGTTAATTTTTTCGAACAGATCTTCGAGATATTCTGCGCATGTTGGTTCCGTGTTCTCTTCGATTGTTACTTCACCAATAGGTTCTCTGGCTAGATGTCCGAAACTAATTTGTGCGGGGAGAATTTCGTTCCTTTCCTTCATTTTAGTTTTTATTTTGCGCCAAGGCACAGGTTTACTGACATTGATCCAATTATCCAATTGCTTGCTAATAGCATTTAAGATACAAATTTTTGAGAGTGCCGCAGCCATATTAACCCAAAAATATTTTGTATATAGTATAGTGTGATACCATCCATATTTTCCTGGGGGAATCATAAGATCAGCACTACTTACTATGTTACCTACGTCAAATATTAGATGTAGTAACCAATAAAGTATTTTTAATCCAATCATAATCCAATGGCTAGCATATTTATTCAAGTTTTTATATATATCTTCTACTGGTGATTCCCTGTTTTCTCCCTTTTGATTTCTTTGAGCTCGTTGAACTTGCGTTTCTTCAGCTTGAAAATGTTTAGAATCCTTTTCCTTAGTTACCCTTTTTTCTTCTTCATTTATTTTATTCGCAGCACCTTTATTTTTCTCTACCTTTTCAGGATGAATAGTTTTACTGGAAGTGCTTATTATAATTAAATTATTATTTATTTGTATGGAACGTTTAGGAATATTTTTGGTAGATTTGGAATTATTCTTTGAATTTTTATTACAAACCTTTTTGCTTATAGATTCTGTTTTGGATTTAGGGATAGCTATATTTTTATTTTCTATAGTGTGATCTTCCTTGCAATTTAATGATTTGGCTTTGAGTTCGATAAAGTTTCCTTCTGATGGTTTTATAGAAGTTTTTGAGTGAGATGCACTCGCTATCTCTTTTCCTATTATGGTTGAAACATTCACGAAATTCATGGAGTCTTGCTTTTGTATCTTTGCCAAGTCGAACGTGGAGAGGCGATTTGCACTTCCCAGCGGGTCCAATATCTCTGTGATGTTAGGCAGTGGATAAGCATTGCCTGTCGTCTCGTCGTTCAATTTCCTAGTTTCTGCTTTGTCTGAAAGTTCTTTGGCACTAACATTATTTATCTTGTTTGGTAACTCAGAAAATTTCTCACTCATGATCCTGTCTATGGCACCGTGCGTCCTTTTATTATTTAACGTGACATTATCCCTTATCACAGCAACGGAATGGTGTTTGCATTGAAAAGTTGATTGGTTGAAATGATCAGCATCTCTCTTTTGATTTAGATCTCTATCGAGGTATTTATTTATGCGTTTTTCTTCCCAAGTTATTGCTCTTGTTTCTTTCCTGACATTTTCTTCTATTCCCGGGTTGTTTAGATGTTTCTGCGACGGCGGTACAAATCTCCAGTCCTGGCGGTTGTTTACAGTATAGATACTATTGTATGGTGGATGAGCGTTGTTTTGGTTATAATTATCCGAAGGTGTCGGACGTTGGTATCGAATTCTATTGTTCACTTGTTTTAATTCTCGTGTTGCTTTCACGGCTTAGCGGTACGCATCGTCCAAGGATTGGTATCCTGCTATCTTTACTCGTAAATACACCTCGTTTGGGAGCCCCTTAACGAAAGCTTCCCTCGTGTCTCGATCTATTCTATCTTGAAATACGGTGCCGTACTCGTACCTTTCCCCGTTCATTATCGCCAGCCTGAGATCTTTGACGCGTTCTATGTAGTCCAAAATATCTTCTCCCGGTCGTTGAAATATTGTAGCTAATTCCCCTTTATATTCGTTAACCGTTTTTCCCGGACCGAACATATCTTTTAATTTATTCCCGAAATCGTTTAAACTTATTACTTCTGTGTCTTCTACGGCGAGAAACGCGTGTCCGCGAAGCTTATTCGTTAATAATTTTACTAACTGAGATTCTTGATGCCTAGGAACCATGTTTCGTGCACGCTCGCATGCTCTTAAAAATCGAAATACCGAGGGTCGATGTCCGTCGAACACTGGTACTGTCTCTATTGCATCTTTTAACTTAATTGATTGGGGATTAACTTCTATCGGTATTGTCGCTTGGGAAATTATCGGCGATGATACGGGTGTCTTGATTTCCTTTTTTATTTTCAGTGAACGCACATCGTCTTGTAATTTATTCATTGTTGTACTCATGTCGCGAAAATTCGCATCCCATGCTTTAAGTTTTTCCGATAACATCAAGATCATGCCTTTGTCCAACGATTCTAATTTAGTCGACATTATTTCTTAGGTATATATTTTATCGATAATCGTGACAACTTTAATCCCTTGTGGAGCGAATCGAACCGTTTAAACCAACTTTAATCCTCCGTGGAGCGTATCCCACCGCTGCCACCAAAAATTTATTACTTTACTCTGTTAGGTATCTATTTGTTTAAATCGATCAAATTTAAAGTTAAATTTTACTGAAAAATTTTTTTTTTATAGTTTGAGTTTTGAATTTAATCGGAAGGGAAATAAATTGAAATGATATTATTGTGTATTTAATACTGATTTAGATTTCTAATTAATACGGTAGTTGCTGCCACCAGAAATAGTCTAAGGACTATTTCAAAATATTTTATTTTTATTATTTTCTTTTACGCTTAATGGGTAGCGTTAACTGACGCTTAATGCAACTGGTAAACGAATTCCACTTTTCGGCTAACCTGCTATGCGCAGGGATACTAGCACGGGAGAGGATTAAAGCTGGGTACAATAAATATTTTTCCGCGTTGAACGGATTTTTATTTGAATGTAAAATGGCTTAGGTTATTATATATATATTTTATTAGCTAGATAATATATATTTTAGCGTTGCTGGATTGGATAGGAATGTGAGATTTTTCGTTGTTTTATATAAATTTATTTTTACGTTTGACTTCTTCTTCTCTTTTAATTTCGCTGTAGTAGTTTGCCGTTAGGACCGAAACTCAATTCATTTACTACGATGGATTCTGTCACCACGATTTTCTTGCCTTTTGAGTTTAATAATCGGGGATGATTCTAACGATCCTCTCTGTGTGGGACTCGTGTGATTTCGCAAGCCTTGCTCAAAGACGGGTAATATTTTACCAACAGTGGGAGGAGGAATGCGAAGATCGATGGGTGTTTTCGATAAGCGAAAACACCGTTTGCACAAGCCAACACAGCGAACGATCCTTTGGTTAAATTCTCGAAGGGAAATTGTTCTGTTATATCTCTCTTACAATCGCATGCAATGATGGCAAGAATATCAGTTAATAGCAATGCCGGTATTGTTCTTAATTTTCGATTGACCCCGACGATGTATTTAATAGTCCTTTCTGTGCGGGACTTATGTGATTTCGCAAGCCTTGCCCAAAGACGGGTAATATTTTACCAACAATGGGAGGAGGAATGCGAAGATCAGTGGATGTTTCAGTAGTTGAAAACACCGTTCGCACAAGCCGACACAGCGGACAACTCTTTTGTTAAAAGTTTAAACAATGATTCTATCTTCAAAACCGTTCACGAAAATAAAACGAAATCGATGATAGGAAGTTCTAATTCTATTCTCGAGGGCAACGAGATTACCAGAGAAGAAGGAAATTTTCAAAATTAATTTTCTTACCTTGAGGAGTAGGTGCTGTCTGGTGCCATTGCCTCAGCCGCTCCGGTGGTCGTCGAAGTTTTGTTGAGTTTATTATTTGAACTCGAATATAGTTTACTATCAACTCTTACTTTATTTATCTATTTTAATACAGACTGAGCAATTCACTTAGCTGGATTAATACCGCAATTACAATGCGCGTTTGTGTTTAAACGATGAAATGAGGACTTCAAAGATAAAATTTTCTTTTTACTTAGTCGCGACTCTCTTTTCTTGACCGAAAAAATTAAGACCCCGAAACGCAAAATACTATACAAAATTTCTAAACGCAGTGACGAGCGCAATAACGAACGTAGTAATAAATTAATAATGGGCCGTAATAACAAACGATCACAAGAATTATGAACAAACTAATGAGCGAAGAATAATGAGCCGTAAGGAATGAACACTATAAAAAATGAACGAACGCAAATTATAAGAAGAATGGACACTATAATAATGAACAAAGAATAATGAACCGTAATAAGAATGTTCACCAGAATAATAATGAGCGCTGCGCTATGTTGCTACGCTTATTTATAATGCCATCCCCCACGGGGTGGTGGTCCACTGGGGGTACGCTTCCGTGGGAATCGGGATGTTGCAGTTTGGGCTTCTTGGAATCGTACGTGACAAAATGCAAATTCCATATTTCGACTTAGTTTTTATCAGTCCTGTGTTCCGCTGAGCTAGCGTCTAGGAGATTTGAAGCATTCCACGCTGATCTAATCCTTTCCACGAGAAACTTCCACGTGCTGTACCGTGGGAATTACCGGTGTTCTTCGGCGCGTGGAAGGGCTGATGGCTGCAGCATCATTATCATTTCAATGTTTACTGGGTAAACACGCGCAGCTCCGCTGCTCTCCCATAACAAGGACCTCCTCCTTCGAGTTGTTTTGCGTAAGTTTGGATGTTTGCATATTAAGGTTGTTTTTGTGATTTTGATTGTTTTTTCCTTTTTTGCTATTTCCCTAGGCTTCGGTGATCGACGTTCGAACAATGTTTGCGGAGTCGTTTCCATCAGAGGTTCCTTTCCAGACTTCCCTGGTACGTATTTAGTCTTGTTTTTAGTCCGCTTGATTCGTCCTGTTTCGTTTTATTTAAAATATACCGTGTTGTTCTCAGCCCAAGCGAAAGAGGGATTCCGAAGAACCCATGGGCGACTCGGGAGGACCAATCAAACGCATGCGGCCCTGTAATAAACCACGAGTATCAGAGTGGTTGGAGGAACTATTCAACATTGGTGCCGAGGCCGTGTCGAAATTGGGCTTTGACGATTTGGTTACTTTCGACGAGAATTTCTTCGATGCAGAGACCGTCGTATTGGAGAGGGAACCCCCTCTGGTTGAAATCGTTGATACCGATCGTTGCGTGAAAGTTCGTTTTGCGAATGAAATTCCCGAAGAGGTTTTGGAGGCACATCTTCCTCACCATGCTTCTGGGAGAAAGGGAATTTCCCCTGTTGTGCGCTATTGGTGTATGCGTGAGTTCAGCGAACTTTATCCCAGAGCTCCTTGCTTCGATTTTGATTTAGTGTAGCTGCTTCAATTTCGTTGGTTCGCTGTTTGATGTTCCTTATTATTATTAATTTTTTGATGTATTTTGTTTTGTGTTCAATATATATATATATATATATATATATATATATATATATATATTTTGAATGTGATAGTGTTAGGTTATCTATTTTACGTTTGTTATTTTTTTCAATTTTATATTTCCCCCCTTTTAATTAATTATATATATATATATATTTTTTTTTACATTTGTAGTTGCGCATAGAATTTATTAAAGAAAAGTGTTAACAATGTGTTTTCATGATTTGTTTCTCGCGCCTGACTTTCATTAATCCCTAACATTCCTGTCGCCATGACGCGTGTAAATCCAACATGGCTGCTCATAAATGTCATCAGTAAAGTTTTTAGTGACGGGTCTTTAGTTTTGTTTGATATCGAAGTAATTTTTCGTCTGTCGCTCGTTTTTCCTTATTCTACCGCAATTAGAACATTTATTTATTAATATTGTTTTAAAGTGACAATAGTATAATATGTATATATATGTCGGAGATGAAATGAAAACCGGAGCCTTCCCTATGCAATTTTGAGAAAGCCTTTTAATGCTTTAGCCCAGATTTTATCATAACTGTAATTAAGTAATTGTCATCTGTAATTGTTTGACATTTGTGAAAAGCGAAAGTGGGTTCGAGGTGACAACTGGTCGCTGAACGTAGCCACGGTCACGGGATAAACGTTTTGCCTGACGAAGGTGTGGATCGGTTGTATTGTTCTCCCTAGAAATCACATAGAATTGTACTTTAGAGATGTCGATATAATGGGACACACGTTGTATGAGGAATCAATCTCCAGACAGAAACTGCCTAGCAACGGCGTTTGGATCTTTCTCGATGTTTCCAAGGAGTATATAACAAACTTTTGACAGATATTGCCTAGCAACAACGATTGGAACCTTCTCGATGTGTCCAGCGAGAATATAACAAACAAATGCAGTCGTATTACGAAAAAGATTTTAATCAGAGAGGCATTCGTGTGGTCGCCTTGGAAAGTGATACATCGAGTAATTTTTTCCGAGTGATTCAGCAAACGTATTTTTGAGTTATAAAATTGTTTAAAGTTTTCCCGTTGACCCCCGTGTATTCGTTTGAACCCCGGATCATTGTTTATAGCGTAAATTAAATTCAATATTTGTAAATTTATCAATCGTTAATTTTCATTATTCGTTAAATTAGTAAATCGTAAGATATATTATTCGTTTCTTTATTGTTCGATAAAACTTATTATTCTTTAATCTAATTAATAATTTAATTTATCATTTGTTAATCAATCATATCATTTACAAAATTCATTATTCATAATATTTGTAAAACCTTGTTTATTCGTGTAAATATATTCTCTGTTTTGTAAAACAATGGCTAATTCAAATGAAGAAACATTACGTGATTCAAATCTTCATATTAACCCGACATATATATATATATGTTTATGTTGTGTGTCACTTCAATATGGCTAATGTTTTGTAATTCTTCGATTGCGTTATTTATTGTTTTGAGTAGTTTATTTTATAGAGTATTCGATAATATAAATATATATATATATATATATATATATATATATATATACGTATTCATATGCATATTTCTCTTGGCAGTGTAGTATTCATACGAAATGAAATGTCAATTATTTATTTATCCTTTACCGGAATGTAGGCTAGTTTTAAGTATGTATCTTAGATTATCGGTTTGATAGAATTCGCACACATATATATATTTCTGACAATGTAACCTTCATTTCTTTAATAATACAATATTGTATGTTTTATGTATTCGTTAAACTATTAGTTTTTGACTTCATGTATACTTATATTTCATAAATTGATAATATTGTATTTATTGCATAGTATTGGAAGCACTGTCTCTAATATTTACTAGGTTATTACATGTTCGGCATATATGTTTATACTTATATGTAACTCTCCAAATTGATTGATTGAAATATATTTATATATATATATGTCGGGTTAACATTAAGATTTAAGGCGCGTAACGATTCTTCGTTTGAATTAGCCATTGTTTTACAAAACAGAGAGTATATTTACACGAATAAACAAGGTTTTACAAATATTATGAATAATGAATTTTTATAAATGATATGATTGATTAACAAATGATAAATTAAATTATTAATTAGATTAAAGAATAATAAGTTTTATCGAACAATAAAGAAACGAATAATATATCTTACGATTTACTAATTTAACGAATAATGAAAATTAACGATTGATAAATTTACAAATATTGAATTTAATTTACGCTATAAACAATGATCCGGGGTTCAAACGAATACACGGGGGTCAACGGGAAAACTTTAAACAATTTTATAACTCAAAAATACGTTTGCTGAATCACTCGGAAAAAATTACTCGATGTATCACTTTCCAAGGCGACCACACGAATGCCTCTCTGCATAAAATCTTTTTCGTAATCCGACTGCATTTGTTTGTTATATTCTCGCTGGACACATCGAGAAGGTTCCAATCGTTGTTGCTAGGCAATATCTGTCAGAAGTTTGTTATATACTCCTTGGAAACATCGAGAAAGATCCAAACGCCGTTGCTAGGCAGTTTCTGTCTGGAGATTGATTCCTCATACAACGTGTGTCCCATTATATCGACATCTCTAAAGTACAATTCTATGTGATTTCTAGGGAGAACAATACAACCGATCCACACCTTCGTCAGGCAAAACGTTTATCCCGTGACCGTGGCTACGTTCAGCGACCAGTTGTCACCTCGAACCCACTTTCGCTTTTCACAAATGTCAAACAATTACAGATGACAATTACTTAATTACAGTTATGATAAGATCTGGGCTAAAGCATTAAAAGGCCTCCTCAAAATTGCATAGGGAAGGCTCCGGTTTTCATTTCATCTCCGACACGGCCATACTGACTATCACACGTCCTCGTGTGCAGCTAAAATACAGAGTTTTAACATTAGACTCGGTGTAACTGATATTATTTACCATTCGATTAGATGTTCCAAATAAGTCAAGGGTCCAATTCAGCAACAAGCTCTGTTCAAAAATTTGACAAGCAAGGAAATGAAAAAAGAACTCAAATTAGTGTTATAGTTTGTATTCAAAGTACCAGTTGCACTCCGTAAATCACCAGTCAGACCGCAATGACACGACAGATCATTTTCGACTCCACACAAAGATCTCAGTTTGTTGAATCGCATAACCACGTTGGATGCATAACAAAAAGCACAAGACACCAGTGAGGATATTATAGAAAGCACAGGGCACCAGTGAGGATATTATAATAAGCGCAGGGCACCAGTGAGGATATTATAATAAGCGCAGGGCACCAGTGAGGATAATATAGAAAGCGCAGGGCACCAGTGAGGATATTATAAAAATACAAGCACTACACTGGGAGTATTATAAAAGGCGCATACACTACACTGGGAGAATTATAAAAGGCGCACACACTACACTGGGAGAATTATAAAAGGCGCATACACTACACTGGGAGTATTATAAAAAGGCGCATACACTACACTGGGTATATTACTATGACCACAATGCGGCGTTAATGATTCCCAGAGATCAATGTGCTCGCATCGTTATTATCACCGTCGCTGTCATCACCGCAGACATCCAACTCAGCAGGAATACAACCATCTGGCATCTTTCTCAACTTGTCGTGTCTATCCTTATATGACCGTTTGCCATCTAGAGTTTTTAAAATATATCTATCCCCCTCTAAAACTTCCGTTATCACGAATGGACCCTTGAATTTCGGATCTAGCTTCGTTTGGTTTCTCTCCTCGTTCTTACGTAACACAAAGTCACCGAGATTAAACCTAACTATCTTCGCTTTCGTTTTGTCAAACCGGTCTTTATCATAACTGGCGCAAGTCTCTATGTTCCGTATCGCTTGTTGCCTTACATTGAAGATGTCTACTTCCTTTTCCTCAATATTATCAGGCAACAATAAACCGTAGGGCCTAGCTGCCTTCCCAATTAATAATTCCAGAGGACTTGATTTGGTTACACGATTGGTAGTGCAATTCAAGGCCAATTGTATCTCCCCAATCGCGTCTTGCCAAGATCGCCCGGTCGTTTCCACCGTCGTTAACATATTTTTCAGCGTACTCATAACACGCTCTACCTGTCCATTGGCCCTACTCGCACCAGTTGCTATTAAGTGAAGTCTAATATGTCTATTCTGGCAGAAATTTTGGAAATCTTTACCCGTAAAACACCTTCCTTGGTCTGCTATTACCCGGCAGGGATTGCCGAATAAAAATATAGCGGACTTAAGTGCTATAATGGTATTAAAGGAATCTAATTTACGAGTATGATACAGGTATACAAATTTCGTGAAAGCATCAACTAAAACAATGATATACTCTTTCGAGTCACTCTTACCACTTAATTTACCCGTTATATCCATGTGTACCGTATGCCAGGGTATGCTGGTCTTAGGTATGGGATGTAGTTCAGCTTGTACTTTACCCGAACTAGCCTTCGAAACTCGACAAGCATGACAGTTCTCAACGAATTTGCGAACATATTTCGCCATTCCTTCAAACCAGTAATACTCGTATAGTTTCTCAAGCGTTTTATCCCAACCTAAGTGCATAATGGACTGATGCACATGATTAATGACGGACCACCTGAAACCCCTTGGGACAATGGGCAAGCAAAGAGTTCTACCTTTTCTCTGTATTTTCCGATGGAGTGTACCAGACCGTAATTCATACGTATTCGCAATATCTTCCGCGAGCTCTTCATTTTGCAACTTACGGACGATCTCAGAGATTTGTGGGTCGCGACGTTGTTCTGCTAACAACCAATCATCGGAGATTTCAGATAGATTGATTTCTTTCTCTACAATTTTGTTGATCGTACGGTGATCCAGATCTACGGGATTTCTCGAAAAGAAATCTACATGAGCCATTCGTTTGCCTTCCCGATACATAATGTCAAAGGTAAAAGTTTGCAGGTAAGCCCACCATCTGTAAACCCTGTCATTTAAATGTACCTTGTCACTGGATGCCTTCAGAGAATTACAATCAGTGACAACAAGAAATTCCCGACCGTGCAGATAGTGACGAAAATGCTTGATGGCGTTTACCACTGCCAGCGTTTCTAACTCATAAGAATGATATCTAGATTCCGCAGGGCTAGTCCGCTTGCTATAATACTCAACTAATCTATTTTTACCTTCGACCCTATGCATTAGGATAGCCCCAAATCCTTCGGAACTAGCATCCGTATGTAGTTCTATTGGATATTTGGGGTCAAAAATCATTAGCACCGGCTCATTGGTCAGAATAGAAATTACTTTTTGCCTAATTTTTTCATGTTTATCCGTCCAATTTATGTTCTTGCTACCGGAAGTGAGAGCATACAAAGATTTCATTACCTGTGAGAATTTAGGAATAAATTTTCGAAAGTAAGAAGCTAAACCAATGAATTGCCGGAGCTGTGTAACAGTCGTTGGTGCGGGCAAAGAGCTCAAGGCTTGTACTTTACCTGGGTTTGGTCGGACTTCTCCGTTATGAATCACATAACCCAGATAAAGTACTGACGTCTTCAAGAAAGAACATTTAGAAAAGTTGAAAGAGAATCCGGCGTTTACGAGGGTATCTAGGACGGTGTTTAATCTTTTTAACGCCTGATCTATCGTATCGGCAATAATTAAAACATCATCCAAATAAACGACAACATATGAATAAGCAAGATCACCTAAGGCATTGAAAATGGCCCTCTGAAAAACAGACGGTGCATTCTTCAATCCAAACGGCATCGTCATGTATTCATATTGACCATCAGGAGTAACGAACGTGGTATATTCAGTCGAATTCGGGTGAATAGGAATTTGATGAAACCCGCTGGCCATATCCAGGCTTATAAAGTATTTCGCCCCTCTCAGTCTCGCGATCTGGTCAGCTATGAGAGGAAGAGTGTACCGATCCGCGACGGTGTTTTTATTTAATGCTCGGTAATCTACACATAATCTATCTGAACCGTTCTTTTTTTTAACAAGTAATACAGGGCTTGCGAATGGTGAATTACTCGGTCTTATGATTTTTGCTCGGATCAGTTCACCTATCCTCTCTCGAACTATTCCCCGCTCCTCCTCACTGAGTCTATAAGGACTTCGTTGCACAGTAACGTTGGGATCAATTAAACGAATTTCTAATTGACCCGTATTTACACGATTCCGCGGAAAACCCGTAATAAATGACTCTTTGTATTTCTCAAGAACAGAAATCAATCGATCTTTATCGTTACCAACTACATCAGTGTCGACCTCATTAATGTTGATCACATCTTCCGCGACTCTGCTACAAGCGTTAACTATTTTTGTCTTACAAATATCGACACTGTTTCGTGTAACATTCACGTCAAAACCTTGGCTCAAAATTTCACGACCAATCATGATATCGTATTTTAAGTAATTATCAGAAAGGGCATGAAAAGTTATCTCCAATGTAAAACCGTTAATACATACAGTGGATAAAATCTGAGATGTACTGTTGACACAAGTATTCCCTATGCCTCGCATTACTACTACATCAGTCGTTCGTTTGCCAGAAAATTTCGAAGCTACGGATTCTTTGATTAATGAGCATTCGGCTCCGGAATCGAAATAAAATGGGTACGACTCACCCAGATGACTTAATTTACCAGCTGGAGGCTCTACCACACAGGAGTCGACTCGACGTTCATTCTTGAAGCCGGATTTTCTGTTCTGCAGTTGTGGACAATCAGGTGCGATATGACCCTCCGCACGACACTTGAAGCAAACCACCTTGGACGATGAAGCTGGACGGTTTCTTTCCTGGTGTTGTGTATCCTTTGTATCCTTTGTATCCTTCGTATCCTTCCGCTGTTCACTACGCATCCTCTTGCGACACTCCGTTATTTTGTGTCCAAGAGTACCACAATAATGACACTTCACCCGGTAATGCGATAACTTGCGTCGTTTAACTTCAGGTTCCTCCGATGTATTTCCTAACAAAGTTGCCGGCAGATCGTTGTAAGGATAAGCTCTCATTTCATCATAAAATTGTTCCTCCGTCTTGATATTATTTGCGAGCGTTAATCGATGAAAGCGTTGATCTTGTGAGTTTAGCATATAAAGAGTTAAGGCATTGAGTACTTCGGGCATCGTTAGATCTTGCATCTTCATCTGCAACATGGAACGGAGGCGACTACCGTAAGCTCCTAGAGTTTCGGTCTCCGTCGGTCGTTCTCTGGACATCCTTATTAATGCCGTGGCGGCTGTCTCTCTGCCACCAAAACGCGAAAGGAATTGTTCCTTAAACGTTGGCCAGGAAAGCTTTCCACCGCGCACTATTTGTGAAAGCCAATGTGCAGCAGATCCCTTTAGGGCACGATTTAAAGCAGAAAGTAACACACTATCTTGCATCGGATAGTCTTTCAAAATCACATCTGTGTATGAGCACCACGCGAATGGGTCAGCGCCCGTAGCTTCAGGATCAAAACGTGACAACATTACATCCTTAGGTTCCATACTCGACTTTTGCTCCCTAGGCTGAGTCATCTGGTTCGTGATTTTCAGGAGTTGTTCCAAAGTGACACTTGGGCTTGATCCCACTTCTGATGTCGGGTTAACATTAAGATTTAAGGCGCGTAACGATTCTTCGTTTGAATTAGCCATTGTTTTACAAAACAGAGAGTATATTTACACGAATAAACAAGGTTTTACAAATATTATGAATAATGAATTTTTATAAATGATATGATTGATTAACAAATGATAAATTAAATTATTAATTAGATTAAAGAATAATAAGTTTTATCGAACAATAAAAGAAACGAATAATATATCTTACGATTTACTAATTTAACGAATAATGAAAATTAACGATTGATAAATTTACAAATATTGAATTTAATTTACGCTATAAACAATGATCCGGGGTTCAAACGAATCCACGGTCAACGGGAAAACTTTAAACAATTTTATAACACAAAAAAATACGTTTGCTGAATCACTCGGAAAAAAAATTACTCGATGTATCACTTCCCAAGGCGATCACACGAATGCCTCTTTGCATAAAATCTTTTTCGTAATCCGACTGCATTTTGTTTGTTATATTCTCGCTGGAAACATCGAGAAGGTTCCAATCGTTGTTGCTAGGCAATATCTGTCAGAAGTTTGTTATATACTCCTTGGAAACATCGAGAAAGATCCAAACGCCGTTGCTAGGCAGTTTCTGTCTGGAGATTGATTCCTCATACAACGTGTGTCCCATTATATCGACATCTCTAAAGTACAATTCTATGTGATTTCTAGGGAGAACAATACAACCGATCCACACTTTCGTCAGGCAAAACGTTTATCCCGTGACCGTGGCTACGTTCAGCGACCAGTTGTCACCTCGAACCCACTTTCGCTTTTCACAAATGTCAAACAATTACAGATGACAATTACTTAATTACAGTTATGATAAGATCTGGGCTAAAGCATTAAAAGGCCTCCTCAAAATTGCATAGGGAAGGCTCCGGTTTTCATTTCATCTCCGACATATATATATTCCTGGCGTTTCAATTATTTTCCCCTTTTGTAGTTATTCTTATTTCCTGGTTTATTTAGAATTGTGTGTATATGTATTTTGTTTATTGGTTGGATCCGTTAATCGCCCTCGTTTTGTTAATCCTTCCTTTCGTTTCGTAGTGCCGTGTGTTCGTTTGTGCATTAAAATCCTTATTCGCGTGTTTTGTATAGAATGGTTTTCTTGTTCTTGTTACGGCGCGTGCGGAGCGCGGGACGTGACATCCCCGCCCTTGGAGTTCAAATTTCCAAAGGAAATTTGACTGATGGTATCTCTGAGTTCGCTCAAGGCGGACGTAGATGTCGTTGGTAGTTGAGTGACTACCGGTGTTATCGATATCCCTTGAGGTTGTGCTGTTTGGTCATCGATATTTCGTCTTCTTTTGAGGTATAGTAGCGGGTGGGTGACTGAGCCGCATATTGCTCCTAATAGAGCGATTCCACATTCGTAAGTTTCACGTAACTGGTATCCCTGTGCGGCTATATCTATTATTGTTTTGATTAGTTTAAATATTGCGAGTGTTCCAAATATTGCTGCACTGACAGTTCCAAATTCCATAAAAGCAGTCCATAAGCTTGATACGGTATTTTTCGCTATTGTCGTTAATGTGTTTTGTCCATCATTCCCAGGATGTTTACTGTTCCAGGGACGATTGTTTTTCCTGTTGCTCCTCTGGCCAATGCGTTCAAGACTGCAGATTTTCTGCCGGGAACATGACGTGGTCCCGTAGTGCATCGAGGTCTTTTGGGTATATATTCCGCTCGTGGCCAACGACGATGGTGCTGAATATCGCCACGTTTGGCGCACGTCCGGGCGGAGTTCCTGTGGTGCGATTCCTTTGCCAAAAGGGTAGTTCCGAGTAGCATTTTGTTGTATGTCGTACCTTTACTTGTACCGGAATGCATTTGACTATATGGACCGCTTCTCCTGCGATCAATGTTGAGAAATGTTAAGTTGGTATGATCGCTGCTTACTACAAGCTAAGTTGGTACGACTTCTAACGACGCTCTTTTGTCTTAGAAGTCGACCACATTGTTCTATTGACTTGGAGATTCCTGTGTGGTAAGACGTGTTATAAGACTGAAATATATTGGAGAAAACGAATCTAAGTGAATCGTTATTTTATAAACCCAAAACCTTATTAAATAACAGGTTATGGGCCCAGAGCAGTAAACTGCGGGGAAAAACGGTATTATTTTTTTGAGTTTTTTGTGTTTTCTAAGACAATCCGAGAAGAGACCACGCCATGGCCGATCACGACAAAGTAAGTGATGTGGACAGCGATATGAAGCCGGTCCTAAGAAAGGGGAATTACGAGTATTGGAAGACAATGACGGAAGCCTCGCTAATTTTCCTGGGTTGCTGGGAGGCAATAGAACCAGGATTTACGGAAGCGCAAAGGCTGGACCCAGAATGTATGAGGAAGGATAACATGGCACGTGCATATCATTTCCGACATATTCGCCCCGAATATATCGGAGAAATTAAATCCTTGAAGACAGCGAGGGATGGAAAGGCGCTAGAGGACGTCCATGGAAGGTCCACGTCGATGGACACTGTCCTATGCATACGGGAACTGGGTACCATAGAAAAAACCCCGATATGGACGTCGCAAAATACTGCGGAAAGATATACGATCTGTGCGAAAAAATTTCCAACGCAGGTTTAAGAATCGAAGACCACATGATGGCGTGTTTCATCTTAGCCGGCCTCGTGGCGGACCCAAACTACACGACATATCTTAGGACGGTAAGACTCGATAAGAATCTAACCTCGAGGGTCGTGAAATCCGATCTCCTACTTGAGGAAAGGAGAATGGAAGCGGCCATGTGTCCCTCCGAGAAGAACAGTGCAATGGCGGCTTGCAAACAATCGAAGACCAAGCCCCAACAAAATCAAGATGGCGCTAAGAAAAAGCACAAAAACCCAAAGGATAAAAAATGCTATAAATGTGGAAAACGAGGCCACATATCGTACAACTGCCATGAGGGAAAAGAAGACAAGGAAGAGAAAGACCCAGAAAACAAAGTGGAGAAAGGATCGGAAGATAAACCGAGATCCAAGGGACTTATCTCTACACTGGCTTTATCATCTATGAACCACGTGGAAAGGGACAGGATCAGCTATCTTGACTCGGGAGCCTCAAACCATATGACCCCGGATAGGTATCGGTTCGTGGACTTCGTGCCTGCGACTGGACAGATCCGGATTGGTAAGGGGTACCTGGAAGTCAAGGGAAAAGGCACGATCGTCGTGAAGATGACCAAAGCCTGTGGCGGGTGGAGTCTATCCTTGTCGAACGCCCTGTGGGTGCCTGAATTAGATGTAAATCTAACCTCGATCAGGCAATTGGCAGTGAAAGGCGTCACCACAGTGTGTACGAAGGATGAGGTCGTCGGCACACATGATGATGGGGATGTGGTATTTAACTCAAAGGTAGGAGACAACGTGTACTACCTAGAGACAATACCACCTGAGAGGCATGTAGCAAACGTTTCCATGGAGAACGATCAAGAAGAACCTGGAAATGACGACGACCACGCCGAGGTTATTGAAGCTAAGGCGTACAAAGGTATCGTGTCATGGCATGAGAGGTTAGGTCATCTACATGGGGATGCGATGAGAAAGATCCCTGTGAGGAACGTGAAGGAGGGCTCTAGGATACATGGGGAACCATGCGGGGTCTGCGTGAAAGGGAAAATGACAAAAGTACCATTTCGGAAGACAGCCCACCACATGTGTCAACGTCCTTTAGAAATAGTTCACAGCGATATTAGTGGCAGAACGCAATGCAAGTCGCTGGGCGGAGGTAATTATTTCGTAACGTTCATAGATGATTTTTCTCGTTTCATGCACGTCAGAATCATCAGTAGGAAGAATGAAGTACTCAAGTGCTTCAAGGAGTACCAGGCGGAGGTGGAGGCTTTACACCAATCCAAGATAAGTGCCCTTCAAACAGATAACGGGGGTGAGTACACAGGAGAAAACTTCGAGAACTACCTGAAGGAGAAAGGCATCTTACACAGGAAAACTGTTCCTAGAAACCCTGAACAAAATGGGGTCTCCGAACGAGCGAACAGAACCCTGGTCGAGATGTCCAGATGTTTACTCATCCAATCTGGACTCCCTGACTATCTGTGGGGGGAGGCTGTGAACACGGCATGCCACATAAGAAACCTATGCCCATCCGCTGCCATCGGAGACAAGATCCCACTGGAATTATGGAAGGGTAAGGGATGTGACCTCCAAGGGGAGATAAACAGACTGAGAGTGTTTGGATGCAGAGTCTGGTATCTAAAGAGTCCAAGCGGAGGAAAATTCGAGAGCAGAGCGGATGAGGGGATATTTGTGGGATATGACAGACAGGTCAAAGGTTATAGAATTTACCTACCGAAGATCCAAAAGGTGATAATATCCTGTCATGTCAGGTTCGAGGAGAACACGTTTCCCTACAAGAGCGCTAAGGCGGAAACGAACCATATAAAGGATAAGTCCTCGGAATGGATATGGGATGTAGAAACCTTTGAACATAGGGGAGAAGCCGGTCAAACTGACGTCGAGACACAGAGTGACGGAGAAAACGACGAAGGGGAAACCGACTACTTTATGGACAGTTTAACGTGTGAGGACAATCCAGTGAATACTGTGAGTGTACCGTTTGTGCCGAGGAGGTCGGCAAGACTACACAAACCAAGAATATGTGATTGTTGTGCTCACACTGCGACTGTTTGTAAAGCTCAAAACGTGTGTGTACCTGTGAATGTGTATGAAGCCCTGAGGGGGCCAGACGCTCAAAAATGGACTGATGCAATAAGGAAGGAACTAGACAATCTAAAAAGTAAAGATGTGTGGGACATTGTGCAAAGACCCTTAAATAAAAACGTTATAGACTGTAAGTGGGTGCTTGTGATAAAGAGAGACCCTGATAGGTATAAGGCTAGGCTAGTAGCTCGGGGATTCTGGCAGAGGCCTGGAGTAGATTATTCAGAAACCTTTAGTCCAATAGTAAAACGCAGAACTCTAAGAATTCTGCTTGCTCTATGTGCGGAAAATGAGTGGGTTTACGAGCACATCGATGTGGAATGTGCGTATCTCAACAGCCCTCTGGATGAGGATATATACATGGAGCAACCAGAACTCTTTAGAGTTCCAGGTAAAGACAGAACTAAATTTGTGTGTAAGCTCAAAAAGAGCCTGTATGGACTGAAGCAAGCTGGAAGAATGTGGTTTAGACACATCAATAGCATTTTAAGAGGTATGAGTCTGAACCCATGCTTGAGTGGTCCATGTGTGTATGTGGATGCGTCTAAAAAATTTATTGTAGCTGTGTATGTGGACGACATCCTTGTGTTTGGGACGAATGAGTGGATTGAGATATTCAAAACTAGGATTAAGGACAAATTAGATGTTAGAATGCTAGGTGTAGACACTCAATTTCTGTCCATCCACCTGAGTAAGCCAAACAGCACCACTGTAGTATTCGATCAATCTGTACAGATAGGTCAAATGCTGGATCTGTTTGACATTACTCGTGAGGTTGGGGTGGTGGGAGTGTCGACACCGCTAGCTAGAGAATGTGAGGCTGGTTTTGATATTGAACGTGATGAGCCTTTCGACAGTAAATTATATGAACAAGCTGTGGGGCACATAATGTATGTAGCTACTGTAAGTCGTCCTGATGTTGCGTGTGCAATAGGGAAACTAAGCCAAAGATGCGCGAATCCGACTGTATCCGATTGGAAAGCAGTGAAGCGGGTATTCAGATATTTACTAAAGACCAAAGACTTGAAGTTAGTATACCAAAGGACCGGGCAACCTCTGAAGGTGTTTTGCGACTCGGATTTTGCGGGTTGTACGGTAGACAGGAAATCCAGGAGCGGGTATGTGTTCATACTCGCTGGTGGTGCGATATCCTGGCTATCCAAAAAACAACCGATTATAGCTCAATCGACGTGCGAAGCGGAATTTGTGGCAATGCAGGAAGCAGCAAGGGAAACAGTGTGGATTTCTTTACTGTTAAAGGAATTGGGTCAACTGTCATATTGCCCTCGCCCCTGCAAGATATTCTGCGATAATATCGGAGCTATTTCATGGTCAAAGGACGAAATAGTTGCTGAGAGTTCTAAGCACGTCCAAGTGCGTTACTTTTACGTTAAGAACTGCGTATCGAGGGGGATACTAGATTATACTTATGTACCTAGTCCTGAGAATATGGCTGACATTCTCACCAAAGGCCTAAATAGGATTAAGACTCAGCAATTTACCAAAGCTATGGGGCTTCTAGAAACTAGCGATCAAAGGGGAGTGTTGAGAAATGTTAAGTTGGTACGATCGCTGCTTACTACAAGCTAAGTTGGTACGACTTCTAACGACGCTCTTTTGTCTTAGAAGTCGACCACGTTGTTCTATTGACTTGGAGATTCCTGTGTGGTAAGACGTGTTATAAGACTGAAATATATTGGAGAAAACGAATCTAAGTGAATCGTTATTTTATAAACCCAAAACCTTATTAAATAACAATCAAAGCCATGTGTCCTGGGTTTTGGTTATGGTGTATGCAAATTCGTCGGGCGGTGAGTTTGCCAAGCTTAAAGCGTTCTCTATTAGTTTCTTCTGTGTGGTGTATCTTTGCGTCAGTGTATCATGGTATAATGTTTTCATTTCTCCAGTTTTCACTTCCCCTCTTTTAATTATTTATTGAATCGACATGTTGTATATTCAAACAATAATTGGAGTACACATAATGATTTTCCCTTTTTCTTTTTAGGTTTTCGCTATCTGTATTATTCGACGAACAGTGTTACACCTCCTTTTGATTTATCCATAATATAGTTATAACATTTAGTAACCTTGTATTTTGCACCGAGAAAATTGAAACTAATTTATTCACTTATTTTAGGTAGCTGTCATACATTGTGTTCCACGAACAATGATCCATAACCTATACTTGCACGTACACTTTCTTGTATGTTGATCACTTGTTCACAAGGTAACTTTCACTTTCACTAGTTAATTGTTCATTGAGTTAACACGTTTTATATTTAAGCAATAATTGAAACACGTATAATAATTATCCTTTTTCCTTTTAGGTGTTCGATATCTGTATTATTCGACGAACAGCACTATAACATATACTACCGCACTACGTTGCCCACTGAAATCGCTTTATTCATTGCTTATTTCGATTATGCGCTAGTTTTAACTTGTTTAAATGCACCGTTCGCGGAATCCCTTTTACTTCGATCTTGACGTTTTGGTTCTGCAAGATTTCTAGCACTTTGTATGGTCCAGTATATTGATCGGAGAATTTTCCTTTACTGGGTTCTTTTAGTAAATATATCGAATCTCCTATTTTAAAATCTTGGGGGTTGATTCGTCGGTCGTAATATTCTTTTGATCTTAGTTTGGATTTTATCAAATTTTCTCTTGCCATTCGTTGTACGGTGTTAATTTTATCGAACAGATCTTCGAGATATTCTGCGTAAGTTGGTTCCATGTTCTCTTCGATTATTACTTCACCAGTAGGTTCTCTGGCTAGATGTCCAAAAACTAATTCGTGCGGGGAGAATTTCGTTCCTTCGTGTACAGAGGTATTATAGGAAAACATAGCTAATTCTACCCATTCGTCCCAATTTTTGGAATTTTCAATATATAATTTGAGATATTCTATCGGCACGTGGTGAGATCTTTCGATTGAACCGTTACTTTGTGGATGATATGCCGTCGTGGTATATTGTTTGATGCGGAATCTCTTTGCTACTTTCTTCATTAGTGAGGATGTAAAGTTCGTTCCTTGATCAGTGAGAATAGCTCTCGGTGACCCGAAACGACAAATAAATCGCTTTACAAAAACGTCCGCTATCTCGGTTGAAGAGATTCCTCCTAGTGGAATCCCAGTTGAGTATTTTGTTAATAAGTCTTGGATAGTTAATATATATTCGTTTCCCCTTTGGGTTTTTGGTAATGGACCTATAATATCCATACTAACCTTATCGAACGCTTTACCTGGTGTGTCTGTAAGTACCATTGGTTGCTTTGCTTTTATTCTTGTGAGTTTCTTCAATTGACATTCCTTACATGTTCTTACGTAATCTTGAATTTCCTTTTTCATATTTTCCCAATAGTAATGTTGTCGTATTCTTTGATAAGTTTTTGTTATTCCTTTGTGTCCTGCTACGTTTGATTCATGTTTTTCTCGTATTATGTTGTTCCGCGCTTCCACAGATGGGGTAATTACTTCCCCAGTGCAAATGGTGATGGTTAAGGTTTTTTCCATAAATATTTCCTTTAATTTTCTGATTGTATATCGCCAGGGTATTTCCTCCAAGTTTCCTTTGCTAATGCTGAACGAAGTTAACTGTTTTTCATTTACTGCGTCTAATAGAGATCTTAGCGAGTTTAATAAATTTTCTGGTGTTATTGGAATATTTCTATTTTCCTTTATCGGTAGGAATACAATGTATTTTCCAGAATCGTAATTCAATCTTGCTTTTTCTAACATTAAATCTTCATAACGAGGTAATTTTCCCGTTTCCTTCATTTCTAAGGCTCCTTTATCTATCGGATTGCCATGTATATCTATAAATACTACTTTATGGTCATTTACTCTCGCAATTGAGTCTCGGGTTTCTGAAATTCTTAGTTCCGCAATTATCGTAGGTCTCGTGTCCTTTTCTCGTTGTTGAATTAGTTCTGGAATTACAGTGGAGGTCTCTTTTTCGCTTGTTGTATCCGTGCCTTCTTTTTCTCGATTGGTTATTTCTCTATCTGTACTTACATCGATTTCTGCTAATGCTTGGTCTAAATATTTTATGGGGGTTTCTTCTCTTGTAAAATGTTTTCGGGTAAAACCCTTTCCTTGATTTTTAGAATCACTGGATTGAGGCAAGACGTGTGGTTTAGCTTCGAATATGGGAGAGTCTTCGGTTGACGTATCTATTTCGAATCTTTTTGAGACAGGATAGCGAATCGGTGAGACTTCCTCTCTCTTTCTGATTGGTAAACAAACTTCCGGAGGGTTCCTAGATAATGCGTCTGCGTTTGCGTTCGCCCTGCCTTCTTTGTATACAATATCAAATTCGAAGTCCGATAACTTCAATTTCCATTTCCAAATTCTTGAAGTAGGATCTTTGATAGAATGCATCCACACTAAAGGTTTATGATCGGTTACGATGGTAAACTTTCTTCCGTAAAGATACGGTCGGAAGTGCATTGCGCTGTAAACAATTGCCAGACACTCCTTTTCTATGGCAGAGTAGTTTTGTTCGGCGGGATTTAATAGCCTTGAGGTATACGCAATCGGCAAATCCTTTCCGACTGGCCCTTGACTCAGTACACCGCTTATTGCATATCCTGATGCGTCTGTAGTAAGGTTAAAGGGTTTAGAAAAGTCCGGATATTGCAGGATGGGTTTCGTCACTAACGCTGTCTTTAAATTATTGAATGCGTTTTCTTGATTTTCTGTCCATTTAAAGGGAGTGTCTTTCTTTAATAGTTGTGTCAATGGTTTCGCGACCTTGGGGAAATCGGGGTATAAATCTTCTGTAATATCCTGCTAGTCCCAGAAATTGTTTGATATTTTTCGCCCTCTTTGGTCGTGGAAATTTTGATACGGCTTCGACTTTCTTTGGGTCGGGTTTCACGCCATCCTCACTAATTATATGTCCTAAATAATTCACCTCGTGTCGTAAAAATTCGCACTTATCAGGTTGTAATCGTAATTTAGCTTTCCTCAGTCTTTCCATTAATTTATTAAATTTAATTTCGTGTTCTTGGAGAGACGTGGAATAAATCACTATGTCATCCAGATAGACGAATAGTTCTATTCCTTGCAGACCAGATAATATTGAATTCATCAAACGTTGAAATGTTGCTGGGGCATCTTTTAATCCAAAGGGCATTCTTTTGAATTGAAAATGCCCGTATGGTGTCGAAAATGCAGTTTTGTGGGCATCTTCCTGTGACATACGGATCTGGTGAAAGCCCGATGCCAAGTCAAACGTGGAAAAATATTTTGCACTTCCTAATTGATCCAATATTTCTGTAATGTTGGGTAGTGGGAAGGCATCGCCAATCGTTTTATCGTTCAATTTTCTATAATCGATGACTAATCTCCAGCGCTTATTTCCTTGCGAATCGGGTTTTTGGGCACAATCCATAACGGGGAGTTATATGGAGATATTGATGGTTCCACTACGTCCGTATCTAGTAGTTCTTGGACCTGTCGATTTATTTCTTCTCGATGTATTGGTGGATATCGATACTGTTTAGTATTGATGGGTATATTATCCGTTGTAATTATCCTATGTTCCAGAACTTCGGTTGCTTCCAATGTATCTCCTGGAATATGAAACCTATCTTGATTATTACGAATCAATTTTTTAGCATTTTCCTTTTCTTCTTCGTTCAAATGTTCGAGACGCAGTAACTCATTTATTTTATCGTATCTACTTTCCTCCGATCTTAGAACTGTATTGCACGCTGTCCTAGGAAGCGGGGGGCGGGGGGGGGGGATTTTCAAGTTCTTTAATTACCATCGTTGGTGTTGTAAATACGTAATCTCTCGAAGTAGTGTTTATTACTCTTATGTAACCTTTTCCTTTATGATTCCTCACAACTGCATTACCAAAATAGATTCCCTTGTTCGGCTCGATTCTTGGAATAAATCCCTCTTTTATCTCTGGATTAGCGATATTAATCGAACACGTTATTGAACTTCGCTTCGGTATAATTATTTTTTCTTTAGTATCGAAGGGAATATAAATATTTCCCCATCTGATATGTTTTCCCTCATAATCTAAACGAGCCTTACAACCTGCAAAAAATTCGGGTCCTATGATTCCGTCTTGATCGATTAGCAATGAATCATCGACTACATGAAAAACAACCGGATGGCCCGCAACCTGTATTACCGTCTGCCCTAAGAAGACCAGGCTCGTTGCCGTAATTCCTCGCACTTCGATTGATTCTTTTTCGTCGATGATGGCTGAATCGAGTATAGCAGGTTTCTTGATAATGTTGATTTCCGATCCAGAGTCTAATAATAAACTCGTCTTAGTCTTTAGATCTGGGGAAACTATTCGTGCAGTTGGGGTCGTTGGGGAATCGTTAAATTTTATTGAAATAATTCGGAGAGGTCGCCTTCCGAATCTGGATTCAACTCCTGATGATTTTCCTTCGCCGGTTGCTTGTGCTTCACTCTTTTCCTTTTGCCTTGAGATTCTGGATTCTCTGTCTGTGACCTCGTTTGGTTGTGGGATGACTCCCCCACAATATTTAGTGGTTGTTCGTTCGATCTTATGGTCGGCATTGCGTTCGCTCTGTCTCTCGTTATGGGTGGTGGAGTCGATCTCGCGGGGGTGGCTGTCCTTGTTGTGTTTGTTGCCGTCGGCGCCGGTCGCCTGGTTGCCGCCTGTACTCTTGGGCGATCCGGCGTATCGTTCCTTCGTGGCTCGCCCCATTCTCCCCAAGGACGTGTTTGGTTTCCCGATGGTCTCGAAGCATAGGGTACGATTAATCCGGCATCTACTCGGGCTTTAAATTTGTAACAGTCTTTCACTAGATGCCCGGGTTTTTTGCAATAGTTACACGTGATATTTTGTCTTGTAGAATTCAAAAAATTCTGCGATGGAGGTAGCGATCTTCGATCTTGGCGGTTGTTCCTGATATTGTTGTTAGTGTTCGAAGGATGTGCGTTGTCGCGTCTGTAATAGTTCGAGGGTGTCGGTCGTTGGGGTCGCGTTCTATTGGTTATTTGTGTCAATTCGTGTGTTGCTTTGACGGCTTGACGATACGCATCTTCTAAAGTATGGTACCCTGCTATTTTTACTCGCACATATACCTCGTTCGGAAGTCCTTTAACGAAAGCTTCTTTCGTTTCCCAATCTATAGTATCTTGGATATCGGGGGATATGATGCCGTAGTCGCCTCTTTCTCCGTCCATTATTGCCAATCTAAGATTTCTAACGCGATCCATATAATGTAATATGTCTTCCCCGGGTCGTTGAAATATCGTTCCTAATTCCCCTTTATATTCGTTAAGAGATTTCTTTGGGCCGAATAGATCCTTTAATTTGTTTCCGAAATCGTTTAGACTCATTAATTCTGTGTCTTCGATGGCGAGGAGCGCGTGTCCACGGAGCTTATTTACTATCAATTTTACCAATTGAGGTTCTTGATATCTGGGAATCATATTTCGCGCGCGCTCACAAGCTCTTAAAAAGTGGAATACCGACGGTCGATATCCGTCAAACACTGGCACCGATTCGATCGCATCTTTTAGCTTAATTGGCTGGGTATGTCCACTCGGCTGGACCGTCTCTTGTTGCGTTGTCGGCGGCGATGCGGGTGTTTTAGGTTCTTGTTTTGTTTTAAGTTCGAATAAGCCGCTTTGTAATTCGGCGAGTTTTGCACTCATATCGCGAAAGTTCGCATCCCATGCTTTAAGCTTTTCCGACAATGTCAAAACCATTTCTTCGTCCAACGATTCCACTACACTCGCCATTGTTTCTTAAATATTTGTTAAATATATATATTAATCAAGATAGACTAACTAAATATTAACGACAAGACATGACTGAACTCGGTGCAAAGGAATAAAGTTATGCTACACGAAATAACTGGTAACACAATACACAGAACATTAACTAAATTAAACGAGACTTACATAAATGCAAGTCACGTATAATCGAAACAATGACTATTGAAATTCGGTAACAATACATTCCATGCTATCGCATTAAAGTAGCACACGGTATTGACACACACAATATCATGAAACACAAAACAATATTACAAAACACTACTAAATAAAATTATAGTGATTAACAATTAATTAGTTATTTCAACAACACGTTACTGTTGACATTAAACCAACGCCATACCAAAGAGACACGCGAGCGACCATGTTGAAAAATTCGTCGCGCGCACATACAAATAACAGCCAATGCAATACAATACAGCATCATAATAGCAATGTTAGGTACTAATAAAAAAAAAAAAAAAAAAAAAAACACAAGAAAAAGGGGGAGAGAGTTAAGGAAAATATATATAATAAATAACAACATAATTATAACATATTATATATATTATATTATATACAGGGATACAGTATTCGTACAAAGGAACAGATCCAAACGAAAATTATATATATAAAAAGAAATAAATAATATATATATGTAATATCGTGATATAATATATTTACAAGGAATGGATGATACAGATGTTAATCGGACAGAAAAAGACGATTGTTGTTCAACCTGAACTATTCACACCAAACGTACAGAAAACAGCACAACTAAATAATTAGATAACGACTCGACTTTCACAAAATGCAATCAACACTCTCTCGGCAACGCCACTCGCAAACTCTGTTTGTTGATTCCTTTTTTCCCGTCCCTTGGCAACCGCTCGTGGCCAAGATCACGTAGGTCTCCTCTTTCCAAAACTACGCGATCAAAAACAAACGCCTCGGCTCTCGCGACATTCCACGCGGTTCACCCGCCAACTCCCAGGCCTCTCACTCACGATACTACACTCGGCCATCCTGCAATAACATCTGCCCTCAGATGTTGCCTTCTATCTCGCTGTCATCAGATGCGTCACTTTCGGCGTTTATGACCCAAGGTTTCATAAAATCAGCAGTAGTTGATGACCGTTTTGGCCCCTCATGCTCTCCTACCTTCTCCACAATGTAGCGATCATTCCGCATTGCTCGCACTATCCGGTACGGACCCAAAAATCTGCCTCCCAGTTTTAATCCTGGGCCAAACTGCGTTCTCTTTATGGCCACCAACTCTCCACTTAGGTACTGTTTCGCACCTTTTCTTCTTTTGTTGTAGTGCCTCCGATTTTCCTCTTGAGTAGCAGCAATTTTCTTTTTCGCGTCCTCACGCAGTTCACGACGTTGCTCTTCGAATTCCACCACCCATTCTTCTTCAACCAATTTTCGGATCTGTGGGTCTTCTTTAGTTTGCATCTCGACCCCGACAAGTAGCTGGAAAGGAGTTTTTCCCGTGCTCCTGTTTAATGTAAAATTCAGGTATTTCTGTACTTGGTCGACATGTTTATACCAATCATCGGGTTTAGGGGCAGTCAGTTTAGTTAGTAAAGGTATGAGTGTCCTGTTTACCCTCTCTACCTGCCCGTTCCCCCTCGGCGTCCCCGTCGTGACTAATAAATGCTTTATATTTTCTTCTTCGCAATACTCTTGGAACGCGTTGGATGTGAACGCTGTTCCCCGATCAGAGATAATTCGTCGTGGGTTCCCAAAAACAGTCGCTTGCTTCTTCAGTCGATCGATAACATCCGCGGTATCAGTAGATCTAGTAGGATAAAGCCACGTAAACTTCGTGAACGCATCCACTACTACAAAGATGTGTGCGTATCTTTTCTTTGTAGCTGTCATAGGGCCCACATGGTCAATATGGTAAGTGTCTAACGGTGTGTCACCTTTGTCTAACGGATTTAGATATCCCTCTTGCTTGCCCAATTTTCGTTCGGCTAGGATACAATCGAGACAGTTAGATACCACATGCTCGACCTTTTCACGTAGCCCCTTAAACCAAAAGTCCTTCTTGACTATAGCTTCTGTTTTGGTGACCCCAAAATGCCCACGCTCGTGCGCCTGCCTGACTACCTGAACCTGCATAGCCTTCGGTACTACTATTAACACATCATCCTTACACTCTTTATACAAAATATTGTTCCTTATTACATACCCATCGACCTGATTGCACGTTGCGGCGTCTAAAATCCTACGGACTTCAACGTCCTTGTTTTGTGCACTTCTCAACCGTGCAATCAGCCCGTCTTCACTTTCCGTTACATACATAGTGCTCGGCAGGGGGTTTCTACTCAGAGCATCCACATGCTGCATGCTTTTACCTGGCCTATGACACACCTGATACTTAAACTCGTCTAGTAACAAGGCCCATCTGGCTACACGCACACACAAATCTTTCTTTTTCATTGTCATAGCAAACGCTTGGCAATCCGTGACGATAGTAAACGGCATACCTAACAGATATATTCTAAACTTGTTCAACGCTTTTACAATTGCTAGTACTTCCAGTTCGTAACTGGTGTACTTTGCCTCGGCGGGAGTTGTTTTTCCGCTGGCAAAGTAGACCGGATGGAATTTTCCATCGTCCAGATCTAGTTGCATTAAAATTGCTCCGTAACCCTCTGCGGACGCGTCTGTATGCAACTCAGTCTCCGCGCCCATTCTATACAACTTTAACACTGGTTCGTTGACAAGCGCTGTTTTCAAGATTCCAAAGGCCTCTACTTCTCGATCGCCGAACTGAAATTTTACCTCCTTTTTCAACAAATCCGTCAAAGGCTTAGCAATCTTCGCGTATCCCCTAATAAATTTTCGAAAGTACCCCGTAAGTCCCAAAAAACTCTGAACCTTTTTAACAGATGTTGGCTTGGGAAAGTTTGCTACTGCCCTAGTTTTATGTGTAGACGGCCTTATGGTATTTTTTGAGACTATATACCCCAAATATTCAATTTCCTGCTGCAGAAAACGACATTTTCTCCAGTTTATAATTAGCCCATACTGCTCAGCTAACTCTATGACCATTTGCAAACGTTCCCACGTCTCCTCTAAATTCTTTGCAAGAATAATAATGTCGTCCATATACACGATAACAATACCTTTACCTACTAGTTCCTTAAAGATCATCGAAATATACTTCTGAAACACAATGGGTGAAATCTTTAAACCAAACGGCAACTTCAAAAATTCATATTGCCCCGATGGCGTAACGAAAGATGTATATTTTCGGCTGTCTTTGTCTAAACACACGTGAAAAAAACCATTCTTTAAATCCAACGTTGTGAAAAACTGAGTACCTTGCAATGCATCTAAAATATCATCAATTAAAGGCAATGGGAAATGTGGACACTCAATAAGTTCATTAAGCTCGCGAAAATCAACACAGACTCTGATAGAACCATCTTTCTTTCTAACTACAACTATGGGACTTGCATATTCTGAGTTTGACGGTTTTATTGTGCCTTCATTTGTCCATAATTCCATCAACTCGTCCACCTCTTTTTTCTCCGAAGGCGCCAATCTTCGCGGCCTTCGAACCACAGGTTTGTCACTCTTTAAAACGATTTTTGCCGTTATCCCAACGTCCCGCTTTTTCTCCGGCCTATACCCCCTAACGATATCGCGAATCGCTTCACGATAATGCGGTTCCCGTACGTGTGTTAGGTCTGTTTCGTCGGTCTGTTCTACCACGTTAACTCTAAACACATCCGGCACGTCTTTGTTAGTCTGTTCGTCAAGCCGCAAGAAAGTCACTTCGCCTCGTTTAACCCGTAACTTTACCTGATCCAGAAAATCAGTGCCTAACAACAGGCCGTGCTTCGTCAATATTTTGTTTGAAACAACGTGCAAAGTGATTGGCAGTTTACACCCATCAACCGTCATTACCTTGGTGAATTCACCCCAGGTCTCATTGCCAGCGGAACCAACACCGTCGAACTTAAGCGTGCATTTACCTAGCGGTGGTGACCCTAACCTCGCATACTCGTCTGATCGAATGAACGTGAGATCACTACCCGTATCCACTAGTGCCACAAACCTACAATCATCTATCGCCACTTCCTTCACATACTTCCCCTTTTCGGATCTTGACACTACGCAAGTCTCTTTCGGTCGTGCCGTACACCTCGCTGCAATATGTCCAAATCCGCTGCACTCGGAACACCTAACACCTTCTCCCCTCTCCGGACACTTAACACTTAGATGATCCTCACTACCGCAAATGAAGCATCTTCTTTTCTTCATTGCATCTACAGATTGACTGGGCTTCCCGTTCTTCTGGGTTTTAGCCGGCTTCACAATCGACTTTACTCTGCGACTCTTCTGCTCTTCGTACATCACTAACCTCTTCCTCAACTCTTTGATTGACGTAGCGCCGTACAATATAGCCTTATTGTTCTCGTCGTCTATTATTCCATCCACTATGTATTCCACCTTTGCTTCCTCCTCTATGTCCACATGGTTGGCTATTTCGAGCATGCGGTACATCTAAGCCAAACATGCTTCATCACTCTCCTTTTTTGTTTCTTCAAGTTTCTGATGTACTTGCCTACTGTTGACTTTCCTCGAAAATTCTTTCACTAGCCCCCTCTTCTACTCATGCCAAGTCCTGGCATGACACTCGAAGCTCGCAAATATTTTCGCTGATCCCTTCAGCAGCTTCCTCGCGTGGACTGCCTTCTGCCCATCCGACCACATGCACGTATCAGCGACTTCCTCGAACGACTCGAACCATCGTTCGACATTTTCACCTTCGTTGCCACTAAACGACTCTAATGCATCTTCGACGTCTCTAAAACTCAGTGTCGAACCAACACATGCCCTTCGACAATATTCATCACGGTCCTGATACACCCTTCGCGTACCTCTCTTGTATCCTCTTGCGTTTTTTTTGTCATTTTCATACTCACTTTCGTCGTCGCTTTCTTCTTCCGACGATATGTCATTACCATCCATGGCCGCTTGTAGCCATGCGCGTAATTCTACTTTTCTTCCCGTCGTTTTTAAACCCAAACTAGCGAGGCGCTCCTTCAACTCCTTCGTATTCATTTTCTCAAAATTTTCATCTTCGTTACAATCACGCTCAGCTCTCTGTACATTTCCTAAATCTCGTTGACCGGTTAGCTCTTCACCGCCCGTCGATCCCTTAGGATACGATTGTCCAGCCCTACACGCCCGATTCAGCCTTGCAATCAGCACTGACCTCGCACCAGATATAGGGAGGTACATTCGCGCGAGCTTACTCCTCAGCTCCTCCAGCGTCGAACCCTCTTCACCCGACAATCGTTCGTCCCCAATGTTTGCCATTTTTCACACTACACAAACTTAAACAGTCAACGATATCGTCTTTTATCGCACCGCGTACCGGTAAATTCACAACTAGCTCGAATAGCTCTGTTAAACCGTTTCGTTTTCTGTCTTGTCCAATCCCGGACGAGCCCCCCAAAAATGTAATATCGTGATATAATATATTTACAAGGAATGGATGATACAGATGTTAATCGGACAGAAAAAGACGATTGTTGTTCAACCTGAGCTATTCACACCAAACGTACAGAAAACAGCACAACTAAATAATTAGATAACGACTCGACTTTCACAAAATGCAATCAACACTCTCTCGGCAACGCCACTCGCAAACTCTGTTTGTTGATTCCTTTTTTCCCGTCCCTTGGCAACCGCTCGTGGCCAAGATCACGTAGGTCTCCTCTTTCCAAAACTACGCGATCAAAAACAAACGCCTCGGCTCTCGCGACATTCCACGCGGTTCACCCGCCAACTCCCAGGCCTCTCACTCACGATACTACATATATACATTAACTATTTTTATATGTGTGTACAGAACTGATGGCGAACTCATCAACCATTTTCTGAACGACGGATGGAAGAACATGAATAGCAATCCACACAGTGGAACTGTAAAGTATTTGTACGCCACTCACGAAACCAAACACTGATGCTATCCACCTGTAAACAAACAACATTTATAACTATGCATATAATTTTCACTTATGTTCACCACTATATATATATACACGCATGTTGTAAAGTAGGCGATATTTATAACATTCACTTCCATTGATAATGCAAGTGACTCATAAAAATAAGCCGCCATATTTACCATTGCACGCACATATATATATATATATATATATATATATATATATATATATATACTCGAAAACAAGGTACATTTGTGATATTTATTCCTATTGATGATATATACTTATATATTTATAACAATAAAACAAATCTCATTCATACTGCTTACCAATACGTACGCATATATATATATATAATTACAATCCAAGTAGTATTCATAATATTTATTTTCACTGATAACAAGTACGTAAAACCTAAAATAAAACAAAGGTTTTAACAATAAAAAAAAACAAAAAAAAAGAAAAAGAAAAAGGGGAAGAAGAAAAAAGGAAAGAAAAAAAATATAACATTGTTAGGGAAGTGATACATTTACACTGTACATGAGAGTGTGTGTGTAAGGGCCAGAGGGCGTCAAGGTTTTAGTGGAGACAAAAGACTGTTGCCAGATGTTAGAAGAATCTAGGATAGTCGGTTGGCGACCAGCGTGCGTGCAAGACGTTCTTCAGAGAGTAATATAGATGTATAACTGTTGTGTGGGAAATGTAGGCAATAATTTGTATTCCCATATCCTCGAATTTCCTTAACAAATATATATAAATATAAAATTTTCTTTTTCTATAAAAGGTTATTCCTATTTCTGATAAACTCGAGAAATGAAAACATTATACCATGATACACTGACACAAAGATACACCACACAGAAGAAACTAATAGAGAACGCTTTAAGCTTGGCAAACTTACCGCCCGACGAATTTGCATACACCATAACCAAAACCCAGGACACATGGCTTTGATCGCAGGAGAAGCGGTCCATATAGTCAAATGCATTCCGGTACAAGTAAAGGTACGACATACAACAAAATGCTACTCGGAACTACCCGTTTGGCAAAGGAATCGCACCACAGGAACTCCGCCCGGACGTGCGCCAAACGTGGCGATATTCAGCACCATCGTCGTTGGCCACGAGCGGAATGTATACCCAAAAGACCTCGATGCACTACGGGACCACGTCATGTTCCCGGCAGAAAATCTGCAGTCTTGAACGCATTGGCCAGAGGAGCAACAGGAAAAACAATCGTCCCTGGAACAGTAAACATCCTGGGAATGATGGACAAAACACATTAATGACAATAGCGAAAAATACCGTATCAAGCTTATGGACTGGTTTTATGGAATTTGGAACTGTCAGTGCAGCAACATTTGGAATACTCGCAATATTTAAACTAATCAACACAATAATAGATATAGCCGCACACGGATACCAGTTACGTGAAACTTACGAATGTGGAATCGCCCTATTAGGAGCAATATGCGGCTCAGTCACCCACCCGCTACTATACCTCAAAAGAAGACGAAATATCGATGATCAAACAGCACAACCTCAAGGGATATCGATAACACCGGTAGTCACTCAACTACCAACGACATCTACGTCCGCCTTGAGCGAACTCAGAGATACCATCAGTCAAATTTCCTTTGGAAATTTGAATTCCAAGGGCGGGCGTGTCACGTCCCGCGCTCCGCACGCGCCGTAACAAGAACAAGAAAACCATTCTATACAAAACACGCGAATAAGGATTTGAATGCACAAACGAACACACGGCACTACGAAACGAAAGGAAGGATTAACAAAACGAGGACGATTAACGGATCCAACCAATAAACAAAATACATATACACACAATTCTAAATAAACCAGGAAATAAGAATAACTACAAAAGGAGAAAATAATTGAAACGCCAGGAATATATATATATATATATAAATATATTTCAATCAATCAATTTGGAGAGTTACATATAAGTATAAACATATATGCCGAACATGTAATAACCTAGTAAATATTAGAGACAGTGCTTCCAATACTATGCAATAAATACAATATTATCAATTTATGAAATATAAGTATACATGAAGTCAAAAACTAATAGTTTAACGAATACATAAAACATACAATATTGTATTATTAAAGAAATGAAGGTTACATTGTCAGAAATATATATATGTGTGCGAATTCTATCAAACCGATAATCTAAGATACATACTTAAAACTAGCCTACATTCCGGTAAAGGATAAATAAATAATTGACATTTCATTTCATTTCGACATTGCGGTAGAATAAGGAAAAACGAGCGGCAGACGGAAAATTACTTCGATATTAAACAAAATTAAAGACCCGTCACTATAACTTTGCTGATGACATTTACGAGCAGCCATGTTAGATTTACACGCGTCACGGCGACAGGAATATTAAGGATTAATGGAAGTCAGGCGCGAGAAATAAATCATGAAAACACATTGTTAACACTTTTCTTTAATAAAATCTGTGCGCAACTACAAATGTAAATATATATATATATATATATATATATATATATATATATATATATATATATATATAATCAATTAAAAAGGGGGAAATATAAAATTAAAATGCATATATTTAACAACCATAAAATAGATATCACATTTAAAAAATATATAAATATATATATATATCATACATAAAAACAAAAGACATTTAAAAGGAAAAAAATAATAATAATAAGGAACCTCTGATGGAGATGCCTCCGCAAGGGTAATAAAAATGGTAATTTTTAAAATGGTAAAAACGGTAATAAAATGAACGGTAATAACAATGATCACTATAATAATGAGCGAAGAATAATGAGCGTAATAAGAATGTTTACCAGAATAATAATGAGCAAAGAATAATGAACGAAGAATAATGAACGTAATAAGAATGTTCACCGGAATAATAATGAGCAATGAACGTAATAAGAACGTTCACCAGAATAATAATGAGCAATGGACGTAATAAGAATGTTCACCGGAATAATAATGAGCAATGGACGTAATAAGAATGTTCACCGGAATAATAATGAGCCCTGCTCTACGTTGCTTTGCTTATTTATGCCATCCCCCACACGGTGGTGGTCCGCTGGGGGTACGCTTATGATTGTTTTTGCGATTTTGATGTTTTTTCCTTTCTTGTTGTTTCCCTAGGTTTCGGTGATCGACGTTCGAACAATGTTTGCGGAGGCATTTCCATCAGAGGTTCCTTATTATTATTATTTTTTTCCTTTTAAATGTCTTTTGTTTTTATGTATGATATATATATATTTTTTTTAAATGTGATATCTATTTTATGTTTGTCAAATATATGTATTTTTAATTTTATATTTCCCCCTTTTTAATTAATTATATATATATATATATATATATATAATTATATATATAATATATATATAATATATATATAATATAATATATAATTAATTATATATATAATAAATATATATATATATATATATATATGTCGGGTAGTTATTCAACTAATTGTAGTTATTCAACCCGATTGTAATTGTTCGAGAGTCGTGATAATGTGCTTGGGCTCGAGGCGACAGTCAGTCGCCGAACGTAGCCGCGGTCACGGGATGAACGCTTTGTCTAACAAAGGTATGGAGTAATTCTATAGCTCTCCTTAAAAGAAATATTCGTGGTGACACGCGACAGTAAACATTCCAACGGTTTCTGTCCTGTGGCTCGCCACACGCAGACCCTATTCTTCGAGTAAGATGATTGCCAGATGTCGATGCGTCTCCGCAGTACATGTTCGGCTAGCTCGAGGGCCCGTTATAAATCTTAAGGTTTAGTTAACTAAAGTCCTTCAAACAGACAAACAGTCTTTGTCCCAACTACGGGAAGATAGGGGAGACATATTTTTCAACGAGCGGCGTCTCCCACTAGCAACTTTCCCTCGAGGGCGGCTAGCATCTTTTTCTAACCACCGATATGGGGATTGACCAATTAGCAGCAACGCCAATTTCCCTTACTTTCTGAACGAAGGCTTTTCTCGACGAATCCGATGATCTCGTGTCCTTAGACACACCCCATTATAGTTTTCCTCTGTGGCATGATCGGGACGGGAAAGACATTCTCGCTCGCGATCTCATTGATGAAAGGAGTAACTCTTTACGACCAGTGAATATTACGCGTCCGACTTAGATTTTGTGAGTACGTTCATCTATCATCCCGTCGACCGCGGATTCGTTATTGAACCTAGGATCATTGTCATTTGTTTCTCGAGCACCTAACTACCGCGGTTACTTGTCCGGTTCTATAATAATCGTATTTGCACTAGTCAATGTCTTCTCCGTTGCATAACGATAACGTGTAACCCAAACGAAGATTCGTTTTACGCCCCTAACCCTAATTCTAATGTAAACCCGACATATATATATATATATATAATATTTTAAAATATTAATAAAAAATAATAATATTACTATAAATATTTAATTATCTATAAAATTAAATTATAAAATATTAATACTTAAATATTCTACCCTTTATTTTTAAATTGTTTAATATATAATTTTTTTTATTTTGAAAAAATGGAAATTACTATAATATAAATTGTATAATATATAATTTAAAAATTTTTTATTTATGATATATATATATTAAATTATAAAATATCAAAAATTTCAATTATATATTAATATAAATAAAAAATATTAATGATATTATAAAATTAAAAATATTAAAAATTTTAAGATTGTATTTTTAATATTAATAAAAAAAATATTAATAATATTACTATAAATATTTTATTTATAATGTTTAAATAAATATAATTATTAAATTATAAAAATATTAAAAATTTTTAAATTATATTTTTAGTTCTAATAAAAAGATATTAATAATATTATTATAAATATTTTATTTATAATACTTATATAAATATAGTAATTATTATCATTATTAAATTATAAAAATATTAAAAATTTTAATTTAATATATATATATTATTTATTCATTAATACGTTCATGCTGTAATACACGAACATATGCGTTACTCTGCTACTCACGATGCATCGTAACAAGTATGCATTTTTGTATGAAAAACCGTTTATTTTCATTTTATGTTCGTTTTTAAAGTCAGATGCGATACGAAATAACGTCAGTGTTGTTTTCTGGCTGCTCGCGAACATATGATATCTATTCCATTTTCAAATTGATTTTATCTACACGTTAAAGCGAGCTGTGGAATAAATCAAACTTGCTCGAGCCTGCTTGAATCTCTGTATCATTGTATCATAATGTGAGAACTTTCACAAGCCTAAATCCTGGCAGTCTGACGATCGAGAATATTGCTATCGGAAGAATCGCTCTCATCCGTAAACAAGATATTTCCAAGGATTGCGTTATAATTTTCTTAGCGGCTAACCATCGAATATTCGTCAAACGACATAATTTCGCACACGGCGAACCTTATAACGTACACCTTTTTGGCGTATTATTTTTCCCACTTTTTTTTTTTTTTTTTTTTATTAACGTGGAGGACACCAGGTCGCTTCTGGGAAAAAGCGGCGTGGTAGTGGCGGACGCCAACGGACTAAAACCTCCATGATGACCGTCCCGGCAGCGATCTAGAGGGGCCCGGGAACTGGTGTGAGGGATACACCCCCCCCGCGCTCAATACACCCCCTAATGGAGCGATATGCGGCCACGTCACACCGCGCCTCGTCGCCGGAGCCGCCGTGCCAGACAGTCCGGTTCCCCTGCCGGGCTGATTTGCTGCCCCGGGGCGCTGAGTTGCCAGCGCCTAAGTTTGCACCCCACCGGGGGGCGCGACGGACCTAGCGCGCCTCACCGAAGCGCTTCCATGGCCTCTGCCGCGCCCTCGCCGGTCAATTCTTTCAGGGTGCCCACTGCTGCGTGTGAAACCCCTATTGGACAAACTGTTCTTTGCAATACATCGATGGATAAATACGCGCACAAACACGCAATACGTGCAATAGAATGCTCGAGGTCAATTTTGTGATCCTCTTTTTCAACAGATCTTCGCAAATCCGAAGGTGTAGAATTACCTCCCAAAGACATAAGATGACAACAAACACTTTCTTGACACACTGTATAACATTGAGGTATCCAGTTTTGCCACATACAATTTTGTCATTGTCACGTTTGACTTTGTTCATTGTAAAGTCAAATTTGCACACTCCATCTGTGAAATAGTACGAAGAAATCATAGTGACTTGTATTCCTTATGATATCATGATGCCACATAATATATAATACAATACAATAATTCGCGAACAGATCACTCGTTAATTGCTTTTAAAAGAATTACCACGGAAGCTTCCTAACACGCTACCCGGGGGCCAGGGATTTATTTCGTCGATAAGTTAGGTTATTAAACTTATGTTCTTTCATTGAAGACATCGATGGACGCTGTGTTCCAGAAATCGCCAATCACACTTGACGAAGCATAATAGTAATTTACAATAACAAATACTTAAGAATGCCTAATTTTGTTAAACATAGGGTTCAATTTACAATTATGTAAATATTACTTCTTGAAAGTAACTTCTTAATCAATTTTAACAAATTTTGTAAAATCATGTAATAAATCTTATTATTTATCATACGCGTGTATTAAGCCAATTGCCAACCGAACATGTTCAAACTGTATTTTTGTCAAAACGGAACCTTAAGCTAAAAAGCTTTATTTCACATATTCGACTTGTTCTTGTATGTGGTATCAGCACCTAGTCGGATGCCCGCGTTATGCAGGACACCCTGATGGCGTTGAACGCAACGATTCAAATTGAACTGAAAAGTAGTTATGTTTTCAGAGGACTTGTGTGTAGAGGATGGTTGATCGTGAGATTCATTAGACAAGATTGCTCGTTGTTGAAACCTTCAAGTATATTTTCAAATGATTAAATAAATAATTATAGATAATGTTCGCAAAGACGGTAGATACTCGTAGATACTGATCCATAACTCTCGTGAACTCTTTACGATTGCGTCCGTTTAAACTGGTATAGTATAAACAGATCGGGGGAGAGTCGGAGAATTCAAATTCGTCTTTGTTCGACGGTTCGACGGTAACGTAACGGCGACATTGTTTTGCCCGGAGTTTATTTATTAATATATTATGTATGTCCTCACGATCTTGATACTCCGAAGCAAAAAAACAACAACATGGTTTGAAATGTTCTCTAGCTCATGTACCGCTACGTGTACTTTCAAGGAGCAAAACTGACACAGTTCCGCTTGTGACGCGAGACGGAGATTATCGTTTCACTTCCTTTAACGCATTTTTGCCATTGAAAGACACTAATTTCTGTGACTTGCTTTATCTCTGTTATAAATCTCTCTTTATATTTAAAATTTTATAGTTTTTGTGCAAACGTAAAAGGTAAGTAAATATTAATAAATATTATAATAATATAATATAATGCTATATAATAATATTAATAAATACTTCGCTATTTACTTATTTTATTTCCATTAAGGTATATTGTATTTTTCATTGCATTACTTTCATTTTTATTTAGTGTAATAATAAACGCATACGTTAATATTCATTGGCATTAGTGTAATTGTAAGCTTCACTGTAAATTTAATAAAATTTATAAGAACGGAATTATTAAAAGGGTATATATGTGTAATTAAACTAGATTCTATTCTCAATGTTACTTCATTATTTTATTATTGTTTCATATATATATATTTTTTTAATTTACATGTGCTTCTAAGTTAATAGAACTAAACACATGTGTATGTATTAATTGCTATATACGTCATAATTTCAACCATAATATTAAATTATGGTATGTATTATTAAAAAGTATAGTTTAATGTATATATTAAATATATATCATTTATTCGTAGATTTTAAATATGGATACTGGATCAAAGAAGGAGATTAAAGAAATGATTACCAAAGATATATCGAATATACATAATTATTCCTTGGATGTTAAAAAATATATTAACAACCAGCTTGAAGACACTCTGGATTATTTACATGGTTTAATTGCTGAAATACCACAATCAGTCCCTGGCCCTTCAACTACAAAGAGGCCGAAAGTTTTGAAGAAAAAAGGTTATCGCCGTAAAGAGACTATCCCAGAAAATGATATTATCAATACTGACAATACAGTAACAGATTCAGCAGTACATGATAAAACAGAAAATAAAGATGTAAAAACTGAGGATGTGCTGGAAACAACAATTGACCGAACAAAAAGAAAGGCTGCAATAAAAGCTGCAATTAATATTAAAAAGCAGCAGTCAACGTCACTTGTTACAAAATTACGAAGGCTAACTCTTGATGATGACAGTAATGTAAATGTTTGTGTCATATTATGATGAAATTTAATACTTTTAATCTTACCCCATATCTTATGTTACTAATCAATACTAACCCTTATATGTAGTACCCAATAATGTTTGATATCGGTTAATTAATGCGTCAAAATCTAATTGCTTATACAATTGTATGTACATTGTGTATATAAATACAACTATAACGTTGTTAAATATATTCTAAATTTTTAGAGGAAACGTGGAGGCCGACCTAAAAAAAAGGAAAGTGCTAGAAGTAGTTCAGATGAAAAAAACACAAAAGGTCCTACAAAACATAGTAAAACAAAAAAGAATGTTTTAAGCGAAACAATTTCAAAAGAAGATGCAAAACAGCCAGAAAGGATTGAACCATTAAAGTCTTCAATGACAACAAGAGATAGTAATATAAAGAGAACTTTTTCACGGAGTGAAAACACGAAGGGTAAATATTCTAATATTATTGATGATACAGTAATTCCATCAGCAAGAAATGATATTGAAGATCCTTCAATGTGCGAGGATGCACTTGAGAAATTTACTCCTCTTATGAATTCCACGATGGACATCAATTCTACTTATACGCAGAAGATGATGGACGCTACCGCAATTGTAGAACCTTTATCACCAATAAAATCAAACGAAACGGTAGTAATTAATAAAAACTTGGCTAGTAGTATAGGAAAAAATAATGAACCTAAATTTACATCACGGTCGCCAATAACTCTGCAGGAGGAGGTTCAGCAGCTGAATCAAGCGATTGGACTCACCGAGTTCGAAGAATTATTCGCAGAAGATGAGCCATCCCGTGAAAGGGAAATGTCTAATAGAAACATGACGAAACAGGACATTCAAAATGAAATGAAGAAAAATGTGCCCGTAAGAAGGAGAATCGAGGCCTTTGAAAAAGAAAAAATTTCAGAAAAAGCCATTGTTCAAAAACTGGCACGAAGATCTGTCGAAAAAGCAAAAAAAATCTTATTAGCGAAACAAAAGAAGGAGACTCAGATGATGACATCGCAGGTAACATTACAAACAGTATCAAAGTATTCTTCTGTTATAAAAACACAAGCTATTATTCATTCGATATTTTATCCAAAATATAGCTCCAAACAGTAAGGTCCACTTCTGTTTTGCACAGTAAACCTGACGACGACACATCGGACGATGAAGCCAGACCAAGGCGTACAATTCCACATTAGGCGCAATGTAAGTGTTGTTTTACTTAATGAGTTAATAAACATTATAATGCATGGAGTACTCGAATTTTTATCAATTTTAGCATACATACGCGAAAATGAACTTGCAATGCAACGATAAATTCCGAAGAAAGCAGTCTATAAATTCTTTGATAGAAGAATGTGCACACCAGATTTAACTGAAATGTTTGAAAATATAGATAGGAGTAGATTACAACGCACGTCCAGTGCAATATGGAAGACACCACCGCGTTATTCCATGATGGAAAACGAATAGAAGTTATAATTTGTTAAACTGAATGTTGTTGATTTCAAATTGTGCCTTAGAGCAGGAATACTTGCCATACCTTGCGTGTAATATAAAAATGATGTTACATTGCAACTATCGTTAAAAGATGTATGTGTTCTTAAAATATACCAATGAACGTAAGACTATTTCACTTTTTATATTTTAGAATGATCATAGGCATATATTACTTTTATTATACTAATCAAATTTTACCATTTTTTCTTATTTATATGTATCTTCTTAAGAATTAATAAATAAACCAATTAATAAATAATTGTTTTGGTACGACTTTTTAATGAGAAGTAAATTTTATTAGATTTGCCTTATTATCACTGTCGTGTAATAATTCGCGAGATACGCGTGATATAATTCGCACGATTAAATAGCACTGGTGATTTCGTCTCTTCGTGTAACGAGGAGGGTCTGGTAAATGGGTCGACCGTGGACGTTCAATCTTGTAAGAGAACAAACGGCGGCACCGTATCGTCGAGCATTTTTCTTTCGGTCAACAGCCATCCATTTTATATTTAGCACATTCGGTTGCGACGCTAAATTTTCGTTACACCACCAGTTGTTTCGTCTGAAATTCGCGTGACGTAAGTGCATTGCACTCTCGCACCCGTCAGCCATTCCCGCGACCACTTCGCGTGCGTTAACTCGATAATATTTCGTCTCTGTTACCTTGTCGCCGTTGCTGCTTGACACATCTCGCTTGCTGGACGACTGATCGATGAAAATTAAAACGGGACGCTGATTTACCGTATCGTTATTTTTGTGTCAGGTATTCTCTTTTTGCCGTTTCGGCGAATTATTTTCATTTCGAACTTTTTTAGTCTTATTGTTACGTCGATTCTTATATTTCAAGATCTAGTCTTGTATGTACGCTGGGGAGCGCTTTTATTTATTGATTCAACAAAGAATATCGTTGTAGGTGTCATACATGCGAGTAAAAGTAACGAAGTACGAGCAGTTTCACTGTAACATACTTCCTGACAATTTCTCGTTATTTATACCATAAGAAAGTATCAAAGAGGAACTCTTATCTCGAACGTGGATCTATTTGTCGATAATGCATGCGTGTAATACTCGAGTGTCGTTCATACAGCGTAAATATACGTGCAGATACGTAAACCTTTTATGATTTTTGTATCAAAGGCAGACCTGCTATAATACTCGCAAGTGAAATATAATTCTACGAAAGAAAATGGAGCAAAAGAGTTTCGTTGGTAATATATTCTTCCTTTTTCATCACAAGTTTCCTCTTTGTTGTGCTTCTGTTACATTATAATCCTGTTAGATTTACGCGCGTAAAATTTCACTTTGTTGCACTATATCTCATCATCGCCATCTGCCGAACACCTGTGAGAAACGCGGTTTACTTTGTCTCAAAGCGAGCAAACGTCTAATTTCACAAATTGGATTTTCATCAACAGCGAGAAGGGCATATGCGATGTAAAGGAGGCTGTAAGGGCGTCCTAGGGCTTACGGTGGTTGTCACGATGCCGGAAGTGGCGCCGAGCAGACACGGCAAGGGAGAATCAGAATCGCTATTGGGAAAACCATCACGAACATTTGTCCTTCGCGCCACCAAAATTCTATCTTCTGAGATATTTTTCGCGTTTTCGAGGTCATCGCCACTCTCCTTAACTTTGCCTTACGATGTATAATATCTCGATGTTACGGTAGTTAGAAATTTGTATTAATTTGGAGAACCTTGCAAAAGTACGCAAATCTGCTACGATAGTCGGATAGAGAGTATCGGCAGAGATCTGTTCCTTTATCGTGAAACTCTCTCGGACAACTTAGATGCTACCAGATATCGATTCTCGCATCCAACCATTTCGTAATAAACGTAGATCACCCAAGAAATTTCTCAATTGTCATCCGTTAATTTCGCGCAACTTTTGCTTTATTTTAGCTACGTGGGAACCTATTAGTGCGCAAATGTTACCCCGAAAATGTTACTCCTCTGTGCCAAATATCGTTCACGTGTATAATCAAAGTTGCATAAAACCGCGTACAATTGCATCAGGAAATTTCTAATAATTTGCTCGTCTCGCAGGACGAAAACAGGCTCACGAAGGATCCCTCTGTTCTGGCTATCGAATGTACCGCAAGCACGTAGTTTCAAGTGTCCGTTCTCTAGAAAATTCGAAACAATTTATGGTCGATGGTCGAGTGAACGGTGCAACGGTCGAGTCGGAAAGATCAGAAAGACAAATCGTCATAGTTCGAACAGACCGGGAAGCAGAAACGCACTTCCATGATCATTTGTATCGTTGCTCGATCTGTTGCTGCGCAATGACCGAGCAAGCTGTTGATTTTTCTTTTTCTGCGATGCTACTATACTCTACACTCTATGCTTTATACCGTTCTTTTGCCCGCTATTTACCTTGTACGCGAACTTTTTATCGCTAGTGGATTGCAAAAATCCTTTTTTATCACGAATTTTACGTGACAATGCGTAGGTCAAGGTGGACGTAAGACAAAGGAAGGTGTAGATAAATAAGACAGGGTGTATTTAAAAATAATAAGTTATTTATTACAGTTTATTTAATATGTATACAGGCTATTCGTATTATAGCAGCGATAGCTAGTGTTAAATTAACAATGACAGTTTCTATCGTAGTTAATATTATATTGGTTATTGGCCATGACGAAGGCGAATTTTGATAGCCCTGGTCGAGGTCGGTGGTCTGGATTTATAACAAATAATACTATATTAATATAGCAAAAAAATGTCGTAAATATCGATATCATTTGCAAGGCGATTCTTTTTGGGCATAGTGAAATTATGTTGATCAGTTTGTGGATATTAGGTTGAAATTAGATAATAAAGTTATAGATTTACCCGTTTTAAGGGATTGTTCAGGCGCCGTTAATTCACTGGATATGTCGCCCTGAAGCAGGATGTTTAAATTTTGGATCATATATTGTACTGATAGGAAGTATTTTATCGATACAATTATGAGTTTATTTGATTAAAATATCTAACGTAGTGTCTAGTCACCAAACGAATTAGTAGATCAGCCGTGAACAATGGCAGTAATTTGTATAATAACAAAGGATAAGCCAAATATAGCAGAATGACTCATCGGCTAGCGGGAGGTTGTGCCTAATTATCAAAAGCGAAAGAAATATGAAAGATCCTAGTTTGTAGGACTTGTTGACAATCAATGTCAACAATTTTTTCGTTTGGTCCATAGAATGTTTTGAGTGGGCTGTATTTCGACACACGACAAAATTGATAACGTAAATAAATCTTATATATTTGTTTCAAGAAATGATAGCTTGTTTGTGAGCGGTATCTTTAGACAGGTTGTTGAAAACTGGATGTTAATTCGGATTTTATATTTTCAATAAGTTCGCATGAGTATTTTAGTCAAATCTAGCACGAATCGAACAGGTGAAAACAATCTATACGGCGTTCGTGCTGAGGTGGTATGGTGATAGGTGCGTAAGGAACTACTCTTGGTGTTTTTAACGAACAATAGTTTATTTAGAACTAATCAACAATCAGAGTTAACAATTAACAATTAACAATTACACTTAACAGACAATTGGTAACAACTAACAAATAACGATAGACACCGAGAGATCATTCGACGCGTTGCTATGCAAATAATACCGAGGAGTTACACATTTAATGGCGTAAGACAGACTGCCTGTGCTTTTGTTTCGGATCGCGCAGATTCTTCCCTTCGTAGCCCATCGATATCGTAGCCCAGTGCTGGCACGTGTATGCTCTTCCGAGAATTCGGCGGAAAGAGTGTGAAGATATCGATGGTACATTGGGCACGTCGGTGTTGCGCTTTGGCGGCGTCGCGCTTTGCATCCGGAGCCGTTGAAAAGTTCCGTGGCCCGTGCCGCCACAGTGCTTGGCAGGCTTTTATTTTGTTTACCTAGTGGATCGGTATGATAGAGTTCGAGACATGTGGAAAGTACGGCTTCCAGGCAAGCAGGGGCTGATTCAGCGCATTAAAATAAGAAGAAAATTTCGTATAAACGTTTTCGAGTAGACGCTTGCTTTGTGTCACAGTACTTTCTTACCTATCTTTAGAGAAATTACTCGAATCGACCAGTTCCAGTTTCTACGGAAACGCGAATGCGTCGCGTCATAGATCGTCCATCTTGTTCGAACAGCTTACACGAATTTGTCGAAAATTTTGATCGTCACGTCAACTAACGTTTTATAAGTAAGAGATTTTAAACGTCCCCGTATTTAATAATCGAACGGATTCGGATCCGAAGAGCGTATTGGTCCGGAAATAAGGCCAGCACGATTTATCCATTTTCCAAGAAATCGTTCATCTGTGTAATGTTTAGCATCGCAAAATAAGCTATAAGCGGAACGTATGGTCATATTAGGCATATTATGTTATATAAAATTTTCTTCTTATTTCAGTATTCAGAATCAACCTCTGCCATATTTTCCACGTGTTCTGATTCACCTTGTATAATATATAAGAATGATAATTGCAAATATATTTGTATAATAACTCTATGATAAGCGCTTAATAATACATACAGTGAACTTGTAGAGAGTAACGTTTGCTGACTGTCGGAGGCACATTGTTGCTGTCTATGCAAAGACAAGTGCCCATTTCTTGTCGAAGAACTCCAGTCAATTCTAGCGTTTCACCCACATAAGTTTTCAACGCTGAAACATGAAAATATATAGTCGTTATTTTTTAGCTTTGCCTCTATTTGATCTTCATCTTATCTGCTTACGCGCTTAATAATAGAACTAGGTTTGGTCTACGTAAAAAGTAACCTCTTTTATTAAGACTCATATTTATTAAGATTTAATAAGATACAATTTATTAAGATACATGTAACGAAAGGCAGGAAGTAGTAACATTTTACGTGAATATGCATGGATCGAATATGCTGATGTGCTTACGAATAAGAGAGTATTGATCGATAATTATTAAAGCCAATTGTTTGTGACATGGGAATAAGCAAAAGTCATTTTTAAGTTTAAAGATCTTTAGTTTAGTATTGAAATGTGTTTAATGTATTTTAGCAAAAGTAGATAAAATAGGAATATTAAAAACATTAAAAACTTAATATCTAGTTCTTGTATTGTCCAAAGTTGTGTTTTGAAGACAAAATTTGACAAAAATGATGCATATACAAATGCTATCTGTGGTCATTAATATATTTTTTCGTTATCGACAGAACATTTTCCCTTGATTTTATTGACATATTGGATTAATCACTTCTTTAAGTTACTCGTTGTTGAAACAACATCAAAATCGTATATTGTTTCGTGCTAAAAAATCTACTAAATCTATTGACAGTGAAACGATATTTCGTATACGGTTCTTACAAGAATTATTATTATTTAAGACTTAGGAAAACGTATATACAGTAGCCACGCACACTGTGCGTATTTCTGGCGCGCGTTTCCGTTCAGTGACAGTACTTCGGCGGACTGGATTGCCGAAGCGAAAGGGTTAAAAAAATACGATAAAATCACATGTAGCTCTCTATTTGTCTAGTCGCTTTTGTAGCAATATCACTATGTCCTCTGACATACTTGAGGTTTCTTACAATTCACAAATTAAATGAACAACTGTGCAAGCGAAATCGCTGCTGTAGAATCCCCGCTTCTGTAGAATCAGTCGTATGGATTTCAAAATTTAGTGTGTCGCCGGGATTAGCGTCATCCAAAGTACGCCACAGGAATAGAACATAAAGATATTTCTCAAAATTTGTTATTGCTGGTATGATATTGCTGAAATACAAGGCTGCAGTTTCTTAATGTCGTCAAAACATTCAGTTCTTTTTTGGTCAGTCACTTTTCGCGTGTGTCACGACCGGCATACTTCAAATCCGACGGACTGACGATAGAGATAAAGATGTGGCGGCACTCGGCGACAATGTATATCGCTGAAGTGCCTAATGAACCATCAACATCCCAACGGTCCTTCCACCGAAGGTTCTAGAAGAAAGAGCACGTGGCAACGATCGCGGACGCCTAGCAAATGCATGGACGGTGGGGATGTTGAGGAATGACAAAAGAAAGTAATCGGATCCGATCGAAAGTAAAATCATAAGAGTCAGTCTTAGAAAGTCACGCCTAGAGTTCGGAAGTAGATTGTAAAGTGTATTGATGTTAGAAAAAAAATAAAGTTTTCTTTTTTTATTTTTTTACCTCAAATTCCTTTTTTATTTTGTTATTTTACGTGACACGTGCTTTGTATTGCTCTGTCGAATTTGAAAGTTTCTATTACGATAGCGGATGGTGCGAAAGACGCAAGTTTCTAGTATTTTAGAGATGTCTGAACGTCAGCTGCGTGATTATGTAACAAAAAATGGAGATATCCATTGAAATATTTTAACACGCAAGAGATTTCATGTTAAGACAATACACGCAAAGTAAATACACACGAATATAATAGTGTATCCTTTTCGATGTCATTCGATTTTTGTGTCATTCATTTTTCCCCGATATATTTGAGCGATTCGAGATAAACAGGATACACTTCTAAACAATTCCTCTCAAAAGTGGCAGGAATTAATATTTTTTCTACTGAAAACAAATAACTCTGGAAATATTGAAAATGTAAAAGAACAGGAAGCTTAAAATCCGTTCACTTGTCGATGTAATGAGCAGAACAATACATATTTGCGATAATAAGAAGAATATCTCTAATGATACTGTAGTATCGGGGAGAAGGGCCCAAGAAACGTCGAGCTAACTACAGACAATGTCGCGAGAGCCGAGGCGCTGTCGGCTCCATCAATGCATTACCGGGTCCTTCAAGTAAATAGCCTTGCCGAAAAGACCTACGTGACCCTGGCTACGAGCGTCTGCAGAACACGTGTGCGGTGGGCCCAGCAAAAGACAATAGAGTGCTACAACGGCCAGAGAGTCAGTCGAGAAGCAGAGTGCGAGTTGAGCGGACGCGGAGTGTGAGTCGGCGTGCGACGATATTGTAGTCGATCCTTTTGTTATTGAATATCACTTATTAAAATACACTAAACTTTGAACTCTACCATCATCACTTGTCCTTACTCTAAGAAACCATCAGTTACTACAATACTTTTAATACATCAAAAGGCAAATACTATAAAAAGATTCGACGCGCTCTTTGAATACAGCTACTATCAAGATGTATAAACATTAGTACACATAATTAGCCTAGATCGTGTCGAAGTAGTAAGTACGTATGTACTTTTGACGAATTTTTAAATTCAAAATTCTTTTGAAATCACGTTTAAAATACAGTTATTCTTAGAATATGATTTAAAATATAATCTTCTTTTTACTTTTTGCGTAATTTATTACGTAAATCATTACTAAAGAAAGTTACTTTCCAGTTGTGTTACAAAGTAATCCACTTTGTACACAGGTATGTAATAAATTGCCAGAAACTTTGATGAGAACGAACTTTTTATTAAAAAAAGTGACATCTTTCATGTATGATTTCCTCTTCAATCTAATATTTGCTTGGTAGTAGTATATCAAATATTTTTGAGCTAAAAGTAAGTAATAAATATTCGGTAGGTTTATATGCGGAATGCATAAATAATTGTTATGAGTATTGAAAGTATTACATTTTTCTGTCTAAATCGTTTCGGTTCAATTTGGAAAATCTTATTCTGCGTGTGCAATTAATACCAGCAGCATGTCAACTCTAAAGTTTCATATCACGAAAAGAGTTTATGCAAAAGACGAGTAAGAGTTAAGTTTGACATCGAGTAAAGAAAACCCAATTTGAAATTGATCTAACAGTGTTTTTCTAAATTATTTCTACGTATTGTTCAATTTGTTCTTTCCTCAATATTGTTGGATTTAATTAACGCAGCGTCATATTTACGCTAATATCTGCTTGTTAAGCATAATTTTAATATATAATAACATGATCTATAACTCTTTACAATTTATATTTTATCATGGCATACGTTTTAGAATATTCTCCGGCTTCTTGTAATTTTTATTCATACCTATTCCACGTGTATCATGTTCTCTTTATTAACTTGAAACGTTTTACACGCACAGGTGTACGCGAGTACTATCAATTACACGTACATACAGAACTTCCTCAAGCTAATATTATCAACTCTAGAGCTATTAATAAATGTTCATAAAGGGGATACTTCTTCACGACATGTAGTTTAATAGTTTATTAACACATTGACTGCCACGCGTGTTTTCAAAAAAGTCTGCGTCAGGTCACGCGTACAGCAGTACCAAGTCTCTGCTAGGTGCTCCTATCGATATTTTAGTAATGCGAATCGCTCAAGTGGTGGTCTCAAGAATGATCTTTCGTTTCGCTTGTTCGCTACATTAAAACCGCTAGCTGTTGTCGAATATAACGAAGGAAAGTGTGGTATAGATTATTCCGATCAAATGGTTTCTTATGCCACCACAATTAGAAAAGGAATCAAATGGTACAGAAAACTTGGCATTCAATTCCTTCTGGGAATTTCTGTTGTAAACGCTTTGACGGTTTACAAAATTGCAACAAGGAAAAATATAAATATTGGAATATTGTTATTCTATAAATTTATTATTATTATGTTATTTTTATTTATTATTATATTATTTTTTATTATTATTATATTATATTATTATTATTATTCATTATTATATACTGTTATTTTATAAATTCAGAAAGATAGTTATATTCACTGTATATACTACGTACATATATGTATAAAATATATGATTTTTTAGGAATATCTCTCTACTTTAAACTGTTACTAGCAAAGATACTTTGCAAGTAGCATTCTTATATGTTGGATTACAAGCTATTTCAATTAGCCTTGTAGTGAATATACTGTACAATATTTGTAATTTTAGCGAATGTCGTGATATTGTTCTGTAGGAGTACCAAAACATAGTTATCTTCTATTAGCAAATAAAATTCTATTTTTGATGAAATTTAGTAAAAAATATTAAAGTATCCGAGGAACAATTTCTTTTGCCTGCAAAAGTCACTTTGAGCAGGTGAAATCGAATCTTCAAGATTTTGATTAACTTGTGATGATCCGAGATACAGTAAAACTTTGCATCGCTCGATTGAAAAATATTTGTGCGCTAGGAATAAATCTCGAGTAAATAATGAGTTTGCTATTTTAAAGATAAAACGTGTAACAGGCATTACATGTAAGAAATACAATGCGGGCAAAATAACAGCTCACTTACGCGATGGAAAAAGTTTTTCTCAGATGGACGCGTTTACGAGTTTTAAAGAACACTTTAATAGGCTTCGTTTTTTTTTAAGTGTAGCCGTGTAGTTTTGAATACCTATTTGTCCCATTGTTGCTCTTTTGAAGACGGATTTAAATATCGCGGTCATTTAAGGTCACTCAAGGTCATAAAACGTAGTAAAATAGTCCAATCGAACGTAATGTTTCAATATTCCGAAACAAAGGAAAATGGATTTACCATTTTCAAGATAAGCGGCCCGTTTATAAAACACCATTAAACTAGGAGACGCAATCAATTGGAGAAAAGATAAATTTTCTGTGACTACTTATCGTACTCGAATTCGACTCTACATCTTCGTTACTTTGTCGAAATTGCTATGTATAATAATTATTAATTATGAATAACGAAAGAAATCCTTAACCGAAAAATACTTCGTTATTCAGTATTCGTTGTTTAATATAATTATAAAACACCAATCAATAATAACACAGGTACTTCACAGCGAGATATTTGAATTATTCATCTAATATAAAGAATAAGAATTTTGGAACAAAAAATTAAACGGTTAGTACAAACATTCGATAATTGCACGAAAAAGTCCTCTACGTAGTTACACAGCCGTCGTGTCCACTTTGAGAAGGACAGATTTCCCTGAGGTATCGCGGAAATTTGGCGGTCCATTGCGATCGAGCAGTGTAACATGATCCAATATTATCAGTTATCGTTGAGACAATGTGTCCGAGTAATCATTCAAAACTGAAAATTGCCTTATTTTAGGCTTTTTAAAATTAAATTTCCACTAACGCATTTGTAGGATTTCCCCGACTAAAATAAGATCAAACATGATATAATATGAATAATATTTAATTATCAATTATTAAGTAAGCAAATATGTTCCAAATTTTATCGTGTTTGGTGTCATTTTAACCAGTAAAACGCGAGAAACATATTAGCAAAAATTTCATTGATCAAAAATCGCAAATAAGAATCTTTCAACTTATCGCCAGCCTTTAACGAGGCTCTCTTTCTCTTTCATTCGCGTTGTCAATTTTGAGGAATAGAGTCGTTCCTACGTCTCCATAATTGTAACGTTTCAGACCCGATTTTTGTGCAATTATCGAATGTAATTATTAAAATTGTATACACGACATATTACAAACATTGAATCGAATCTTCTTCTGCAAAACGTTATCGAACACGAAAAAACGAACACGAATAATCGAATCGAAAATTACTAAACGATCGGCTGTTGGATAAGTGTTTACTAAGAATCTGACTAAGTACACTCTCTTAAATGCAAATGACTCATTGAACTTTTTTGATATTAACTTTTTAATGAACGGCAATCCTCGAATAAAATCTTACTCAAACTGATAACATTAACAAAATATTTAAAAAATGTCAAAATCGGCGGTATCTCCTTTTTTTGTAAATATTTACCGGCTATTGAATCCATTGATTCTCGATTGCCTTATCTGTTTGCTTGTGTATATCTTTTATATATACATAGATGGATACACAAATAAGTTTCGTCTATGGCGAGATCAATTTAGCCACCTGAGTAACCAGCTATCTTTCGAATCAACAGATACAATACCGATACAATGATACGACATGCGATGTACATACTCGAAACGTTACAGATTGAATCAATGAATTAATGAATTAATGAAGAGTAGCTGCTAATCATTGGTAGGATACACGCTTGTTAAAGATCGAAGATGTCCCTGAATTAATTAGCTTTAAAATTAAAAGGTTAGGTATGTGGGAAATTTTGCGTTTGAGGAAAATTATTCGAAGATAGCAATATGGTTGATGATACGGAAGTGTAGGGGTAATAGGGTGAATGCAACGAGCAATGTATAATAAACAATTGATAATTGGTAATAATGTATAAATAATTCGTAACGATTAAGAATAGAAGCAGATAGTAATATTTAATTAGAACCCATGTTTTTTGTTTCAACTTCCAATTTATGTTCCTTTGATAGCAAAAACTAAAATAGAATTGATTATAATAAATTTTGAATATAGAGATTGAAAATTGAAATGGTTTATCAATTGGGCTGATTTCAAACTAATCTCGTAAAAAAGTTGTAAAGAGGGGAAATATAGCTTTAAGAAATACGCAATTAGTCGAGTGTTTACGGTACGTGCCAATAACAAGACAAGCTTTTGACTTTTGGAGAAGTCGACTGTAACAAAAATATATTATATTATATTATATTATATATTATATTATATATTATAGCTATAATTTTAGCAGATACTGTTTATCTATTTCGTTTTGCGTGTATTAACGTCCTCATGGTGTATCGTATAGTAATTAATGCATCAGATTATATACATATCGGTGTTTGTAGGTAACACGTTATACAGAGTGGAGAAGCAGCATCAAATTGTCACGATTGCAAAATAAAATGAGTGAACGGCTGGTGAACGAGCAAAATACTCGTACAATAACAAGTGAATGTAAAGGGAGCTCTAAATTCCAAGAAATTCCATTTTATCAGCCGAACAAAATGTATAATCTGATAACGTTTTGAGGATAGTAAGTTAGGCAGGCGAAAAAAATAGGTGTTAACGATCAAGTATAACAGATACAGTAGTAAATATTCAACAATTTTTCATCCGTAATGTATTTATACACAAATCTGCGTACTTTGTATCAAAGTTTCTGTTGAAAATGACAACGTGAGTTCGTGCTCGCCATCCATATGCAGATGCGTTAGTGATAAGAAATAGTAACTAGAGGATGATGCTAGTTACAATCGATAGATTTAATCGATAGGCTTAAGATGCTTTTTTGTTTTTATCCCTAGTTTTTGTAAGCGTGTGCAATAAAGGCTTTTTTTGGCTCAGAACGGTGTAATAGATTTATCCATTCAATAAAATAATAACTACTCTGATCTTACCTCTGAGTATAGAAATAACAACAGTTTCGATACATATATTTTTATGTACAGCATGTATAAAAAGTGTCAGGGCGTATAAGTGTCCACTAGCGTGATTTCGGAGGATCGGAGCCTCTGGATCGATTGATTCATGCAAAATTTTGTAAAAATTGACGTTTGCTGGCACCGTATGCTACTTAGCACGAGGATCAAATGGAACTTTACTGGGAAAGTATATTTGGATACCATGATGTGCAAGATATTATTCTTGTATATGTAGGATTTGTATACATTTTAATCAATTTACTTTTTTTAATCAATTTAATCCTCATTTTATCAATAAATCCAATTATTTTGCCATCTATCTCTATTACCGACTATCGAATTGTTCGTTGTCCCAAAAATGTGTTGCGCGCAATACTGGGCACTATTAAATAAATTTTCATTTAAATAATTGTTTAAATGTTAAAAGACAGAAATAAATTATTTGCAATTTCAACAAGTTTAAATATATTATTTAAAATAATGAGATTAATTGTTATTTACAAATTTTATTTTCTATTTATTCTAAAAGAAAGCTAATAAAATCAGAATCTTTGTTTGAAAGTCTTTTTTCACACAGTAGATAATTCTGTAATAATGTGAAATCACGCTGATTGCTCCATTCTGTTTATCACGGGCTATCCCACCTGCTAACGAAAACTTGTTGTTTTCTCGTTAATGTCACATTGCTTACTTTCTACCTGACTGCGAAATATAAACTTGTTGCGAATAATCTCGATGTAAGACCCAATGGAATTTCAACGTCATTTCTCCAGAAAACGGTTCAATTGCGACTCATAGCTTATTTTGAAAAGTTGGCAAGTTGGTCCTCGCGATGAGTAGACGTTTGTAAAACTGTATCAACCTGAGTTGTAGAATTAGGGTGGTCCGGTCAAATAAGTGTATTTTTTATATACTCTGTACATATACAGGCTTTTCCAGAATAATTCCATACCGCCAGACAGGATAAGACGTCAAACAAGAAAAAAAACATTTTTCTTTTCTTCAGCTTATTTTTGCGCGTAAACTTTTTTTATTTAAAGCTAAAGTTTGAAATAGTTGTCGATACTCTGTCACACTGAACGTATTTGATTGTAAGCTAGCTCAAGCAGAAACAAAGCCTTATACAAGAAAACTTCATCCTCTTCCTTTGACTTACTTTTGCATACAGAAGAATCTGCAGTCTAAGTGTGCTATCCTGAGATTCCTTGATTATACGTATCTTTTCTAAATTTTTCGTTTCTGTTAACAAAACTTCCATAAATGATAAAGTGCAGGTATTCCTAAAGGAAAAAAATGTAAAGAAACTGAAATTAACGCCCAAACACCCAAAATTTCAACATTAACCCGCCATATATATATTGTTAAATATGTAAATTCGCACGTTCGTGGGGAGACGCGATCTCGAGGAAGTGCGCCAACGGGAGTCGTAAATTCCCGTTACGATTGACTAATCGACGCCACGAGTCGTTCAATCCCTTATTTCTTTTGGGATAATAAGGGTAGTTAACTTAAAGAGAACGCTGCTATTAACAGGTTATTATATATGTCGGAGATGAAAGGAAAACCGGAGCCTTCCCTTTGCAATTTTGAGGAAGCCTTCTAATGCTTTAGCCTAGATTTTATCATAACTGTAATTAAGCAATTGTCATTTGTAATTGTTTGACATTTGTGAAAGCGAAACTGGGTTCGAGGTGACAACTGGTCGCCGAACGTAGCCACGGTCACGGGATAAACGTTTTGCCTGACGAAGTTGTGGATCGGTTGTATTGTTCTCCCTAGAAATCACATAGAATTGTACTTTAGAGATGCTGATATAATGGGACACACGTTGTATTAGGAATCAATCTCCAGAGAGAAACAGGTCGTCCCATATAATGTAATACGTTATAACGTCATCCCATAGAACGTAATAAGTTATAACGTCATACCATATAACATAATACGTTATACCGTCATACCATATAACGTATTACGTTATAACGTTATAACATATAACGTAATACGTTATAAAGTTATATCATGTAAAGTAATACGTTATAACGTTATACCATATATCGTTACATATGTCACGACCGGCATACTTCAAATCCGACGGACTGACGATAGAGATAAAGCACTCGGCGACAATGTATATCGCTGAAGTGCCTAATGAACCATCAACATCCCAACGGTCCTTCCACCGAAGGTTCTAGAAGAAAGAGCACGTGGCAACGATCGCGGACGCCTAGCAAATGCATGGACGGTGGGGATGTTGAGGGATGACAAAAGAAAGTAATCGGATCCGATCGAAAGTAAAATCATAAGAGTCAGTCTTAGAAAGTCACGCCTAGAGTTCGGAAGTAGATTGTAAAGTGTATTGAGAAAAAAATATTAGAAAAAAAAATAAAGTTTTCTTTTTTTATTTTTTACCTCAAATTCCTTTTTTATTTTGTTATTTTACGTGACACATACATCGACACTCTGTGTTACCACAGATTTTATACGAAATAGTGAAATTGGAAATTGAATACTGTATTCAGAGTTGAAATATAATGCTATATGGAAATGAAATAGCACTTCAAAGACTTGATAGATTTCGTTAATAAAATAAAGCAAAATAAATCTTTAATTCACTCACTACGAATTTATGGTATTGATTAAAATCAATGAATGTAGAGTTACTTCCGATTAAGGGTACAACTGTTATAAATTAAGAGCATAATTACATTGAATTAATGGGAAAATGTTGTTAGAAATTATTGGTATAACTGTTAAGAATTAATGATGTAATTGTTTTAGATTAATGGCTTAAATGTTATAAATTAATGGCTTAGAAGGTATAAATGAATAGCTTAAATGTTATAAATTAATAGTTTAAATGTATAAAATAACAGTTTAAATGTTGTACATTATTGGCTTAGATGTTGAAAATTAATAGCTTAAATGTTATAAATTAATGGCTTAAATGTTATAAATTAATAGTTCAAATGTTATAAATTAATGGCTTAAATGTATAAAATAATAGTTCAAATATTGTAAATTAATGGCTAAGATGTTGTAAATTAATAGCCTAAATGTTATAAATTAATAACTTAAATGTATAAAATAACAGTTCAAATGTTGTAAATTAATGGCTTAGATGTTGTAAATTAATGACTTAAATGTTATAAATTAATAGCACAAATGTTGTTGAGAATTGTGGATCTTTGAAGTCGAAATAATGTTATAAGAACACTAAATTTATACTGAGGATTAATTTTAAAATAGTAATATATTTATTTCATGGACGATTTCTTATATATTCATCGATACACACTTGCACGCGTCTCAGCACTTTCTTCTATACCCGACTGTTAACGGACTGAACAGTTTACATTCATCTGTTTTCGAGACGCCGCGCACACACATACATCCACACGCTGATATTCACATACAAGTATCTCTACTACACATTTAACCCAGTCCAACACAGAAAATTATACATATCTCAACAAATGTTATAAATTAATAGTTTAGACGTTATAAATTAATTGCTTATATGTTATATATTAATGGCTTAAATGTTATAAATTAATAGCTTAAATATTATAAATTAATTTCTCAAGTATTGTAAATTAATGGCTTAGACGTTATAAATTACTAGTTACAATGTTGTTATTTGATATTTTTTTTTATTTACCTTATATTTAAATTCTTCTTGGATGTTCACTGTCCGGAATTTCAGGCACGAAAGAGCTCGCGCGCGACTTCCGCGTTCCTTATATATCTTGACAAGGTGTCGAGATGTCAATCAAACGTTAACGATCTCTTGACATAGCAAAGGACGGGTTTTCCATTATAACAAAATAAAATTGAACAATTTCTTAATTTTTATCGTAAATTGGCGCCTTCGACGATTTAATACACTATCCATTTTTATCATTTTAATAGTTTCTACAAACTAAGACTAAATTCACACCTCCTTGATACTAGTTTTCGACTATCAATTAGTTTGAACAAAAAGGGAAAAGAGCCTAACGGCAGTCGATGACGTTACTGTGAAATATGTTATGGTATTTAAATAATCAGCCAGATAAAATTCATATTAATCATTATATTATATTATCGATATTCGTTCATTTACTCGTGCTAATTACAAAATAAAATGTTCTCTTTTCTTGAATAACACCTACATCACCGTCTGCGATATTTAAATTTCTTATTTAATGCTTATTTAAAAGTCAGGTACCTTTTTAATTCCTCTCAAGTTAAACGAGTAAATTTACTCGTTATAGTTGTAACATAAAATGGCTATTTTCTTCAATACCACTTGCATCGCTGTACGTGATACAAATATTAATTATGTATCGAATAATATGTACCAATTGGCTGTAATCGCGGTTAGGTATTTCTTCGTTTAATCTATCAAGAGATCTATTAGGCTATTAGCGAAAGACTTATTGATTCCTCAAAGATGTATCTTAACTTAAATCTTAAAGATTAACTAAATGATTATATTTGATTAGTATTCGACAGTGTCTATCATATTCAGCCATCTTCTTTTATAATTGATAATGCTCGGATCAATTATTTTATAATAAATTGCAGATTATGCCACGGTATATTATAAGATATTTGTCTATAGCTCTTTTTTTCTAATTCATTGATTTTATTATTAGTCTCGTTGGTTTTTCCTGTGAGTATCTGCTGTACGTACATTGGAAATACATAATGGATACGTACATTATATACATATTTTAAAATATAAAAATAAAAAATTAACAATACTATTATAAATATTGCTATTATAATTAATTAATAATAATTTAATTAGATAATTAAATTAAAATAATTTATGAATATTTAACGTAATAAAATAAAATTTTTTAATAAAAAATTGAAATTTTTTAATAAAAAATTGAAATTTTTTAATAAAATTGATAAAAATTGAATTATATTGTATATAAGTATATATTAATATATAATTATTAATTTTAAATGTATTAATTTTAAAATCTTTATACATATATTTAATTTTATAAAAAAATTAAAATATAAATATAAATATTTTAACTTTAAATCGAAAAAAATGTATTATATATAATTAAATATTTATATATAAAAATTAATATAAATTATAAATATTTTATTATCTTGAGATATATAATTAAACTATTATTAATAATAGGTAATATTAATTTATAATTATTTATTTATTTATATATATATATACGTCGGGTTTACATTAGAATTAGGGTTAGGGGCGTGAAACGAATCTTCGTTTGGCTTACACGTTGTCGTTATGCAATAGAGAAGACATTGACTAGTGCAAATACGATTACCATAGAACCGGACAAGTAACCGTGGTTATTAGATATTCGAGAGACTAATGACAATGATCCTAGGTTCAATAACGAATCCGTGGACAACGGGACGGTAGTCGTACGCACTCGCAAAAAATCTAAGTCGGATTCTGTGTTAATATTCGCTGACCGTAAGGAGTTAATCCTTTTTTGTCGATGAGACTGCAAGAGAGAGAGACTTTCCGACCCGGTGATACCCCAGAGGAAAAATATGACGGGGTGTGTCTAAGGACACGAGATCATCGGATTCGTCGGGGACATCCTACGTTCGGAAAGTAAGGGAAATTGACGTTGCTGCTAATTGGCCAATCTCCATATCGGTAGTTAGAAAAGGATGCTAGCCACCCTTGAGGGAGGGTTGCTAGTGGGAGACGTCGTTCGTGGAAAAATAGGTCTCTCCTGTCTTCCCGTAACTGGGACAAAGACTGTGTATCTGTTGAAGGATTTTAGGTAACTAGATATTAGCGTTTATGACGGTCCTCGGGCTAGCCGATCACGTACTGTGGAGACGCGTCGACATCTGGTAAACATCCTGCCCGGAGAATAGGATCTGCGTGTGGCGAGCTACGGGACAGAAACCGTTGGAATGTTTACTGCCATGTGCCGCTACAAATCTTTCTTTTAAGGAGAGCTATAGGATTACTTAATGCCTTTGTTAGATGGAGAGTTCGTCCCGTTGACCGTGTGACACCAATTACCTCTCAGAGAAAAGACATCGACTCCCGACTGTCGGACGCCAACGCCGCGACGCATCTTAGTCCCCATCAGAGATAAGGCCCCAACCCCGACTTTCGGACTCCTTGGAATCCACACCAAACCCCCCAACATCCCCAAGCCAGGGTGTATATAAGCCGAGACTTCACCCAGCCCGGGGAGTTCTCGTTCTAGTTGCTGTTCTTGTACAACACCCCTTTCTCTGTTCAACGTTATTCTACTGTAAGTGCCAAAGTCATAATAAAGTTCGATAAAAGAGAATTAATAGTTGGGCTACGACTCAGCTTTCTTTTCTCTCGCAACCCAAGTATCCATTTTACGTGACATTTTGGCGATCCGTGCCAGGATCCATCAACTTCAAGAAAACGAAATTACGCATTTCGCATGCGATCGACTGCAGATCAGCTCACTTTGCGTGAAAACGACTTCTACGGAAAGCGGACTACGGTCATCACCAAAACTGAAACTGGTCACGAAAAGAAGAATATTCAGGTAAAGAACTGGATTCTTTTAAATATTATCGTACTCGTCACAATAGCTTCGCTAGTACAGACTCCAACAACAGTACAATAACCACTATGAGCAAAAAATCAGAAGACACATCTTCTGTTAGCCCTATGGCTACTGGTGTGGATCCAAGTATTCGGGCCATACTAGACGCTATGCAGAAGCAGAACGAAATCAAGTTAAGAAAACTGTTAAAGGAGACTATTAAAGCAGCGACTAGTCGGAGTTATCAGGGTAGTTTAGTTTCTAATAATTTGAACAAAAGCTTGGAGAAAACAGACGTTACTGTTAGGAAATGAAGAAATGGTTTTGAAAGAATTTTCAAAAGAATTGCAGTCTAATGTAGAAAATTCTTATGAAAAGAAAGTATCAATTGACACCGCTTCACAGGATTATATTTTCATTAAAACAGACTTAATGTTTGATGTCAATAGCTCAACAGAATACCAGATAGAGTTTGTGAAACGAAGGAAAGAAGATATTGCAGTATTGTATAATGATTTGTCACCATCTTCGTCACAAGATACTCAAAATTTACAAGAATGGTTTGACAAAAAAAGTAAAAGTTTAGGAGAAGCAGAAAAAGATCATAACAAGAAGGATAATATTTCAATGAGAAATATTTTGGACGGCCATACAAATAAAGAAAACCAAATTGAAACGAAGGAATTAGAAGCAGTTAGTAAATCAACTGCTGAAAATGATACAAACCAATTAGCAACGTTGAACAAAATATATCATTAGAATCCATACAAAAAGCAAGAGATAATGCTTACAATAATGAACATTTGCTTATAGAAGAAGACCAAATGATGACAGCGAAAAATGCGTGTGACACTACAGAATCAAAAACTTCAGCAGATCTTATGTCGAGAAATTTAGATGCTAATACACAAGAGAAGTCTTTAGAGAATAAAGATGACAAGAATCCATCTCCATCTATGTTAGATAGTAGTAAACGGAGCAGTCGTTATAATGTTGCTGCAAAGCCTGCTACTTCGCCAAAATTTGAAGAAATTGTTTATAATCAAACCAGACAATCAAACACAAATAAAATTTTGCGAAGCGCTTTAAAGACAAAATTAATCGAAGACAAGTCTGAAATAATTAATAAACAAAAGGCATCGGAAAATGTAGAAAATAAATTTGCCAAAGAAGAAAAAAGAGGTGTTAAACAAAAATCAATTTCAGATAGTGAAAACGAAACAACTGATACTCGTCAACGAAGGGAAGTTCTTTTAACGAACACAGCTAGTGATAGCGATAGGTATAAATCTGTAGAAAATGATAATGCAGTAACGGGTGTAATAGCAACTGATGAAGCGAAACATAGAGGCAGACCTAGGAGATCGGATAAAGTCGAAGTTAAAAAAGATGAAGATACAAGGAAGATCCTACAAAATGAGAAGGGTGGATTAGAAGAACAAAGAAAACTCGAAGAAGATACAAAAGAAGAAACTGCAGAGACAGTAGTCAATTCAAAACGTATATTAAATAATAAGTGCGATTTACTTGATACCGAAAGAGCTATTGAAATTAATGATACGGTTCAAGATATTAAATTTACTGAAGGTAAAAGCCGCACTCAAAATGATATGGAAGATGTAGTAGAAGATTCACAAGAATTATCTAATAAAACTAAGTTATCAGAAATAAGGATTGCACTTAACAAAATTGAATATACAAAAACTATTTTACGGAATAAAATGAATTCATTAGAAAGAGAAAGAGGAGTAAGGAAAAAGAAGAAAATGTACAGACAGAAATTATTTCAAAAAATATATCAGATGATAAATGTGATTTGCTTTAGAAAAAAAAAATATTATCCACAAACTACATTAGGAATTTATCTATTTTAGTGAGGAGAAAGAGAAAGGATAGAGGAGTTGATCAATAGACTGTGGATTTTGAAGCGTTTATGAAAAACTTACAATTTTAATAAAATATTCAATGTAAAGTCTTTGTTATAATATTCAGATAGATAGATGAAAAAAAAATGAATTTGCATAATTACTCATGGCTTATTGATCAATCATGCGACTCGTTCAGAGGTAACTCGAGTTGTAAAGGCGACAATTTATTAAAAATGGTATATCTGATGTACGATGCATTTGATGTACGATTTTCATGTTAAACTATTTAAATAAGTATAAAAATCACGCGAAAAAAAATCTACTGAGAATAATGTTGAACTAGTTAATAATAATAAATCATATAGTGAAACACAAACCTTAAATCAAGATTTTAAGTTCAAAAAAAAAAAGAAAAAAAAGAAGAAAGAAGTTGATAAAATGACAGCAACATGTAGCAGCAGGCAAGAGAAAATAAGCCAAATTTCTAAAAGAAGAAACGATGCTCAAGAACTCGAAATTTCTCGAGTGGATATGCTAAACAACGAATTTAATGAACAGTTGAAAGAACGTGAAACAGCAATAGAAGACTTACATCAAATGTTAAAGCATCAATCGGAAATTCATAAAGTTACCTTAAATGAAGCAAGTTTGAAAATAGGAGAACTGCAGAGTGCAGTGTATCAATGTGCACTAAAAATGCAAGCAACGTGACGATTACTTTTAGAACACCACAAGCACCACGAAAACACAATCAAGACCAAACAAGATCAAGTTCAAAAGTGAAGTTACGTGAGCTTATTACTGCTAACGACCAAAAATTGAATTACGATCCCGAGCATCAACTCGCTGATCTTCAAGTAGAATGTTCCGACAAAGACAGGACGACACAAGAGTTCGAGAAGCACATAGAGGACATGAAGGAGGAAGTGCAAAAATTAGAATTGCAACTCGACGAGTTACAAAAAAAAAAAAACACACACACACACGCACGTAAAAAGAGTTCAATCTTTTGGAATACAAATTGAAGAACTAACAATAAAATTAGAAGAAATAACATAAGTCACAAATATGAAGTTGACTTGCTGGAACAAAAAAGAAAAGGCCAAACTTAATTCATGTGTTAGTAATTCAATGGAGGAAAGTGAAGCTGGAGCTAAAGATGCAAAAGAGATAAAATGTAGTTCTTGAACCACAAGGACATATAATCTGCCCTTCAATGTGAACTAGACAAACTAAAGGGTGAATATGAAAAAGTGGGTGATTTTGGATATAAATATGAAGAAGAAACTAATAAATTGAAACTGAATTTTGAAAAATAAGAAAAATGATCCTTGTCAATGAAAATAAATTTGAAATATTGCGTAGGGTAGAAATTGAAGGTAAAGTAAAAGATATGAACGAACAAAATAATTTTCTTAGAAAAGAACTGGAAAACGTCCAAAAACTTTCCAAAGATGTTAATAATCGCTTACTCGAGGCGAACCAAGAATTAAAAGATGCATATAGAAAACACACTCTTATTTGAAAATTGAAAAAAAGGAAAAAAAACATCAGGAAGAATTAGGTGATATAATAAAACTTCATGATGAAGAAAAATATAAACTGATACAGCATTGGTGTTCTGTAGAATGTCAAACTGCCATAAAGGGTTACATTGATGGAAAAGTGCAGTAAATATTTAAATAACAATCCATGACTTCTTAAGTAATTGTAACAATCTTGATGTTTTACTATGGAACAACTAGATGAAGTGCACAGTGACATTAATAAAGTAGAATCATCGATAAAAGTAGATGTATCTTCTTCATTAATATCAGAATCAACCACTGATATTATAAAGAATGTGCATGATATTCCAGAAAATCAAAAAAAGAAAAAAAATAAGTCACAGGAATGTACAGATAATACAATTCAAGGTGGTTTAGTAGTAAATAAATGTGATGTAACAGATTTAAATAAAAACAAAAAAAAATTTTTAAAGTAAGGAAAGTAGTGAGACAGAGAGCATAAAGAACGCTGCGATTAATGAAGTAGAACAAAAAATAATAAATAAGGACCCACAAATTGATGATCAATATAAAAAAAAAAAAAAGATGAGAAATTTCAAGAAGAGCAAGCAGAGAATACAACTGAGATTGGAGATCATTCAAGATATGCAGGTGACACATCTTTAGATAAAGAAAGTACGAACGATGTTGAAATATTTAATACAAATGAGGGTGAACAAAACAGTGAGAAACACAACGTTTGTACAGTGTTAAATATAGATACAGTTAGTGTTACTAATGCTCAGTGTCAAGCATTAATTAAAACACTTGGTGAAACTTTTGATGATAAAGCCCAAACATTGCATGTAACGGATACAGACACAGATTTGTCTAAACTAGTTGATAGTAGTTCAGAAGTAATGGTACTGACTGTAGAAACTACTATATATTAATGATATGAATGAAAGTACAGAAGAAAATATTGTTTTAACTGTACATGAAAAGGATGCTGTTGTAAATTCCAATGAAGAAAAAAAAAATGTTTCTGCAGAACAAAAAGGAATGAAGAACGCTGAAATTGTAAATGAAGAATTTAATTCGATAGGTTAAGCACGAGAAAGTGATGGAACAATTATAGAAGTAATTTCAACAGAAATTGTGGCCCAAGAAGTTTCTGAAAATTGTAGCCAGAAATACAATTATGACATATTAAATCATACAAAGACAAGAAACGATTCTATAACTCCTATTACCTCAGGAGTAATTAGTGATCTAGAAACTGCAGATGACATTGATATTAAAGAAAAGAATAACAAGAAACAACAAATGGAAATGGCAAGATTGATCTTTTGATAGTTCACATAAAATTAATGTAGAAAAGAAAATTATTCATAATAAAATTGTCGTACTTATACATGTTGCTAATACAGAAGGAAGGAATAAATCTATAAGTGAAGCAGATAAAGTGCGCATAACTAACAAAAGAAGTGTCATTCAGGATATCTTTGATGATTGGGGCATTGAAAATGCAGAAGATGACAGTCAGTCGGTATCCAAAGCTCCAGATACTGTGGAAATTGAATTGAAAAGTTTACTAAATGACACAAAAACACGAACTATAGAGGAAAGCACAGTTGTACTGGTTGAAGAAGAAATTACATGCATGGAAAAAGAACCAGTTGTAGATGCTGAAAAGGCTTTAGAAGTTGCTAAACAAAACAAAGAAATGCAAGTATCAAAGGAACAACTGGATAACAATCAAACTATAAAGAAACAACAAGATAGTATAAAACCATTACTCAAAGACCACTAACTCATTTTATATCACAGGCTGTTAGAAAGTCTACAAAAGATTCAACACGTGATACTGCGGCATTTCGTCAAACTTAGCAAATTATCCCTATTAATCGTAGTCGAAATTTAACCAGCCAACAACCTTCACAGGTTGAAATAGCAAAAGCATATACCACGACGAAGAAGAACAAGTACAAGTCGAGCCAGTCAGAGTCCAATTCCATCGCTCCATACTGAGGAAACACTAAGATTTTGGAGGACCAAAATCAATCTAAAGAGGGGGGTATGTGACATCAATCACATCTCAACCTACATCAGTGATAATACATCGACGGTCGACTCTCGAACACTTTTGGACACATCACCACCTTATCATCATAGAATACACCAAGACTGTGACGCACCTTAGTCCACATCAGAGATAGGATATGGACCCCCGACCTTTGGACACTTTTGGATACATCACCACCTTATCATCATAACATACACCAAGGCTGTGATGCACCAAAGTCCACATCAGAGATAGGATATGGACCCCCGACCTTCGGACACTTTTCTACATCATAACCTACACCTATCCCCTCAACATCCTAAAACCAAAACGTATATAAACCGAGACTTCACCCAGCTCGGGCAGTTGTTGTTCCTCTTCTAGTTGCTGTACTCATACAACCCCTATTCTCCGGTTCGGTGTTATTTTGTAAGTGTTTATAATAAAGTTTTATAAAGGAAAATAAGTAGTTGGGTTACGACTCAGCCTTCTTACTACCACCCAAGTACCAACTTTACGTGACAGGAGCCGCCTCGTACCTAAGACTGATAATATAGGACTTGGGTTAAGTAGTAGAAAGGTAGTCGCGATACACTGTGTGGTTTTTAATAGTTCTTACACACGGTGTGTACGCGAACCTTTCCCACCAAACTAGATTAAGAGTGGGGCCGCTCCACTGGGATACGTCGCAAGAGAGGGTAGGAGATCAGACCGGCCTTGGATACAGTGTCCGGCCGTGGGAGGGAGGAATCCGTCTTCAATGTCTCTGCCATGTACATAGCTTTGTTTCCCCCTCCTTCCATTGTGTCTAAGGCATGAGCCTGCTAGGTAAGCCTTACTGATGAGTCCACCAGCAGGCTCTGGACGAAACACACTTTTTTTCTTCTTTTTCTCCGTCTTCCTTCATATTCCCGTGATAATTGTAGCCTGCTGGCTGTAGGTGTCGCTTGCCGGGGTGTAGTACTGCTGTATTTCCTTCTTATTTAGATGTCGTGGAAGAAAAATCGGACTTTGGAAAAGTACGAGGCGCCGGGATTTGAACCCGGGATCCGAACGTTTGTACTCTATGGCGCTAACCACTGCGCTGCCGTCGTCCGACACTAGTTGGTTTCGAGTGGTGAGATTTGCGTTCTCCTGTGCCGCCACGAGAGGAAATCTCAGTGTGGGTGTGCTTTCTGAACGAAGAACGCGGATTCGTTGTTCACACTTTTCGTTAGGAAAGTGAGGGTGCCCATTGATTATAGCCAACGTTAATGAATGAAGATAGGAGGAGGAAGCCTCCTACCAACGTGGCTCGTGGGTGACATTGTTTATTGGAAAAATAACTACCCGCTTTCTCCGTTATTTGTAAGAGTGCGCAATAAACCTAAGCATTGTTCTAAGGACCATCCATAAACCGAAAACACTTACAGGGTTAGAGATTCCTTCAAGCTATTAAGATTACGTCAAAGGATTCAGTTTATAGGATATAGTATGTAGTAGATCAGTATATAGTATAAAGTTTCAGACGGCGCACGGACCATCGTACGCGCCGTAACAGAGAGAGTTATAAGAATATACATAAAATGTAATTAAACATCGCAAAAGTAACTTAATTAGAAATGACTAGAATGTATGATGTATAATATAATGAATTCAAATTGTCTAAAAAATATTACAAATTTATAGAGATTTTACTATAAAATGTTTTTAACAGAAGCTGATACAGTTATATAGCATTTTCAAGCATTTACGAACATTAATGTACGAATTTGAAATTAGCAATATTGAAGCGCGGTACTCGGAAAGACGAATGTACATGGATAATTGTATGCACTAATCAACGATACGGTTATAATTGCATGCTTGATAGAAAAATATCATCGTAAAATTGATATGATTTCATGGAAACGCGTCTAACTTGGTATCTCGAAAGTATCTTAAGCAAACTAATTAGCGTGCCTGTTATGTCTTTTAAAATGTAAATTAACATGTAACAAAGAAACCTTCATCAATTTGATTCGCTTCAAACTGCGCAAATAAGTAGTATAAATAATATTTGTGATAGATTTGGCATCAATTCCATGTTTCCTTTAATATTTGCCTTTAGAAAGTCCAATTCGTTTCACGATTATACAAATTACTAAAAAAATGTCTATATTAGTAATTTATTTATTTTGCATTAATCGTGACATGTTAGTTGCATTATGTTATATGTAAACTACCACAGAGGAAAAATGATAATCTTTCAGTTATTAGTTTTCTGATTTTAATGTCATTTTATGAGTACTTTAACACGAGGTACTTGTAAATGAAAACAACCAATTAGGTCTAAAAACATAAGCCTGTTACCAAGACTCTTATTAAATTGAACAAGCTTTTCAAAAATCGAACGTGTATATTAACGCGAACTTATTATTTGACTGATTTGACTGACATCCGAAATTGGTGAGATCATATGAAATTTTGCTTTTCGCGGTTCGGTGTATAAGAACGCGTCACCGATTGCTCAACTTTCGATATAAAAAGCGGATCAAGTCTACCGGATCATCCTACAGACACGCATTAATTCGTAAGAGTTAGTCATCATCTGGATAATAATTATCTGAAGAAACTTTCAACGTGAAAATATAAAATTTTCATTGATTACATATTGCGTTCGCCATAATTGAAAAAATGGTAAACCTTCGATCTCATCTTTCTAATACACATTTTCTTTATCTTGTGATAAATAAATTCTTGGAAATTTAGGAAAATTTTCAGTGATCATTTTAAGGAATTTGACAAATTTCCAACGAGACTATGTGACACCGTTAGGTAAAAGTGATTCAAATGTAGTAGCGATATTAAACGAGAAATCTATAAAGGTGTCATTAGAAATTCTAAGAATGTCTCTGCATCTTTCTCTTAGATATCACGCCAATAGTTTTCATTACCGTGATGTAATATTTATCATGCTTATTTTGTACGTAAAACGAATCGTTGGAATATTCCCGAAGCTAACGAAGCATTTCCCAAAAGTTAAACCGAAGAAATTAACGGGAATAGTTAAGTGAAATTTTTCCATTAACTTGCTGACCAACCGGCAAATAAAAAATCATAAAAATTGTTTCAATGTGTTGAGGTCACGCATAACTTCTTTTTTCATTGACGATTACCAAACAGGTAAAATTTCGAAATTGTACGAAGGCCACGTGACCAGATCGTATTGGAATTTGAAGTGCATGGAAAAAGACAACTCGAAGTACAAACCTTGAGCTGTACTACTCGAAGTACAAACGTGAACTAATGGATGCAGAAAAGCAATTAACGCCAAACATCTGAACAGCATCTTGGAGCCCGTCATTGTTCTGAAATAAAAGAAGTGACGAATTAAAAAGACGCAGGACTAATAATAATAAAGGAAACTTAGTTCGTATTATAAATTGAATTTACATCAGAAAAGAAGCACGATCAAGCGAAACAGATCGTAGAAATGACAAATATCATCGATATACGTTTCAGTGTAATTTCACTTTTGAAAATTATTTAGTTTAATACGATCGTATTCATCGCTCTGAAACTTTCATTGTGCTGCAATTTGTGCTGCGTCTTTTTAATTTCTCTATCTTTCTGTGTTTTCGGAAAAATTACTTGAAAGATTAAGAATTGCTTGCCTTATTTTATTTTCGATTAGTTAGGATTTGATTATTCCAGGTAAGGTTTATTATTTATAACAGGTTTTATCACTTGTTTATTATTTAGGAGTTTGTTATTTTAGGATTAGTACCTTTTAGGATTTCTTATCCTTCGAGTTTCTGTTTCAGATATCTAGGTCTATTTCAAGATGTTTTATTACATTAGGATTATTTATTCGATTAAGATAATTTAAGAGTTTCACAATGTACAAAGAAATAATCGCGTGAAATTTAGATTTATGCTTTAAACGTATTAAACACGCGGTAATTTCAATGCCTATAGCCTCGAACGTGTTCTGATTAGTTGTGTCATTGTCTGTGACATTGAAATCACAAAAATCCATTGCAAGTGTGCTGTCATGCAATGTGGATGTAATTGGGTTTTTTGGGTATTTCCTGTATCATCTGATTTGTACAGTACTATTTTAACGCAAGGACAGGAAACTTATTATATATTTCCCGTCCATTATTTGAATCGTTGTGAAGTGTAACGAATTATATTCGATTCGAGGAGATGTTAATGAATTACCCATTTCATATGTAATTACATGGAAATAAAAATCATTGCAAAAATAATTGATCTAATGACAACGGAATTTCCAATATTTTTTTGTTTCGTCACGTCTTTTTCATAATATATCTTTTATAGGTACGTGATTTATTAATCGTTCGAATGGAAATAATTATTCGTATAATATTCAAATGATTCTAGCCATAAAATAAATTAAAACGATACCTGTAATGCAATCTGCGTATGACGTCAACCTCGATCTATGCTTATACAAGAAATTTTATCAATCAATGACTAGATATACAATAATCAAATATTATAAAATTTCCTGAAAACCTTTAGGTGTTAATATTAAGGTGTTAATATCTTTAATATTTGCAAGTTATTGTTTAGCGCTAATTAGTTAGAATGTAACAAGTGGTGTACCAGAATTGAGATAATTAAGCCACACGAACAATCTTATTTAGATCTTTTTAATTTTTTAATTCTCTTTTGCTCTAATACTTCGTAAAATTAATCTTCATTAGCTACTACACTTCATAGAATAACAAGAGATAATTTTTCTTATATAACGTTTCATTCATAAAATCTATCATTAAAGTATATCTTCATAAAAATATCATTCCATACTAACGGTATATTTGGTGTCATACGAGATAACAGTTACCAGTGATGACATATGTAACTTTATAAAGATATCTCGTTTTATTATATATTAAAAGAATGTACTCATTGCTGCTATATTTCAGATGAAAAAAAGGAGGCAATGATTTTACAGTAAAATCGTTCGTTTACAACTGATTCATTTACATTTCATGATAATACTGTGCATTCTGAATATGCTATGATTTGGTTTAAAATAATATATAGTCCATTCTTGCATACTATTGCTCCAGCTTTACTTGTATTTTCGATATTGGTATAAATAGAAAGACAATTAATGTCGTTCGAGTCTATTTTCGGATCATTTATATTACGTTTAATCCATATAGTTATTATATGAGACATAGTATCGTAAAATTTGGAAGAATAAAACGTTCGTACAGGATGTACATTTTATAAGAACTCCAACAAATCTGCGTGTGCACCTAAAATACAAACTGATAGTGATTGTTCATAAGTTTATATACATTATCTAATGTCAATCGAAGGTATCAATTCTTTTTCTCCATAAGAGTACTTTTTCATTTATATGTGTTCAAAAATACACGTGTTCAACCGTGAAGCATATGTCACCTACAACGAAAAAGAGTTTTCCTATACTTAATATTTCCTTTATATACCTATGAAAGTCTATTCTTCGCGTAGTATGAAATTATGAATAAATCTGGAATATTGTTCAATCTGAAAAGAAAAATAACTTATTGACATCATTCATTGATACGAGATTCAGAATGTTTGTTTTGTCTTGCAGAGAAAGAAGGCAGCCCTTTCTTTTAATGTGAAATAGAAAGCGAAAATTTGAAAACAGATTTTTTGGAAATTTACTTGCAAATATTGTTTTCAATATCGTGATTTTCTTCCCAATGGTACTGTACTTTCAAATTTTCCAGTATCCCTCTAAAAACAAAAAGTCGAACCTCGTTATTATTAACGTAGGCATTACAAGGAAGAGAAGTATTAGAAAGCAGCTCCTTTTTATTATGGATTTCTTTATAATCATGTAAATGAGAAATTCCGGAAATTTTTTCCTCAAGAATTTAATTCTTGTGTTTTGATTGATAATTATTACACTGCATACTAACTTTTCGCATACTGTTCGCGTCTAACAATTTCCTAATAATAACTACTTCAAAATTACATATGTTCTTGCACGAATTCAAAAGTACGTATGATACAATTACAATTGATTCTAAAATAATAATTATTTAAAGATATTAAGATACTAATTAAACGTTTCACTATATTTCAAAATCTGGAACAACAAATTTTTATTTATAAAAAATGAAACTGTGTTTATATATTCTTTGTCATGATGCTATTTCTTATTACCATGTCGACATTTTTTAAAATTCATTTTGTTATCTCTACGCAATATGAAAATTCATATACTGCTTAATATTTTTTACATATTATCCATCCACCGCATGATATCTCCTGAAAAATCAAAATATTAATGTTATATTATTACAATGCTTCTTAAATTTCACTTTTTGACAAATTTGAAATCCAATATATTTTGCACAATTATTATTTATCAAAAAATTCTAAGTTAGTAACTTTCTTTTCAAATGGCAAATAACATATACTTTGACTTACCTGTAAGTTTTTGTTCCTAATCATCATTTCCTCTTATAGAACATCATTATTGTTCTTATAATTACTACCAGTGTCATAGATATTGTAGTGGCTACAACTGAATTAATAGAAAATGACAAATAACTGTGTATAACACTAACACATAACTGTGTATAACAATGACACATAACTTTTACTTACATATCAGTCGATAAGGGATTACTGTGATATCCTGTTGATGTTTCTTAAGGCACTTGATTAGGTGTGATACGGTATCATTCCTTATGGTATACTGTAGATAAGTATTTTAGAAAATAACAAGAATAAATCTAAATTATTCAGAGGTTCCAGTTTCGACTTAGACATAAATACAGGACCATTTGCAAAGAAGAAAGGGTGTGTTTCTACAGCCTCGTTATAGTAACCATGAATACCAATCTCTGAATTACTGGTTACTAAACATAAATATCCTATAAAATTTAATATATTTCTTTAATTTTTAATACATACATGAGTTAGTAGTTCTAAATTATGAATCATCCTACCTGTGATATTACACTTTTCCTTATAATATCATCACTCAAGTGAACAACATTAAGATCATGTAAACCATGTCATCCTATCTTACTGTGAAGATACTTAGTTATGTTATCTAACATTATAAAAATATCATCAAATTCAAGTCCTTTTATTCACATCACATGGCCACGACGATCTGGTTCTTCGTTATATAATGTTCTAAAATTTGTCGCACATATAGGATGTACAAACCGTGATATCAAGGTATCAGTTCTTCCTTCCCAAGGGACAGTTTCATTAAAATTCTGATAGAATTAAAAATTAATTATTAATATTCTAACAATCATATATGTTAAATACATTATAGTCAACGATATATACCTGAGCGAATGTAGGGGTGATTCCTTGATAATTATAAATGTCATCAGCCCACATCATTGTGCCACTTCTTTGTACTCCAGCCTCTAGATTAACAGCCTAAACAAACATACAAAATTTTACAGAAGCTGTACAAAATACAGTATATATGCGCAATATTGAAGCGTTCAAGGGGATATAAAGGTAATGTACATCACATACACGTGTACTCTCATGCAACAAAATACAATTAGATTTAATAGTATAAGCTCTTTTATTCATCGTAATAGATTGGAAATTTAAGTGTCTTACGAGGGTGAGTAAAAAGTTACCCGCTCTGTCGGTGTAGAATTTATTTTAAGCAATTGTCAAAAAAGACATACATCATTTTTTGACATAATCACTCAATTTCTGTATACACTTTGTCCATTTGCTGAAGGACCTTCGTATTTTCTCGTTAAAAAATGTTTTGGGCTGAGCTGCGAACCACGAATGCATCGTCGTCTTCACCTTTTCATCAGCTTTCTCGGCATCCATCTCGCACAAACTTTTTAAAACCCAAATCTGTCGTGCACTATTGCATAAGCAGAGCCGTGGCTGATTTGCAAATGATTTGCCACATTATCCAGCGTCACTCGTCTATTCCATAGAGCATAAGTTCATGAGCACGTTCAATGTTGTCATCGTGGATGTGGACGGGCGTCCAGCTGTTTTTTCATAACACTTGTGCGATCTTCTTTGAACTTTTGTGCCCATTCAAACACACTTCGTGACAAAACACTTTCTCCATAATGTGCATTAAATCTTTGATAAATATAGGCATCAAACATAACCTCCGACCACAAGAAACGAATCACAGCATCCTGCACTGTTTTCCTGCAAATCACCACTGCAAAGCGCCATTACTCGCGCAACGGTCACAAACGAATTGACGTAACACAATGAAACCTACGCAGCAGCACTGAACAGATAGTGACGTCATACGAAGAGTGCAGATGGATCAATACGGTCGACAGAAGTTTTAACTATCTGGAGTGCGGATAAATTTTTACCGAGAGTCGTATAGGAATCTATAATCTGTAAGTACACCTTTGGCTGAATGGAAATTTCTCTTACATATAGTCAAAAATGCAGAAACAGTGTATTGAATTGGAAAGTGATAAAAAATAAGCGAAGTTTCGAGGTTGCATGTGATTGCATGAGTACACAGGACGTTTTTATCGAATAAAAAATAATTTTGAAAGACACGAGACTTATCTTGTATTTTATGCACTCTCTGTGTCCGAATTTCCAGAAGCTCTCTATCTTATGAAGTGTTTTAGATTAGCCGGAAAATTTTGTATGTACATGCAAGAAGTATACGATCTAAGTGGAATATTCCATTATTCTCTTGATACAACAGAAACGAAATTTACAGAACTTCTCAGAAAGTTGGTTTATTATTACCAAATTAATAGAATTAATATACGTTTATCATATTTACATACCTAAGTTGTGGAGGTTTATCGTGCGTAAAAAATTAGTGTCGTTTCAAAGTTACATTTCGTACATTTTAAGCCTATAATTTGTAACGTACAAAACAATGTAAATTTGAGCTGTTTCTTATCTCCACAATAAGAAAATCCAATTTTACGTTTTTTACACAATGATATTTATGGAACAGTAATATATTATTGCATCGCTTGGAGAATGAAGTCAAGGTACGATGTGACCCTAGTGTAAACGCTGGGATACCCAGCTGTGCCGCATCTTGAATTTCCTTTTTCATATTTTCCCAATAGTAATGTTGTCGTATTCTTTGATAAGTTTTTGTTATTCCTTTGTGTCCTGCTACGCTTGATTCATGTTTTTCTCGTATTATGTTGTTCCTCGCTTCCACAGATGGGGTAATTACTTCCCCAGTGCAAATGCTGATGGTTAAGGTTTTTTCCATAAATATTTCCTTTAATTTTCTGATTGTATATCGCCAGGGTATTTCCTCCAAGTTTCCTTTGCTAATGCTGAACGAAGTTAACTGTTTTTCATTTACTACGTCTAATAGAGATCTTAGCGAGTTTAATAAATTTTCTGGTGTTATTGGAATATTTCTATTTTCCTTTATCGGTAGGAATACAATGTATTTTCCAGAATCGTAATTCAATCTTGCTTTTTCTAACATTAAATCTTCATAACGAGGTAATTTTCCCGTTTCCTTCATTTCTAAGGCTCCTTTATCTATCGGATTGCCATGTATATCTATAAATACTACTTTATGGTCATTTACTCTCGCAATTGAGTCTCGGGTTTCTGAAATTCTTAGTTCCGCAATTATCGTAGGTCTCGTGTCCTTTTCTCGTTGTTGAATTAGTTCTGGAATTACAGTGGAGGTCTCTTTTTCGCTTGTTGTATCCGTGCCTTCTTTTTCTCGATTGGTTATTTCTCTATCTGTACTTACATCGATTTCTGCTAATGCTTGGTCTAAATATTTTATGAGGGTTTCTTCTATTGTAAAATGTTTTCGGGTAAAACCCTTTCCTTGATTTTTAGAATCACTGGATTGAGGCAAGACGTGTGGTTTAGCTTCGAATATGGGAGAGTCTCCGGTTGACGTATCTATTTCGAATCTTTTTGAGACAGGATAGCGAATCGGTGAGACTTCCTCTCTCTTTCTGATTGGTAAACAAACTTCCGGAAGGTTCCTAGATAATGCGTCTGCGTTTGCGTTCGCCCTGCCTTCTTTGTATACAATATCAAATTCGAAGTCCGATAACTTTAATTTCCATTTCCAAATTCTTGAAGTAGGATCTTTGATAGAATGCATCCACACTAAAGGTTTATGATCGGTTACGATGGTAAACTTTCTTCCGTAAAGATACGGTCGGAAGTGCATTGCGCTGTAAACAATTGCCAGACACTCCTTTTCTATGGCAGAGTAGTTTTGTTCGGCGGGATTTAATAGCCTTGAGGTATACGCAATCGGCAAATCCTTACCGACTGGCCCTTGACTCAGTACACCGCTTATTGCATATCCTGATGCGTCTGTAGTAAGGTTAAAGGGTTTAGAAAAGTCCGGATATTGCAGGATCGGTTTCGTCACTAACGCTGTCTTTAAATTATTGAATGCGTTTTCTTGATTTTCTGTCCATTTAAAGGGAGTGTCTTTCTTTAATAGTTGTGTCAATGGTTTCGCGACCTTGGGGAAATCGGGTATAAATCTTCTGTAATATCCTGCTAGTCCTAGAAATTGTTTGATATTTTTCGCCCTCGTTGGTCGTGGAAATTTTGATACGGCTTCGACTTTCTTTGGGTCGGGTTTCACGCCATCCTCACTAATTATATGTCCTAAATAATTCACCTCGTGTCGTAAAACTTCGCACTTATCAGGTTGTAATCGTAATTTAGCTTTCCTCAGACTTTCCATTAATTTATTAAATTTAATTTCGTGTTCTTGGAGAGACGTGAAATAAATCACTATGTCATCCAGATAGACGAATAGTTCTATTCCTTGCAGACCAGATAATATTGAATTCATCAAACGTTGAAATGTTGCTGGGGCATCTTTTAATCCAAAGGGCATTCTTTTGAATTGAAAATGCCCGTATGGTGTCGAAAATGCAGTTTTGTGGGCATCTTGCTGTGACATACGGATCTGGTGAAAGCCCGATGCCAAGTCAAACGTAGAAAAATATTTTGCACTTCCTAATTGATCCAATATTTCTGTAATGTTGGGTAGTGGGAAGGCATCGCCAATCGTTTTATCGTTCAATTTTCTATAATCGATGACTAATCTCCAGCGCTTATTTCCTTGCGAATCGGGTTTTTGGGCACAATCCATAACGGGGAGTTATATGGAGATATTGATGGTTCCACTACGTCCGTATCTAGTAGTTCTTGGACCTGTCGATTTATTTCTTCTCGATGTATTGGTGGATATCGATACTGTTTAGTATTGATGGGTATATTATCCGTTGTAATTATCCTATGTTCCAGAACTTCGGTTGCTTCCAATGTATCTCCTGGAATATGAAACCTATCTTGATTATTACGAATCAATTTTTTAGCATTTTCCTTTTCTTCTTCGTTCAAATGTTCGAGACGCAGTAACTCATTTATTTTATCGTATCTACTTTCCTCCGATCTTAGAACTGTATTGCACGCTGTCCTAGGAAGCGGGGGGCGGGGGGATTTTCAAGTTCTTTAATTACCATCGTTGGTGTTGTAAATACGTAATCTCTCGAAGTAGTGTTTATTACTCTTATGTAACCTTTTCCTTTATGATTCCTCACAACTGCATTACCAAAATAGGTTCCCTTGTTCGGCTCGATTCTTGGAATAAATCCCTCTTTTATCTCTGGATTAGCGATATTAATCGAACACGTTATTGAACTTCGCTTCGGTAAAATTATTTTTTCTTTAGTATCGAAGGGAATATAAATATTTCCCCATCTGATATGTTTTCCCTCATAATCTAAACGAGCCTTAGAACCTGCAAAAAATTCGGATCCCAGGATTCCGTCTTGATCGATTAGCAATGAATCATCGACTACATGAAAAACAACCGGATGGCCCGCAACCTGTATTACCGTCTGCCCTAGGGAGACCAGGCTCGTTGCCGTAATTCCTCGCATTTCGATTGATTCCTTTTCGTCGATGATGGCTGAATCGAGTAAAGCAGGTTTCTTGATAATGTTGATTTCCGATCCAGAGTCTAATAATAAACTCGTCTTAGTCTTTAGATCTGGGGAAACTATTCGTGCAGTTGGGGTCGTTGGGGAATCGTTAAATTTTATTGAAATAATTCGGAGAGGTCGCCTTCCGAATCTGAATTCAACTCCTGATGATTTTCTTTCGCCGGTTGCTTGTGCTTCACTCTTTTCCTTTTGCCTTGAGATTCTGGATTCTCTGTCTGTGACTTCGTTTGGTTGTGGAATGACTCCCCCACAATATTTAGTGGTTGTTCGCTCTAATACTAAAAAAAAAAAAAAAAAAAAAAAACAAGAAAAAGTAATCTGTAATATACCCACAGTGACGTTTTGCGTATCTGCAATATATCCACTGTGATGTCTCATATATCTGTAATATACCCACAGTGACGTTTTGCGTATCTGCAATATATCCACTGTGATGTCTCATATATCTGTAATATACCCACAGTGACGTTTTGCGTATCTGCAATATATCCACTGTGATGTCTCATACATCTGTGATATACCCACAGTGACGTTTTGCGTGTCTGCAATATATCCACTGTGATGTCTCATACATCTGTAATATACCCACAGTGACGTTTGCGTATTTGCAATATATCCACTGTGATGTCTCATGTATCTGTAATATACCCACAGTGACGTTTTGCGTATCTGCAATATATCCACTGTGATGTCTCATACATCTGTAATATACCCACAGTGACGTTTTGCGTGTCTGCAATATATCCACTGTGATGTTTCATACATCTGCAATATACCCATAGTGATACACCCAACGTAGCAATATGATCCAACCAACTGAGATTCATCAGTGTACGAAATCGAACATGATCTGTCGTGTCATTACGGTCTGGCGACTCACAGAACGCAACTAGCACTTTGAATACAAATTATAACGCTACAAATTCTTGTTCTCTTTTAGTTTTGTGTTGTCAAGCCTCCGAACGAAATTTTGTTATTGCACTGGACCCTTGACTTGCTTGGACATTTAGTTAAATCGTAAATAATGTCAGTTGAATCTAATGAAAGAAAACACGATATTTTAGTTACACACGAGGACGTGTGATAGTCAGGAAGGCCGTGTCGGAGATGAAAGAACAGCGGAGCCTTTGGAATTTTGGATAATCCCGCAACATTGTAACCTAGAGTCTACTATAGCTGTAATTGAACAATTGTAGTTATTCAACCCGATTGTAATTGTTCGAGAGTCGTGATAATGAGCTTGGGCTCGAGGCGACAGTCAGTCGCCGAACGTAGCCGCGGTCACGGGATGAACGTTTTGCCTAACAAGGTATGGAGTAATTCTATAGCTCTCCTTAAAAGAAATATTCGGGGCGACACGAGACAATAAACATTCCAACGGTTTCTGTCCCGTGGCTCGCCACGTGCAGACCCTATTCTTCGAGTAAGATGATTGCCAGATGTCGATGCGTCTCCGCAGGACATGTTCGGCTAGCCCGAGAGCCCGTTATAAATCTTAAGGTTTAGTTAACTAAAGTCCTTCAAACAGACAAACAGTCTTTGTCCCAACTACGGGAAGATAGGGGAGACATATTTTTCAACTAGTGGCGTCTCCCACTAGCAACTTTCCCTCGAGGGCGGCTAACATCCTTTTCTAACCACCGATATGGAGATTGACCAATTAGCAGCAACGCCAATTTCCCTTACTTTCTGAACGAAGGCTTTTCTCGACGAATCCGATGATCTCGTGTCCTTAGACACACCCCATTATAGTTTTCCTCTGTGGCATCATCGGGACAGGAAAGGCATTCTCGTTCGCGATCTCAATGATGAGAGGAGTAACCCTTTACGACCAGTGAATATCACGCATCCGACTTAGATTTTGTGAGTACGTTCATCTATCATCCCGTCGACCGCGGATTCGTTATTGAACCTAGGATCATTGTCATTAGTTTCTCGAGTACCTAACTACCACGGTTACTTCTACGGTTCTATAATAATCGTATTTGCACTAGTCAATGTCTTCTCTATTGCACAACGACAACGTGTAACCCAAACGAAGATTCGTTTCACGCCCCTAACCCTAATTCTAATGTGCGCTCCGACATATATATATACTCGAAAACAAGGTACATTTGTGATATTTATTCCTATTGATGATATATACTTATATATTTATAAGAATAAAACAAATCTCATTTATACTACTTACCAATACGTACGCATATATGTATATAATTACAATCCAAGTAGTATTCATAATATTTATTTTCACTGATAACAAGTACGTAAAACCTAAAATAAAACAAAGGTTTTAACAATAAAAAAAAACAGAAAAAAAAGAAAAAGGGGAAGAAGAAAAAAAAAGAAGAAAAAAAGGAAAGAAAAAAAATATAATATTGTTAGGGAAGTGATACATTCACACTGTACATGAGAGTGTGTGTGTAAGGGCCAGAGAGCGTCAAGGTCTTAGTGGAGACAAAAGACTGTTGCCAGATGTTAGAAGAATCTAGGATAGTCGGCTGGCGACCAGCGTGCGTGCAAGACGTTCTTCAGAGAGTAATGTAGATGTATAACTGTTGTGTGGGAAATATAGGCAATAATTTGTATTCCCAAATCCTCGAATTTCCTTAACAAATATATATATAAATATAAAACTTTCTTTTTCTATAAAAGGTTATTCCTATTTCTGATAAACTCGAGAAATGAAAACATTATACCATGATACACTGGCACAAAGATACACCACACAGAAGAAACTAATAGAGAACGCTTTAAGCTTGGCAAACTTACCGCCCGACGAATTTGCATACACCATAACCAAAACCCAGGACACATGGCTTTGATCGCAGGAGAAGCGGTCCATATAGTCAAATGCATTCCGGTACAAGTAAAGGTACGACATACAACAAAATGCTACTCGAAACTACCCGTTTGGCAAAGGAATCGCACCACAGGAACTCCGCCCGGACGTGCGCCAAACGTGGCGATATTCAGCACCATCGTCGTTGGCCACGAGCGGAATATATACCCAAAAGACCTCGATGCACTACGGGACCACGTCATGTTCCTGGCAGAAAATCTGCAGTCTTGAACGTATTGGCCAGAGGAGCAACAGGAAAAACAATCGTCCCTGGAACAGTAAACATCCTGGGAATGATGGACAAAACACATTAACGACAATAGCGAAAAATACCGTATCAAGCTTATGGACTGGTTTTATGGAATTTGGAACTGTCAGTGCAGCAATATTTGGAATACTCGCAATATTTAAACTAATCAAGACAATAATAGATATAGCCGCACACGGATACCAGTTACGTGAAACTTACGAATGTGGAATCGCCCTATTAGGAGCAATATGCGGCTCAGTCACCCACCCGCTACTATACCTCAAAAGAAGACGAAATATCGATGATCAAACAGCACAACCTCAAGGGATATCGATAACACCGGTAGTCACTCAACTACCAACGACATCTACGTCCGCCTTGAGCGAACTCAGAGATACCATCAGTCAAATTTCCTTTGGAAATTTGAACTCCAATGGCGGGGGTGTCACGTCCCGCGCTCCGCACGCGCCGTAACAAGAACAAGAAAACCATTCTATACAAAACACGCGAATAAGGATTTGAATGCACAAACGAACACACGGCACTACGAAACGAAAAGAAGGATTAACAAAACGAGGGCGATTAACGGATCCAACCAATAAACAAAATACATATACACACAATTCTAAATAAACCAGGAAATAAGAATAACTACAAAAGGGAAAATAATTGAAACGCCAGGAATATATATATATATATATATATATATATATATAAATATATTTCAATCAATCAATTTGGAGAGTTACATATAAATATAAACATATATGCCGAACTTGTAATAACCTAGTAAATATTAGAGACAGTGCTTCCAATACTATGCAATAAATACAATATTATCAATTTATGAAATATAAATATACATGAAGTCAAAAACTAATAGATTAACGAATACATAAAACATACAATATTGTATTATTAAAGAAATGAAGGTTACATTGTCAGAAACATATATATATGTGTGCGCATTCTATCAAATCGATAATCTAAGATACATACTTAAAACTAGCCTACATTCCGGTAAAGAATTATAAAATAATAACTATATTACGGAACATGCATGTCTATATATAAATATATAAATTATATTCTAAACTAAACTACTATTAATGTATGCGCATTCTACATTATTGATTCAAATCGATAATCTAAGATACATACTTAAAACTAGCCTACATTCCGGTAAAGGATAAATAAATAATTGACATTTCATTTCGTATGAATACTACACTGCCAGGAGAAATATGCATATGAATACGTATACTTATATATATATATGTATGTGTGCGCGTATGTTTTATATTATCGAATACTCTATAAAATAAACTACTCAAAACAATAAATAACGCAATCGAAGAATTACAAAACATTAGCCATATTAAAATGACACACAACATAAATATATATATATACGTATATTCACACGAACAAGACTTTTGTCACTTTAAAACAATATTAATAAATAAATGTTCTAATTGCGGTAGAATAAGGAAAAACGAGCGGCAGACGGAAAATTACTTCGATATCAAGCAAAACTAAAGACCCGTCACTATAACTTTACTGATGACATTTATGAGCAGCCATGTTAGATTTACACGCGTATGGCGACAGGAATATTAGGGATTAATGGAAATCAGTCGCGAGAAGTAAATCGTGAAAACACATTGTTAACACTTTTCTTTAATAAAATCTGTGCGCAACTACAAATGTAAAAAATATATATATGTCGGAGATGAAAGAACACCGGAGTCTGTAATTGAACAATTGTAGTTATTCAATCCGATTGTAATTGTTCGAGAGTTGTGATAATGAGCTTGGGCTCGAGGCGACAGTCAGTCGCCGAACGTAGCCGCGGTCACGGGATGAACGCTTTGTCTAACAAAGGTATGGAGTAATTCTATAGCTCTCCTTAAAAGAAATATTCGTGGCGACACGCGACAGTAAACATTCCAACGGTTTCTGTCCCTTGGCTCGCCACACGCAGACCCTATTCTTCGAGTAAGATGATTGCCAGATGTCGATGCGTCTCCGCAGTACATGTTCGGCTAGCCCGAGTGTCCGTTATAAATCTTAAGGTTTAGTTAACTAAAGTCCTTCAAACAGACAAACAGTCTTTGTCCCAACTACGGGAAGATAGGGGAGACATATTTTTCAACGAGCGGCGTCTCCCACTAGCAACTTTCCCTCGAGGGCGGCTAGCATCTTTTTCTAACCACCGATATGGAGATTGACCAATTAGCAGCAACGCCAATTTCCCTTACTTTCTGAACGAAGGCTTTTCTCGACGAACCCGATAATCTCGTATCCTTAGACACATCCCATTATAGTTTTCCTCTGTGGCATCATCGGTACGGGAAAGGCATTCTCGCTCGCGATCTCATTGATGAAAGGAGTAACTCTTTACGATCAGTGAATATTACGCGTCCGACTTAGATTTTGTGAGTACGTTCATCTATCATCCCGTCGACCGCGGATTCGTTATTGAACCTAGGATCATTGTCATTAGTTTCTCGAGTACCTAACTACCACGGTTACTTCTACGGTTCTATAATAATCGTATTTGCACTAGTCAATGTCTTCTCTATTGCATAACGACAACGTGTAACCCAAACGAAGATTCGTTTCACGCCCCTAACCCTAATTCTAATGTAAACCCGACATATATTATAATTCTATATTGAAAAAAATATGAAATTAACATGATATATACATTACTACATAAGTTATATATAAAATATGTATATTATACCCTTGCCTACTGACTGATATGAATTTCTTTCGGTCTCGAATGCGTTAAAAGAGAGCGCAAAGAAGTCGAAATTACTTATTGTAATTAGTAAAACGACCTGAGTGGCAGACAGATACAAGAAAGAAGGAATATTATATTAGCGGCATTTTTATAGGCATTATATAGGGTTTCGATCGCATAATTAATCAGTATCAACTTACCAGTCTTTAACGGAAGGACAAAAAGAAGAGCAGACGGCACACAGACCGCAATCATGATCATTTTCAAGTAGAATCTCAAACTGCCGTACATCTTCGAAAACTTCGTTAGTCGTAAGGGATCAAAGGATGATGTCCGCGCTGCGGAAAATAGATGAGAAGCGGCTATTTCAACAACCACCGTGTAGGTACTGCACTAACCAGAAGTATCTGCGACAGAAATCAGAATACACTCGTTTTCGCATGGTTGGATCAATTTCGCGTGGGACTAACCTGATTGAACCTAACGCGGGATAATTGCTCAACTCACGGCTTTAACCAGCCCGCTTGATTCTCTGTAAATGCTTGAAATTGACGCTTGGATTCTTTCCAGATTAACTAGCTTTGCCCCTCCCTCCCTTTATCTATTTTCTTAGATCGACTTAGACTGCCACAACATATTATCTTTCTTCTTTTCTTTTCTTTTGATCTTTTAAAGCCCTAAATCGCTGGCTATTTTGTATACTATATATTTTGTACACTCAATTACTCTGTAAGTCATAAGTACATATGTTTTACAACGTTATTTGTCATATTTCAGTTAAACCCCAGAAAAGCCAGAAATATATTTTCAGCATATTTTAACGCGCCCCTGGCAAAGATCTCAAAAACGAGTTGCGGCACAATTTAAAGCGACAAATAGTATCGCGTGTCTCGTTGTGGTAACACACGGTTCGCCAGTTTTTTTTTTTTTTTTTTTTTTTTGATATCGGTGACTGCCATATTCTCTTGAGTTTCCAAATCGTAAAGAATCTTTCCCCAGGGATTGGTCAACTGTGTATGTCCCCATGCGACGTAACTTGCTTAAGGAACACGAGCCGGTGATATGCAGGCAACGTATAATTGATTATCATTCGCTCTGGAACGCTGAAGTAATGACCAGTGCAGTGGTCCAGTGGTCATATTGAATGCCGCTGGATATATCAGCATTTGGCAACCTAACCCAGAGAAGCAGGAAATATGAAGCCACCGAATACCAATTAACTTCGTAGTTGCACGGTTCACATTCCATCATTTCTGAATATGCGAGGACAGTCCTCTTATTGTGCTTTTAATTCTTTTATTTGTTTCATTTTCAGCAAATATACTGGTTTTTTAAATTAAGCTTCTTTTTATACAGAGTTACAGATTATATTAATTTTATATAGAATATATTTAAGAAAGATATTTAATTTTTTGCTAGTTAAGTATTGATCGATTAAGTTACTGTACCTTTGTTCCGATAAATGCGTGCCATTTCCTCGAATCTAATATCATAGCAAATGCCAATACCTATTTTGCAGCCCTTCACATCGAAAGTCGTTAGGGAGTTACCAGGACTGAGTGAATCACTCTCTCGAAAAGTAATCTTATTAGGAATGTCGATGTCGAATAGATGTACCTAATAACATAAAAATGTAGTCGCTAATTCTATTGCTGCAACTTTTGTAATTTAATATCAAAGTTACCAACTCCTAAACTTTAATTATTTTTTATTTAATAACTGACAGCGTTTTTATCACTTTCTTTTATTAAAAAATCTTATCATTTAATAATGTTTAAAAAGGAGAAAAAATAAGTATAATAATATTTTAAGTATGTGAAAAATTTATACAACAACAAACACATTACAACAAAAATGGGCGTTTCCCGTATCATAACGTATTTTATAAACCGTAAATTATAGAATTGGTTATAGTATACGTATGTGCATATGTATATTCCTAAATTATTCCTAGATAGAGTCACTTTCTTCACCCCAATATTTTCAAATTCAAAGCCATAAAGGAATATATTACTTACCTTTCGGTGTCTTGCTATCAAAGACCTGCAACGGGCAAGATTTGAGCGATACGTTTAGTACCAATATCTCTTATAGTACAGGTATAGTACAGGTATTGTACAATTTATCGCCCTCTATTTCAGGCATCGTACCACCAACTACATAGATGTTGTTTTCTTTAGCTGCGTTCGATGAAGCAACGCTCGTTTCACCATCAGGAATACTCTCGGCGTATTTTGGAAAGTACTCTGCATTGCAATATTTCAATTAATGAAAAATAACTGTCTTTTGTTCCAACCATAAATTAAATTGAAATGTTTGTCAGTTTTTTATTTTTTAAATTATTAAAATAACTAAGTTTTATATTTCGACTTAATTAAATATGCAATTACTTAGCTAATAGAATATATAATAAATTGTTTCTACAGGTTCAAAATGAAAAATGAATATTTAGAAATATTTAATTACGACAATGCTATTTGTGTTAGCATCAGTGGCTTGTTACTCAACGACTTTGCTAGTACTTTTTGAAACATAAAGTTAGTTTTCAATTAACACTTATACTAGAGGCGGAATTATAAATGCAAAATAATTGATAATACTAATTTATAAGTACCTAATTATTAGTATCTTAAAAAATATATTTATACAAAAATCACGATAATCATGAAAATGGGGAAATCCTATGTTCTCGACTCAATTCACAATTTATTTTGTATATTAATTAGATTCCACGCTTATCAGTACGTACTCACTGGCGACATCGAGAAAATGTATCGGCAATTCCTCGTACGACCAGAGGATCGGAAATATCAAAGGATATTATGGCGCAGCGCGAGTGGAGAAACAGAAACATATGAGCTTAACACCGTAATACTCTTATCATAGAAATAGAAGCAGTCCTCAATTCCCGCCCGCTAACTTCTATCTCCACCGATCCAAATGATCTCCTAGCCCTCACTCCCGGACATTTCCTCATTGGCGATTCATTAATGTGCTTACGTGATCGAGATTTCAGGGACATTCCATCGAACCGACTCTCCAAATGGCAGCATATCCAACAGCTAAAACAACATTTTTGGAACCGCTGGCATAAGGAGTATTTGAACGAGCTAACCAACCGCAATAAATGGAGCAAGGGTGGACACAGCATCCAAAAGGGCACAATCGTCATCCTCAGAGAGGACAACGTTCCCTCCATGCATTGGCCTCTGGGCCGAGTTATCAAGGTTCATCCAGGTGTCGATGGTGTTGTCACGTAAAATAACAAAATAAAAAAGGAATTTGAGGTAAAAAAATAAAAAAAGAAAACTTTATTTTTTTTTCTAACATCAATACACTTTACAATCTACTTCCGAACTCTAGGCGTGACTTTTTTAAGACTGACTCTTATGATTTTACTTTCGATCGGATCCGATTACTTTCTTTTGTCATCCCTCAACATCCCCACCGTCCATGCATTTGCTAGGCGTCCGCGATCGTTGCCACGTGCTCTTTCTTCTAGAACCTTCGGTGGAAGGACCGTTGGGATGTTGATGGTTCATTAGGCACTTCAGCGATATACATTGTCGCTGAGTGCTTTATCTCTCTCGTCAGTCCGTCGGATTTGAAGTATGCCGGTCGTGACATACCCCCCTGGTTAGATTGATCTTGGTCCTCTAAGATCGTAGTAGAATGGAATTATTTAAATGTAGATCAAAAGATATGTTTACGCTTTTTTTTCAGGGATCGCTATGAATTGATTTTCTGCATGTGATGGTACAAAAGTTATTTCGTTAATCTTAAATATAGCAATTTTACAATATTTGTTAGTGTTCGAGAAGCTAATAATTTCAGAGGCGTAATCATGTTGTAGTTTTCGATCGTGAATTGGTTGGGTTTGTTTACAAAGCGTAATTCCTATCCCGTGAATTTAAGGCAACTAATTAAGGGTATTGTTACTAGTGCTAGGGTCAGCATTATCCTGAAAAAAGTACGCTTTCAATCGGTTACCATGTATCTTTTTCTTAGCATTGTCGATAGAAATAATGTAATAAGGAGTTTTCACATCGTTAATCCTGTAGGATCCTAACCATTCAATGTCCAATTTATCTCTTTTATGGTCGTTGTGAATTAAAACAAAGTCTCCTTTCCTAAACACAGTCTGAGTTTTAACAATCTTTCTTTCTTGGTCTCGCTTGTATCGTTGCTTATTCTGGATAAGTGTTTTGTGAGCTGTTTCCCAATATTTATTCAACTGTTTTTGCCAAAGTGAGTACATATCATCATAGGTAAGTGTGGGAAATTTGGATATTGCGGAAGGTAAGTTAGCTTTTCGCCCAAAGGTCAATTCAAAGGGAGAGAATCCTGTTCCTTCATGTTTCGCGGTGTTGTACCCTAAACAAATGAAATTAAGTACTTCATCCCATTCTTTGTCATTGTCGTGTAATGCAGTACGAATTAAATCTTTAACTGAGGCATGCGTTCTTTCGAGGGATCCGTTACTTTGTGGGTGAAATGAAGTTGTTTTGATGTGTTTGATTTTAAAAGCTTCTTCAAATGTCGTCATTAAATCACTAACAAAATTTTGTCCCTGATCTGTTAGGATCGTTTTTGGTGCCGAAAATATGTAAATATAGTGTTCAATGAGCGCGTTAATTATGGATTCAGTTCGTTGCGTTTTAAGGGGAACTAGTATCAGATATTTCGTAAGTTCATCGTGTATTGAAAGTATGTATTAGTTTCCGCGTTTGGTTTTCGTCATCGGTCCTATGATGTCCATAGCGATTTTGTCGTTAGGGTTAAGTGGCGTGTCTGAGATTTGTGGGGATTCTTTGGGTCTGATACGTGTTAGTTTCTCCTTTTGACATGTGTCGCATGTTTTCACAAAGTTTTCTACTCTTTCTAAAAGTCCGGAAATTTTGAATTTATCCTTGATCCGTTGATACGTTTTCTGTATCCCTAAATGTCCTACGGTGTCGTTATGGTTTTCCTTTATTGCTTGTATTATTTCGTTTTCGTCTAGTTTTAAGATGGGATTAGGTGCATAAGTAATTTTCTTGTACGTGTCGTTAAAATATATTAGCGTGAGTTTAATCTGTGTTTTCTCTAATTCAGTGAAATCGCTATTTCCTATGCCGATTTTTGTTGTATCTTTAAGAATTTTGTAAAGTCTTCTGATCCAAAGTGTCTCGTCGTATTCTCCTAAGTCGTTTCGAGTTAATTGGTAAAATGTTTGGTCATTTGGTTTAATTTCTAAGAGTTTCGGATTCTCGTTGTTATCTTTCCATGCGTTGAATGAATTAGTATGATCAATTACTAGGTCGAGGTTAACTACTTCGTCGCGAGTTACTGCGTGAACTCTAGATAAAGCGTCTGCAGCTGTGTTATCTTTACCCTTTGTATATTCGATTTCATAGTCATATTCTTCGAGTCTAAGTCTCCAACGAATCAGTCTGCTAGAAGGGTCTTTGCAATTGTGTAGCCACTTAAGAGCTTGGTGGTCGGTTCGAATAATGAAGCGCCGTCCTAACAAATATTGTCTTAATCTTTTCACGGCCCATACGATGGCTAAGAGTTCCTTTTCTGTCGTGGTATAGTTTCGTTCGGGTGGATTCAGTGTTCTTGAAATGTAACAACAAGGATGACCGTCTTGCGACAGTATTGCTCCTAGTCCTTCGTTACTTGCGTCGGTAGTTAAGGTAAAGGTTTTGTTAAAGTCTGAATAAGCTAATATTGGGAAATTACAGAGTTTGTCTTTTAAAGTATCAAAGCTAATCTGGTGTTTGTCAGTCCAATGGAATGGTGTGTCCTTTTTTGTTAAGTCTGTAAGGCTTTTCGCGATTTTGGAAAAGTTTCGAATAAATTTGCGATAATAACCTGCTAAACCTAAGAATGATTTCACGTCCGTGGCATTGCGGGGTAATCGAAAGTTTTTTACAGCGTCTAATTTCTTGGGGTTTGGTTTGACTCCTTCGGATGAAACTACATGGCCTAAGTATTCTAATTCCGGTTTTATGAATTCACATTTGTCCGGTTGCAATTTAAGTCCTAATTCTCTGAGTCTCTGAAATACTATCGTGAGGTTTTCGTTATGTTCTTGAATCGTTTTTCCGAATATCACTATGTCATCCAAATAAACAAAGCAGTATTTTCCTACAAGTCCAGCTAAGGCTCTGTCCATTAATCTTTGATAGGTGGCGGGTGCGTTTTTAAGTCCGAATGGCATTCGATTGAAATGAAAATGTCCTTGCGGTGTCGAAAAAGCGGTAAATTTTTTAGATTTCTCGTTCATTGGAATTTGATGGAATCCTGAGGATAAATCAAGTGCCGAAAAGAATTTTGCGTTTCCTAGTTGTGTTAAAATGTCGTCTATATCAGGTAAAGGGTAAGCGTCTTGTTCTGTGAGTTCATTTAGTTTCCTGAAATCGATAACTATCCTCCATTGCTGTTTTCCTGAGGCGTCTAATTTTTTCGGAACTACCCATACCGGAGAGTTATAAGGGGATTCGGATTCTTCTATAATATTTTTCTTCAACATGTCTCCTATTTGTCGCGAAATCTCGTCACGGTGACATTCCGGTGGTCTATACGATCGTGTGTTAATAATTTTGTCTTTGGTTAACGAAATTGTGTGCTGAGTTAAATTAGTACAGGGTAAAAGATCGGTTTCTAAATTAAAGATGTCAATATAATGGAGGATAATCTTTTCGATGGATTCACGGATTGGTTTTTCAATGTGATCTGTTCTCACTAGGCTTTTTAGTTTTGATACGTTGAAAAAGTCATGAGAATTTTGAATATTGCTAGAAATTTCAATGTTTTGCTCACCAGTGTTGATAAAACATACTTTAGTTGGTTTGCCTTCCAAATAGATTGTTTGAACTCTGTTTTCTCCAGGAGTCAAATGTATTGGTTTCTGAAATAAAATGGTTTTGTCGTTTAATCGGATTTTGTCATTGGATATTGAATAGTTATACTTCTCTAAACATGGTAGCCCAATGATTCCGTCTTCGATAATAGGGAAATTGTTCGGTACTATGTGAAAAATGTGATTTTGTCCAAAAATTCGTTTCGTTACGTATTCGTTAGTTTCGTATTTGTCTCGTCCCATAGAAAATTTTTGTTTAGGCCCTATTTGTAACGCGTTGACAGTTTTGTTACGTTTCACCAGGTTTATCCCTGCTCCTGTGTCGACCAGAAATACTCGCTCTTCGGTTCGGGTTGACAAAGGTATTGCGAGTAATCTTCCCGTGGCGATGTTGACTCGTATGTCTCGTACGGTTCGTCCATCTCCTGGTTCGATGTTGTTTCTTGTATTTCGTCCCATTCCTGAACTGCCTGAATCCTTGCGGGTGGTCGATCGCGTTGGCTCGGTGGTAGAAAATTTTGACACTTGTTGGCAATGTGTCCCAGCTTTCTGCACTTGAAGCACTTCATCTGCGCGCGTTCAGCAGGTGATCTATTTTCTACTTGGTTAAATGTAGCAGGTTTCTGAGCTACTGGCGTGTTAGGCGATCTTGATGGTACATTTGATCGTCTTACCTGCATATGCTGGTTGTCGGGGCGATTACTAACCGAAGGTAAGCGATTATATGACCAATTATGTTGTCGTTCTTCTCGCAAGTAGCGTTCTACATCGGCTGCCTTTTTTTCAGCTTCCGGAAGATTCAAGGGTTCACTGCTTAATAGTATTCGCCCTATGTCGCGTCTGAGTCCCTTTAGGTACACACGAACAGTCTTCTTCGTGATTTCTTCAGTCATAATTTTACATGTTAGTGGTTGTGGGTACTCATTGGTTACTGCGTACAGCAAACGGTTGAGTATTCTTCTAAACCGAATATTAAAACTTTGCACTGATTCCTCGCGTCCCTGTCTCAACTCTCGTAATTGTTCTTGGTACTCATCCGAAGTCACTTGTGCTGCTAAGTTATTTCTCAGTGCGTCGTACAGATCACTGTAACACTCAATAGGAATATTGCGAATACTTTGGGCTGCTTTCCCTACGATTTTTTTCCACTTTTATTGCTTTTAGCAATAGATCTTGCTCCATACAGCGATCCTTCATACTTCTCATTTCTTTGATGAAGTCTTCAACTCCTACATCATCATCTCCGTTGAGCGTTGGGATGTAGCGTATTGCATCCTTAGCTCGTAGAGTGGGAAGAGCGGGCGGAAAATAGCCTCTTTCTTCCACCTCGGGTTGTTCGATGTCGAGGTGGACAGGTGGGGTGTCTGGAGCTGCTAACCCTGACAGTTTGCGTGCTTTTGCCATATTCACGGTGCGATTGATTGCTGTCGACGCACTTTCATTGTCTTCGGTGATAATGGAAGCAAATTCATCGGTCGCAGGGGATCCGAACCCAGTCCGTAGCGCTGCGACGGTTTTTCCGAGATTCTCGATTTCTGCTGCCCTGTGTCTGTTCTCTTCGTCATTTTGCATAGACAAACGTAACATTTCCTCTCGTAAAAGGGCAATGTTCTCGTTCTGTTTTTGAATACTGTCCCATATTGCTCGCAACATTGGGTCAATTGAGGTTGAAGTTTGAGATTCGTTTGCCTTAGACATTATTGCGCTGATTTATAATTTTCAGACGAAGACGAGTCTTGGCTACTGAAGCTAAATTTTCTTTCACGGTAACGTACAAAGGAATTCAGTTTACCTTTTATTGTTACTTCACTTGGTTCGCGATAGTTACTTTGTTGTTGCGGATGACCGTAGTCCCAAATAATTCGATCTTCCGTAGATGATGAATGTCTTTTGGTTTCCGAACAAACACTTTTCACTATCCTGGCAGGATCGCCAAAATGTCACGTAAAATAACAAAATAAAAAAGGAATTTGAGGTAAAAAAATAAAAAAGAAAACTTTATTTTTTTTTCTAACATCAATACACTTTACAATCTACTTCCGAACTCTAGGCGTGACTTTCTAAGACTGACTCTTATGATTTTACTTTCGATCGGATCCGATTACTTTCTTTTGTCATCCCTCAACATCCCCACCGTCCATGCATTTGCTAGGCGTCCGCGATCGTTGCCACGTGCTCTTTCTTCTAGAACCTTCGGTGGAAGGACCGTTGGGATGTTGATGGTTCATTCATCATCACTTCAGCGATATACATTGTCGCCGAGTGCTTTATCTCTCTCGTCAGTCCGTCGGATTTGACGTATGCCGGTCGTGACATGCTCTTCGGGCCATACGTTTTATGATACAAGACCAGCAAAATGATCAATGTGTAATTTTACATATCTTACATTTTTTCCAAATGAAATATTGTTTTTATTAAACGTTTAAAACCTCAGGCAACATTTATTTCATCTGATTTCAGTTTTACAAATATATATCTATAATACATATCTGTATAAATTACGGTCTGGTTATATCAAACAGGGACCGACACTCGTTAGGGAAAACTGCCCAAAAATTGAATCGTAAAAACCAATATGAAAGACAACAAATTTCTCGTTCTGCGGAACAAATAGAAATGAGCAGAGTATCTTTATCTTTATCTGAGACATTCAAAGCGTATCACGCATACGCTAAACCTGAAGAAAACTTTCTTGTCTTCCATGTTCATTTTTCCCTTTCCATTTCCGAACGGTTTCTTCTATATTTATTTATATGTTCGTGATTGATGCTATTGACAACATACAACTAAGAGGAAATACGAATAGTAATAGATAGATGTATAATTCATTATGCAATTTTATAGAATTAAATCTTATTTATCTTCAGATATAAAAACTATATTTACCAGCTGAAACACTAACGCATATGCAGTATAATATAATCTACTTAACAATCTCGTTTTAGTTATAATATGTGATTAATTCTTTTGCTATTTCGCTATAAACAGTTTCTTGTGCATACAATATTTTTTTATAGTATTCTAATATATTGTTAGATATTATAAAGAAAGTAAAATACAGTTATTGAAGTTTGGGAACATTCAATGTTAACCTTGCTTCAAAAAATAATCTTTCGAATGAATGGGGAATAGATTTTTAGTATTATAGTTGGTATAATGTCATCATTGTTTACAATGTGTTAGAGTTGAAGAAATGAGACAAATTAATATTTCAGAAGCAAATTCAATATTTAAATGATGTTATTTTAAAATGGCAGATGATATGAATGTTCTTTTTATACGAGGAAATGGAAACGTATGTATGGTAATGGAAACGTAATGGTTTTAACATTATTTTAGTACAAGATTTTAGCATAATAGTAATTAACAGTATCCACTACCTTTTAGTCAATTTTTGAAAAATGACATATATGATAATTTGCAATAGTTTGATAATAAAATACTTGTATCAATATTAATAACGTATAATTTGCTATCTCAAAAGGATACAGACACAGCCAATGATAATGTTTGGGATGATAGTGCATTAATAGAAGCATATGATAAAGCAATAAATTTAGCAAAAGAAGAAGTTATCAAGCGAATGGGAATGGATGTTGGAAATTCTCAACCGAAAGAAAACCTACAAAATCTTAAGCAGCCTAAACACGCAAGTAAATTACACAAGGTTGTGATTTTGATAGAATATTACTAAATTTGATACAGAATATTATTAAATATATTGATTAAGAAGCAAATTATTTTATTTTGCTATTTACTTATATTTATTTGTATACACATCTTTTCTCTATAGAAATGGATCATAGGAGCACCTTATCGTGCAATATACTCAGAGGATGGAGAAATTTATGAAGCTATAATATCAAAAATTTACGAAAACAATGGCACGTGTTGAAGTGGTTAACACTTCTAAGAAAACTCTACATCTGGTCTTTTTTAGTTTTCTCAAGCACTGAAGCCATCGACAGCGTGTAGACAAAAGACTGCGACGAAGTCAGGCCATAAACAGTAGACAGGCGACGTTGGCTTCGGGGTTTTTCAGTTATTAGGTAACACAGCTAGCGTGCGGATCTGGACCAGCTCAAATTGTATTTTTACTTATTACACTTCTATTTAAATATATTTTCTACCTTACAATTTATCCACGTGTTTTCTCTGTTTACACACCGAATAACCTCAACAGGTTATGGGCCCAGAGCTGTAAATTGCAAGGTAGCAACGTGAAGTGAATAAACTGTTAAAGTGTTGTGCTTAGTAAAATAAGGGATAGTGCTAAAATGGAATCAGCAAGTGCGAAGGTCGAGATGTTACGCGGCGAAGAAAATTGGCTCCAGTGGCGTTTTGTTATGCGTACACTTTTGGAGGAAGATGACGACCTGATCAACGTGTGTGAAGGGAATTTGTGTCATCCAGGTAACAGCGCGGAGAAAGAAATCGCTCGTGGAAGATTTTTGAAAGCAGATCGATTAGCGAGAAAATTAATCGTGACCTCAGTAGAAAAGAAACCGTTGGATCTTCTTTTATGTTGCACGACAGCACATGAAATGTGGAAAAAGCTGAATACGGTATATGACATGAAGTCGGATGAGAATTTAAATATGGTCCAGAAGCAGTTCTTCGATTTTGAATGGGAAGAATCTGAAAATGTCTCTTACAACCTATCAAAGTTGGAACTCATAGCGGCGAAGATGAAAGTCCTTGGGAGTGAAATTGGCGAGAAAATGCTGATAACACGCATTTTATCGGTGTTACCAAACAAATTCGATCATTTTCACAGTGCGTGGGATTCCGTGGAAGAAGAATAGAAGACCTTAGACAGGCTTAGTACCAGGCTGATGACGGAAGAAATTAGATGGAAGGAAGACGACCAGGAAACATCGGTGGCACTGGTAACAAAAGGTAATAATTATGAAAGGGAACAGCAGAAGCAGTGAAGTAAACGTGAATACGAGAAACAAGGACCAAGTTGCTTTAACTGTGGAAAAGTTGGCCATCTAAAGAAGGATTGCTTTAGATGCTTTATATGAAAAAGGAAAGGCCACACCAGCAAAAACTGTTTTAAAAATAACAAAAGAAGCAACAGTAGAGACAACCAGGAACCTAGAAACCAAAATCGGGATCACAGCGGAATTGGTCTATTAGGAAGTACCTCAGCGATACAAACGGCAAACCCTGATGTTTGGATAATCGACTCAGGAGCTACGGATCACATGACAGGACGACGGGAATGGTTCAGCGTTTTCGAAGAATTCGATAACACGGTGAAGATAGAGATCGGCGATGGTACGTTCATGGATGCGTGCGGCAAAGGAAAAATCAGAGTAGAGACTTTTGTGGACGGCAAATGGGTAACATGTACAATGAACGATGTTCTATACGTACCAGGTATGAAAAGAAATCTGTTTTCGATTAGATCTGTCGCAAGAAGGGGCATAGATTTTTGTATTTCAAAGGAAGGGACCAATTGCATATTTTTACAAAATCAGAAAATAATAGCAAGAGGTTCTGTTATCGGAAATTTGTATAAAGTAGATATGCGAGTTATCATACCGTCAGTTTGTAATTTTAGCAATAGAGCGGAGTCAAACGCGGACACATTGCAGTTATGGCACGAACGGCTATGTCATCAGAACATCAGACATGTTAAAGAATTCTTAAAGAATTCAAATATGAAAGTTGTAGAGGATAATAACTTTTTCTGTGAAGGTTGCGCGTACGGGAAACAGCATAGATCGAGTTTTCACGAGAAAATCAATCGGGCGACTAAACCTCGCGAAATTATTTATACGGATGTATGTGGACCTATGGAAGTCGAGTCATTAGGCAAGAAACTGTATTTTCTGACATTTAAAGATGATTTTTCAAAATTCACAAAGATTTACTTCTTACGACGTAAGTCAGAAGTAATTGAAAAACTAAAAACCTTTTGCCTAGAAGTTGAAAATCAATTTAAGGATAAAATTAAAGAAATTCATAGTGATGGAGGGAAAGAATTCCAAAATAAAGAAGTCAAAGAATTTTTAAGAAGTCAGGGAATTAGGCACACGATTAACGTCCCATACACTCCTGAACAGAATGGTGTCGCAGAAAGGGAAAATAGAACAATAGTAGAGGCAGGTCGGTCGATGCTATATTCGAAACCAAATCTACCGCTGTTCTTATGGGCCGAAGCCATGAACACAGCAGTACATGTCATAAATAAGACGGGACCGACAAGACAAGATAAGAAAACACCATATGAACTGTGGTATGGGAAACCGCCGAATTTAGAAAAGTTTAGGGTTTTCGGTACTGAGTGCTTTGCTCACATACCTGCGGAGAAAAGGACAAAACTTGACAAAAAGGCTAACAAAGGATATTTGGTAGGCTATTTAGATGACGGACGAGGGTATCGAGTGTACGTGCCGACAGTAAAAAATGTAATATTAAGCCGTGACGTAATATTTAAGCCTGAACTAGAAAATGCGAAATTCGTAAAATTAAGTTTACCGAAAATTGTCGAGCGCGAAGATGTGAGTGCGCAGAGCGATAGAGCATGTACGTATGAAAGTGCAGAGAGTGAACATGAAAAACAACCTCATGGAATTAGCGACAATGTGAGACAATTGAGAGATAGAGATAAGATCAAACGAGCCGATTTTTATGGTAACCCAGTAACGTACGTAGCGGAAAAATTACCGGTGGATTTTAACGAAGCGATGAGATCCGAAAAGAAAGAGTTATGGGAAACAGCTATGAATGATGAAATGAAATCGCACCATGAAAATGAGACGTGGATACTTGTAGAAAAACCTAAAGATCAGAAGGTACTTAGCAATAGGTGAGTTTTAACGATAAAGCTAAATCCGGACAACTCGGGACGATACAAAGCGCGACTTGTAATAAAAGGGTGTTCACAGAAAGAAGGCATAGATTATAAGGAAACATATAGTCCCGTTGCTCGGTTTGACACAATTAGATTAATGCTCAGTATTGCAGCCAAAAATAATTTACACCTCGGACAGTTCGACATTAAAACCGCATTCTTATATGGAAGTCTGAAAGAAGATATTTATATAAAACAACCTAAAGGTTATGATGATGGTACAAATCGGGTTTGTAAATTGCTAAAAAGCCTATATGGCTTAAAGCAGTCTCCAAGATGTTGGACGGAACGTTTCACAAAATTTATCTCGAACTTAAAATTTTATCAGAGTAACGCAGATCCTTGTTTTTATATTTATACAGAAGACGACAAATTAATGTTGATGACCATATACGTAGACGATGGACTGGTAGCAGCTTCAGACGAATCTTTAATTGATAAATTCTTCGATGATTTAAATAAAGAATTCAAAATTACGAGTTCGAAAGAAGTAAAGAGTTTTCTTGGACTTGAAATTAATAGATTAGAAGATGGTTCAATATTCATTCATCAGAGTAGGTATATCGAAAACATATTGGAAAAATTTAATATGAATGAGGCAAACAGTATTTCTACACCTATCGAGACTAATTGGAGCGAAAGTAACATAGGCGATAATGATTGTAACGCACCATACAGAGAAGCCGTAGGGAACTTAATGTTTTTACAAACTGTAAGTAGGCTAGATATTAGCTTTGCAATAAATATACCGGCGAGACATTTAGAGAATCCAAACCAGTATCAGTGGAAATTAGTCAAGCGAATTTTGCGCTACATAAAAGGGACCGCAGACATGGGACTCTTGTATACAAAAGCAGGCAGTCTCGAAACCTTTAGCGACGCTGACTATGCAGGCGACAAAGAAACAAGAAAGTCGACATCAGGCGTTGTATGTAAGTATGCGAATGCGGCCATCACATGGCAATGTAAGCGACAACAATGTATAGCTCTATCTACGATCGAAGCTGAATATGTCAGTGCAGCCTCAGGAGCGAAAGAAATTATGTGGCTAAAGAAAATATTTCTTGAATGTAAATTAGAGATCCTTAAGTATATGCTATGTGTAGACAATACTAGTGCCGTGAAATTAATTAAGAATCCAGAATTCCATCAAAGAAGTAAGCATATTGACGTAAGATATCATTTCTTGCGAGATTTATACAATAGAGGCGAAATTGATATAACGTATGTAACAAGCGAAGAGCAATTGGCAGATATATGTACAAAGGCGTTGCCAAAACCGAGATTTGAATATTTAAGGAAAAAGTTAGGTTTGAAAAGTAAAAAAGATATTAAGAGGTAATTGTTTGTAAACATGTAGAGTTTTTAGGGAGGGTGTCGAAGTGATTATTACTTCTCAAAAAAAAAGAGGAAAAACTCTACATGATCTGTTTAGTCTTCTAGTTTTTTTTTTTGTGTAATAAATTAATTTGTATGGAAAAGAGAAAGGCGGCTGGCAAATGTACTTGAGAAGGCATTGACAAATTAATTTTCAGATATTTACGACAAGAGTTAGAAAATATTAAGAGATAATTTGTAAATTTGAGATAATTGTTTGTAGGGATGTAGAGTTTTAGGGAGGGTGTTGAAGTGGTTACCACTTCTAAGAAAACTCTACATCTGGTCTTTTTTAGTTTTCTCAAGCACTGAAGCCATCGACAGCGTGTAGACAAAAGACTGCGACGAAGTCAGGCCATAAACAGTAGACAGGCGACGTTGGCTTCGGGGTTTTTCAGTTATTAGGTAACACAGCTAGCGTGCGGATCTGGACCAGCTCAAATTGTATTTTTACTTATTACACTTCTATTTAAATATATTTTCTACCTTACAATTTATCCACGTGTTTTCTCTGTTTACACACCGAATAACCTCAACAGCACGTGTGTTGTAAAATTTGTAGGCAATACCTTTAGCATGATGGTTATGTCAATTAAGAAATGTACTAAAAATACATATATATATATGAAGTAAAGGCTTTCGCATAGTCTATCACAGTGTCATTCAGCAGGTCCTTAACTGGGCAGGAGTACCTGTCAATGTCTATGGGGAGATCCGTGGGATATAGGGTCATGAACCATAAACATGCATGTTACTTATTGTTCATTATTAGCTGCTTGGAATATAATTCTCCTCATTAGACGAGTGATTATTACTACATATATCAAGGCAAACATTTATACATATACATTTATGCACGGGAAATTCTAATACATTGCCTGTAAGGACAGTAACTGAATGGCACTCAGTCATTCTATTAAATGACAAAAATTTCTTTTACTCTGTGTTTAGGCTATGGTAATACAGAGAAAGTCGAGTTGAGTTCTCTTTTAGAATCAGAAGGTTTGCAAAGTCAAATAGCACAACAAAAGAAAGCTTTGGAAGAGAAATTCAATGAAGAGAACGATGAGACTTGTGAGACTAATTTTTCTACAAATGTAAATTCGAAAAAATATAATGTAGCAAAAATGGATTGTGACTCTGAAGAAGCAAATGCGTATAAACATCACTTCATACCGGGACCATCTTTCAATTCGATGACTGATATAATGCCACCTGCACCTCCTTTACCACCACAATTAATGGCCAAGTAAGTACAATTTAAAAATTCTAATGGAATGCTGAATACTTCTAATATTAATAAGTAATTTGGAATAAGTTTAACATTTTATTTGGAAAAAAAATACGAAATTTTAATAAAATGTACTAGATTACCAGATAATGATACAGACGCACTTTCAAGTATGTTGATGTCATGGTATATTAGTGGTTACATGGTATATTACACAGGTAATTATTTCATATAAGTATTTTATTGTATATTAAATTTTCAATGGACTATGTTATTTCTTTTGTAGGTTATTATCATGGTTTGAAACAAGCAAGAAACAATCAAGAGAACAGGAAGAACTGTTGATTATATCAATTTTTTCAATAACAATATAACAATAATATAAGATATAATAAAATATAAAACTCATTGTATTTATTTACTTCAATTATTTGAAATAAAGAACAGCTTTATTTTCATATAAGACTTTAAGACTTTTTTAAAAATAATTACTAAGATAAGAAAACATAAAAAACATATTTTTGATAAAATACACTCACATATATATGTCGGGTTATCATTAGGATTTAAGGCGCGTAATGATCCTTCGTTTGAATTAGCCATTGTTTTACGAAACGGGGGAATATATTTACGCGAATAAACAAGATTTTACAGAATATTATGAATAATGAGTTTAATAAATAATAAGATTAACAAACGATAAGTTTAACTAATAATTAGATTAAAGATTAATAAGTTTAACGAACAATAAGAGGAACGAATAATATGTCTTACGAATAATGAATTTAATTAACGCTATTAACAATGTTTCGGGGTCCAAACGAATCCACGGTCAACGGGATAACTCTTTACTATGTGTAGAATAATTTTAAACACAAAATACAATTGCTGAGACACTCGGTAAATTGCTCGATGTATCACTTTCCAAGGCGATCACACGAATGAATATCTGATGAAAATCTTTTTCGCTATACGACTGCATTTGTTTGTTATATGCTCGCTGGAAACATCGAGAAGGTTCCAATCGTTGTTGCTAGGCAATTTCTGTCAAAAGTTTGTTATATACTCTTTGGAAACATCGAGAAAGATTCAAACGCCGTTACTAGGCAGTTTCTGTCTGGAGATTGATTCCTAACACAACGTGTGTCCCATTATATCGACATCTCTAAAGTACAATTCTATGTGATTTCTAGGGAGAACAATACAACCGATCCACACCTTCGTCAGGCAAAACGTTTATCCCGTGACCGTGGCTACGTTCGGCGACCAGTTGTCACCTCGAACCCACTTTCGCTTTCACAAATATCAAACAATTACAAATGGCAATTGCTTAATTACAGTTATGATAAAATCTAGGCTAAAGCATTAGAAGGCTTCCTCAAAATTGCAAAGGGAAGGCTCCGGTTTTCTTTTCATCTCCGACATATATAATACAAGGATATAATACAACCGAACATTTTAAACTTAGCTTATAGCGCGTGCGCGCACATACACGCACATACATGACACACATGCGCGCACACACATGCGCGCACACACATGCGCGCACACACATGCGCGCATACACACATGCACACACATGCGAATGATTTCTCGAACGATAATCCATTTATTTATATTTTTCAATATTTGTCCTTACGATTGCGTATTTATTTGTTCCACGTATCATATTTATCTATTTGCATAACTGTAGGTGACATTTTTTTTAACAATTTTGCTAATATTTCATAACTTTTTAATTCATATTTCAAAGTGTAACAGGTGTTTCTTTCTTTTCAAGAACGCGTGAATAATAGATAGCGACAATCACGCGAACGCTAGTTACAGCTGACTTGGCTTACATTGTAGCATTCGAACTAGAGTATACGAGCCGTAAGCGCTATTGAAAGTTCAAAGGCCGACTAGTGAGCTTCGTCCTATCTCATTTTTTAATCAGGCGATGGATCGACGAATCGTATTGATTTCGAGGATTATTATAGTTCTGTGGGAATTTTAAAGCGTGGTTTGTCTAATCTTGTCTCGTTAGCTACAGACTCTTTGGCGAGCAGCCTGAAACTTGATCCAGTTTCGAGAAAATGAAAAATTCGTTTCTTCTCTTTGCTTCCCTGTTCCTTCTTTCCTCCTTTTTCCCTTTTTACATCGCGTTATGACCCGTTAAATAATATTGACTGCCGTGGACGCTGGCTGAGAAGTGCACTTTATAACTAGCTTTGAAATCACTGACGTCGATGAGGACAAAGGTAAGTTAGAGGGTCATTTATCTGAGCTGGTGTTATTCGACCTGAACTCTGCAGCTTTTCAGAGCTTCTTTCGTTTTTCTTTTAAGAGCAGAGATGTTAACTGGTCTTTTGTTACGTGTAAGAAGTATGTACTAAAGCTTATTTAGCACCAATTGGTTGCTCAAAGTCGAGATATACATACCTATATTATATTAATACGTTACAGAAGATTAGGCGTTAGTTAGCTTATGAGAATTTATAGTGTGTCACAGATCACAAAAGCAGAATGACTACTTTTTCATAAACGATATATGTATATGAATTGAAAGTTTAACTATTACGCCACATACTTCTCTCGATAAACGTCGTCGAGTGCATATTGTTAAGGAATATTAGCCATTTGAATTCAATAGTTTCGAAGATACTAATGCTTCTGTGAAGTTTTTGCAGGCTGTTAATTTTTTATTGAGATACTACAAATTTTGAATAACTTCGATTAGAAATAAAAATCACATTACATTAACGCGTAGAATGTAACGTAACGTAGATAATGTAAATATAAATTATATTACAAGGAAATAATACGGGTAAGTAATGTGAAACATTCTGGTTAAAATTGCATCCTTTGAAGGCTAGGACACACAGTACTTACGAAGTAGATTAAGTACCAAATGGGGTACTTAAGAAAATTCATGTTGTCATTGTTTAATAAACATCTTTAGCTAATAGCCTTCTGCAAAAGCTGGTTTAAGTTATGCTAACTTATTCCTTATTAATTGCAATTATATTGTTCGTATCTCCTAGAGGATTAACAATCCATTTTTATAATGGATAATAAAAGTAAATTTCTATTAGGTTGTCCCAAGTTTCTTTCGTTTTATAAAGAAATGACAGATGCACAACATATTTTGTTTTATGTTATTCTATATTATTTTACATTAAATTGGAAAAAGGTGGACCACACGTAATTCAATAAAATAATATAAAACGAAAAATGTTGTACATCTATTACTTTCTTATAAAACGAAAGAAACTTTTGGAACAACCTAATATTTCTCTACTACGACGCTTTTACAGTGCTAAAATATTTGATAAAAATGTTAAGAAATTCTAATATTGATTTAAGCGTATCGATTTATCTGCTCTTCATATTTAATCAAACAGAAATTGTTAATTATGATTTCCACTTAAAAGCGGATTGCATATTATGAGGATAAATTATCAAATTCATCTCTAATATACACATTAGAGAATCATTCATAGCCGCCATCCTGTTTACCGCTAACATTCCTGGTACTCAATAATTCATTAGGTGACTGCTTTAGCCGCACAGAATACACCTACAAATAATTAATCGCGATTAATATTCCATCGACTTTTGAAAATCCCTCATGTGATCTATTTCATGCGATGAGAATACGTATAAATTGAGATTGCGATCGACCATCCTCAGTCGGATAAATCGAGTGACTCAAATTATAACACAAAAAAAAGTTAAAACTAGTTACATTACCTTTTTCAATTTTTATGTATTATTTGGCGGAAGAAACTTTGGTAATTGGTAAGTAAAGTTCACCTCCTTAATGTTAATGATTTTAATATGTTATTAAGCTCAAAGTTCTAAGGAATTTTCTATATATATATATACATATACATAACTGTGTGCGTATATGTATAATATACGTATAACAACCAAAGTTCAGCTCTCAAGTGTACGCAAAACTTTTATGTTCATTTTACGCTATACCAGTATGTTTCATGAATTTGTTTGCTAACAGTATCGAAACAAATAACAAGCAGAGGACAAGCTATTCATGAATTGTTTTGCCAGCGTGTACGCTCCCAATATTTTCTATTTGAGAAAACATACTTGTTGCTATTGCAACTACAAATATCTTTACAGTCGACGCTTTTGCCGTGAATCATTGGCTAACATGTAAAATCGAGAAAAAACATGGTTTATTGTGATGGAAATGTGGAAAACCGCGAAACCGATATAGAAGGGAAAATAAAGGAAAGGAAGGTAGATAAGTAGAAGCTTGGGGCCAAGTTTAATTCACTGAAACCGAGCTGCTTGTATTATCACAAAACAAAATTGCCAGTACGTCATTTCCGTACTCTCGTCCTCGCGAAAATGGTTTCGCTTGTTAAGGAAAAACGCATTGAAACTTGATCCAGTTTCGAGAAAATGAAAAATTCGCTTCTTCTCTTTGCTTCCCTGTTCCTTCTTTCCTCCTTTTTCCCTTTTTACATCGCTTTGTTTTACATCGCAATTTACATTTATTTGTAAAGTTTGAATCTCCTCGATATTGAAGATGTTGAAGCTGCAAGTATGTATTTCATTTTAATCCATTCGAGACCGAGATTTAATTGTAAGACGATACCGAGGCGTCGGTACGATCTGAATGTTTAGTTAGAATGATTCTGTGTTTTACTCCCTCCAGGGTATCCTTTTCATACTTTGATTTTAAATCGATGACAATCTTAAATAGTATGCCTCATATTTTTAAAATATAAAATTATATACTATGTTATTCTATAATGTATTATGTACAGTCATATATATATATATATATATATATATATATATATATATATATATATATAATAATTCTATATTGAAAAAATATGAAATTAACATGATATATACATTACTACATAAGTTATATATAAAATATGTATATTATACCCTTGCCTACTGACTGATATGAATTTCTTTCGGTCTCGAATGCGTTAAAAGAGAGCGCAAAGAAGTCGAAATTACTTATTGTAATTAGTAAAACGACCTGAGAGGCAGACAGATACAAGAAAGAAGGAATATTATATTAGCGGCATTATCATGTTTTTGCTCTCTTTAAGTCTTTCATCGAGACAGACAATCTACAGGTATTAATCGACCAATTTCTCCAAGCTGATAACTTCAAATTGATGTTTATATATAAGAAGTGTTATGTGTTAATCTGTCTAAATGTTTAAAAGGTGTTATAAATTAAATGTTGTTAAACGATACGTAAGTGCCTTTTGATCGTAAATTTTACTATCAAGGGGTCTTTTGTGTATGCGTAATCATTGTGAATTATAACAATTTATGTGATCGATATTAAAGGTGTTTAAAAGCATGTATTTTTTTCTATATTATTATTCTCCTATATTATTATAATATCCAATTACATGTTGATACACAAGATATACAGATTATTATTTATAACGTTTTGGTTTTCTTAATTGAGTCATTCATTTAGTACAAATGATAAGAAATTAGTAATAATTCACAAAAAAAGGATATGGTAGTAGAAATATTATAAAAAAACATTTTCTGTTTTAGTGTAGAGTTATTCCTTCTTACAGACAGTGTCGTACAAATCTGTACGTCTCTGAGAAAATGTAGGTATCTGAGCCCTTACTTCCTCAACAACTTTTACATCTGATAGAAAAAAGAAACATACGAAGTAATAAGTAATGCTTACTAATAAATTCAACAAATACAGAGGAAGATGGCTAAATCGATAAATTAACGAGACTAAAAATTAATTACATCATGGATCTCTCGCTTTTAATTTTAAGCTGTAAATTACCGATATCGGTGACTGCCATATTCTCTTGAGTTTCCAAATCGTAAAGAATCTTTCCCCAGGGATTGGTCAACTGTGTATGTCCCCATGCGACGTAACTTGCTTAAGGAACACGAGCCGGTGATATGCAGGCAACGTATAATTGATTATCATTCGCTCTGAAACGCTGAAGTAATGACCAGTGCAGTGGTCCAGTGGTCATATTGAATGCCGCTGGATATATCAGCATTTGGCAACTTAACCCAGAGAAGCAGGAAATATGAAGCCACCGAATACCAATTAACTTCGTAGTTGCACGGTTCACATTCCATCATTTCTGAATATGCGAGGACAGTCCTCTTATTGTGCTTTTAATTCTTTTATTTGTTTCATTTTCAGCAAATATACTGGTTTTTTAAATTAAGCTTCTTTTCATACAGAGTTACAGATTATATTAATTTTATATAGAATATATTTAAGAAAGATATTTAATTTTTTGCTAGTTAAGTATTGATCGATTAAGTTACTGTACCTTTGTTCCGATAAATGCGTGCCATTTCCTCGAATCTAATATCATAGCAAATGCCAATACCTATTTTGCAGCCCTTCACATCGAACGTCGTTAGGGAGTTACCAGGACTGAGTGAATCACTCTCTCGAAAAGTAATCTTATTAGGAATGTCGATGTCGAATAGATGTACCTAATAACATAAAAATGTAGTCGCTAATTCTATTGCTGCAACTTTTGTAATTTAATATCAAAGTTACCAACTCCTAAACTTTAATTATTTTTTATTTAATAACTGACAGCGTTTTTATCACTTTCTTTTATTAAAAAATCTTATCATTTAATAATGTTTAAAAAGGAGAAAAAATAAGTATTTTCGTATGTGAAAAATTTATATTACACATTACAACAAAAATGGGCGTTTCCCGTATCATAACGTATTTTATAAACCGTAAATTATAGAATTGGTTATAGTATACGTATGTGCATATGTATATTCCTAAATTATTCCTAGATAGAGTCACTTTCTTCACCCCAATATTTTCAAATTCAAAGCCATAAAGGAATATATTACTTACCTTTCGGTGTCTTGCTATCAAAGTACAGGTATAGTACAGGTATTGTACAATTTATCGCCCTCTATTTCAGGCATCGTACCACCAACTACATAGATGTTTTCTTTAGCTGCGTTCGATGAAGCAACGCTCGTTTCACCATCAGGAATACTCTCGGCGTATTTTGGAAAGTACTCTGCATTGCAATATTTCAATTAATGAAAAATAACTGTCTTTTGTTCCAACCATAAATCAAATTGAAATGTTTGTCAGTTTTTTATTTTTTAAATTATTAAAATAACTAAGTTTTATATTTCGACTTAATTAAATATGCAATTACTTAGCTAATAGTATATATAATAAATTGTTTCTACAGGTTCAAAATGAAAAATGAATATTTAGAAATATTTAATTACGACAATGCTATTTGTGTTAGCATCAGTGGCTTGTTACTCAACGACTTTGCTAGTACTTTTTGAAACATAAAGTTAGTTTTCAATTAACACTTATACTAGAGGCGGAATTATAAATGCAAAATAATTGATAATACTAATTTATAAGTACCTAATTATTAGTATCTTAAAAAATATATTTATACAAAAATCACGATAATCATGAAAATGGGGAAATCCTATATTCTCGAATCAATTCACAATTTATTTTGTATATTAATTAGATTCCGCGCTCATCAGTACGTACTCACTGGCGACATCGAGAAAATGTATCGGCAATTCCTCGTACGACCAGAGAATCGGAAATATCAAAGGATATTATGGCGCAGCGCGAGTGGAGAAACAGAAACATATGAGCTTAACACCGTAATACTCTTATCATAGAAATAGAAGCAGTCCTCAATTCCCGCCCGCTAACTTCTATCTCCACCGATCCAAATGATCTCCTAACCCTCACTCATTTTAAATTAAATTATTATTATTAAATTATAATTAAATTATTAATATAACAATTAAAATTTTATATTTTCACGTGAGTTTCTTTAGATAATTATTATCAACATGATGACTAACTCTTACGGATTAATACGTGTCTGTAGGGCAATCCGATGGACTTGATCGGCTTTTTACTTCGAAAGTTGAGTAATCGGTGTCGCTTTCTTACGCATCTTTGAACTGTATAAATGTTTGAAAATTTTTTGATCCAGAATGTACCACACCGGAGAATCAAGAAGGCAGGTGCCTTGACTACAGAAAATGTAAACCTCTGCAAGAAATATGGCAGATACAGTACCGTACAGCCACCGATTTTTATAGACGATCAGTGTGCAGATACCAGGGCAATGTTACGATCGTTTGCTGTCCGGACGATCCAAACAAAGAGAAGAGAGAAATTTTAATAAAAACTGTGTATAAGTATAACGCTTGGCGACCACCATACTGTGGTTTTAGCAACGTCTCTCATACCAGGCTGGTCGATGGTAAACCAGCTGAACTTGGTACGTTTTATGTATTTCTTTCCGATTAATAATAAGTCATTTACTGCAAAGAATGAACTTTAAAGGCATTAAACAGCACATCAATGTACATTTCAATTAGACTAAATAATAATGCTATGATTTTATCGGTAGTAACTTTACTTATTAACTTGAATTATTTCTTTCTTTTACTTCATGTTAGGAAGAGTATCTTTTTGCTTGAAATAAAAAATTGATATAGGAGTAATAATATGGATAGAGATCAAAAACTGTTAGGGCAGAAATTACACCTTTGAACTTTATAGTTCAGTATAGTTCAAATAGAAATTATATAGAATTATTTAATAATTTGTATTCCACTGGAATAAAAATTTAATTTCTGTCTTTATCAAATCTCTATTTCAGAGTATTTGTACGTATGTACTTATCGTCTGCTGTATGATCGAATATCGAATAGGTAATAATCGTTGTTACTCGTTATGTGAGAAAAAATTATGTATATTCACAACTATGACTATTGCATTTTAGGCGCTTGGCCATGGATCGCTGCATTAGGTTTTCGTAATCCCCGAAACCCAGACAAACCACGATGGAAGTGCGGAGGTTCCCTGATATCGGCTAGGCATGTTTTGACCGCAGCACATTGTGCACATATGGATGGAATAGAAAACATACACAATCATAATATTGCCATTCTTAGATTGGTGGAGGAGGTGCCATTTTCGAGTAAGTCCTCAAATATATATATATGTCGGAGCGCACATTAGAATTAGGGTTAGGGGCGTGAAACGAATCTTCGTTTGGGTTACACGTTGTCGTTGTGCAATAGAGGAGACATCGGCTAGTGCAAATACGATTATTATAGAGCCGGACAAGTAACCGTGGTAGTTAGGTACTCGAGAAACTAATGACAATGATCCTAGGTTCAATAACGAATCCGCGGTCGACGGGATGATAGATGAACGTACTCACAAAATCTAAGTCGGATGCGTGATATTCACTGGTCGTAAAGGGTTACTCCTCTCATCATTGAGATCGCGAACGAGAATGCCTTTCCTGTCCCGATGATGCCACAGAGGAAAACTATAATGGGGTGTGTCTAAGGACACGAGATCATCGGATTCGTCGAGAAAAGCCTTCGTTCAGAAAGTAAGGGAAATTGGCGTTGCTGCTAATTGGTCAATCTCCATATCGGTGGTTAGAAAAGGATGTTAGCCGCCCTCGAGGGAAAGTTGCTAGTGGGAGACGCCACTAGTTGAAAAATATGTCTCCCCTATCTTCCCGTAGTTGGGACAAAGACTGTTTGTCTGTTTGAAGGACTTTAGTTAACTAAACCTTAAGATTTATAACGGGCTCTCGGGCTAGCCGAACATGTCCTGCGGAGACGCATCGACATCTGGCAATCATCTTACTCGAAGAATAGGGTCTGCACGTGGCGAGCCACGGGACAGAAACCGTTGGAATGTTTATTGTCTCGTGTCGCCCCGAATATTTCTTTTAAGGAGAGCTATAGAATTACTCCATACCTTGTTAGGCAAAACGTTCATCCCGTGACCGCGGCTACGTTCGGCGACTGACTGTCGCCTCGAGCCCAAGCTCATTATCACGACTCTCGAACAATTACAATCGGGTTGAATAACTACAATTGTTCAATTACAGCTATAGTAGACTCTAGGTTACAATGTTGCGGGATTATCCAAAATTCCAAAGGCTCCGCTGTTCTTTCATCTCCGACATATATATATATGCTATTGAGTATTACTGAAGTATCATATCCTGAAATTTCTTACTGTACACATATATTGTGTCATAAAGCGTGTACAAGTCTTTCTCATACTTTTGGTCATTCGTTTCCTGCATTTTCATTTATTTTTTTATTTTTCAGAGTACGTATATCCCATTTGTACGAAAGAGCCCCTACGAAAGAGCAACTTCGTCGGCTATAACCCCCTTGTTGCTGGATGGGGAGCATTAAGATATAGTAAGTGATATCAATTTTATAATAAAATTAAACAGTTCCAGTCTTAAATATCTTTCTTATTTTCTTCGTAGGACGACCACGACGTTGTCACGTAAAGTCGGTACTTGTGTGGTAGTAAGAAGGCTGAGTCGTAACCCAACTACTTATTTTCCTTTATAAAACTTTATTATAAATGTTCACACTTACAAAATAATACCGACCTGGAGAAAAGGGGTTGTATGAGTACAGCAACTAGAAGAAGAACAAGAACTGCCCGAGCTGGGTGAAGTCTCGGTTTATATACGTTTTGGTTTTAGGATGTTGAGGGGCTAGGTGTAGGTTATGATGTAGAAAGTGTCCGCAGGTCAGGAGTCCATATCCTATCTCTGATGTGGACTGAAGTGCATCACAGCCTTGGTGTATGTTATGATGATAAGGTGGTGATGTATCCAAAAGTGTCCAAAGGTCGGGGGTCCATATCCTATCTCTGATGTGGACTAAGGTGCGTCACAGTCTTGGTGTATGCTATGATGATAAGGTGGTGATGTGTCCAAAAGTGTTCGAGAGTCGACCGTCGATGTATTATCACTGATGTAGGTTGAGATGTGATTGATGTCACATACCCCCCTCTTTAGATTGAACTTGATCCCTCAAGTTTTCTTCAGAAGACTTTTGTGGAATCGGACTTGACGTGGCTTGAAAATTACAGCTGATTCCTCCTCTTCATCTGAGTGGTATGTGTTGGTTGGAATATAGATGTTGGGTGTTGAGCCCAGGGTGAGTGGTACTGGTGGGGCTGTCGCATTGTGGCTGTTGATTACAGTTTCATTTCGGCAGCAAAATAAATTGATACATAGTTTGTTCGGTATACATTTCCTGATGCATTTGAATACCCCTATTTTGTTTAATCCATATATACCTAGTATGCCTAATGCTATGTACCCTAATATCTGGAGCGTGGTTAGTCCCCAATACTGTATATTTTTAATTCTGTGTTCGAAATTAAGTGTTTCTATCTCGTCGCCTATTTTATCGATCGTTGTTTTATAGCCTTGTAGATTATCTATTATTTTCGGTGCTCGCTCGAGTTTATCTAATAGATGAGTGAAACTATCGTTTGTTTTGAGCGCTATAGTTTTTGTTTTGATTTCGTATATGACTTCGTTTTTTGTTTCGCCTATACGCATGTGTTCGTCTTTGTACAATATATCGCAAGAAGTGTTAGCTCTTATGATGGAAGGCTTGTCAAGTTTTTGTAAGGTATGTTTCGTTTGGCAAATTGTGTCTATTTCTATCGGATTTGCTGGTATCGCAATGTAACAGTTGCTAGTTTTGAGCGGTATAAAGCTAATGTCTTCAATCTTAAGTACAGTTATTTGACAATGTTCAATGTGTGGTTTGAAATTTATTATTTCGCTGCGACAATCGGTTCTTGAATTTCTGTCATGGATTGGTAGTGTTTGTTTGCATATAGTGGTTCCGGCTCGATTCTTACAAAGTTTGTTGAAATACTCGATATCAGCGTTTATAAATGAAAGACCTGAAGTTAAATATATCTGATGTTCGACTACTGGAGCCAAAAATACTCCATTTCTTTTACTCGGGATAGGATATACTTGTAATATGTTCCATTCTGTGTTAGAGACTAAAGGTACTATGATTTTGAAAAATATTTTGTCATCTATTGTGAAGATTTTAAGATCACTGATGTCGAGTATGAATTGAAAATGTTCGGTTTTGGCAGAAATCGCGGTATTGTACATCTGGCTACCTATTGCCTTGGCGTAATTTTCTATGAATTCATTGGGGTCAAGTATTTGTGGACTAATTATTCCTTGTTTGCCTAATATCATGACGTTAAGTATTGCATCTAATTGGAAGTGTAAAGCTTGCACCGCGGTGTGGACTTTCATGATCATCTTAAGCATAGATCTATCGATATTTGCCTGCTGTTGTAATTTTAATATATCACTATATGATCTCTCTAAGTGGTTTAGGTTTTCTGAGTTTACAATTTTTCTAATAAGTGCTGTTTAATTAGCTATTATGGTCTTGATTTTATTATTATCATCGAATAGTTTGTCCATATTTTTGTTTATGAGCGTAAGATCATCATCGTCGAGAGTCCCGAACAGACTTTTCGATACGGAACCTATGATGTTAAGCAAACCTCGTGTGCTCCGGGTATGTGTTAACGCTTTCAAGTGTTTTGCGAGTTGTTTTAGGTTATTGATGCGATTTTGTAATCCGCCTAACTCTTCGACGTATTGTTTGCTGATTGCACGTGAGTCTATTGTTAATTTATATGATTCTATTGCGCTTATCTGTTCGTATATGTCGCTAGTGTCTAATCCTACTATTACATTGGCAGAGTCGCTGTATAAATATCCTTTTCCTATGTTTTCTACGAATACAGAGTTTCCTTCTAATGGTGTAATATTTATTTGCGCGGATACTATTCCGGCAAAGAAGAGCGTCGACCTGGAAAGTAAGGTTTTAAACGATTACCGTGTATCTTTTTGTCTTGAATCAGATAGTACGGAGTACATACTTTATCAATCGTGTACGGTCCTAACCATTCCACATCAAGTTTATGCTTTTTATGATCGTTATGTATTAAAACGGAGTCTCCTTCTTTGAAAACTGATTGAGGTTTTATAATTTTACGTTTTTGATCGCGCTGATATCGCTGTTTACTTTTGATCAATGTTTCGCGAGCGTGTCGGAATCTAGAGTCCCATTCCTTTTTGCGGAACGTGACTTCGTCTGCGTATGTGCGTTGGGGATTCTTGGATATTGTGGAGGGAAGATTGGCTTGGTGTCCGAATGTGAGTTCGAATGGCGTGTAACCAGTAGAGTCGTGTATCATTGTGTTATATGCAAGGCATACAAAGTTAAGTTGATCGTCCCATTCTTCATCCGAATTTCGCTGTATCGATTTTAACATGTCTGTTATTACTGCGTGTGTCCGTTCTAACGATCCGTTACTTTGTGGGTGGAAGGATGTCGTTTTGATATGTTTGATTTTGAACGCGTCTTCGTACTGTTGCATTAAACTAGATATAAAATTCTGTCCGCGGTCAGTTAATATCTTTTTTGGAGCGGAAAAGATGTAAATGTAATGATTCAAGAGTGCGTTCCAAATTGTTTCCGTTTGCTGAGTTTTTAGTGGTACGAGTATTAAGTATTTTGTCAATTCGTCATGTATGGATAGAATGTACTGATTGCCTTTTTTCGTCTTTTTCAGTGGGCCTAATAAGTCCATAGCAATTTTATCGTTTGGTTCGAGGGGTGTGTCGGTGATACAAGGTTCTTCGCGCGGTCTGATACGTGTAGTTTTAGATGTTTGGCAGGTGTCGCATGATTCTATATGTTGTTGTATACGTTTTATCAAATCTGGTACTCTGTGCCGTTCACGAATGCGGTCGTATGTCTTTTGTATACCGGGGTGTCCTACTAAATCGTGATTTTCTTTCAATAATTCGTCTATTTCTTCGTCGCTATATGTTTGAATTGGTTCCCATGCAAAATTTAATTCTTTTACGGTGTCGTTCAGGAATAGTAAAATTTGTTTGATCGCGTTCTTTTCGGTCTCTGTGAAACTGTCGTCGCCTATACCTATCTTTTCGTTTATATGAATAATTTCGTTTAATTTAGTTAACCATTCGATTCTGTCGTAATTTCCTAGCTCTGTTTTGGATAATTGATAGAAAGATTTACGGTTCGGAGTCATTTTGAGAATTTTGGGTAACGCGTCGGTAGATTTTTCCCAATCGTGGTATTTTTTATTGAGTTCTATGTTCAAATTTTCGCGTCGTCTGGTCAGAACATGTATTCTAGATAGTGCGTCGGCTGCAGTATTATCTTTTCCTTTCGTGTATTCTATGTCGTATTCGTATTCTTCTAGTTTTAATCGCCATCTCATCAAGCGTGATGAGGGGTCTTTGCAATTCTGTAACCATTTTAGTGCTTGGTGATCGGTTCGGATGAGGAATTTCCGTCCTAACAGATATTGTCGGAGGCGTTTCACGGCCCATACTATTGCTAAAAGTTCTTTTTCTGTAGTGGAATAATTTCGTTCCGGTGGGTTTAGAGTTCGCGAGATATAACAACATGGATGTCCGTCCTGTGATAAGATTGCACCTATACCTTCGTTACTGGCGTCAGTCGTTAATGTGAATGGTTTCGCAAAGTCTGGGAATTTTAGTACGGGTGATGAACAGAGTTTGTCTTTTAATGTCTGGAATGCTTCCTGGGTTTTATCTGTCCAATGAAATGGTGTCTCCTTTTTTGTAAGTTCGGTCAATGGTTTCGCGATCTTAGAAAAGTTTCTGATGAACTTACGGTAATAACCTGCTAGTCCTAAGAACGATTTGATGTCTGTGGGATTACGTGGCTGTTTGAAATTGCTAACGGCTTCTAATTTTTTGGGATTTGGCTTTACACCTTCGGCGGTTACTATATGTCCAAGATATTCTAATTCTGGTTTGAGAAATTCGCATTTGTCCGGCTGTATTTTGAGTCCGAGTTCGCGTAGGCGTTGCAATACTATCGCGAGGTTGCTATTGTGCTCTTCAATCGACTGTCCGAATATTATAATGTCGTCTAAATATACGAAGCAATGTTTATTTATGAGTCCTCTTAGCGCGGTATCCATCATGCGTTGAAATGTTGCAGGTGCATTCTTTAAACCGAATGGCATCCTATTGTAATGATAGTGTCCTTGTGGTGTGGAGAATGCTGTGTACTTTTTAGAGTCTATATCCACTGGGATTTGGTGGAATCCGGAGGATAAATCGAGGGCTGAGAGGAATTTTGCGTTGCCTAGTTGGGATAGTATGTCGTCTATGTCAGGTAATGGATATGCGTCCTGGTCAGTTAGTTCGTTTATTTTTCTGAAGTCTATTACAATTCGCCATTTCTGTTTCCCTGAGGCGTCTGCCTTTTTTGGTACTACCCAGACTGGTGAATTGTAAGGAGAATCAGATGGTTCTATAATGTTCTTTTGTAGCATTTCGTCCATTTGTCGTTTGATTTCTTCTTTATGGCATTCAGGCGGTCGGTAAGATTTTGTGTTAATGATTTTATTTTCTTTTAACGTTATTGTGTGTTTAGCAAGATTAGTGCATGGTAATAAGTCGGTCTCTAGATTGAATACGTCGAGGTAGAACAGCAATATCTTTTCGATTGGTTCACGGAGGGTTTTCTCTATATGCGAAAGTCTAACTAAATCTTTAAACGTGGAGACTTGATCATACGTATTTGAATGTTCGATAAAATTAGTCATTTTGGCTGGGCACTCACCACCATTGATAAAGCATATCGTTGTCGGTTTTCCTTCCAGGTAGACTGTTTTTGACACTGCTTGTTTTGGAGGTACGTCGTTTTCCTGTTGCAATAAAAGTATATTATTGTCGAGTTTTAATTGTTGATTCGAAAGTTCAAATTTGAATTTAGATAGGGCTGGCAAACCGAATATGCCGTCTTCTATAATTGGAAAGTTGTCTTTTACCACAAAAAATTCTAGAGTTTTGCCAAATAGTTTTATCAAGGCGTGTTCGTTGGTTTTAAATTTAGAGTGTCCCATCGAGAATTTCCGTTCTTTTGTTATTCTTGGTCGTAATACGCATCTTCGCTTGAGTATATTAATTCCTGCTCCGCTGTCAATGAGGAATTTATGTCGCTGTCCGTCGGATCGTAAAAGTACTGTGGGTAGTCTTCCTGTTGTGGCGTTAATTCGTAGGTCTGGTCTATTGGTTCCTCTATTTCTTCCTTGTGTGTCTCGAGATTGTGGACTGCTGGTGGTCTCGGAAATTGGCTGGGTATTCGAAAATTTTTACATTGACTGGAGACATGTCCGATTTGGTTGCATTTGAAGCATTTTAATTGTGTCCTTTGGGCAGGTGATATTTGTTCGGTTTGTCGGAAGCTTCTTGGCATTGGATTGGGTGTTGGAGTTGGTTTTTTAGTGATCGGATTAGGATTATTGGTTGTTAGTCGTTGCTGCTCAGGAAGTCGTAATCGTTCTATTGGTTTTAGTCGTCGATTTCGATCTTCCCTGAAGAATCGCTCGATGTCGGTGGCTTTCTTTTCGGCTTCAAGGATGTTGTATGGTGGATTGGCGAGTAGTAATTGTCCTATTTCGCCTTTCAGGCCTCGGATAAAATCGGTCACGGAATCTTTTAAAATCCTGTCGTTCATAGCTCGTCTAGTAATTTCGTCACAGTATTCGTTCGTTATACTGTATTGTAACTTATTGAGCGCTCTGCGGAACCTGATGATATAACTTTGCACACTTTCGTCGTGACGCTGTCTCGTTTCGCGTAGCTGGTCTTGATGTTCTCTAACAGAGTCTTGGGTGGCTACGTTTCGTCTTAGGGCATCGTACAGGTGTCCGTATTCGTATATTGGTATATTGCAGATGGCCATTGCGGCTTTACCCGTGATTTTCCCGATTTTGATCATTTTTAATAGTAGCGTGGGTTCGCTACACATGGCTCGTAATTCGCGTACTTCGCGTATGAATTCTTCTACTCCGATATTGTCTTCGCCGTTTAATTGCGGAATACATACTATCGCGTCTTCGGCCCGTAAGCTCGGAGAGGCGAATTGCGGTGGACGGTCTTCGTAAGAGGGATGGTTGTCTTCTTCTGTTCGAATTGGAACGCATGGCGGGGAAGTTCTATCTCTCGCGGCAACAGATTCGTCCATAGTAATAAGGGAGCCTAGTTCTGTAGTAGCGTCGCGTCCTATTTTTATTTTAGAGATATGTTTGCCTAATAGTTCTATTTCCGCTGCACGCTTCTTATTTTCACTGTCGGCCGTCCGTTGTGTCTCTTCTACACGTTGCGCAAGAATTTCCATTTGTTTTTGAATTACGTCGAGTATGGCACGAATCGAATTGTCCGTACCTCCGTTTGTAGAAACGGTTTCAATAGTTTCGACTTTGTCTTTTCGTGATGTGGGCATGATGCTTATTGAGTCTGAGCTACTGTTGCTATTTGGACTCGAAGCGCTTGAGAAACTGGGTTTTCTCACACGGTATCGTGAAAATGAGTCCAGATTTTTCAGCTTACCGTAGTAGCTATGACCGTTGAGGAGTCTCAGGGATGTTTCCTCTCTGGTTGGTTCTAGATTCCGAATCTTATTTGTAGGCTTGCTCTGCGCTCACCGTAGTCCTCTCGTCTAGTTTCACCGTAATGGAACGTTGAAAGTTGCTGCAGGGCTTCGTAGTAGCAAAGATTCGCACTGGGTCCGTTGATCCTTCGATCTTCAATGATGCGCGTACGCCGAAATCGTAATTTCGTTTTCACTGAAGTGAATAGATCCTGGCACGGATCGCCAAAATGTCACGTAAAGTCGGTACTTGTGTGGTAGTAAGAAGGCTGAGTCGTAACCCAACTACTTATTTTCCTTTATAAAACTTTATTATAAATGTTCACACTTACAAAATAATACCGACCTGGAGAAAAGGGGTTGTATGAGTACAGCAACTAGAAGAAGAACAAGAACTGCCCGAGCTGGGTGAAGTCTCGGTTTATATACGTTTTGGTTTTAGGGTGTTGAGGGGCTAGGTGTAGGTTATGATGTAGGAAGTGTCCGAAGGTCAGGAGTCCATATCCTATCTCTGATGTGGACTGAGGTGCATCACAGCCTTGGTGTATGTTATGATGATAAGGTGGTGATGTATCCAAAAGTGTCCAAAGGTCGGGGGTCCATATCCTATCTCTGATGTGGACTAAGGTGCGTCACAGTCTTGGTGTATTCTATGATGATAAGGTGGTGATGTGTCCAAAAGTGTTCGAGAGTCGACCGTCGATGTATTATCACTGATGTAGGTTGAGATGTGATTGATGTCACAACGTAATGCATTAATGGAAGTACAAATGCCAGTGATTAAGAACGCCGAATGCAAAATAGCTTATTCCAAATTTCCTAATGCACCTGATATCACTGATGGTATAATATGCGCCGAACATGCTCAGGGTGGAAAGGATTCTTGTACGGTAATTAAGTTACAGAGTTACTACAAACTATACGGTATCTGAAGACACGTCAATTCGAATTAACATCAAATCGATGTCTTAAACATTAAAAATAATAAATAAACACAATTTAATAGTTTTGCCCACTTCTCACACCTCATTATGGTATTTAATCTAATTTCCTTCTAATCTTAGTTTTGCTCAAAATACATATAACATGTACATTATAAATTGGAGTATTTCAATACACAAATCAATAGAAGATTATTACTGTATATAAGTATAATTTCAATACAATTCGATCGATATATTTCAGTATCTTTGATTAAAAATTTAACGATCCTTTCAGGCTGACCGCGGCGGACCACTGCTGATACAACATGAATTAACCTCGTATTTAATAGGCATTGTGTCTTATGCTTATAAGTGCGGCACAGCTGGCTATCCCAGCGTTTACACTAGGGTCACATCGTACCTTGACTTCATTCTCCAAGCGATGCAATAATATGATATTACTGTTCCATAAATATCATTGTGTAAAAAACGTAAAGTTGGATTTTCTTATTGTGGAGATAAGAAACAGCTCAAATTTACATTGTTTTATACGTTACAAATTATAGGCTTAAAATGTACGAAATGTAACTTTGAAACGACACTAATTTTCTACGCACGATAAACCTCCACGACTTAGGTATGTAAAGATGATAAACGTATATTAATTCTATTAATTTGGTAATAATAAATCAACTTTCTGAGAAGTTCTGTAAATTTCGCTTCTGTTGTATCAAGAGAATAATGGAATATTCCACTTAGATCGTATACTTCTTGTATGTACATACAAAATTTTCCGGCTAATCTAAAACACTTCATAAGATAGAGAGCTTCTGGAAATTCGGACACAGAGAGTGCATAAAATACAAGATAAGTCTCGTGTCTTTCAAACTTATTTTTTATTCGCTAAAAACGTCCTGTGTACTCATGCAATCACATGCAACCTCGAAACTTCACTTATTTTTTATCACTTTCCAATTCAATACACTGTTTCTGCATTTTTGACTATATGTAAGAGAAATTTCCATTGAGCCAAAGGTGTACTTACAGATTATAGATTCCTATACGACTCTCGGTAAAAATTTATCCGCACTCCAGATAGTTAAAACTTCTGTCGACCGTATTGATCCATCTGCACTCTTCGTATGACGTCAATATCTGTTCAGTGCTGCTGCGTAGGTTTCATTGTGTTACGTCAATTCGTTTGTGACCGTTGCGCGAGTAATGGCGCTTTGCAATGGTGATTTGCAGGAAAACAGTGCAGGATGCTGTGATTCGTTTCTTGTGGTCGGAGGTTATGTTTGATGCCTATATTTATCAAAGATTTAATGCACATTATGGAGAAAGTGTTTTGTCACGAAGTGTGTTTGAATGGGCACAAAAGTTCAAAGAAGATCGCACAAATGTTATGAAAAAACAGCTGGATGCCCGTCCACATCCACGATGACAACATTGAACGTGCTCATGAACTTTATGCTCTATGGAATAGACGAGTGACACTGGATAATGTGGCAAATCATTTGCAAATCAGCCACGGCTCTGCTTATGCAATAGTGCACGACAGATTTGGGTTTTAAAAAGTTTGTGCGAGATGGATGCCGAAAAAGCTGATGAAAAGGTGAAGACGACGATGCATTTGTCACGTAAAGTTGGTACTTGGGTGGTAGTAAGAAGGCTGAGTCGTAACCCAACTAGTTATTTTCCTTTATAAAACTTTATTATAAATGTTCACACTTACAAAATAACACCGAACCGGAGAATAGGGGTTGTATGAGTACAGCAACTAGAAGAGGAACAAGAACTGCCCGAGCTGGGTGAAGTCTCGGTTTATATACGTTTTGGTTTTAGGATGTTGAGGGGCTAGGTGTAGGTTATGATGTAGAAAAGTGTCCGAAGGTCGGGGGTCCATATCATATCTCTGATGTGGACTTTGGTACATCACAGCCTTGGTGTATGCTATGACGATAAGGTGGTGATGTATCCAAAAGTGTCCAAAGGTCGGGGGTCCAAATCCTATCTCTGATGTGGACTAAGGTGCGTCACAGTCTTGGTGTATGCTATGATGATAAGGTGATGATGTGTCCAAAAGTGTTCGAAAGTCGACCGTCGATGTATTATCACTGATGTAGGTTGAGATGTGATTGATGTCACACATTCGTGGTTCGCAGCTCAGCCCAAAACATTTTTTAACGAGAAAATACGAAGGTCCTTCAGCAAATGGACATAGTGTATACAGAAATTGAGTGATTATGTCAAAAAATGATGTATGTCTTTTTTGACAATTGCTTAAAATAAATTCTACACCGACAGAGCGGGTAACTTTTTACTCACCCTCGTAAGACACTTAAATTTCCAATCTATTATGATGAATAAAAGAGCTTATACTATTAAATCTAATTGTATTTTGTTGCATGAGAGTACACGTGTATGTGATGTACATTACCTTTATATCCCCTTGAACGCTTCAATATTGCGCATATATACTGTATTTTGTACAGCTTCTGTAAAATTTTGTATGTTTGTTTAGGCTGTTAATCTAGAGGCTGGAGTACAAAGAAGTGGCACAATGATGTGGGCTGATGACATTTATAATTATCAAGGAATCACCCCTACATTCGCTCAGGTATATATCGTTGGCTATAATGTATTTAACATATATGATTGTTAGAATATTAATAATTAATTTTTAATTCTATCAGAATTTTAATGAAACTGTCCCTTGGGAAGGAAGAACTGATACCTTGATATCACGGTTTGTACATCCTATATGTGCGACAAATTTTAGAACATTATATAACGAAGAACCAGATCGTCGTGGCCATGTGATGTGAATAAAAGGACTTGAATTTGATGATATTTTTATAATGTTAGATAACATAACTAAGTATCTTCACAGTAAGATAGGATGACATGGTTTACATGATCTTAATGTTGTTCACTTGAGTGATGATATTATAAGGAAAAGTGTAATATCACAGGTAGGATGATTCATAATTTAGAACTACTAACTCATGTATGTATTAAAAATTAAAGAAATATATTAAATTTTATAGGATATTTATGTTTAGTAACCAGTAATTCAGAGATTGGTATTCATGGTTACTATAACGAGGCTGTAGAAACACACCCTTTCTTCTTTGCAAATGGTCCTGTATTTATGTCTAAGTCGAAACTGGAACCTCTGAATAATTTAGATTTATTCTTGTTATTTTCTAAAATACTTATCTACAGTATACCATAAGGAATGATACCGTATCACACCTAATCAAGTGCCTTAAGAAACATCAACAGGATATCACAGTAATCCCTTATCGACTGATATGTAAGTAAAAGTTATGTGTCATTGTTATACACAGTTATGTGTTAGTGTTATACACAGTTATTTGTCATTTTCTATTAATTCAGTTGTAGCCACTACAATATCTATGACACTGGTAGTAATTATAAGAACAATAATGATGTTCTATAAGAGGAAATGATGATTAGGAACAAAAACTTACAGGTAAGTCAAAGTATATGTTATTTGCCATTTGAAAAGAAAGTTACTAACTTAGAATTTTTTGATAAATAATAATTGTGCAAAATATATTGGATTTCAAATTTGTCAAAAAGTGAAATTTAAGAAGCATTGTAATAATATAACATTAATATTTTGATTTTTCAGGAGATATCATGCGGTGGATGGATAATATGTAAAAAATATTAAGCAGTATATGAATTTTCATATTGCGTAGAGATAACAAAATGAATTTTAAAAAATGTCGACATGGTAATAAGAAATAGCATCATGACAAAGAATATATAAACACAGTTTCATTTTTTATAAATAAAAATTTGTTGTTCCAGATTTTGAAATATAGTGAAACGTTTAATTAGTATCTTAATATCTTTAAATAATTATTATTTTAGAATCAATTGTAATTGTATCATACGTACTTTTGAATTCGTGCAAGAACATATGTAATTTTGAAGTAGTTATTATTAGGAAATTGTTAGACGCGAACAGTATGCGAAAAGTTAGTATGCAGTGTAATAATTATCAATCAAAACACAAGAATTAAATTCTTGAGGAAAAAATTTCCGGAATTTCTCATTTACATGATTATAAAGAAATCCATAATAAAAAGGAGCTGCTTTCTAATACTTCTCTTCCTTGTAATGCCTACGTTAATAATAACGAGGTTCGACTTTTTGTTTTTAGAGGGATACTGGAAAATTTGAAAGTACAGTACCATTGGGAAGAAAATCACGATATTGAAAACAATATTTGCAAGTAAATTTCCAAAAAATCTGTTTTCAAATTTTCGCTTTCTATTTCACATTAAAAGAAAGGGCTGCCTTCTTTCTCTGCAAGACAAAACAAACATTCTGAATCTCGTATCAATGAATGATGTCAATAAGTTATTTTTCTTTTCAGATTGAACAATATTCCAGATTTATTCATAATTTCATACTACGCGAAGAATAGACTTTCATAGGTATATAAAGGAAATATTAAGTATAGGAAAACTCTTTTTCGTTGTAGGTGACATATGCTTCACGGTTGAACACGTGTATTTTTGAACACATATAAATGAAAAAGTACTCTTATGGAGAAAAAGAATTGATACCTTCGATTGACATTAGATAATGTATATAAACTTATGAACAATCACTATCAGTTTGTATTTTAGGTGCACACGCAGATTTGTTGGAGTTCTTATAAAATGTACATCCTGTACGAACGTTTTATTCTTCCAAATTTTACGATACTATGTCTCATATAATAACTATATGGATTAAACGTAATATAAATGATCCGAAAATAGACTCGAACGACATTAATTGTCTTTCTATTTATACCAATATCGAAAATACAAGTAAAGCTGGAGCAATAGTATGCAAGAATGGACTATATATTATTTTAAACCAAATCATAGCATATTCAGAATGCACAGTATTATCATGAAATGTAAATGAATCAGTTGTAAACGAACGATTTTACTGTAAAATCATTGCCTCCTTTTTTTCATCTGAAATATAGCAGCAATGAGTACATTCTTTTAATATATAATAAAACGAGATATCTTTATAAAGTTACATATGTCATCACTGGTAACTGTTATCTCGTATGACACCAAATATACCGTTAGTATGGAATGATATTTTTATGAAGATATACTTTAATGATAGATTTTATGAATGAAACGTTATATAAGAAAAATTATCTCTTGTTATTCTATGAAGTGTAGTAGCTAATGAAGATTAATTTTACGAAGTATTAGAGCAAAAGAGAATTAAAAAATTAAAAAGATCTAAATAAGATTGTTCGTGTGGCTTAATTATCTCAATTCTGGTACACCACTTGTTACATTCTAACTAATTAGCGCTAAACAATAACTTGCAAATATTAAAGATATTAACACCTTAATATTAACACCTAAAGGTTTTCAGGAAATTTTATAATATTTGATTATTGTATATCTAGTCATTGATTGATAAAATTTCTTGTATAAGCATAGATCGAGGTTGACGTCATACGCAGATTGCATTACAGGTATCGTTTTAATTTATTTTATGGCTAGAATCATTTGAATATTATACGAATAATTATTTCCATTCGAACGATTAATAAATCACGTACCTATAAAAGATATATTATGAAAAAGACGTGACGAAACAAAAAAATATTGGAAATTCCGTTGTCATTAGATCAATTATTTTTGCAATGATTTTTATTTCCATGTAATTACATATGAAATGGGTAATTCATTAACATCTCCTCGAATCGAATATAATTCGTTACACTTCACAACGATTCAAATAATGGACGGGAAATATATAATAAGTTTCCTGTCCTTGCGTTAAAATAGTACTGTACAAATCAGATGATACAGGAAATACCCAAAAAACCCAATTACATCCACATTGCATGACAGCACACTTGCAATGGATTTTTGTGATTTCAATGTCACAGACAATGACACAACTAATCAGAACACGTTCGAGGCTATAGGCATTGAAATTACCGCGTGTTTAATACGTTTAAAGCATAAATCTAAATTTCACGCGATTATTTCTTTGTACATTGTGAAACTCTTAAATTATCTTAATCGAATAAATAATCCTAATGTAATAAAACATCTTGAAATAGACCTAGATATCTGAAACAGAAACTCGAAGGATAAGAAATCCTAAAAGGTACTAATCCTAAAATAACAAACTCCTAAATAATAAACAAGTGATAAAACCTGTTATAAATAATAAACCTTACCTGGAATAATCAAATCCTAACTAATCGAAAATAAAATAAGGCAAGCAATTCTTAATCTTTCAAGTAATTTTTCCGAAAACACAGAAAGATAGAGAAATTAAAAAGACGCAGCACAAATTGCAGCACAATGAAAGTTTCAGAGCGATGAATACGATCGTATTAAACTAAATAATTTTCAAAAGTGAAATTACACTGAAACGTATATCGATGATATTTGTCATTTCTACGATCTGTTTCGCTTGATCGTGCTTCTTTTCTGATGTAAATTCAATTTATAATACGAACTAAGTTTCCTTTATTATTATTAGTCCTGCGTCTTTTTAATTCGTCACTTCTTTTATTTCAGAACAATGACGGGCTCCAAGATGCTGTTCAGATGTTTGGCGTTAATTGCTTTTCTGCATCCATTAGTTCACGTTTGTACTTCGAGTAGTACAGCTCAAGGTTTGTACTTCGAGTTGTCTTTTTCCATGCACTTCAAATTCCAATACGATCTGGTCACGTGGCCTTCGTACAATTTCGAAATTTTACCTGTTTGGTAATCGTCAATGAAAAAAGAAGTTATGCGTGACCTCAACACATTGAAACAATTTTTATGATTTTTTATTTGCCGGTTGGTCAGCAAGTTAATGGAAAAATTTCACTTAACTATTCCCGTTAATTTCTTCGGTTTAACTTTTGGGAAATGCTTCGTTAGCTTCGGGAATATTCCAACGATTCGTTTTACGTACAAAATAAGCATGATAAATATTACATCACGGTAATGAAAACTATTGGCGTGATATCTAAGAGAAAGATGCAGAGACATTCTTAGAATTTCTAATGACACCTTTATAGATTTCTCGTTTAATATCGCTACTACATTTGAATCACTTTTACCTAACGGTGTCACATAGTCTCGTTGGAAATTTGTCAAATTCCTTAAAATGATCACTGAAAATTTTCCTAAATTTCCAAGAATTTATTTATCACAAGATAAAGAAAATGTGTATTAGAAAGATGAGATCGAAGGTTTACCATTTTTTCAATTATGGCGAACGCAATATGTAATCAATGAAAATTTTATATTTTCACGTTGAAAGTTTCTTCAGATAATTATTATCCAGATGATGACTAACTCTTACGAATTAATGCGTGTCTGTAGGATGATCCGGTAGACTTGATCCGCTTTTTATATCGAAAGTTGAGCAATCGGTGACGCGTTCTTATACACCGAACCGCGAAAAGCAAAATTTCATATGATCTCACCAATTTCGGATGTCAGTCAAATCAGTCAAATAATAAGTTCGCGTTAATATACACGTTCGATTTTTGAAAAGCTTGTTCAATTTAATAAGAGTCTTGGTAACAGGCTTATGTTTTTAGACCTAATTGGTTGTTTTCATTTACAAGTACCTCGTGTTAAAGTACTCATAAAATGACATTAAAATCAGAAAACTAATAACTGAAAGATTATCATTTTTCCTCTGTGGTAGTTTACATATAACATAATGCAACTAACATGTCACGATTAATGCAAAATAAATAAATTACTAATATAGACATTTTTTTAGTAATTTGTATAATCGTGAAACGAATTGGACTTTCTAAAGGCAAATATTAAAGGAAACATGGAATTGATGCCAAATCTATCACAAATATTATTTATACTACTTATTTGCGCAGTTTGAAGCGAATCAAATTGATGAAGGTTTCTTTGTTACATGTTAATTTACATTTTAAAAGACATAACAGGCACGCTAATTAGTTTGCTTAAGATACTTTCGAGATACCAAGTTAGACGCGTTTCCATGAAATCATATCAATTTTACGATGATATTTTTCTATCAAGCATGCAATTATAACCGTATCGTTGATTAGTGCATACAATTATCCATGTACATTCGTCTTTCCGAGTACCGCGCTTCAATATTGCTAATTTCAAATTCGTACATTAATGTTCGTAAATGCTTGAAAATGCTATATAACTGTATCAGCTTCTGTTAAAAACATTTTATAGTAAAATCTCTATAAATTTGTAATATTTTTTAGACAATTTGAATTCATTATATTATACATCATACATTCTAGTCATTTCTAATTAAGTTACTTTTGCGATGTTTAATTACATTTTATGTATATTCTTATAACTCTCTCTGTTACGGCGCGTACGATGGTCCGTGCGCCGTCTGAAACTTTATACTATATACTGATCTACTACATACTATATCCTATAAACTGAATCCTTTGACGTAATCTTAATAGCTTGAAGGAATCTCTAACCCTGTAAGTGTTTTCGGTTTATGGATGGTCCTTAGAACAATGCTTAGGTTTATTGCGCACTCTTACAAATAACGGAGAAAGCGGGTAGTTATTTTTCCAATAAACAATGTCACCCACGAGCCACGTTGGTAGGAGGCTTCCTCCTCCTATCTTCATTCATTAACGTTGGCTATAATCAATGGGCACCCTCACTTTCCTAACGAAAAGTGTGAACAACGAATCCGCGTTCTTCGTTCAGAAAGCACACCCACACTGAGATTTCCTCTCGTGGCGGCACAGGAGAACGCAAATCTCACCACTCGAAACCAACTAGTGTCGGACGACGGCAGCGCAGTGGTTAGCGCCATAGAGTACAAACGTTCGGATCCCGGGTTCAAATCCCGGCGCCTCGTACTTTTCCAAAGTCCGATTTTTCTTCCACGACATCTAAATAAGAAGGAAATACAGCAGTACTACACCCCGGCAAGCGACACCTACAGCCAGCAGGCTACAATTATCACGGGAATATGAAGGAAGACGGAGAAAAAGAAGAAAAAAAGTGTGTTTCGTCCAGAGCCTGCTGGTGGACTCATCAGTAAGGCTTACCTAGCAGGCTCATGCCTTAGACACAATGGAAGGAGGGGGAAACAAAGCTATGTACATGGCAGAGACATTGAAGACGGATTCCTCCCTCCCACGGCCGGACACTGTATCCAAGGCCGGTCTGATCTCCTACCCTCTCTTGCGACGTATCCCAGTGGAGCGGCCCCACTCTTAATCTAGTTTGGTGGGAAAGGTTCGCGTACACACCGTGTGTAAGAACTATTAAAAACCACACAGTGTATCGCGACTACCTTTCTACTACTTAACCCAAGTCCTATATTATCAGTCTTAGGTACGAGGCGGCTCCTGTCACGTAAAGTTGGTACTTGGGTGGTAGTAAGAAGGCTGAGTCGTAACCCAACTACTTATTTTCCTTTATAAAACTTTATTATAAACACTTACAAAATAACACCGAACCGGAGAATAGGGGTTGTATGAGTACAGCAACTAGAAGAGGAACAACAACTGCCCGAGCTGGGTGAAGTCTCGGTTTATATACGTTTTGGTTTTAGGATGTTGAGGGGATAGGTGTAGGTTATGATGTAGAAAAGTGTCCGAAGGTCGGGGGTCCATATCCTATCTCTGATGTGGACTTTGGTGCATCACAGCCTTGGTGTATGTTATGATGATAAGGTGGTGATGTATCCAAAAGTGTCCAAAGGTCGGGGGTCCATATCCTATCTCTGATGTGGACTAAGGTGCGTCACAGTCTTGGTGTATTCTATGATGATAAGGTGGTGATGTGTCCAAAAGTGTTCGAGAGTCGACCGTCGATGTATTATCACTGATGTAGGTTGAGATGTGATTGATGTCACATACCCCCCTCTTTAGATTGATTTTGGTCCTCCAAAATCTTAGTGTTTCCTCAGTATGGAGCGATGGAATTAGACTCTGACTGGCTCGACTTGTACTTGTTCTTCTTCGTCGTGGTATATGCTTTTGCTATTTCAACTTGTGAAGGTTGTTGGCTGGTTAAATTTCGACTACGATTAATAGGGATAATTTGCTAAGTTTGACGAAATGCCGCAGTATCACGTGTTGAATCTTTTGTAGACTTTCTAACAGCCTGTGATATAGAATGAGTTAGTGGTCTTTGAGTAATGGTTTTATACTATCTTGTTGTTTCTTTATAGTTTGATTGTTATCCAGTTGTTCCTTTGATACTTGCATTTCTTTGTTTTGTTTAGCAACTTCTAAAGCCTTTTCAGCATCTACAACTGGTTCTTTTTCCATGCATGTAATTTCTTCTTCAACCAGTACAACTGTGCTTTCCTCTATAGTTCGTGTTTTTGTGTCATTTAGTAAACTTTTCAATTCAATTTCCACAGTATCTGGAGCTTTGGATACCGACTGACTGTCATCTTCTGCATTTTCAATGCCCCAATCATCAAAGATATCCTGAATGACACTTCTTTTGTTAGTTATGCGCACTTTATCTGCTTCACTTATAGATTTATTCCTTCCTTCTGTATTAGCAACATGTATAAGTACGACAATTTTATTATGAATAATTTTCTTTTCTACATTAATTTTATGTGAACTATCAAAAGATCAATCTTGCCATTTCCATTTGTTGTTTCTTGTTATTCTTTTCTTTAATATCAATGTCATCTGCAGTTTCTAGATCACTAATTACTCCTGAGGTAATAGGAGTTATGGGATCGTTTCTTGTCTTTGTATGATTTAATATGTCATAATTGTATTTCTGGCTACAATTTTCTGAAACTTCTCGAGCCACAATTTCTGTTGAAATTACTTCTATAATTGTTCCATCACTTTCTCGTGCTTAACCTATCGAATTAAATTCTTCCTTTACAATTTCAGCGTTCTTCATTCCTTTTTGTTCTGCAGAAACATTTTTTTTTCTTCATTGGAATTTACAACAGCATCCTTTCCATGTACAGTTAAAACAATATTTTCTTCTGTACTTTCATTCATATCATTAATATATAGTAGTTTCTACAGTCAGTACCATTACTTCTGAACTACTATCAACTAGTTTAGACAAATCTGTGTCTGTATCCGTGACATGCAATGTGTGGGCTTTATCATCAAAAGTTTCACCAAGTGTTTTAATTAATGCTTGACACTGAGCATTAGTAACACTAACTGTATCTATATTTAACACTGTACAAACGTTGTGTTTCTCAATGTTTTGTTCACCCTCATTTGTATTAAATATTTCAACATCGTTCGTACTTTCTTTATCTAAAGATGTGTCACCTGCATATCTTGAATGATCTCCAATCTCAGTTGTATTCTCTGCTTGCTCTTCTTGAAATTTCTCATCTTTTTTTTTTTTTTATATTGATCATCAATTTGTGGGTCCTTATTTATTATTTTTTGTTCTACTTCATTAATCGCAGCGTTCTTTATGCCTCTATCTCACTACTTTCCTTACTTTAAAAATTTTTTTTTGTTTTTATTTAAATCTGTTACATCACATTTATTTACTACTAAACCATCTTGAATTGTATTATCTGTACATTCCTGTGACTTATTTTTTTTTTTTTTTTGATTTTCTGGAATATCATGCACATTCTTTATAATATCAGTCGTTGATTCTGATATTAATGAAGAAGATACATCTACTTTTATCGATGATTCTACTTTATTAATGTCACTGTGCACTTCATCTAGTTGTTCCATAGTAAAACATCAAGATTGTTACAATTACTTAAGAAGTCATGGATTGTTATTTAAATATTTACTGCACTTTTCCATCAATGTAACCCTTTATGGCAGTTTGACATTCTACAGAACACCAATGCTGTATCAGTTTATATTTTTCTTCATCATGAAGTTTTATTATATCACCTAATTCTTCCTGATGTTTTTTTTCCTTTTTTTCAATTTTCAAATAAGAGTGTGTTTTCTATATGCATCTTTTAATTCTTGGTTCGCCTCGAGTAAGCGATTATTAACATCTTTGGAAAGTTTTTGGACGTTTTCCAGTTCTTTTCTAAGAAAATTATTTTGTTCGTTCATATCTTTTACTTTACCTTCAATTTCTACCCTACGCAATATTTCAAATTTATTTTCATTGACAAGGATCATTTTTCTTATTTTTCAAAATTCAGTTTCAATTTATTAGTTTCTTCTTCATATTTATATCCAAAATCACCCACTTTTTCATATTCACCCTTTAGTTTGTCTAGTTCACATTGAAGGGCAGATTATTTGTCCTTGTGGTTCAAGAACTACATTTTATCTCTTTTGCATCTTTAGCTCCAGCTTCACGTTCCTCCATTGAATTACTAACACATGAATTAAGTTTGGCCTTTTCTTTTTTGTTCCAGCAAGTCAACTTCATATTTGTGACTTATGTTATTTCTTCTAATTTTATTGTTAGTTCTTCAATTTGTATTCCAAAAGATCGAACTCTTTTTACGTGCGTGTATTTTTTTTTTTTTGTAACTCGTCGAGTTGCAATTCTAATTTTTGCACTTCCTCCTTCATGTCCTCTATGTGCTTCTCGAACTCTTGTGTCGTCCTGTCTTTGTCGGAACATTCTACTTGAAGATCAGCGAGTTGATGCTCGGGATCGTAATTCAATTTTTGGTCGTTAGCAGTAATAAGCTCACGTAACTTCACTTTTGAACTTGATCTTGTTTGGTCTTGATTGTGTTTTCGTGGTGCTTGTGGTGTTCTAAAAGTAATCGTCACGTTGCTTGCATTTTTAGTGCACATTGATACACTGCACTCTGCAGTTCTCCTATTTTCAAACTTGCTTCATTTAAGGTAACTTTATGAATTTCCGATTGATGCTTTAACATTTGATGTAAGTCTTCTATTGCTGTTTCACGTTCTTTCAACTGTTCATTAAATTCGTTGTTTAGCATATCCACTCGAGAAATTTCGAGTTCTTGAGCATCGTTTCTTCTTTTAGAAATTTGGCTTATTTTCTCTTGCCTGCTGCTACATGTTGCTGTCATTTTATCAACTTCTTTCTTCTTTTTTTTCTTTTTTTTTTTTGAACTTAAAATCTTGATTTAAGGTTTGTGTTTCACTATATGATTTATTATTATTAACTAGTTCAACATTATTCTCAGTAGATTTTTTTTCGCGTGATTTTTATACTTATTTAAATAGTTTAACATGAACAAATGCATCGTACGTCAGATATACCATTTTTAATAAATTGTCGCCTTTACAACTCGAGTTACCTCTGAACGAGTCGCATAATTGATCAATAAGCCATGAGTAATTATGCAAATTCAGTTTTTTTTTCTATTATTTGAATATTATAACAAAGACTTTACATTGAATATTTTATTAAAATTGTAAGTTTTTCATAAACGCTTCAAAATCCACAGTCTATTGATCAACTCCTCTATCCTTTCTCTTTCTCCTCACTAAAATAGATAAATTCTTAATGTAATTTGTGGATAATATTTTTTTTTTTTTTTCTAAAGCAAATCACATTTATCATCTGATATATTTTTTGAAATAATTTCTGTTTGTACATTTTCTTCTTTTCTCTTACTCCTCTTTCTCTTTCTAATGAATTCTTTTTATTCCGTAAAATAGTTTTTGTATATTCAATTTTGTTAAGTGCAATCCTTATTTCTGATAACTTACTTTTATTAGATAATTCTTGTGAATCTTCTACTACATCTTCCATATCATTTTGAGTACGGCTTCTACCTTCAGTAAATTTAATATCTTGAACCGTATCATTAATTTCAATAGCTCTTTCGGTATCAAGTAAATCGCACTTATTATTTAATATACCTTGTGAATTGACTTCTGTCTCTGCAGTTTCTTCTTTTGTATCTTCTTCGAGTTTTCTTTGTTCTTCTAATCCACCCTTCTCATTTTGTAGGATCTTCCTTGTATCTTCATCTTTTTTAACTTCGACTTTATCCGATCTCCTAGGCCTGCCTCTATGTTTCGCTTCATCAGTTGCTATTACACCCGTTACTGCATTATCATTTTCTACAGATTTATACCTATCGCTATCACTAGCTGTGTTCGTTAAAAGAACTTCCCTTCGTTGACGAGTATCAGTTGTTTCGTTTTCACTATCTGAAATTGATTTTTGTTTAACACCTCTTTTTTCTTCTTTGGCAAATTTATTTTCTACATTTTCCGATGCCTTTTGTTTATTAATTATCTCAGACTTGTCTTCGATTAATTTCGTCTTTAAAGCGCTTCGCAAAATTTTATTTGTGTTTGATTGTCTGGTTTGATTATAAACAATTTCTTCAAATTTTGGCGAAGTAGCAGGCTTTGCAGCAACATTATAACGACTGCTCCGTTTACTACTATCTAACATAGATGGAGATGGATTCTTGTCATCTTTATTCTCTAAAGACTTCTCTTGTGTATTAGCATCTAAATTTCTCGACATAAGATCTGCTGAAGTTTTTGATTCTGTAGTGTCACACGCATTTTTCGCTGTCATCATTTGGTCTTCTTCTATAAGCAAATGTTCATTATTGTAAGCATTATCTCTTGCTTTTTGTATGGATTCTAACGATATATTTTGTTCAACGTTGTCTATTGATTTTGTATCATTTTCAGCAGTTGATTTACTAACTGCTTCTAATTCCTTCGTTTCAATTTGGTTTTCTTTATTTGTATCGCCGTCCAAAATATTTCTCATTGAAATATTATCCTTCTTGTTATGATCTTTTTCTGCTTCTCCTAAACTTTTACTTTTTTTGTCAAACCATTCTTGTAAATTTTGAGTATCTTGTGACGAAGATGGTGACAAATCATTATACAATACTGCAATATCTTCTTTCCTTCGTTTCACAGACTCTTTCTGGTATTCTGTTGAGCTATTGACATCAAACATTAAGTCTGTTTTAATGAAAATATAATCCTGTGAAGCGGTGTCAATTGATACTTTCTTTTCATAAGAATTTTCTACATTAGACTGCAATTCTTTTGAAAATTCTTTCAAAACTATTTCTTCATTTCCTACAGTAACGTCTGTTTTCTCCAAGATTTTGTTCAAATTATTAGAAACTAAACTACCCTGATAACTCCGACTAGTCGCTGCTTTAATAGTCTCCTTTAACAGTTTTCTTAACTTGATTTCGTTCTGCTTCTGCATAGCGTCTAGTATGGCCCGAATACTTGGATCCACACCAGTAGCCATAGGGCTAACAGAAGATGTGTCTTCTGATTTTTTGCTCATAGTGGTTATTGTACTGTTGTTGGAGTCTGTACTAGCGAAGCTATTGTGACGAGTACGATAATATTTAAAAGAATCCAGTTCTTTACCTGAATATTCTTCTTTTCGTGACCAGTTTCAGTTTTGGTGATGACCGTAGTCCGCTTTCCGTAGAAGTCGTTTTCACGCAAAGTGAGCTGATCTGCAGTCGATCGCATGCGAAATGCGTAATTTCGTTTTCTTGAAGTTGATGGATCCTGGCACGGATCGCCAAAATGTCACGTAAAATGGATACTTGGGTTGCGAGAGAAAAGAAAGCTGAGTCGTAGCCCAACTATTAATTCTCTTTTATCGAACTTTATTATGACTTTGGCACTTACAGTAGAATAACGTTGAACAGAGAAAGGGGTGTTGTACAAGAACAGCAACTAGAACGAGAACTCCCCGGGCTGGGTGAAGTCTCGGCTTATATACACCCTGGCTTAGGGATGTTGGGGGGTTTGGTGTGGATTCCAAGGAGTCCGAAAGTCGGGGTTGGGGCCTTATCTCTGATGGGGACTAAGATGCGTCGCGGCGTTGGCGTCCGACAGTCGGGAGTCGATGTCTTTTCTCTGAGAGGCAATTGGTGTCACACGGTCAACGGGACGAACTCTCCATCTAACAAAGGCATTAAGTAATCCTATAGCTCTCCTTAAAAGAAAGATTTGTAGCGGCACATGGCAGTAAACATTCCAACGGTTTCTGTCCCGTAGCTCGCCACACGCAGATCCTATTCTCCGGGCAGGATGTTTACCAGATGTCGACGCGTCTCCACAGTACGTGATCGGCTAGCCCGAGGACCGTCATAAACGCTAATATCTAGTTACCTAAAATCCTTCAACAGATACACAGTCTTTGTCCCAGTTACGGGAAGACAGGAGAGACCTATTTTTCCACGAACGACGTCTCCCACTAGCAACCCTCCCTCAAGGGCGGCTAGCATCCTTTTCTAACTACCGATATGGAGATTGGCCAATTAGCAGCAACGTCAATTTCCCTTACTTTCCGAACGTAGGATGTCCCCGACGAATCCGATGATCTCGTGTCCTTAGACACACCCCGTCATATTTTTCCTCTGGGGTATCACCGGGTCGGAAAGTCTCTCTCTCTTGCAGTCTCATCGACAAAAAAGGATTAACTCCTTACGGTCAGCGAATATTAACACAGAATCCGACTTAGATTTTTTGCGAGTGCGTACGACTACCGTCCCGTTGTCCACGGATTCGTTATTGAACCTAGGATCATTGTCATTAGTCTCTCGAATATCTAATAACCACGGTTACTTGTCCGGTTCTATGGTAATCGTATTTGCACTAGTCAATGTCTTCTCTATTGCATAACGACAACGTGTAAGCCAAACGAAGATTCGTTTCACGCCCCTAACCCTAATTCTAATGTAAACCCGACGTATATATATATATAAATAAATAAATAATTATAAATTAATATTACCTATTATTAATAATAGTTTAATTATATATCTCAAGATAATAAAATATTTATAATTTATATTAATTTTTATATATAAATATTTAATTATATATAATACATTTTTTTCGATTTAAAGTTAAAATATTTATATTTATATTTTAATTTTTTTATAAAATTAAATATATGTATAAAGATTTTAAAATTAATACATTTAAAATTAATAATTATATATTAATATATACTTATATACAATATAATTCAATTTTTATCAATTTTATTAAAAAATTTCAATTTTTTATTAAAAAATTTTATTTTATTACGTTAAATATTCATAAATTATTTTAATTTAATTATCTAATTAAATTATTATTAATTAATTATAATAGCAATATTTATAATAGTATTGTTAATTTTTTATTTTTATATTTTAAAATATGTATATAATGTACGTATCCATTATGTATTTCCAATGTACGTACAGCAGATACTCACAGGAAAAACCAACGAGACTAATAATAAAATCAATGAATTAGAAAAAAAGAGCTATAGACAAATATCTTATAATATACCGTGGCATAATCTGCAATTTATTATAAAATAATTGATCCGAGCATTATCAATTATAAAAGAAGATGGCTGAATATGATAGACACTGTCGAATACTAATCAAATATAATCATTTAGTTAATCTTTAAGATTTAAGTTAAGATACATCTTTGAGGAATCAATAAGTCTTTCGCTAATAGCCTAATAGATCTCTTGATAGATTAAACGAAGAAATACCTAACCGCGATTACAGCCAATTGGTACATATTATTCGATACATAATTAATATTTGTATCACGTACAGCGATGCAAGTGGTATTGAAGAAAATAGCCATTTTATGTTACAACTATAACGAGTAAATTTACTCGTTTAACTTGAGAGGAATTAAAAAGGTACCTGACTTTTAAATAAGCATTAAATAAGAAATTTAAATATCGCAGACGGTGATGTAGGTGTTATTCAAGAAAAGAGAACATTTTATTTTGTAATTAGCACGAGTAAATGAACGAATATCGATAATATAATATAATGATTAATATGAATTTTATCTGGCTGATTATTTAAATACCATAACATATTTCACAGTAACGTCATCGACTGCCGTTAGGCTCTTTTCCCTTTTTGTTCAAACTAATTGATAGTCGAAAACTAGTATCAAGGAGGTGTGAATTTAGTCTTAGTTTGTAGAAACTATTAAAATGATAAAAATGGATAGTGTATTAAATCGTCGAAGGCGCCAATTTACGATAAAAATTAAGAAATTGTTCAATTTTATTTTGTTATAATGGAAAACCCGTCCTTTGCTATGTCAAGAGATCGTTAACGTTTGATTGACATCTCGACACCTTGTCAAGATATATAAGGAACGCGGAAGTCGCGCGCGAGCTCTTTCGTGCCTGAAATTCCGGACAGTGAACATCCAAGAAGAATTTAAATATAAGGTAAATAAAAAAAAATATCAAATAACAACATTGTAACTAGTAATTTATAACGTCTAAGCCATTAATTTACAATACTTGAGAAATTAATTTATAATATTTAAGCTATTAATTTATAACATTTAAGCCATTAATATATAACATATAAGCAATTAATTTATAACGTCTAAACTATTAATTTATAACATTTGTTGAGATATGTATAATTTTCTGTGTTGGACTGGGTTAAATGTGTAGTAGAGATACTTGTATGTGAATATCAGCGTGTGGATGTATGTGTGTGCGCGGCGTCTCGAAAACAGATGAATGTAAACTGTTCAGTCCGTTAACAGTCGGGTATAGAAGAAAGTGCTGAGACGCGTGCAAGTGTGTATCGATGAATATATAAGAAATCGTCCATGAAATAAATATATTACTATTTTAAAATTAATCCTCAGTATAAATTTAGTGTTCTTATAACATTATTTCGACTTCAAAGATCCACAATTCTCAACAACATTTGTGCTATTAATTTATAACATTTAAGTCATTAATTTACAACATCTAAGCCATTAATTTACAACATTTGAACTGTTATTTTATACATTTAAGTTATTAATTTATAACATTTAGGCTATTAATTTACAACATCTTAGCCATTAATTTACAATATTTGAACTATTATTTTATACATTTAAGCCATTAATTTATAACATTTGAACTATTAATTTATAACATTTAAGCCATTAATTTATAACATTTAAGCTATTAATTTTCAACATCTAAGCCAATAATGTACAACATTTAAACTGTTATTTTATACATTTAAACTATTAATTTATAACATTTAAGCTATTCATTTATACCTTCTAAGCCATTAATTTATAACATTTAAGCCATTAATCTAAAACAATTACATCATTAATTCTTAACAGTTATACCAATAATTTCTAACAACATTTTCCCATTAATTCAATGTAATTATGCTCTTAATTTATAACAGTTGTACCCTTAATCGGAAGTAACTCTACATTCATTGATTTTAATCAATACCATAAATTCGTAGTGAGTGAATTAAAGATTTATTTTGCTTTATTTTATTAACGAAATCTATCAAGTCTTTGAAGTGCTATTTCATTTCCATATAGCATTATATTTCAACTCTGAATACAGTATTCAATTTCCAATTTCACTATTTCGTATAAAATCTGTGGTAACACAGAGTGTCGATGTATGTGTCACGTAAAATAACAAAATAAAAAAGGAATTTGAGGTAAAAAATAAAAAAAGAAAACTTTATTTTTTTTCTAACATCAATACACTTTATAATCTACTTCCGAACTCTAGGCGTGACTTTTTAAGACTGACTCTTATGATTTTACTTTCGATCGGATCCGATTACTTTCCTTTGTCATCCCTCAACATCCCCACCGTCCATGCATTTGCTAGGCGTCCGCGATCGTTGCCACGTGCTCTTTCTTCTAGAACCTTCGGTGGAAGGACCGTTGGGATGTTGATGGTTCATTAGGCACTTCAGCGATATACATTGTCGCCGAGTGCCGCCACATCTTTATCTCTATCGTCAGTCTGTCGGATTTGAAGTATGCCGGTCGTGACACACGCGAAAAGTGACTGACCAAAAAAGAACTGAATGTTTTGACGACATTAAGAAACTGCAGCCTTGTATTTCAGCAATATCATACCAGCAATAACAAATTTTGAGAAATATCTTTATGTTCTATTCCTGTGGCGTACTTTGGATGACGCTAATCCCGGCGACACACTAAATTTTGAAATCCATACGACTGATTCTACAGAAGCGGGGATTCTACAGCAGCGATTTCGCTTGCACAGTTGTTCATTTAATTTGTGAATTGTAAGAAACCTCAAGTATGTCAGAGGACATAGTGATATTGCTACAAAAGCGACTAGACAAATAGAGAGCTACATGTGATTTTATCGTATTTTTTTAACCCTTTCGCTTCGGCAATCCAGTCCGCCGAAGTACTGTCACTGAACGGAAACGCGCGCCAGAAATACGCACAGTGTGCGTGGCTACTGTATATACGTTTTCCTAAGTCTTAAATAATAATAATTCTTGTAAGAACCGTATACGAAATATCGTTTCACTGTCAATAGATTTAGTAGATTTTTTAGCACGAAACAATATACGATTTTGATGTTGTTTCAACAACGAGTAACTTAAAGAAGTGATTAATCCAATATGTCAATAAAATCAAGGGAAAATGTTCTGTCGATAACGAAAAAATATATTAATGACCACAGATAGCATTTGTATATGCATCATTTTTGTCAAATTTTGTCTTCAAAACACAACTTTTTAATATTCCTATTTTATCTACTTTTGCTAAAATACATTAAACACATTTCAATACTAAACTAAAGATCTTTAAACTTAAAAATGACTTTTGCTTATTCCCATGTCACAAACAATTGGCTTTAATAATTATCGATCAATACTCTCTTATTCGTAAGCACATCAGCATATTCGATCCATGCATATTCACGTAAAATGTTACTACTTCCTGCCTTTCGTTACATGTATCTTAATAAATTGTATCTTATTAAATCTTAATAAATATGAGTCTTAATAAAAAGAAGTTACTTTTTACGTAGACCAAACCTAGTTCTATTATTAAGCGCGTAAGCAGATAAGATGAAGATCAAATAGAGGCAAAGCTAAAAAATAACGACTATATATTTTCATGTTTCAGCGTTGAAAACTTATGTGGGTGAAACGCTAGAATTGACTGGAGTTCTTCGACAAGAAATGGGCACTTGTCTTTGCATAGACAGCAACAATGTGCCTCCGACAGTCAGCAAACGTTACTCTCTACAAGTTCACTGTATGTATTATTAAGCGCTTATCATAGAGTTATTATACAAATATATTTGCAATTATCATTCTTATATATTATACAAGGTGAATCAGAACACGTGGAAAATATGGCAGAGGTTGATTCTGAATACTGAAATAAGAAGAAAATTTTATATAACATAATATGCCTAATATGACCATACGTTCCGCTTATAGCTTATTTTGCGATGCTAAACATTACACAGATGAACGATTTCTTGGAAAATAGATAAATCGTGCTGGCCTTATTTCCGGACCAATACGCTCTTCGGATCCGAATCCGTTCGATTATTAAATACGGGGACGTTTAAAATCTCTTACTTATAAAACGTTAGTTGACGTGACGATCAAAATTTTCGACAAATTCGTGTAAGCTGTTCGAACAAGATGGACGATCTATGACGCGACGCATTCGCCTTTCCGTAGAAACTGAAACTGGTCGATTCGAGTAATTTTTCTAAAGATAGGTAAGAAAGTACTGTGACACAAAGCAAGCGTCTACTCGAAAACGTTTATACGAAATTTTCTTCTTATTTTAATGCGCTGAATCAGCCCCTGCTTGCCTGGAAGCCGTACTTTCCACATGTCTCGAACTCTATCATACCGATCCACTAGGTAAACAAAATAAAAGCCTGCCAAGCACTGTGGCGGCACGGGCCACGGAACTTTTCAACGGCTCCGGATGCAAAGCGCGACGCTGCCAAAGCGCAACACCGACGTGCCCAATGTACCATCGATATCTTCACACTCTTTCCGCCGAATTCTCGGGAGAACATACACGTGCCAGCACTGGCGGCACATCTAATGAATGCACGCTAGTGGGGGATATCGATGGGCTACGAAGGGAAGAATCTGCGCGATCCGAAACAAAAGCACAGGCAGTCTGTCTTACGCCATTAAATGTGTAACTCCTCGGTATTATTTGCATAGCAACGCGTCGAATGATCTCTCGGTGTCTATCGTTATTTGTTAGTTGTTACCAATTGTCTGTTAAGTGTAATTGTTAATTGTTAATTGTTAACTCTGATTGTTGATTAGTTCTAAATAAACTATTGTTCGTTAAAAACACCAAGAGTAGTTCCTTACGCACCTATCACCATACCACCTCAGCACGAACGCCGTATAGATTGTTTTCACCTGTTCGATTCGTGCTAGATTTGACTAAAATACTCATGCGAAGTTATTGAAAATATAAAATCCGAATTAACATCCAGTTTTCAACAACCTGTCTAAAGATACCGCTCACAAACAAGCTATCATTTCTTGAAACAAATATATAAGATTTATTTCCGTTATCAATTTTGTCGTGTGTCGAAATACAGCCCACTCAAAACATTCTATGGACCAAACGAAAAAATTGTTGACATTGATTGTCAACAAGTCCTACAAACTAGGATCTTTCATATTTCTTTCGCTTTTGATAATTAGACACAACCTCCCGCTAGCCGATGAGTCATTCTGCTATATTTGGCTTATCCTTTGTTATTCCTCTACGTTTCCTCTAAAAATTTAGAATATATTTAACAACGTTATAGTAGTATTTATATACACAATGTACATACAATTGTATAAGCAATTAGATTTTGACGTATTAATTAACCGATATCAAACATTATTGGGTACTACATATAAGGGTTAGTATTGATTAGTAACATAAGATATGGGGTAAGATCAAAAGTATTAAATTTCATCATAATATGACACAAACATTTACATTACTGTCATCATCAAGAGTTAGCCTTCGTAATTTTGTAACAAGTGACATTGACTGCTGCTTTTTAATATTAATTGCAGCTTTTATTGCAGCCTTTCTTTTTGTTCGGTCAATTGTTGTTTCCAGCACATCCCCAGTTTTTACATCTTTATTTTCTGTTTTATCATGTACTGCTGAATCTGTTACTGTATTATCAGTATTGATAATATCATTTTCTGGGATAGTCTCTTTACGGCGATAACCTTTTTTCTTCAAAACTTTCGGCCTCTTTGTAGTTGAAGGGCCAGGGACTGATTGTGGTATTTCAGCAATTAAACCATGTAAATAATCCAGAGTGTCTTCAAGCTGGTTGTTAATATATTTTTTAACATCCAAGGAATAATTATGTATATTCGATATATCTTTGGTAATCATTTCTTTAATCTCCTTCTTTGATCCAGTATCCATATTTAAAATCTACGAATAAATGATATATATTTAATATATACATTAAACTATACTTTTTAATAATACATACCATAATTTAATATTATGGTTGAAATTATGACGTATATAGCAATTAATACATACACATGTGTTTAGTTCTATTAACTTAGAAGCACATGTAAATTAAAAAAATATATATATATGAAACAATAATAAAATAATGAAGTAACATTGAGAATAGAATCTAGTTTAATTACACATATATACCCTTTTAATAATTCCGTTCTTATAAATTTTATTAAATTTACAGTGAAGCTTACAATTACACTAATGCCAATGAATATTAACGTATGCGTTTATTATTACACTAAATAAAAATGAAAGTAATGCAATGAAAAATACAATATACCTTAATGGAAATAAAATAAGTAAATAGCGAAGTATTTATTAATATTATTATATAGCATTATATTATATTATTATAATATTTATTAATATTTACTTACCTTTTACGTTTGCACAAAAACTATAAAATTTTAAATATAAAGAGAGATTTATAACAGAGATAAAGCAAGTCACAGAAATTAGTGTCTTTCAATGGCAAAAATGCGTTAAAGGAAGTGAAACGATAATCTCCGTCTCGCGTCACAAGCGGAACTGTGTCAGTTTTGCTCCTTGAAAGTACACGTAGCGGTACATGAGCTAGAGAACATTTCAAATCATGTTGTTGTTTTTTTGCTTCGGAGTATCAAGATCGTGAGGACATACATAATATATTAATAAATAAACTCCGGGCAAAACAATGTCGCCGTTACGTTACCGTCGAACCGTCGAACAAAGACGAATTTGAATTCTCCGACTCTCCCCCGATCTGTTTATACTATACCAGTTTAAACGGACGCAATCGTAAAGAGTTCACGAGAGTTATGGATCAGTATCTACGAGTATCTACCGTCTTTGCGAACATTATCTATAATTATTTATTTAATCATTTGAAAATATACTTGAAGGTTTCAACAACGAGCAATCTTGTCTAATGAATCTCACGATCAACCATCCTCTACACACAAGTCCTCTGAAAACATAACTACTTTTCAGTTCAATTTGAATCGTTGCGTTCAACGCCATCAGGGTGTCCTGCATAACGCGGGCATCCGACTAGGTGCTGATACCACATACAAGAACAAGTCGAATATGTGAAATAAAGCTTTTTAGCTTAAGGTTCCGTTTTGAAAAAAATACAGTTTGAACATGTTCGGTTGGCAATTGGCTTAATACACGCGTATGATAAATAATAAGATTTATTACATGATTTTACAAAATTTGTTAAAATTGATTAAGAAGTTACTTTCAAGAAGTAATATTTACATAATTGTAAATTGAACCCTATGTTTAACAAAATTAGGCATTCTTAAGTATTTGTTATTGTAAATTACTATTATGCTTCGCCAAGTGTGATTGGCGATTTCTGGAACACAGCGTCCATCGATGTCTTCAATGAAAGAACATAAGTTTAATAACCTAACTTATCGACGAAATAAATCCCTGGCCCCCGGGTAGCGTGTTAGGAAGCTTCCGTGGTAATTCTTTTAAAAGCAATTAACGAGTGATCTGTTCGCGAATTATTGTATTGTATTATATATTATGTGGCATCATGATATCATAAGGAATACAAGTCACTATGATTTCTTCGTACTATTTCACAGATGGAGTGTGCAAATTTGACTTTACAATGAACAAAGTCAAACGTGACAATGACAAAATTGTATGTGGCAAAACTGGATACCTCAATGTTATACAGTGTGTCAAGAAAGTGTTTGTTGTCATCTTATGTCTTTGGGAGGTAATTCTACACCTTCGGATTTGCGAAGATCTGTTGAAAAAGAGGATCACAAAATTGACCTCGAGCATTCTATTGCACGTATTGCGTGTTTGTGCGCGTATTTATCCATCGATGTATTGCAAAGAACAGTTTGTCCAATAGGGGTTTCACACGCAGCAGTGGGAAAAATAATACTCTCACCCTGAGAGAATTGACCGGCGAGGGCGCGGCAGAGGCCATGGAAGCGCTTCGGTGAGGCGCGCTAGGTCCGTCGCGCCCCTCGGTGGGGTGCAAACTTAGGCGCTGGCAACTCAGCGCCCCGGAGCAGCAAATCAGCCCGGCAGGGGAACCGGACTGTCTGGCACGGCGGCTCCGGCGACGAGGCGCGGTGTGACGTGGCCGCATATCGCTCCATTAGGGGGTGTATTGAGCGCGGGGGGGGGGGTGTATCCCTTACACCAGTTCCCGGGCTCCTCTAGATCGCTGCCGGGACGGTCATCATGGAGGTTTTAGTCCGTTGGCGTCCGCCACTACCACGCCGCTTTTACCCAGAAGCGACCTGGTGTCCTCCACGTTAATAAAAAAAAAAAAAAAAAGTGGGAAAAATAATACGCCAAAAAGGTGTACGTTATAAGGTTCGCCGTGTGCGAAATTATGTCGTTTGACGAATATTCGATGGTTAGCCGCTAAGAAAATTATAACGCAATCCTTGGAAATATCTTGTTTACGGATGAGAGCGATTTTTCCGATAGCAATATTCTCGATCGTCAAACTGCCAAGATTTAGGCTTGTGAAAGTTCTCACATTATGATACAATGATACAGAGATTCAAGCAGGCTCGAGCAAGTTTGATTTATTCCACAGCTGGCTTTAACGTGTAGATAAAATCAATTTGAAAATGGAATAGATATCATATGTTCGCGAGCAGCCAGAAAACAACACTGACGTTATTTCGTATCGCATCTGACTTTAAAAACGAACATAAAATGAAAATAAACGGTTTTTCATACAAAAATGCATACTTGTTACGATGCATCGTGAGTAGCAGAGTAACGCATATGTTCGTGTATTACAGCATGAACGTATTAATGAATCAATAATATATATATTAAATTAAAATTTTTAATATTTTTATAATTTAATAATAATAATAATTACTATATTTATATAAGTATTATAAATAAAATATTTATAATAATATTATTAATATCTTTTTATTAGAACTAAAAATATAATTTAAAAATTTTTAATATTTTTACAATTTAATAATTATATTTATTTAAATATTATAAATGTAATATCGTGATGTAATGTGTTTACAAAAGTGGACAATAGAGATGTTAATCAGACAGAGAAGACGATTGTGGCCTAACTTGAACTATTCATACTAAACGTACAGAACACAGCGCAATCCACACTCTCTCGGCAACGCCACTCGCAACCTCCGTCTCCGCTCAACTCGCACTCAGCTCCTCCGCTCGCACTCTCGTTCTCGACTGACACTCTGTTTCTCGACTCGCACACTGTTTCTCGACTGACCCTTTCTGGCCGTTGTCGCATTCTATTGCCCTTTTCCTAGGCCCACCGCACACGTGTTCTGCAGACGCTCGTGGCCAGGGTCACGTAGGTCTTTTCCACGAAACTATGCACTTGAAAAGACCGATGACACATTGATGGGCCCGACGGCGCCTCGGCTCTCGCGACACTGTTCATAGTTCGTCCGATATTTCCCAGGCCTTTCGTCCACGATACTACATTCGGCCATCCTGCAATAACATCTGCCCTCAGATGTTGCCTTCTACCTCGCTGTCATCAGATGCGTCACTTTCGGCATTTAGGACCCAAGGTTTCATAAAATCGAGGTGTGCACGGGTCCTTCCTCAGGTACTGCTTCGCACGCTTTCTTCTTTTCTTGTAATTTCGCAGGTTCCCTTCCAGCTTACCTATGTTTCGTTCGGTTAGGCTACAGTCAAGGCAGTTGGATACCACGTGTTCGACCCTTTCGCGTAACCCCTTGAACCAGAAGTCCTTCTTGACCATAGCTTCTGTTTTGGTAACCTCGAAATGCCCACGCTCGTGCGCTTGCCTGACTACCTGAGCCCGCATCGCCTTCGATACTACTATTAGCACATCGTCCTCACACTCCTTATACAAAATATTGTTTCTTACTACCTGCCCATCGGCCTGACTGCACGTTGCGGCGTCCAAAATCCTACAGACTTCAATGTCCTTGTTCTGTGCCCTTCTCAACCGTGCAATCAGCCCGTCTTCACTCTCCGTTACATACATAGTGCTCGGCAGGGGGTTCCTACTCGGAGCATCTACATGCTGCATACTTTTCCCCGGCCGATGACACGCCTGATACTTAATCTCGCCTAGTAACAAGGCCCATCTAGCCACACGCACACACAAATCTTTCTTTCTAACTACACCTATCGGACTCGCATACTCCAAGTCTGACGATTTGATGACACCCTCGTTTGTCCACGCTTCCATCAAATCATCTTCTTCCTTTCTTTCCGACGGCGCCAGTCTTCGCGGTCTTCGCGCTACCGGCTTGTCGCTTTCCAAAACTACTTTCGCGGTTATCCCGACGTCTCGCTTCTTCTCCGGCCTATACCCCCTAACGATATCGCGAATCGCTTCACGATAATGCGGTTCCCGTACGTGTGTCAGGTCTGTTTCGTCGGTCTGTTCTACCGCGTTTACCCTCAGTACATCCGGCGCGTCCTCGTGACCGTCGGTCTGATCGTCGAGTCGTAAAAATGTCACCTCGCCCCGTTTGACTCGCAACTCTACCTGGTCTAAAAAGTCGGTACCTAAGAGTAGACTGTGTCTTGTCATTACCTTATTCGAGACAACATGCAGGGTGACAGTAAAGTCGCACCCGTCGACCGTCATTACCCTTGTGAACTCGCCCCAGGTACTATTGCCAGCGGAATCAAAACCATCAAACTTAGGTTTGCAGTTTCCCAGAGGTGGTGATCCTAACCTCACATACTCATCCGCTCGTATGAACGTAAGGTTACTACCTGTATCCACTAATGCCACAAACCTACAATCATCTATCGCCACTTCCTTCACATACTTCCCCTTTTCGGATCTTGACACTACGCAAGTCTCTTTCGGTTGTGCCGTACACCTCGCTGCAATATGTCCAAATCCGCTGCACTTGAAACAGTTAACACCTTCTCCCCTCTCCGGACACGTAACACTTAGGTGATCCTCACTACCGCAGATGAAGCATCTTCTTTTCTTCATTGCATCTACAGATTGACTGGGCTTCCCGTTCTTCTGGGTTTTAGCCGACTTCGCAATCGACTTTGCTCTGCGACTCTTCTGCTCTTCGTACATTACTAACCTCTTCCTCAACTCTTTGATTGACGTAGCGCCGTACAATACAGCCTTATTGTTCTCGTCGTCTATTATTCCATCCACTATGTATTCCACCTTTGCTTCCTCCTCCATGTCCACATGGCTGGCTATTTCGAGCATGCGGTACATGTAAGCCAAACATGCTTCATCACTCTCCTTTTTTGTTTCTTCAAGTTTCTGATGAACTTGCCTACTGTTGACTTTCCTCGAAAATTCTTTCACTAGCCCCCTCTTCAACTCATGCCAAGTCCTGGCATGACACTCGAAGCTCGCAAATATTTTCGCTGATCCCTTCAGCAGCTTCCTCGCGTAGACTGCCTTCTGCCCATCCGACCACATGCACGTATCAGCGACTTCCTCGAACGACTCGAACCATCGTTCGACATTTTCACCTCTGTTGCCGCTAAACGACTCTAATGCATCTTCGACGTCTCTAAAACTCAGCGTCGAACCAACACATGCCCTTCGACAACATTCGTCACGGTCCTGATACACCCTTCGCGTATCTCTCTTGTATTCTCTTGCGTTTTTCTTGCCATCTTCATCCTCACTTTCGTCGTCGCTTTCTTCTTCCGACGATATGTCATTACCATCCATGGCCGCTCGTAGCCGTGCGCGTAATTCTACTTTTCTTCCCGTCGTTTTTAAACCCAAACTAGCGAGGCGCTCCTTCAACTCCTTCGTATTCATTTTCTCAACATCTTCACCTTCGTTACAATCACGCTCAGCTCTCTGTACATTTTCTAAATCTCGTTGACCGGTTAGCTCTTCACCGCCCGTCGATCCCTTACGATACGATTGTCCAACCCTACACGCCCGATTCAGCCTTGCAATCAGCACTGACCTCGCACCCGATATAGGGAGGTTCATTCGCGCGAGCTTATTCCTCAGCTCCTCCAGCGTCGAACCCTCTTCACCCGACAATCGTTCGTCCCGGACGTTAGCCATTTTTCACACAACACAAACTTAAACAGTCAACGATATCGTCTTTTACCGCACCGCGTACCGGTAAATTCACAACTAGCTCGAATAGCTCTGTTAAACCGTTTCGTTTTCTGTCTTGTCCAATCCCGGACGAGCCCCCAAAAATATGTAATATCGTGATGTAATGTGTTTACAAAAGTGGACAATAGAGATGTTAATCAGACAGAGAAGACGATTGTGGCCTAACTTGAACTATTCATACTAAACGTACAGAACACAGCGCAATCCACACTCTCTCGGCAACGCCACTCGCAACCTCCGTCTCCGCTCAACTCGCACTCAGCTCCTCCGCTCGCACTCTCGTTCTCGACTGACACTCTGTTTCTCGACTCGCACACTGTTTCTCGACTGACCCTTTCTGGCCGTTGTCGCATTCTATTGCCCTTTTCCTAGGCCCACCGCACACGTGTTCTGCAGACGCTCGTGGCCAGGGTCACGTAGGTCTTTTCCACGAAACTATGCACTTGAAAAGACCGATGACACATTGATGGGCCCGACGGCGCCTCGGCTCTCGCGACACTGTTCATAGTTCGTCCGATATTTCCCAGGCCTTTCGTCCACGATACTACATTCGGCCATCCTGCAATAACATCTGCCCTCAGATGTTGCCTTCTACCTCGCTGTCATCAGATGCGTCACTTTCGGCATTTAGGACCCAAGGTTTCATAAAATCGAGGTGTGCACGGGTCCTTCCTCAGGTACTGCTTCGCACGCTTTCTTCTTTTCTTGTAATTTCGCAGGTTCCCTTCCAGCTTACCTATGTTTCGTTCGGTTAGGCTACAGTCAAGGCAGTTGGATACCACGTGTTCGACCCTTTCGCGTAACCCCTTGAACCAGAAGTCCTTCTTGACCATAGCTTCTGTTTTGGTAACCTCGAAATGCCCACGCTCGTGCGCTTGCCTGACTACCTGAGCCCGCATCGCCTTCGATACTACTATTAGCACATCGTCCTCACACTCCTTATACAAAATATTGTTTCTTACTACCTGCCCATCGGCCTGACTGCACGTTGCGGCGTCCAAAATCCTACAGACTTCAATGTCCTTGTTCTGTGCCCTTCTCAACCGTGCAATCAGCCCGTCTTCACTCTCCGTTACATACATAGTGCTCGGCAGGGGGTTCCTACTCGGAGCATCTACATGCTGCATACTTTTCCCCGGCCGATGACACGCCTGATACTTAATCTCGCCTAGTAACAAGGCCCATCTAGCCACACGCACACACAAATCTTTCTTTCTAACTACACCTATCGGACTCGCATACTCCAAGTCTGACGATTTGATGACACCCTCGTTTGTCCACGCTTCCATCAAATCATCTTCTTCCTTTCTTTCCGACGGCGCCAGTCTTCGCGGTCTTCGCGCTACCGGCTTGTCGCTTTCCAAAACTACTTTCGCGGTTATCCCGACGTCTCGCTTCTTCTCCGGCCTATACCCCCTAACGATATCGCGAATCGCTTCACGATAATGCGGTTCCCGTACGTGTGTCAGGTCTGTTTCGTCGGTCTGTTCTACCGCGTTTACCCTCAGTACATCCGGCGCGTCCTCGTGACCGTCGGTCTGATCGTCGAGTCGTAAAAATGTCACCTCGCCCCGTTTGACTCGCAACTCTACCTGGTCTAAAAAGTCGGTACCTAAGAGTAGACTGTGTCTTGTCATTACCTTATTCGAGACAACATGCAGGGTGACAGTAAAGTCGCACCCGTCGACCGTCATTACCCTTGTGAACTCGCCCCAGGTACTATTGCCAGCGGAATCAAAACCATCAAACTTAGGTTTGCAGTTTCCCAGAGGTGGTGATCCTAACCTCACATACTCATCCGCTCGTATGAACGTAAGGTTACTACCTGTATCCACTAATGCCACAAACCTACAATCATCTATCGCCACTTCCTTCACATACTTCCCCTTTTCGGATCTTGACACTACGCAAGTCTCTTTCGGTTGTGCCGTACACCTCGCTGCAATATGTCCAAATCCGCTGCACTTGAAACACTTAACACCTTCTCCCCTCTCCGGACACGTAACACTTAGGTGATCCTCACTACCGCAGATGAAGCATCTTCTTTTCTTCATTGCATCTACAGATTGACTGGGCTTCCCGTTCTTCTGGGTTTTAGCCGACTTCGCAATCGACTTTGCTCTGCGACTCTTCTGCTCTTCGTACATTACTAACCTCTTCCTCAACTCTTTGATTGACGTAGCGCCGTACAATACAGCCTTATTGTTCTCGTCGTCTATTATTCCATCCACTATGTATTCCACCTTTGCTTCCTCCTCCATGTCCACATGGCTGGCTATTTCGAGCATGCGGTACATGTAAGCCAAACATGCTTCATCACTCTCCTTTTTTGTTTCTTCAAGTTTCTGATGAACTTGCCTACTGTTGACTTTCCTCGAAAATTCTTTCACTAGCCCCCTCTTCAACTCATGCCAAGTCCTGGCATGACACTCGAAGCTCGCAAATATTTTCGCTGATCCCTTCAGCAGCTTCCTCGCGTAGACTGCCTTCTGCCCATCCGACCACATGCACGTATCAGCGACTTCCTCGAACGACTCGAACCATCGTTCGACATTTTCACCTCTGTTGCCGCTAAACGACTCTAATGCATCTTCGACGTCTCTAAAACTCAGCGTCGAACCAACACATGCCCTTCGACAACATTCGTCACGGTCCTGATACACCCTTCGCGTATCTCTCTTGTATTCTCTTGCGTTTTTCTTGCCATCTTCATCCTCACTTTCGTCGTCGCTTTCTTCTTCCGACGATATGTCATTACCATCCATGGCCGCTCGTAGCCGTGCGCGTAATTCTACTTTTCTTCCCGTCGTTTTTAAACCCAAACTAGCGAGGCGCTCCTTCAACTCCTTCGTATTCATTTTCTCAACATCTTCACCTTCGTTACAATCACGCTCAGCTCTCTGTACATTTTCTAAATCTCGTTGACCGGTTAGCTCTTCACCGCCCGTCGATCCCTTACGATACGATTGTCCAACCCTACACGCCCGATTCAGCCTTGCAATCAGCACTGACCTCGCACCCGATATAGGGAGGTTCATTCGCGCGAGCTTATTCCTCAGCTCCTCCAGCGTCGAACCCTCTTCACCCGACAATCGTTCGTCCCGGACGTTAGCCATTTTTCACACAACACAAACTTAAACAGTCAACGATATCGTCTTTTACCGCACCGCGTACCGGTAAATTCACAACTAGCTCGAATAGCTCTGTTAAACCGTTTCGTTTTCTGTCTTGTCCAATCCCGGACGAGCCCCCAAAAATATGTAATATCGTGATGTAATGTGTTTACAAAAGTGGACAATAGAGATGTTAATCAGACAGAGAAGACGATTGTGGCCTAACTTGAACTATTCATACTAAACGTACAGAACACAGCGCAATCCACACTCTCTCGGCAACGCCACTCGCAACCTCCGTCTCCGCTCAACTCGCACTCAGCTCCTCCGCTCGCACTCTCGTTCTCGACTGACACTCTGTTTCTCGACTCGCACACTGTTTCTCGACTGACCCTTTCTGGCCGTTGTCGCATTCTATTGCCCTTTTCCTAGGCCCACCGCACACGTGTTCTGCAGACGCTCGTGGCCAGGGTCACGTAGGTCTTTTCCACGAAACTATGCACTTGAAAAGACCGATGACACATTGATGGGCCCGACGGCGCCTCGGCTCTCGCGACACTGTTCATAGTTCGTCCGATATTTCCCAGGCCTTTCGTCCACGATACTACATTCGGCCATCCTGCAATAACATCTGCCCTCAGATGTTGCCTTCTACCTCGCTGTCATCAGATGCGTCACTTTCGGCATTTAGGACCCAAGGTTTCATAAAATCGAGGTGTGCACGGGTCCTTCCTCAGGTACTGCTTCGCACGCTTTCTTCTTTTCTTGTAATTTCGCAGGTTCCCTTCCAGCTTACCTATGTTTCGTTCGGTTAGGCTACAGTCAAGGCAGTTGGATACCACGTGTTCGACCCTTTCGCGTAACCCCTTGAACCAGAAGTCCTTCTTGACCATAGCTTCTGTTTTGGTAACCTCGAAATGCCCACGCTCGTGCGCTTGCCTGACTACCTGAGCCCGCATCGCCTTCGATACTACTATTAGCACATCGTCCTCACACTCCTTATACAAAATATTGTTTCTTACTACCTGCCCATCGGCCTGACTGCACGTTGCGGCGTCCAAAATCCTACAGACTTCAATGTCCTTGTTCTGTGCCCTTCTCAACCGTGCAATCAGCCCGTCTTCACTCTCCGTTACATACATAGTGCTCGGCAGGGGGTTCCTACTCGGAGCATCTACATGCTGCATACTTTTCCCCGGCCGATGACACGCCTGATACTTAATCTCGCCTAGTAACAAGGCCCATCTAGCCACACGCACACACAAATCTTTCTTTCTAACTACACCTATCGGACTCGCATACTCCAAGTCTGACGATTTGATGACACCCTCGTTTGTCCACGCTTCCATCAAATCATCTTCTTCCTTTCTTTCCGACGGCGCCAGTCTTCGCGGTCTTCGCGCTACCGGCTTGTCGCTTTCCAAAACTACTTTCGCGGTTATCCCGACGTCTCGCTTCTTCTCCGGCCTATACCCCCTAACGATATCGCGAATCGCTTCACGATAATGCGGTTCCCGTACGTGTGTCAGGTCTGTTTCGTCGGTCTGTTCTACCGCGTTTACCCTCAGTACATCCGGCGCGTCCTCGTGACCGTCGGTCTGATCGTCGAGTCGTAAAAATGTCACCTCGCCCCGTTTGACTCGCAACTCTACCTGGTCTAAAAAGTCGGTACCTAAGAGTAGACTGTGTCTTGTCATTACCTTATTCGAGACAACATGCAGGGTGACAGTAAAGTCGCACCCGTCGACCGTCATTACCCTTGTGAACTCGCCCCAGGTACTATTGCCAGCGGAATCAAAACCATCAAACTTAGGTTTGCAGTTTCCCAGAGGTGGTGATCCTAACCTCACATACTCATCCGCTCGTATGAACGTAAGGTTACTACCTGTATCCACTAATGCCACAAACCTACAATCATCTATCGCCACTTCCTTCACATACTTCCCCTTTTCGGATCTTGACACTACGCAAGTCTCTTTCGGTTGTGCCGTACACCTCGCTGCAATATGTCCAAATCCGCTGCACTTGAAACACTTAACACCTTCTCCCCTCTCCGGACACGTAACACTTAGGTGATCCTCACTACCGCAGATGAAGCATCTTCTTTTCTTCATTGCATCTACAGATTGACTGGGCTTCCCGTTCTTCTGGGTTTTAGCCGACTTCGCAATCGACTTTGCTCTGCGACTCTTCTGCTCTTCGTACATTACTAACCTCTTCCTCAACTCTTTGATTGACGTAGCGCCGTACAATACAGCCTTATTGTTCTCGTCGTCTATTATTCCATCCACTATGTATTCCACCTTTGCTTCCTCCTCCATGTCCACATGGCTGGCTATTTCGAGCATGCGGTACATGTAAGCCAAACATGCTTCATCACTCTCCTTTTTTGTTTCTTCAAGTTTCTGATGAACTTGCCTACTGTTGACTTTCCTCGAAAATTCTTTCACTAGCCCCCTCTTCAACTCATGCCAAGTCCTGGCATGACACTCGAAGCTCGCAAATATTTTCGCTGATCCCTTCAGCAGCTTCCTCGCGTAGACTGCCTTCTGCCCATCCGACCACATGCACGTATCAGCGACTTCCTCGAACGACTCGAACCATCGTTCGACATTTTCACCTCTGTTGCCGCTAAACGACTCTAATGCATCTTCGACGTCTCTAAAACTCAGCGTCGAACCAACACATGCCCTTCGACAACATTCGTCACGGTCCTGATACACCCTTCGCGTATCTCTCTTGTATTCTCTTGCGTTTTTCTTGCCATCTTCATCCTCACTTTCGTCGTCGCTTTCTTCTTCCGACGATATGTCATTACCATCCATGGCCGCTCGTAGCCGTGCGCGTAATTCTACTTTTCTTCCCGTCGTTTTTAAACCCAAACTAGCGAGGCGCTCCTTCAACTCCTTCGTATTCATTTTCTCAACATCTTCACCTTCGTTACAATCACGCTCAGCTCTCTGTACATTTTCTAAATCTCGTTGACCGGTTAGCTCTTCACCGCCCGTCGATCCCTTACGATACGATTGTCCAACCCTACACGCCCGATTCAGCCTTGCAATCAGCACTGACCTCGCACCCGATATAGGGAGGTTCATTCGCGCGAGCTTATTCCTCAGCTCCTCCAGCGTCGAACCCTCTTCACCCGACAATCGTTCGTCCCGGACGTTGGCCATTTTTCACACAACACAAACTTAAACAGTCAACGATATCGTCTTTTACCGCACCGCGTACCGGTAAATTCACAACTAGCTCGAATAGCTCTGTTAAACCGTTTCGTTTTCTGTCTTGTCCAATCCCGGACGAGCCCCCAAAAATATGTAATATCGTGATGTAATGTGTTTACAAAAGTGGACAATAGAGATGTTAATCAGACAGAGAAGACGATTGTGGCCTAACTTGAACTATTCATACTAAACGTACAGAACACAGCGCAATCCACACTCTCTCGGCAACGCCACTCGCAACCTCCGTCTCCGCTCAACTCGCACTCAGCTCCTCCGCTCGCACTCTCGTTCTCGACTGACACTCTGTTTCTCGACTCGCACACTGTTTCTCGACTGACCCTTTCTGGCCGTTGTCGCATTCTATTGCCCTTTTCCTAGGCCCACCGCACACGTGTTCTGCAGACGCTCGTGGCCAGGGTCACGTAGGTCTTTTCCACGAAACTATGCACTTGAAAAGACCGATGACACATTGATGGGCCCGACGGCGCCTCGGCTCTCGCGACACTGTTCATAGTTCGTCCGATATTTCCCAGGCCTTTCGTCCACGATACTACATTCGGCCATCCTGCAATAACATCTGCCCTCAGATGTTGCCTTCTACCTCGCTGTCATCAGATGCGTCACTTTCGGCATTTAGGACCCAAGGTTTCATAAAATCGAGGTGTGCACGGGTCCTTCCTCAGGTACTGCTTCGCACGCTTTCTTCTTTTCTTGTAATTTCGCAGGTTCCCTTCCAGCTTACCTATGTTTCGTTCGGTTAGGCTACAGTCAAGGCAGTTGGATACCACGTGTTCGACCCTTTCGCGTAACCCCTTGAACCAGAAGTCCTTCTTGACCATAGCTTCTGTTTTGGTAACCTCGAAATGCCCACGCTCGTGCGCTTGCCTGACTACCTGAGCCCGCATCGCCTTCGATACTACTATTAGCACATCGTCCTCACACTCCTTATACAAAATATTGTTTCTTACTACCTGCCCATCGGCCTGACTGCACGTTGCGGCGTCCAAAATCCTACAGACTTCAATGTCCTTGTTCTGTGCCCTTCTCAACCGTGCAATCAGCCCGTCTTCACTCTCCGTTACATACATAGTGCTCGGCAGGGGGTTCCTACTCGGAGCATCTACATGCTGCATACTTTTCCCCGGCCGATGACACGCCTGATACTTAATCTCGCCTAGTAACAAGGCCCATCTAGCCACACGCACACACAAATCTTTCTTTCTAACTACACCTATCGGACTCGCATACTCCAAGTCTGACGATTTGATGACACCCTCGTTTGTCCACGCTTCCATCAAATCATCTTCTTCCTTTCTTTCCGACGGCGCCAGTCTTCGCGGTCTTCGCGCTACCGGCTTGTCGCTTTCCAAAACTACTTTCGCGGTTATCCCGACGTCTCGCTTCTTCTCCGGCCTATACCCCCTAACGATATCGCGAATCGCTTCACGATAATGCGGTTCCCGTACGTGTGTCAGGTCTGTTTCGTCGGTCTGTTCTACCGCGTTTACCCTCAGTACATCCGGCGCGTCCTCGTGACCGTCGGTCTGATCGTCGAGTCGTAAAAATGTCACCTCGCCCCGTTTGACTCGCAACTCTACCTGGTCTAAAAAGTCGGTACCTAAGAGTAGACTGTGTCTTGTCATTACCTTATTCGAGACAACATGCAGGGTGACAGTAAAGTCGCACCCGTCGACCGTCATTACCCTTGTGAACTCGCCCCAGGTACTATTGCCAGCGGAATCAAAACCATCAAACTTAGGTTTGCAGTTTCCCAGAGGTGGTGATCCTAACCTCACATACTCATCCGCTCGTATGAACGTAAGGTTACTACCTGTATCCACTAATGCCACAAACCTACAATCATCTATCGCCACTTCCTTCACATACTTCCCCTTTTCGGATCTTGACACTACGCAAGTCTCTTTCGGTTGTGCCGTACACCTCGCTGCAATATGTCCAAATCCGCTGCACTTGAAACACTTAACACCTTCTCCCCTCTCCGGACACGTAACACTTAGGTGATCCTCACTACCGCAGATGAAGCATCTTCTTTTCTTCATTGCATCTACAGATTGACTGGGCTTCCCGTTCTTCTGGGTTTTAGCCGACTTCGCAATCGACTTTGCTCTGCGACTCTTCTGCTCTTCGTACATTACTAACCTCTTCCTCAACTCTTTGATTGACGTAGCGCCGTACAATACAGCCTTATTGTTCTCGTCGTCTATTATTCCATCCACTATGTATTCCACCTTTGCTTCCTCCTCCATGTCCACATGGCTGGCTATTTCGAGCATGCGGTACATGTAAGCCAAACATGCTTCATCACTCTCCTTTTTTGTTTCTTCAAGTTTCTGATGAACTTGCCTACTGTTGACTTTCCTCGAAAATTCTTTCACTAGCCCCCTCTTCAACTCATGCCAAGTCCTGGCATGACACTCGAAGCTCGCAAATATTTTCGCTGATCCCTTCAGCAGCTTCCTCGCGTAGACTGCCTTCTGCCCATCCGACCACATGCACGTATCAGCGACTTCCTCGAACGACTCGAACCATCGTTCGACATTTTCACCTCTGTTGCCGCTAAACGACTCTAATGCATCTTCGACGTCTCTAAAACTCAGCGTCGAACCAACACATGCCCTTCGACAACATTCGTCACGGTCCTGATACACCCTTCGCGTATCTCTCTTGTATTCTCTTGCGTTTTTCTTGCCATCTTCATCCTCACTTTCGTCGTCGCTTTCTTCTTCCGACGATATGTCATTACCATCCATGGCCGCTCGTAGCCGTGCGCGTAATTCTACTTTTCTTCCCGTCGTTTTTAAACCCAAACTAGCGAGGCGCTCCTTCAACTCCTTCGTATTCATTTTCTCAACATCTTCACCTTCGTTACAATCACGCTCAGCTCTCTGTACATTTTCTAAATCTCGTTGACCGGTTAGCTCTTCACCGCCCGTCGATCCCTTACGATACGATTGTCCAACCCTACACGCCCGATTCAGCCTTGCAATCAGCACTGACCTCGCACCCGATATAGGGAGGTTCATTCGCGCGAGCTTATTCCTCAGCTCCTCCAGCGTCGAACCCTCTTCACCCGACAATCGTTCGTCCCGGACGTTGGCCATTTTTCACACAACACAAACTTAAACAGTCAACGATATCGTCTTTTACCGCACCGCGTACCGGTAAATTCACAACTAGCTCGAATAGCTCTGTTAAACCGTTTCGTTTTCTGTCTTGTCCAATCCCGGACGAGCCCCCAAAAATATGTAATATCGTGATGTAATGTGTTTACAAAAGTGGACAATAGAGATGTTAATCAGACAGAGAAGACGATTGTGGCCTAACTTGAACTATTCATACTAAACGTACAGAACACAGCGCAATCCACACTCTCTCGGCAACGCCACTCGCAACCTCCGTCTCCGCTCAACTCGCACTCAGCTCCTCCGCTCGCACTCTCGTTCTCGACTGACACTCTGTTTCTCGACTCGCACACTGTTTCTCGACTGACCCTTTCTGGCCGTTGTCGCATTCTATTGCCCTTTTCCTAGGCCCACCGCACACGTGTTCTGCAGACGCTCGTGGCCAGGGTCACGTAGGTCTTTTCCACGAAACTATGCACTTGAAAAGACCGATGACACATTGATGGGCCCGACGGCGCCTCGGCTCTCGCGACACTGTTCATAGTTCGTCCGATATTTCCCAGGCCTTTCGTCCACGATACTACATAAATAAAATATTTATAGTAATATTATTAATATTTTTTTATTAATATTAAAAATACAATCTTAAAATTTTTAATATTTTTAATTTTATAATATCATTAATATTTTTTATTTATATTAATATATAATTAAAATTTTTGATATTTTATAATTTAATATATATATATCATAAATAAAAAATTTTTAAATTATATATTATGCAATTTATATTATAGTAATTTCCATTTTTCAAAATAAAAAAAATTGTATATTAAACAATTTAAAAATAAAGGGTAGAATATTTAAGTATTAATATTTTATAATTTAATTTTATAGATAATTAAATATTTATAGTAATATTATTATTTTTTATTAATATTTTAAAATATTATATATATATATATATATATATATATATATATGTCGGGTTAACATTAGAATTTAAGGCGTGTAACGATTCTTCGTTTGAATTAGCCATCGTTTTATGAAACAGAAATTATATTTACGCGAATATACAAGATTTTACAAAATATTATGAATATTGAGTTTAATGAATGATAAGATTAACAAATGATAAGTTTAACTAATGATTCCAAACGAATCCACGGTCAACGGGATAACTCTTTACTATGCGTAGAATAATTTAAACACAAAAAAAAATACGATTGCTGAGGCACTCGGTAAATTGCTCGATGTATCACTTTCCAAGGCGATCACACGAATGAATATCTGATGAAAATCTTTTTCGCTGTACGACTGCATTTTGTTCGTTATATGCTCGCTGGAGGCATCGAGGAGCTTCCAATCGCCGCTGCTAGGCAGACTCTGCCAAGAGTTTGTTGTATACTCTTTGGAAGCATCGAGAAAGATCCAAACGTCGTTGCTAGGCAGCCTCTGTCTGGAGTCTGATTCCTAATACAACGTGTGTCCCATTATATCGACATCTCCAAAGTACAATTCTATGTGATTTCTAGGGAGAACAATACAACCGATCCACACCTTCGTCAGGCAAAACGTTTATCCCGTGACCGCGGCTACGCTCGGCGACCGGCTGCCACCTCGAACCCACCCTCGCCATCACATATATCGAACAATTACAAATGACAACAATTGCTTAATTACAGCTATGACAAAATCCAGGCTAAAGCACCAGAAGACTCTCGCAAAATTGCAAAGGGAAGGCTCCGGTTTTCCTTTCATCTCCGACACGTTCTTTTGTGATCCCGTTGGTCACGGATTCATTATCGGGTCTGAGACCATCGTCACTAGTGTCGCGAGTGCCAATTGTCGTGATCAATTGTCAAGACTGTAATAACTCTATTATTGTAATAAACCTGCGTGTACCGTACCAATGGCTAATTCCCGTGAAGATTCATTTGACGCCCACAACCCTACTCCCAGTGCTAATCCGACATACATATTAATATTTTTAAATATTTTTTTTTAATATTCAAAAATTTTTTAAATTTCCCTAATATTTTCAATATTATGCTCTAAATGTATAAGCTATTTAAATTAAACAAGTTCATCTTTCTCTTTATTTAATTTAAATATAAATTAGTAATAATAATTAAATAATTAATTATAAATATATTTATAATCAAATTATTATTATTAATATTAATAAATAAATATATATTAATAATAAATAAGAAATTTTTAATCTAAAATGTATTTCTAATAAATCACAAACATATCCTATAATCTTTCCTGTAAATGTTTCAACTAAACATTTTTCAAAATAAAATTCATAATAAATTATTTTATTTGTTAAATAACTCATTATAAACTTATAAAGAAATTCTATTATAAAAAATCTTTTGATAAATATTAATTTTTTTCAAATAAATATTTAATATTAATACTAAAAATATTAATCCTAATAATATTATCTTAAATACAAGATATTTATAACTATAAATTAAATTAATATTTAATTGGTAAAAGAAAAAATTAAAAATAAATTTTCTTAAAATTAATATAATTATTAAAGTTACTGATATAATTCCAGCTATAATACAACCTTCATTTAAATAAATTAAATTTATTATATAATTATTTCCCATTATTATAAATATTGTACGAAAAGAATATGATACTGTAAAAATTGTTCCAAAAATTAAATTTATTGTACTAAAAATTCTTTTCATATTTAAAAAATAATATTCAACAATTAAATCTTTAGAATAAAATCCTACTAAAAACGGAAATCCACATAATGTTAATAATGAAAATATTATTAATAATCCTTTTATTGGATATAAATAAAATATACCAGAATAAAAACGAAAATTCTGAATACCATTTATATAATGAATAAATCTTCCAACACACATAAATATTATAGATTTAAAAAATGCATGAATAAATAAATGTAAAAATGTTAAATCTGTTATTCCTAAAGAATAAATTCTTATTATAAGACCTAATTGACTTAATGTTGATAAAGCAATAATCTTTTTAAAATCTATTTCAAAATTAGCTATAACTCCTGAACCTAATATTGTTATTCTTGAAATTATTAAAATAAATCTTTTATATTTAAAATCAATTATTATCTCATAATTGATTAATAAATAAATTCCAGCAGTAACTAAAGTTGATGAACGAACTAATGAAGACACAGAAGTAGGAGTAATTATTGCAGCTGGTAATCACATCATAAATATTAATTGTGCACTTTTTGTAAATACTATTAAAAAGAACATTAATAAAATTAATAAATCTATTTTATATAAAATTATGTGGCGGATCGGTATCAACAGGACGCCGACAGGTCGAGGCATCAACGCGGCGCAACACCTCCCGGGCGATCCGCGGGTACCAACCGCCAACACTAGAGGGCTACGACGACAACGAGTCTGTCTGTCTAACTCGCTAGCGGTCGAATATACGAGCGATTGATATAAATACCGCACCTAGCGAGACTCCCTCTACGTCTAAGGCAGGGACTACCGGGCACAGCCTTACTGACGAGTCCACCGGTAGTCCAGGGACGAAACGCACAACTCTCTCTCTCTTTTCATTCGCCTCATTGGTGACCACCGACAACGAACACGCACCTTTGGAGAAGGAGTCAGGAAAGGAGCCAACCACCGACGACGAACACGCCAAGCAGGTGACCGGATACGAGACGACGACCAAGCCAGGAAGTGATGTAGCCATCGCAATAGTTCATGGGCATCACCTCCAGCAGCACGTCAGAGGAGGCGACAATCACCTCGTCCCAACGACGATCAGCCTTCCATCATCGACGACGAGCCATTCCCTCTAATTTGTATCGCGCTATATAGCTTTGGGGTCACGCTATAGCGCTAGGGGGAGGCTGTGTGGCGGATCGGTATCAACAGGACGCCGACAGGTCGAGGCATCAACGCGGCGCAACACCTCCCGGGCAATCCGCGGGTACCAACCGCCAACACTAGAGGGCTACGACGACAACGAGTCTGTCTGTCTAACTCGCTAGCGGTCGAATATACGAGCGATTGATATAAATACCGCACCTAGCGAGACTCCCTCTACGTCTAAGGCAGGGACTACCGGGCACAGCCTTACTGACGAGTCCACCGGTAGTCCCGGGACGAAACGCACAACTCTCTCTCTCTTTTCATTCGCCTCAATTAAATTTCATGTACCAAAAATTACTAAAAAAGAAATAATTATTAATAAACTAGAATCTCCTAAACGATTTAAAATTACTATAATTATTCCTGAATTAAATGATAAAAATTTTTGATAATAAATAATTAAACAATAAGAAATTAAACCCAGACCATCTCATCCTAATAATAAAGTTAATATATTAGGTCTCAAAATTTAAAAAAGTATTGATATTAAAAACATTAATATTAAATAATAAATACGATTAATTAAATATTTATTATTTAAATTTATATATCTAATTCTATATAATTAAATAAAAGAAGTAATTAATATTACTAAAAATACAAATATTAATAATTTAAATCTAATCATAAAAATTGTTAGGGAAGTGATACATTTACACTGTACATGAGAGTGTGTGTGTAAGGGTCAGAGGGCGACCAGGACAAAAGACTGTCGTTAAAAGATTCTGGATAGTCGGTTAGCGACAAGCGTGCGTGCAAGACGTTCTTCAGAGTGTAATATAGATGTATAGCTGTTGTGTGTGAAATATAGTAAATTATTTGTATTACCAAATCCTCGAATTTCCTTAATAGATTCGTATTCCAATTATGATCGTTATTACAAAATTTATTAGAAACTGACAAAATAACGATACAGAATGTTATAACAGAACAGAATAGAATGTCGAGTACTGACTTGGGAGGTTTTTTTATATCAAGGGGTTGGCTCCTGTGGAGGGGTTATCGTTGGATGCCGGTCACATAGGGATCCTGTTACTGCTTAGTTACTGTTTCGATGGCTAAGGTATGTGAGATATGATTATCCTATTGCTGTATTCCCGGGGCCACTGTGACACTAGAGACGTTGTCTGTGTTTTATGAATTGGAGACATTATTTTGAGAATGGTCCCTGTGGTTATTTGGATTATTTTGATTTCCTTGTACTGCTTGGGAGTAGTATAGGAGATTGAAGTAGTAGTGAATTTCGGAAGACTGGGTATTTGATTGGTTGTCTCTTTGGCTCTAAGCTTGGGATACTTATTTATACATAAGGTTTTGTAGGCTGAGCGGCCTTTGTAGTTAGCAGAATGGTCACCTTGACAGTGTATGCACTTCGTTGGGGTTTCCGGTGATTTAGTGCACTGATCAGTGGGGTGTGTACCTGCACATTTAACGCAGCGGATTTATATGCAACCGCTTCCTCTGCAATGTTTGCATTTTTCAAAGCTTTTGTTCATGCAATAGCTCTAGTGTTTTGTTCTCGTGTTTTCGTTCTAGTTATCCTAGTTGAACAAGTTTTGAAGTGTCCGTGCCTGTGTGCTTGAACACGAATCTACAAATTTTACTGATAAACCGGTGAGAGTGCCTGTTCAAATGGATCGAATAGAGCATTCTCTCTTCCTCCGAAGATGGTTGTATTTCATCTTCACTCAATATGTTGCGTCGTGCAACACTCTACCTGGACCCGGCCATACACCGCGGGCCAGACAGGCCCCAGATGTCCGCTCATTCTTACGGCGTACCCTCAATAACCTTAAGCATCCGTCATAAATCCCACTAATTTGCTTGCTAAGGTCCTTCAGACCCAACAAACATCTGTTTTCTGAATCATTTCTAAAGATTATTGTCTACCACGGCTTGACAAGGGAAAGTTGGGTTTTCCCACGTACGATGCTTCCTAATAACAACTTTCTATCGAGAGCAGCTAAGACCCTTCCTAGTCCACCAACCTTCGTTTAACCAATTAATAACAAATCCGATGGTCCCGTGCGCTAGACACACGCATCCTTAGCTTTCCTCCGCTACAGCATCGTCACCGAACATCACTGATTCTTCAACCTTCAAACATACAACATCCTTCGACCGGGTCTACACCCGAAGATCAGTCAGTCACTTATCTTATACATACGCACCAGCGTAACTATCTTCTTCACAAAGTTGTTGGAATAAACTGTCATTCACACCTTGTTACATCAGTGTCATATTCAATTAACCACCTCTATTATCCTAATCGAAATAGGGGATCGATCATTTCGTGGCGTCGATTATCTAATCGTGACGGGAATTTACGACTCCCGTTGGCGTGCTTCCTCGCGATCGCGTCTCTCCGCGATCGAAACACAATGTCATAGATCCGTTTTGCCGCTTTTTAATTTCTTGTTTCTGAATATTTGCTTGAAACTTTTTCACTTCAGGGAATGACTCATCTTCTTCTTTTAGCTGATGCATCTTCGTGTTTTCACTCTGTGAAAAAGTTCTCTTTCTATTACTATTTCTTGTTGTCATTGAACACTTTTCTGGCTGTATTGCATCTTCTCTTATAGAAAGATGATCCTGTAAATGTGTCTGTGAAGTACCCGCGATCTTCCTTGAAATTGTTTCGCTTAAAACACTTTTCTCATTTACTATGTTTTGTAGGGCTTTGTGTTATTTCTTCTTCTGAGCTACTTCTAGCACTTTTCCTTTTTTTTTTTAGATCGGTTTTCACGTTTCCTCTAAAAATGTAGGATATATTTAATTACGTTATAATAGAATTTATATGCACAATGTACATACATTAAGCGATTAGATTTCAACATATTAATTAACCGATATCAAGCATTATTAGGTACTATATATAAAGGTTAGTATTGATCAGTAACATGAGATTCGGGGTAAGATTAAAGATATTAAATTTCATCATAATATGATACAAACATTTACATTACTGTCATCGTCACGAATTAATGGCCTTCGTAATTTTGCAACAAGTGACATTGACTGTTGTTTTTTAATATTAATTGCAGCTTTCCTTCAACCCTCTCTTTTTGCTCGGCTCTTCAAAACTTTCGGCGTAGTTGAAGTTGAAGGGCCAGGTTGTGGTGTTTGAGCAAAGTATCTCCAAAATGGTCGTTAACAGATTTTTTAACACCCAAGCAACGTATATTCAATATATCTTTGGTAATTAGTGCTTTAATCCGATTCTTTGATGTAGTACCGATATTCCTACAACCGATAAATCTACAAATAAATTCTTTATAAGTGTAGTATCGTGGAAAGAAGGGCCTGTGGTGGCACTCGATAGTTAAATAGCACCACTCGACACTAACTAGTGTTGGACGACGAAGTGGTTAGCGCCTTAGGTTACGAACGTAGGAGTCCGATTTTTCTTCCACGGTACAAATAATGAGGAAAAGAGCGGCCGTACCCAACAGCGACCTCTACAGCGCTGAGCACAGCTCAACGATACTACATAAGTATTTAATATATACATTAAACTATACTTTTTAATAATACATACCATAATTTAATATTGTGGTTGAAATTATGACATATGTAACAATTAATACAAACACTTAACTTAGAAGCATATGTAAATTATTTTTCAAAAAAAATATTTATATGAAACAATAATAAAATAATGAAGTAACGTTGAGAATAAAATCTAGTTTAATTACAAATATATGCACTGTTAACAATACCGTTCTTATCAATTTTATTAAATTTACAGTGAAGCTTACAATTACACTAATGTCAATGAATATTAACGTATATGTTTATTATTACACCAAATAAAAGTGAAAGTACTCTAATGAAAAATACAATATACTTTAATGGAAATAAAACAAGTAAATAGCGAAGCATTTATTAATATTATTATACAGTACTATATTATATTATTATAATATTTATTAATATTTACTTACCTTTTACGTTTGCATAAAAACTACAAAATTGTAAATATCAACTTTTATAACAGAGATAAAACAAGTCACAGAAATTCGTGTTTTTCAATGGCAAAATGCGTTAAAGGAAGGGAAACGATAATCTCCGTTTCGCGTCACAAGCGGGACTGTGCCAGTTTTGCTCCTTGAAAGTACATGTAGCGGTACATGAGCTAGAGGACAATTCAAATTATGTTGTTTTTTTGCCTCGGAGTATCAATATCGTTAGGACATACATAATGTAGCAATAAATAAACTCCGGACAAAACTATGTTGCCGCTACGTGCAACTGTCTAACGAAGACGAATTTGAATTTTCCGATTCTCCTCCGACCAGTTTATACTATACCAGTTTAAACGGACGCAATCGTAAAGAGTTATCGATCATGTAGTGGATCGTGTGAGGATCAATAATTTAGAGAATACGAGAAATTGCTGCTGCAACGCCTCAAATATATTTAGAATAAATAAAATAAATACGAATAAATATAAATACCGTCGAGAGACGCTCGTACAAATGTATTCGCGAAGCTAGGGTATGGTCGCTTGCGAAAAACTCGATAACTATAACTCGGATGACTCGGATAATAACTCGTAGATATTGATCGATAATTCGTAGGTACTCGTTATATACAAACTCGCGATCACGTCCGTTTATTTATACTTGGGGGGGGGGGAGTCGGAAAATTTGAATTCATCTTAGATCGACGATTGCCCATAACGGTGACTTTGTTTTGTCCGGAGTTTACCTATCGATATGTTTCGTGCGTCAAGGCGATGTCCATGTTCCGAGGCACAACAACATGAGTCGCTCTCGATCCGCCACGTCCTATGACTCTACCGACTATCTACCGAGTATTGATCAGTTACTAACGAGTTATGAGCGAGCGGTTATACACTGTCTTAGCGAATCCGTTAATACGAGCGTCTTTGCGAACATTATCTGTTCTTATTTACTTAATCATTTTAAAATATACTTGACGGTTTCTACAACGGGCAATCTCGTCTAATAAATCTCACGATTAACCATCCTCTACACACAAGTCCCTTAATACATAACGACTTTTCAGTTCAATTGGGATCATTGCGTTTAGCGCCATCTATTCGTCCGGGCGCGCCATTTTTCTCTAGAATATAAATTGTACCGCATGCTTGAATATGTACCGCATGCTTGAAATAGCCAACCATGTTGATATGGAAGAGGAGGCGAAAGTGGAGCATATTGTAGAAGGAATAGTAGATGAAGAAAACAATAAGTCTACTACATCCATTAAAAAATTGAGGAAGAGATTAATCATGTACGAGGAACAGAATTATCGCAGAGCAAAATTGATTGTGAAGCTAGCCAAAATTGAAAGGAGCAGGAAGCCCAGTCAATCTGGAGATATGAAGAAGACGAGATGTTACAATTGCGGCGACGAAGAATATGAGTGTGCAGAGTGTCCGAATAGGTCGAGAGGACCCAAGTGCTTTAAGTGTAGAGAGTACGGACACATCGTATCGAAATGCGACAACCTGAGCGAGTCCCATAAAGTTGTTTCTAGCACGTGGCAATCGTTGCAGACGAAGCGTGGTAAAGACGTTAAGATCGGAAATTTCGAATTGAGCGCGCTAATAGATACCGGTAGCGAACTAACTTTACTGAGAGCGAATCAGTATGTGAAAATTGGTATCGGGTCCGGAAGAAATTGTACACTCGAAGAATTTTCGACGAATATTGTGATAGATGATGAGTCGTACGTTGTAACGATACATGTAGTTTCAGATGCCTTGATGCAACACTCGTTCATAATTGGCACATACTTCCTGAATACCGTCGAATTAAACATAAAGGACGGAAATGCTTCTATTCGTAAAGTAGAGAAAAAAGATTGTAATAGACACCCGGAGGTGTTTAAAGTAGATATAGAAATGCGGCAAGACAAAGTAATTGATCAGTCTTAATCCGACTTTGCAAATCCGATCGTAGTTGAAAAAAGGAACGAATCTCTTCATGTTCCTATCGAGGAGAATAGTAGAGAATGTACGGCAGTTGTAGTTACCATGAGTCCTTATCTCGAGGACACCGTCGTCATGAAACAAAAATTTGTTAGATGAACCGGTTTTTTTGCGTGAAGAGGGAAAAATGCTATTACGCGTACCCAGAGAGATCCGCGTCTCTGGGTTATGTAGGACTCGGCAGGTGACATCGCCATACGCCCTAAAAACCTCTCGATCCTTTATTTGATTAGACACGGACAACCCCGGCATAGCCGATCAGCATTCATCAGGGTTGTCATTAACCGCGTCTCCGAATATTTAACGTTGCATGCTGGTACCGCTCCTCCTGTTCGCTGACCCCATAGCCATTTCCATTTCTCTTCTGTAATTTATTATCGATTTGCAGAACGCTTTGAGCTTTGTCCAGTATTCGTCCTTGGTAACCACGGTGTCCACCAAGTTGTCCACACTTATCCTGAGACCCAGGAAATTCTCGAATTCGATCGTTATGTTCATTAGGTCCATTTAGGACACACGAACAGGACGTGTTCTGCATCGTCGTTCGGGTCACCACAATCCCTACACTTAGTGTCGACCCCCTTACCGATCCTCTTTCTGTAGCTGTTGAAAATACCATGCCCCATTAACATTTGCATCGTAAAGTAATCGATGTCTCTCCTTTTCTTGGCGAATATAGACGCATTACCTATCAACTTCCTAGTAAAGTTGTCCTCTTTGTAATTGCCCTATTCCGCTTGTCACTCCATTAGGGCTTTCTTCCTTATGTCATCCAGTTCTTCTTTTAACATGATGTATCTATCGATCACTTCACCTTCAACAGCTAAGCTCTTATAAATCTTCATTCTCTCGTATGATTCTTTCAACATCCTAGCTTTAATGTTGATCGGTAAGTTGCCGGTCAATACACAAAGCGCCGCATGAGATACAGTGCAATGTAATGCACAGGGCAGTACGTTGGGTCCTTTTTATAATCTTCCTGTTCTTCTCATGGTTCATTGCATCAGCCCACACAGGGGCACCATATGTCACGATGGGTTCCCAAACATTGTAATAGAGCCTGCGCGCCAAGCCAGGCGGACCATTGATATTCGGCAGAATTCTTAGGAAACTAAAGTCTTTCAAACAGACAAACAGTCTTTGTCCCAACTACGGGAAGATAGGGGAAACCTATTGTTACGCCATGCGGCTTACCATAGGTCATATTCTTAACTGTCGATCGCGCCACTATAATGTTGCAGACGGATCGTCGCGTCTGCCCGGCAAACAAACATTGTAGTGGCAAGCGCGTGGTTCATTAAGCAGGACGACTTCCAGAAACGTCGACTCGTGGCCGTTATTTTACCTCGCGTAAAAGAACGTGGCGTGATCCGAACGTAGTGGGGGTCGCCTTCCAGAAAAAACGAAAAAAAATCGAAAGGCGTTCAGAACTTTTCGAGAAGTCAAACCGTCAACACATCTGATACGTCGCGCATGACTTATCAATCAAAACGCAGTTACATTTTTTTTTGTTCCTTTTATATCTTTCTAGTTAATAAGTTGTTCAAATAAACATTAATTTATTTGTGTTAATTCTGTGGAATTTCATTGAACTACCCTTATTATCATAATCGAAATAAGGGGATCGATCAGTTCGTGGCGTCGATTATTTAATCGTAACGGGAACTTACAACTCTCGTTGGCGTGCTATCTCGCGATCGCGTCTCTCCGCGAACGGTCGAAACGCCTATTTTTTTAACGAATGACGTCTCCCACTAGAGACTTTCTCTCGAGAGCGGCTAGCATCCTTTTCTAACCACCGATATACAAATTGACCAATTAGCAGCAATGCCAATTTCCCTTACTTTCTGAACGAAGGTTGTCCTCGACGAATCCGATTTTTCCTCTGCAATATTTTTAAAGCTACACATTTCGAATTTTCCAATTATGCCGAAACAATTGCGTGAACCACTCTATATATTCCATACAATAAACTATTTTTTGCGTTTTAAAGTAGTTGAATATTTTATTAAAATACTCTGAGCAATTCTCAGGTTTCTGTGAAAACAAGATAACCCAAATGTAGTTGTGTTTCCTTCAGAATTATGCAGATTTTATTTGAAATATGTGAGGTGTAAGTGACCCCGACGTGATCGAGCTAATGAGATTTCAATTATCGTGATTCTGGGCGCGCTAACGATATGTCAAACAAGAATAAAACAGTTACGACCAGTGAAAAGTCCGCGTGCCTTTGACGATGCCCTAGAAGATAGTGCTATGGTTCTCCTTACTAGAGAGATAGCTCGCGGCGGCGAGCATCGCGGGCGATGAAGAAAAATCTACCGCCCTCCAAGGGTGTCTAGAACCTGAGTACTTAGAGCGAATCGAGGACATAGCGTTGAATCCCCCGGCCACCACAATATGATAAACTCAAGGACGAAACACTTCTCTCTCCTTTTCCTTTATTTGTCGGCTCTACATCCATCCCCCTTGCTTACTCAAGTTGTTGTTTGTCTATATACGATTCAGCAGCTATGGAACCACATATGGGCAAGATGGATTGACAGAAAGGAAGCGGAGGATTTTCGCGACGGAGGATGTAATTGAAGGATGAGCGTTGTAATGAATTGGTTTTGGTTTGTAAATATATTTGTTATGTTCTTGCAGCACTTCTTCTTTGCATTTTCAAGTCCCTTGGACGGCCTTTAGGAGAGAACAAAGACACAAATGATAATTGTAGCTGCTGGCTGTAGATGTCGCTGCTAGGGTACTGCTGTATTTTCTTTTCATTTAAGAATCGTGGAAGAAAAATCGGACTACGGTCGCCGGGATTTAAGAACCCAGATCCCGAACGTTCGTAACTTGAGGCGCTAACCACTGCGCTGTCGTTGTCTGGTATTAGTTAGTGTCGAGTTGTCGTATTTGTGCTGTCGAGTGCCGCCACATATGTATGCATTTATGAATTGAGTGGTTTACGAGTAATTACAATCGATATACATTACAAGTAATTACAATTTATTACAAATGACTCGCTGTGCATATTACTATAACAGTCAGTACTAATTCTATAGATCAGCAGCATTATAACTTTCCAATAAACAACCGAAAATCACGTCGTTGAATAATAAATGCATTCACTGTAGAACGAAATTATTATTACGAATATAAGAGAAACGATTTAAAAACCATGTATTTTTTCATTTAAATTATTTGCATTTGCAAAGGGAGATACAAAATTTTAACAACGTTGCAAATTATAAAGACACAAATTACAGTTTCGTGTTTAAGTTATTGTTCAGAGTTTGTTGGAATGCAACGATATTAATCGCATACAGATGAGGTGATTGATCGAACGGATTCTTTCCTTCGTTGTTCAGCGATATCCTCATTAGCGTGCGTTCGTGAGATGTACCACGGCGGCTAGCACGTGCATGCTCTTTCGAGAATTCGGCGGAAGAAGCGTAGGAATATGGATGGAACATTCCCGATGGGCACGTCGAGAAGCTACTAGAAGGTTCTGCGGCACATGTGACGCCACACAGACACCCACACAGGTCACACTCATTACTGCATAGAGAGTGGGGTTCAAAACCTTTTCAAGGGCCATGGGTCACTAAGCCAGTCAGTCTGTGTCTGTGTCTGTGCCAGTCAGTCAACTGTCTACATTCCAGAACACACACACTTATAATTCCTGTAATAATTGTTTAATAAATATCACATTATATTGTTTCAACACAAACATTGTGTCTTCCACAGATTATTAATCTTAATTCCAAGATTAAATTCTAACAGAGCTTCCTAATAATTATGGTACAATTGGTAAAATGATGATTTTACATGAAAAAAGTAAAAAATATATTAGATAATTGAAATAACGCGATATAAATATAATTGAAATAACATCAGTAAGAACGGATGTTTTAAGCTTTCGATTTTGAGAAAACAGGATATGAATATGTTTAGTTAAAAAGCAATCCGTGTTTATTCGAGCATTCGCGAAGAGACGCGATCGCGAGAAAGCACGTCAACGGGAGTAGTAAATTCCCGTTGCAATTAGATAACCGACGCCACGAACTGATCGATCCCCTGATTTCTGTTACGATAATAGGGGTGGTTCAATGAATTTAACACTGTATTAACAGGTTAATATAGCTTGTATATTTAAAAATAATGAATGTAATAATAAAAACGTCACAAATTATTTAGCGATAAATACAGTTGATATGTTATAGGAATTCGACCCGACTTTGCGATATCTCTCAATGAATTCGTTAGACTAAGCAATTTATAACGTTTGACTCTTCAGAAGGGACCGATTACTCTTCGATCCTTTTCGTTGTCTTCTCTGGAAGACGACCCCCACTACGCTCGGATCACGCCACCGTTCGCGCCTATGATCACGTATACCAGCTTCTTTATGCGGATAAAATAACGCACCGAAGGCGAATAGATGTTTCTGGAACTCGCTGCTTGACGACAACTATGCGTTTATCGCTACTTTGTGTATATCTCGACGGTCATGTAAGACGATCTGTTTGCGACGGTTAGGAACACGGCCTATAGTAAGCCTTGGGGCGTAATAAACGGAGAGAATAGAATAATCTACAGGATTATCAACGGTGAAGTATATAAATATACTAACGACTCAGAAAACATAATTGAAGTGAGTTGCTTAGATATGAAATTATTGTTAATAACTAAAAGAATAATAGTACAAGTTAGATTAGCAGAGAGACAAACGTGATTGTGCAGTGAGTCTAGGAAACAGGATAAAATATAAAACAAATAAAAATGGAATATGCAATACGTCCTATCCAAGAAGATTGGATACCAACTAATGCATAATAAAAGAATGTCCGCAATATTTGGAATTAAGAACAAAATTCTTAAAATAAACAACCACCATCTTTATGAACAGAGAAAATTGATTATTGAGACTAAAGAATTTTATTAAGAAACAACATGACGCTCAGAGCATAATAACTGAAGTTATAATAACCTGAGCACAACTCAAAAACTTAGCTATGACCCTTTTGTAATAACTAACAAACAAACATTTCAAACTTAATTAATTGTAAACAAGCTACAGATAATTTGAAGTTGGATATGAATAAGCTTAATAACAAAATTAAATAAATAGAATTTTTCTTATTTAAATGCGACAGTTCGTAGTACAAAACAAATTTTGTTCAGGAATAAGGTTTTCTGAAAATTTCCAGCGAAAATTTTTGCAAAAATTTCCTAAAGGAATTATAACCTATGAGATAAATGAAATAAAAATACAAAAACCAACTGATATTAAAAGAAGAATGATTATTTTACAAGATAATATGAAACTGTGTAAGGGATTACATATGTAACATATTGTCCCGATGTACACATATCTGCGAAGCGACTTACTACCCTGTATATTCCAGAAACTTCTTAGTTTGCCCCAGCCTTAGCAATTTGAAACTATTTTATTAAAATTAAGAATTTTCCACATTAGATCGAACGCACTTCTAATAGGTACCAAACAGTATATATATATAGCAAGATTTCACATATCTCTAAATTATTCACAGAAAATTAATACGGCACATAAATTAGACTTCGGATTGTAAAAATTAAGAATAAATAACCGATACAGTCTTACAAAAATAGAAGGATAAAGATAGAGATAAGGGATCAAAAACAACAGTTATTTTTCAAATTTGTATGAAAAGCCCTTAAGAAAATAAGTTCCTCCTTAAATTGAAAACAGTTATATGTATAGAAATCAAACTTGCGATAAAAGTAAAAAAGATAGAAAATAAGAAAATTGTATTTGTTTTTATGACTCACTTTTACATGTAGTATAATTTCCACCGCTATTTTAGCATAGAACGCTATTTTCAAACACGAATTGTTCCAACTCGATAGTCCCTTGCTTTACTGTAAACGGAAAATTCTTTCGTGTTCTCAACCAAATTTATCAAATTCCAGCAATGACACATGCTATGTGATTGTCAGTAGAACATGGAGAAATGTTTCCAGTAAAGTTTCGAGCGACTTATCGCCGATTTTCAGGAGACACTGCGACGATATCGCGTGTACAGTGCTTCTATCGGTGTTTATGCGCTTTAATACATAGTGCAAGAGAACACTAATAAGATTTCCCAGTGGGCCTGTAAATCCTTATAGATCACTCAAAAATATATCATATTGTTTGTTTCAACTACTAGCAATTTAAAACGTCGTCTACATATATTTAGAAAGTTAGCAAAGACATATATTTGTTCCTGAGCATGATTTCTATCAGTTGAGCGTTGTAGCAAAATGTCCGATACAATTTAATGTTGAATTTGTCTTTTTTTAAGGCTAGCTTGATTGGATTACAGGCAGATTTAAACGATCCGTGTGTTGCATCTCCAAGGCATCTTCGACTCATCGATACGCAGTGATACCCGGCAAACTTCTAGTGGACAAGCGACGTTGCTTGCAGGCAGTTTATATACATGTTTTGGCATGTGTTGTCGGCAGGCAATGTCTACAGACGCCTGTAGTCTGCCCGTACGCGCCTTAAGTTTCACTGACAGACATTGTCCGCCGATTACTACGACATCTGTCTGTGGACAATAGGCCGTCAGTGTGGAGTTATCTTTACCCGAATAATTTAAGAAATATAAAATAAACTTCAACGAAAAGTTGCTAGCTTCGATATCTTACTAATACAATGTTATCGAAATTGAATAAACCTCGTTACTGTATTTAAAAGGAAATTGCATTTATATTTCAAGTTTATAGAGACAACAACAACAACCAAACAAAGAATCGCAACGAAGAAATAAACGGATACAACAAACAGAACACTGGATCGAAGATAGAACAATAAACAAGATAGAATCAAGAAAACAACAGTAACGAAGAACCGGGGCGCAGAAAAAAGCACGAAGCGTGCGAGCTGGAGAGGAAACCTGTGACCGTCGGTGCAAGCGGTAAGCATACAAAATGGTTGCCGAGCAGGAATAATCGGCTGGAGAGCCAACCTGCTGGGACCGAGCTATATGGTGGCAGGTATCACGTGGCGCCACCTAATCGAGCTGCCGCCCGAAAGGGTAGGTTTAACTTGTCCAATGATCCGCAAGGAGAGGGCAGGAGAGGGTTTTTCCAAGTCGCGCGCCGACCATCTATGCGCGCCGTTCTCAAGGCAAGAGGCTCTGGAAAGTAGAAGAGAGTCGAACGCGAACATCTAAATGCGAAGCCAGTATGCATTTTTACTCCAGGTATGGCGCGGTCGACCAAAAGGTCGGGCCCTCAAACGCACACATTCCTTGTACAATTTGAGTGCTGCAGATACGGAAAAGTAATTTATAATTTATCGTAATTTATCGTAATGCGAATTTTAGCGCGTCGTCATAAATAGATTTTTTGTTTAAAACGAAATTGTTAAATATCCTTTTGTATCAATTCACATAACGTTAATAAATCAATATTGAACATATTACTCACAAATTGTACATATTTTTTGTGCAGATACGCATATTTTTCGTGCATATATCAATATTTGTATATTTTATGTGTATAAATTTCATATGCTTTTCGCAAATTTTACATTCATAAACATCCGCAATCTACGCGTTACGTTTTTCGTTGTATTTACGGTACGGACATTAGGTATTTTAGTACATTTTCACACAGTGTGTATTTCGGATCGTTAATCTCATATGGGAGTAAACTTCATTTTCTTAATAATCTTGATCAATCATGTATTACATTTTTTCTATAAAATCTATAAGATCAGCAAGTGCTCTAATACTTGTGAATATATATATCTTAATTCGTGCCTTTTGTATCAATACAGAAGCTTAATGCGAGAAAGAATTTTCGATATAAATGTTCTCAATGTTATAAATCGAGTTCCGCGCAGCCGAGTTAAACGGACGTGTAAAACAGTGATTCAGAAAAAGTGCGGCAAGTGGGGAAGAGAAAGTTACGAACGGCAACGCCCATAGCTAAATGGTGGAAACCCGTGTCCTCTACTAACAAGACTATAAGCATAACTAAAATGAAAAAGCACATCCCACCGATAAAAATAATTAACAAAGACGAACAATATTACATAAATAAAACAACAAACATATTGTTACGACCGTTCGCGGAGAGACGTGATCGCGAGATAGCACGTCAACGAGAGTTGTAAGTTCCCGCTACGATTATGTTAATCGACGCTGCGAAATAGTCGTTCCCCTGTTTCGTTTAGGATAACAGAGGTGGTTTAATGAATGTAACACTGTATTAACAGGTTAACATAGAACAATATATTTTACAATAATATGATGAAGATGTTACAGAATTTTGGCTCGACTTTGATCTCTAGATAAATTCGTTTGCTCGTCAGATTTGTCGAAGTGTCACGCTTGACTCGTCAGAAGGAACTGCACGCCCTTCGATTATTTTCGTCTTTTCTGGAAGGCGACCCCTTAATGAACCATGCGCATGCCACTACAATGTTTGTTTGCCGGGCAGCCGCGACGATCCGTCTGCGACGTTGTAGGACCGCGAGCGACGGTTAGAAAATACAGCCTGCGGTAAGCCTCGTGGCGTAACAATAGGTAAATTTAATATATGAATTTTATAAATTGATGAAATTAGTTTATTCATTTTTTTGCTCGTAAGTTTTTATTTTTAATATAAAAAGTTTTTGTTATAATTAATAGTATAATAATTAGGAAAATAATAAATATTAAAAGAATACAATAGTTGGGTTTTAAATATAATTTTTTAATATTATAAATTTTATTATTTTTGTAATAATTAAAATTTAATATTTTAATATTTATATCACAATGGTTTATTAAGAATAAAAAATTTCTTAATAAAATTAGATTTGTTAAAAATAAATTTAAATAATTAGTTTTTTTTGATAATTTATTAATTAAACTAATAAAATAAGAGAATAAAATTAAAATTCCTCTAATAAAAATAATTAATAAAATATATAAGTTTAATGAAATTATTTGTTTATATATTAAGATATTTATTGTTATAAAAATAATATATAAAATTAAATATAATATTTGTTTTAAAGGTGATATAAAAGTACTTAAATAAAAATAATTTAAAATTAAAATTAAATTAATTCTTAGATTTATAAATATAAAGAAGAATACAATTATAAGAGTTTTCATTAATAGTAATAAATTTAATATATTAAAATTATTTTACTAGTTATATTAATATTTTTAAATTTTTAATTTACAAAATTAATGATTTTATTAAACTATATAACTAAAAATATAAATTTAACAAAAAATAGTTTAAATTAAAATAATAATTTTGGGAATTATAGATATTTTTATAAAATTTTTTTAAAATTTAATATTAAATTAAGTAATTTAATTTTTTTTAAGTTGATTAATATTAACTTTATTTTAGAATTTGTTATTGTGAATTTAATATTATTAATTTTAATTATTTTATTAAACAATAATATTTATTTTTTATGTACTCAATGTACTGTATGTATTAATTTCAATTCAGTGTATCCTACTAATATTATTAATTGGATATAGAACGCTGCTATATAATATTGATAGTTCAAGAAAAGTATCAAAGCAGTGAAAATTATAGAGATGTAAGAAAGAGGACGACAGAAGCAGGACAGAATAGCAACAGACGGACATTGCAAAAATGTCTTTTGCTCCGCCTCCAAGGGTTTGCACCCCCCCATCTGTTTTCAAAATTTCCCAAGGAATTATACCTGGCTTTATACCCCAGCAAATTTTATGACCGCATGAAAACATACTTCTTAGTTTCCTACTTTCTTTCATACTTCCCTATTCCTATTTTCGTAGTTAATAAGAAAAATTATTGTTCCCAATGTACTGTACGTATTAATTTCAATTTAGTGTATCCCACTAATATTATTAATTGGATATAGGACGCTGCTATATAATATTGATAGTTCAAGAAAAGTATCAAAGCAGTGAAAATTATAGAGATGTAAGAAAGAGGACGACAGAAGCAGGACAGAATAGCAACAGACGGACATTGCAAAAATGTCTTTTGCTCCGCCTCCAAGGGTTTGCACCCCCCCATCTGTTTTCAAAATTTCCTAAGGAATTATACCTGGCTTTATACCCCAGCAAATTTTATGACCGCATGAGAACATACTTCTTAGTTTCCTACTTTCTTTCATACTTCCCTATTCCTACTTTCGTAGTTAATAAGAAAAATTATTGTTCTCAATGTACTGTACGTATTAATTTCAATTCAGTGTATCCTACTAATATTATTAATTGGATATAGAACGCTGCTATATAATATTGATAGTTCAAGAAAAGTATCAAAGCAGTGAAAATTATAGAGATGTAAGAAAGAGGACGACAGAAGCAGGACAGAATAGCAACAGACGGACATTGCAAAAATGTCTTTTGCTCCGCCTCCAAGGGTTTGCACCCCCCCATCTGTTTTCAAAATTTCCTAAGGAATTATACCTGGCTTTATACCCCAGCAAATTTTATGACCGCATGAGAACATACTTCTTAGTTTCCTACTTTCTTTCATACTTCCCTATTCCTACTTTCGTAGTTAATAAGAAAAATTATTGTTCTCAATGTACTGTACGTATTAATTTCAATTCAGTGTATCCTACTAATATTATTAATTGGATATAGAACGCTGCTATATAATATTGATAGTTCAAGAAAAGTATCAAAGCAGTGAAAATTATAGAGATGTAAGAAAGAGGACGACAGAAGCAGGACAGAATAGCAACAGACGGACATTGCAAAAATGTCTTTTGCTCCGCCTCCAAGGGTTTGCACCCCCCATCTGTTTTCAAAATTTCCCAAGGAATTATACCTGGCTTTATACCCGAGCAAATTTTATGACCGCATGAAAACATACTTCTTAGTTTCCTACTTTCTTTCATACTTCCCTATTCCTATTTTCGTAGTTCATAAGAAAAATTATTGTTCTCAATGTACTGTACGTATTAATTTCAATTCAGTGTATCCCACTAATATTATTAATTGGATATAGAACGCTGCTATATAATATTGATAGTTCAAGAAAAGTATCAAAGCAGTGAAAATTATAGAGATGTAAGAAAGAGGACGACAGAAGCAGGACAGAATAGCAACAGACGGACATTGCAAAAATGTCTTTTGCTCCGCCTCCAAGAGTTTGCACCCCCCCATCTGTTTTCAAAATTTCCCAAGGAATTATACCTGGCTTTATACCCGAGCAAATTTTATGACCGCATGAAAACATACTTCTTAGTTTCCTACTTTCTTTCATACTTCCCTATTCCTATTTTCGTAGTTAATAAGAAAAATTATTGTTCTCAATGTACTGTACGTATTAATTTCAATTCAGTGTATCCTACTAATATTATTAATTGGATATAGAACGCTGCTATATAATATTGATAGTTCAAGAAAAGTATCAAAGCAGTGAAAATTATAGAGATGTAAGAAAGAGGACGACAGAAGCAGGACAGAATAGCAACAGACGGACATTGCAAAAATGTCTTTTGCTCCGCCTCCAAGAGTTTGCACCCCCCCATCTGTTTTCAAAATTTCCTAAGGAATTATACCTGGCTTTATACCCGAGCAAATTTAATGACCGCACGAAAACATACTTCTTAGTTTCCTACTTTCTTTCATACTTCCCTATTCCTATTTTCGTAGTTAATAAGAAAAATTATTGTTCTCAATGTACTGTACGTATTAATTTCAATTCAGTGTATCCCACTAATATTATTAATTGGATATAGGACGCTGCTATATAATATTGATAGTTCAAGAAAAGTATCAAAGCAGTGAAAATTATAGAGATGTAAGAAAGAGGACGACAGAAGCAGGACAGAATAGCAACAGACGGACATTGCAAAAATGTCTTTTGCTCCGCCTCCAAGGGTTTGCACCCCCCCATCTGTTTTCAAAATTTCCTAAGGAATTATACCTGGCTTTAAACCCCAGCAAATTTTATGACCGCATGAAAACATACTTCTTAGTTTCCTACTTTCTTTCATACTTCCCTATTCCTATTTTCGTAGTTAATAAGAAAAATTATTGTTCTCAATGTACTGTACGTATTAATTTCAATTCAGTGTATCCTACTAATATTATTAATTGGATATAGAACGCTGCTATATAATATTGATAGTTCAAGAAAAGTATCAAAGCAGTGAAAATTATAGAGATGTAAGGAAGAGGACGACAGAAGCAGGACAGAATAGCAACAGACGGACATTGCAAAAATGTCTTTTGCTCCGCCTCCAAGGGTTTGCACCCCCCCATCTGTTTTCAAAATTTCCTAAGGAATTATACCTGGCTTTATACCCCAGCAAATTTTATGACCGCATGAAAACATACTTCTTAGTTTCCGACTTTCTTTCATACTTCCCTATTCCTATTTTCGTAGTTAATAAGAAAAATTATTGTTCTCAATGTACTGTACGTATTAATTTCAATTCAGTGTATCCTACTAATATTATTAATTGGATATAGAACGCTGCTATATAATATTGATAGTTCAAGAAAAGTATCAAAGCAGTGAAAATTATAGAGATGTAAGAAAGAGGACGACAGAAGCAGGACAGAATAGCAACAGACGGACATTGCAAAAATGTCTTTTGCTCCGCCTCCAAGAGTTTGCACCCCCCCCCATCTGTTTTCAAAATTTCCTAAGGAAATATACCTGGCTTTATACCCGAGCAAATTTTATGACCGCATGAAAACATACTTCTTAGTTTCCTACTTTCTTTCATACTTCCCTATTCCTATTTTCGTAGTTAATAAGAAAAATTATTGTTCTCAATGTACTGTACGTATTAATTTCAATTCAGTGTATCCTACTAATATTATTAATTGGATATAGAACGCTGCTATATAATATTGATAGTTCAAGAAAAGTATCAAAGCAGTGAAAATTATAGAGATGTAAGAAAGAGGACGACAGAAGCAGGACAGAATAGCAACAGACGGACATTGCAAAAATGTCTTTTGCTCCGCCTCCAAGCGTTTGCACCCCCCCATCTGTTTTCAAAATTTCCTAAGGAATTATACCTGGCTTTATACCCGAGCAAATTTAATGACCGCACGAAAACATACTTCTTAGTTTCCTACTTTCTTTCATACTTCCCTATTCCTATTTTCGTAGTTAATAAGAAAAATTATTGTTCTCAATGTACTGTACGTATTAATTTCAATTCAGTGTATCCTACTAATATTATTAATTGGATATAGAACGCTGCTATATAATATTGATAGTTCAAGAAAAGTATCAAAGCAGTGAAAATTATAGAGATGTAAGAAAGAGGACGACAGAAGCAGGACAGAATAGCAACAGACGGACATTGCAAAAATGTCTTTTGCTCCGCCTCCAAGGGTTTGCACCCCCCCATCTGTTTTCAAAATTTCCTAAGGAATTATACCTGGCTTTATACCCCAGCAAATTTTATGACCGCATGAAAACATACTTCTTAGTTTCCTACTTTCTTTCATACTTCCCTATTCCTATTTTCGTAGTTAATAAGAAAAATTATTGTTCTCAATGTACTGTACGTATTAATTTCAATTCAGTGTATCCTACTAATATTATTAATTGGATATAGAACGCTGCTATATAATATTGATAGTTCAAGAAAAGTATCAAAGCAGTGAAAATAATAGAGATGTAAGAAAGAGGACGACAGAAGCAGGACAGAATAGCAACAGACGGACATTGCAAAAATGTCTTTTGCTCCGCCTCCAAGAGTTTGCACCCCCCCCCATCTGTTTTCAAAATTTCCTAAGGAAATATACCCGGCTTTATACCCGAGCAAATTTTATGACCGCATGAAAACATACTTCTTAGTTTCCTACTTTCTTTCATACTTCCCTATTCCTATTTTCGTAGTTAATAAGAAAAATTATTGTTCTCAATGTACTGTACGTATTAATTTCAATTCAGTGTATCCTACTAATATTATTAATTGGATATAGAACGCTGCTATATAATATTGATAGTTCAAGAAAAGTATCAAAGCAGTGAAAATTATAGAGATGTAAGAAAGAGGACGACAGAAGCAGGACAGAATAGCAACAGACGGACATTGCAAAAATGTCTTTTGCTCCGCCTCCAAGAGTTTGCACCCCCCCATCTGTTTTCAAAATTTCCTAAGGAATTATACCTGGCTTTATACCCGAGCAAATTTAATGACCGCACGAAAACATACTTCTTAGTTTCCTACTTTCTTTCATACTTCCCTATTCCTATTTTCGTAGTTAATAAGAAAAATTATTGTTCTCAATGTACTGTACGTATTAATTTCAATTCAGTGTATCCTACTAATATTATTAATTGGATATAGAACGCTGCTATATAATATTGATAGTTCAAGAAAAGTATCAAAGCAGTGAAAATTATAGAGATGTAAGAAAGAGGACGACAGAAGCAGGACAGAATAGCAACAGACGGACATTGCAAAAATGTCTTTTGCTCCGCCTCCAAGGGTTTGCACCCCCCCATCTGTTTTCAAAATTTCCTAAGGAATTATACCTGGCTTTATACCCCAGCAAATTTTATGACCGCATGAAAACATACTTCTTAGTTTCCTACTTTCTTTCATACTTCCCTATTCCTATTTTCGTAGTTAATAAGAAAAATTATTGTTCTCAATGTACTGTACGTATTAATTTCAATTTAGTGTATCCCACTAATATTATTAATTGGATATAGGACGCTGCTATATAATATTGATAGTTCAAGAAAAGTATCAAAGCAGTGAAAATTATAGAGATGTAAGAAAGAGGACGACAGAAGCAGGACAGAATAGCAACAGACGGACATTGCAAAAATGTCTTTTGCTCCGCCTCCAAGGGTTTGCACACCCCCATCTGTTTTCAAAATTTCCTAAGGAATTATACCTGGCTTTATACCCCAGCAAATTTTATGACCGCATGAGAACATACTTCTTAGTTTCCTACTTTCTTTCATACTTCCCTATTCCTACTTTCGTAGTTAATAAGAAAAATTATTGTTCTCAATGTACTGTACGTATTAATTTCAATTCAGTGTATTCTACTAATATTATTAATTGGATATAGAACGCTGCTATATAATATTGATAGTTCAAGAAAAGTATCAAAGCAGTGAAAATTATAGAGATGTAAGAAGGAGGACGACAGAAGCAGGACAGAATAGCAACAGACGGACATTGCAAAAATGTCTTTTGCTCCGCCTCCAAGGGTTTGCACCCCCCCATCTGTTTTCAAAATTTCCTAAGGAATTATACCTGGCTTTATACCCCAGCAAATTTTATGACCGCATGAGAACATACTTCTTAGTTTCCTACTTTCTTTCATACTTCCCTATTCCTACTTTCGTAGTTAATAAGAAAAATTATTGTTCTCAATGTACTGTACGTATTAATTTCAATTCAGTGTATCCTACTAATATTATTAATTGGATATAGAACGCTGCTATATAATATTGATAGTTCAAGAAAAGTATCAAAGCAGTGAAAATTATAGAGATGTAAGAAAGAGGACGACAGAAGCAGGACAGAATAGCAACAGACGGACATTGCAAAAATGTCTTTTGCTCCGCCTCCAAGGGTTTGCACCCCCCAGCTGTTTTCAAAATTTCCTAAGGAATTATACCTGGCTTTATACCCCAGCAAATTTTATGACCGCATGAGAACATACTTCTTAGTTTCCTACTTTCTTTCATACTTCCCTATTCCTACTTTCGTAGTTAATAAGAAAAATTATTGTTCTCAATGTACTGTACGTATTAATTTCAATTCAGTGTATCCTACTAATATTATTAATTGGATATAGAACGCTGCTATTTAATATTGATAGTTCAAGAAAAGTATCAAAGCAGTGAAAATTATAGAGATGTAAGAAAGAGGACGACAGAAGCAGGACAGAATAGCAACAGACGGACATTGCAAAAATGTCTTTTGCTCCGCCTCCAAGGGTTTGCACCCCCCCATCTGTTTTCAAAATTTCCTAAGGAATTATACCTGGCTTTATACCCCAGCAAATTTTATGACCGCATGAGAACATACTTCTTAGTTTCCTACTTTCTTTCATACTTCCCTATTCCTACTTTCGTAGTTAATAAGAAAAATTATTGTTCTCAATGTACTGTACGTATTAATTTCAATTCAGTGTATCCTACTAATATTATTAATTGGATATAGAACGCTGCTATATAATATTGATAGTTCAAGAAAAGTATCAAAGCAGTGAAAATTATAGAGATGTAAGAAAGAGGACGACAGAAGCAGGACAGAATAGCAACAGACGGACATTGCAAAAATGTCTTTTGCTCCGCCTCCAAGGGTTTGCACCCCCCCATCTGTTTTTAAAATTTCCTAAGGAATTATACCTGGCTTTATACCCCAGCAAATTTTATGACCGCATGAGAACATACTTCTTAGTTTCCTACTTTCTTTCATACTTCCCTATTCCTACTTTCGTAGTTAATAAGAAAAATTATTGTTCTCAATGTACTGTACGTATTAATTTCAAATCAGTGTATCCTACTAATATTATTAATTGGATATAGAACGCTGCTATATAATATTGATAGTTCAAGAAAAGTATCAAAGCAGTGAAAATTATAGAGATGTAAGAAAGAGGACGACAGAAGCAGGACAGAATAGCAACAGACGGACATTGCAAAAATGTCTTTTGCTCCGCCTCCAAGGGTTTGCACCCCCCCATCTGTTTTCAAAATTTCCTAAGGAATTATACCTGGCTTTATACCCCAGCAAATTTTATGACCGCATGAAAACATACTTCTTAGTTTCCTACTTTCTTTCATACTTCCCTATTCCTATTTTCGTAGTTAATAAGAAAAATTATTATTCTCAATGTACTGTACGTATTAAATTCAATTCAGTGTATCCTACTAATATTATTAATTGGATATAGAACGCTGCTATATAATATTGATAGTTCAAGAAAAGTATCAAAGCAGTGAAAATTATAGAGATGTAAGAAAGAGGACGACAGAAGCAGGACAGAATAGCAACAGACGGACATTGCAAAAATGTCTTTTGCTCCGCCTCCAAGGGTTTGCACCCCCCCATCTGTTTTCAAAATTTCCCAAGGAATTATACCTGGCTTTATACCCCAGCAAATTTTATGACCGCATGAAGACATACTTCTTAGTTTCCTACTTTCTTTCACACTTCCCTATTCCTATTTTCGTAGTTAATAAGAAAAATTATTGTTCTCAATGTACTGTACGTATTAATTTCAATTCAGTGTATCCCACTAATATTATTAATTGGATATAGGACGCTGCTATATAATATTGATAGTTCAAGAAAAGTATCAAAGCAGTGAAAATTATAGAGATGTAAGAAAGAGGACGACAGAAGCAGGACAGAATAGCAACAGACGGACATTGCAAAAATGTCTTTTGCTCCGCCTCCAAGGGTTTGCACCCCCCCATCTGTTTTCAAAATTTCCCAAGGAATTATACCTGGCTTTATACCCGAGCAAATTTTATGACCGCATGAAAACATACTTCTTAGTTTCCTACTTTCTTTCATACTTCCCTATTCCTATTTTCGTAGTTAATAAGAAAAATTATTGTTCTCAATGTACTGTACGTATTAATTTCAATTCAGTGTATCCTACTAATATTATTAATTGGATATAGAACGCTGCTATATAATATTGATAGTTCAAGAAAAGTATCAAAGCAGTGAAAATTATAGAGATGTAAGAAAGAGGACGACAGAAGCAGGACAGAATAGCAACAGACGTACATTGCAAAAATGTCTTTTGCTCCTCCTCCAAGGGTTTGCACCCCCCCATCTGTTTTCAAAATTTCCTAAGGAATTATACCTGGCTTTATACCCCAGCAAATTTTATGACCGCATGAGAACATACTTCTTAGTTTCCTACTTTCTTTCATACTTCCCTATTCCTACTTTCGTAGTTAATAAGAAAAATTATTGTTCTCAATGTACTGTACGTATTAATTTCAATTCAGTGTATCCTACTAATATTATTAATTGGATATAGAACGCTGCTATATAATATTGATAGTTCAAGAAAAGTATCAAAGCAGTGAAAATTATAGAGATGTAAGAAAGAGGACGACAGAAGCAGGACAGAATAGCAACAGACGGACATTGCAAAAATGTCTTTTGCTCCGCCTCCAAGGGTTTGCACCCCCCCATCTGTTTTCAAAATTTCCTAAGGAATTATACCTGGCTTTATACCCCAGCAAATTTTATGACCGCATGAGAACATACTTCTTAGTTTCCTACTTTCTTTCATACTTCCCTATTCCTACTTTCGTAGTTAATAAGAAAAATTATTGTTCTCAATGTACTGTACGTATTAATTTCAATTCAGTGTATCCTACTAATATTATTAATTGGATATAGAACGCTGCTATATAATATTGATAGTTCAAGAAAAGTATCAAAGCAGTGAAAATTATAGAGATGTAAGAAAGAGGACGACAGAAGCAGGACAGAATAGCAACAGACGGACATTGCAAAAATGTCTTTTGCTCCGCCTCCAAGGGTTTGCACCCCCCATCTGTTTTCAAAATTTCCTAAGGAATTATACCTGGCTTTATACCCCAGCAAATTTTATGACCGCATGAAAACATACTTCTTAGTTTCCTACTTTCTTTCATACTTCCCTATTCCTATTTTCGTAGTTAATAAGAAAAATTATTATTCTCAATGTACTGTACGTATTAAATTCAATTCAGTGTATCCTACTAATATTATTAATTGGATATAGAACGCTGCTATATAATATTGATAGTTCAAGAAAAGTATCAAAGCAGTGAAAATTATAGAGATGTAAGAAAGAGGACGACAGAAGCATGACAGAATAGCAACAGACGGACATTGCAAAAATGTCTTTTGCTCCGCCTCCAAGGGTTTGCACCCCCCATCTGTTTTCAAAATTTCCCAAGGAATTATACCTGGCTTTATACCCGAGCAAATTTTATGACCGCATGAAAACATACTTCTTAGTTTCCTACTTTCTTTCATACTTCCCTATTCCTTTTTTCGTAGTTAATAAGAAAAATTATTTTTCTCAATGTACTGTACGTATTAATTTCAATTCAGTGTATCCTACTAATATTGTTAATTGGATATAGAACGCTGCTATATAATATTGATAGTTCAAGAAAAGTATCAAAGCAGTGAAAATTATAGAGATGTAAGAAAGAGGACGACAGAAGCAGGACAGAATAGCAACAGACGGACATTGCAAAAATGTCTTTTTCTCCGCCTCCAAGGGTTTGCACCCCCCCATCTGTTTTCAAAATTTCCTAAGGAATTATACCCGGCTTTATACCCGAGCAAATTTTATGACCGCATGAAAACATACTTCTTAGTTTCCTACTTTCTTTCATACTTCCCTATTCCTATTTTCGTAGTTAAGAAGAAAAATTATTGTTCTCAATGTACTGTACGTATTAATTTCAATTCAGTGTATCCTACTAATATTATTAATTGGATATAGAACGCTGCTAAATAATATTGATATTTCAAGAAAAGTATCAAAGCAGTGAAAATTATTGAGATGTAAGAAAGAGGACGACAGAAGCAGGACAGAATAGCAACAGACGGACATTGCAAAAATGTCTTTTGCTCCGCCTCCAAGAGTTTGCACCCCCCCATCTGTTTTCAAAATTTCCTAAGGAATTATACCTGGCTTTATACCCGAGCAAATTTAATGACCGCACGAAAACATACTTCTTAGTTTCCTACTTTCTTTCATACTTCCCTATTCCTATTTTCGTAGTTAATAAGAAAAATTATTGTTCTCAATGTACTGTACGTATTAATTTCAATTCAGTGTATCCTACTAATATTATTAATTGGATATAGAACGCTGCTATATAATATTGATAGTTCAAGAAAAGTATCAAAGCAGTGAAAATTATAGAGATGTAAGAAAGAGGACGACAGAAGCAGGACAGAATAGCAACAGACGGACATTGCAAAAATGTCTTTTGCTCCGCCTCCAAGGGTTTGCACCCCCCCATCTGTTTTCAAAATTTCCTAAGGAATTATACCTGGCTTTATACCCCAGCAAATTTTATGACCGCATGAAAACATACTTCTTAGTTTCCTACTTTCTTTCATACTTCCCTATTCCTATTTTCGTAGTTAATAAGAAAAATTATTGTTCTCAATGTACTGTACGTATTAATTTCAATTTAGTGTATCCCACTAATATTATTAATTGGATATAGGACGCTGCTATATAATATTGATAGTTCAAGAAAAGTATCAAAGCAGTGAAAATTATAGAGATGTAAGAAAGAGGACGACAGAAGCAGGACAGAATAGCAACAGACGGACATTGCAAAAATGTCTTTTGCTCCGCCTCCAAGGGTTTGCACACCCCCATCTGTTTTCAAAATTTCCTAAGGAATTATACCTGGCTTTATACCCCAGCAAATTTTATGACCGCATGAGAACATACTTCTTAGTTTCCTACTTTCTTTCATACTTCCCTATTCCTACTTTCGTAGTTAATAAGAAAAATTATTGTTCTCAATGTACTGTACGTATTAATTTCAATTCAGTGTATTCTACTAATATTATTAATTGGATATAGAACGCTGCTATATAATATTGATAGTTCAAGAAAAGTATCAAAGCAGTGAAAATTATAGAGATGTAAGAAAGAGGACGACAGAAGCAGGACAGAATAGCAACAGACGGACATTGCAAAAATGTCTTTTGCTCCGCCTCCAAGGGTTTGCACCCCCCCATCTGTTTTCAAAATTTCCTAAGGAATTATACCTGGCTTTATACCCCAGCAAATTTTATGACCGCATGAGAACATACTTCTTAGTTTCCTACTTTCTTTCATACTTCCCTATTCCTACTTTCGTAGTTAATAAGAAAAATTATTGTTCTCAATGTACTGTACGTATTAATTTCAATTCAGTGTATCCTACTAATATTATTAATTGGATATAGAACGCTGCTATATAATATTGATAGTTCAAGAAAAGTATCAAAGCAGTGAAAATTATAGAGATGTAAGAAAGAGGACGACAGAAGCAGGACAGAATAGCAACAGACGGACATTGCAAAAATGTCTTTTGCTCCGCCTCCAAGGGTTTCCACCCCCCCATCTGTTTTCAAAATTTCCTAAGGAATTATACCTGGCTTTATACCCCAGCAAATTTTATGACCGCATGAGAACATACTTCTTAGTTTCCTACTTTCTTTCATACTTCCCTATTCCTACTTTCGTAGTTAATAAGAAAAATTATTGTTCTCAATGTACTGTACGTATTAATTTCAATTCAGTGTATCCTACTAATATTATTAATTGGATATAGAACGCTGCTATATAATATTGATAGTTCAAGAAAAGTATCAAAGCAGTGAAAATTATAGAGATGTAAGAAAGAGGACGACAGAAGCAGGACAGAATAGCAACAGACGGACATTGCAAAAATGTCTTTTGCTCCGCCTCCAAGGGTTTGCACCCCCCATCTGTTTTCAAAATTTCCTAAGGAATTATACCTGGCTTTATACCCCAGCAAATTTTATGACCGCATGAGAACATACTTCTTAGTTTCCTACTTTCTTTCATACTTCCCTATTCCTACTTTCGTAGTTAATAAGAAAAATTATTGTTCTCAATGTACTGTACGTATTTATTTCAATTCAGTGTATCCTACTAATATTATTAATTGGATATAGAACGCTGCTATTTAATATTGATAGTTCAAGAAAAGTATCAAAGCAGTGAAAATTATAGAGATGTAAGAAAGAGGACGACAGAAGCAGGACAGAATAGCAACAGACGGACATTGCAAAAATGTCTTTTGCTCCGCCTCCAAGGGTTTGCACCCCCCCATCTGTTTTCAAAATTTCCTAAGGAATTATACCTGGCTTTATACCCCAGCAAATTTTATGACCGCATGAAAACATACTTCTTAGTTTCCTACTTTCTTTCATACTTCCCTATTCCTATTTTCGAAGTTAATAAGAAAAATTATTGTTCTCAATGTACTGTACGTATTAATTTCAATTTAGTGTATCCCACTAATATTATTAATTGGATATAGGACGCTGCTATATAATATTGATAGTTCAAGAAAAGTATCAAAGCAGTGAAAATTATAGAGATGTAAGAAAGAGGACGACAGAAGCAGGACAGAATAGCAACAGACGGACATTGCAAAAATGTCTTTTGCTCCGCCTCCAAGGGTTTGCACCCCCCCATCTGTTTTCAAAATTTCCTAAGGAATTATACCTGGCTTTATACCCCAGCAAATTTTATGACCGCATGAGAACATACTTCTTAGTTTCCTACTTTCTTTCATACTTCCCTATTCCTACTTTCGTAGTTAATAAGAAAAATTATTGTTCTCAATGTACTGTACGTATTAATTTCAATTCAGTGTATCCTACTAATATTATTAATTGGATATAGAACGCTGCTATATAATATTGATAGTTCAAGAAAAGTATCAAAGCAGTGAAAATTATAGAGATGTAAGAAAGAGGACGACAGAAGCAGGACAGAATAGCAACAGACGGACATTGCAAAAATGTCTTTTGCTCCGCCTCCAAGGGTTTCCACCCCCCCATCTGTTTTCAAAATTTCCTAAGGAATTATACCTGGCTTTATACCCCAGCAAATTTTATGACCGCATGAGAACATACTTCTTAGTTTCCTACTTTCTTTCATACTTCCCTATTCCTACTTTCGTAGTTAATAAGAAAAATTATTGTTCTCAATGTACTGTACGTATTAATTTCAATTCAGTGTATCCTACTAATATTATTAATTGGATATAGAACGCTGCTATATAATATTGATAGTTCAAGAAAAGTATCAAAGCAGTGAAAATTATAGAGATGTAAGAAAGAGGACGACAGAAGCAGGACAGAATAGCAACAGACGGACATTGCAAAAATGTCTTTTGCTCCGCCTCCAAGGGTTTGCACCCCCCATCTGTTTTCAAAATTTCCTAAGGAATTATACCTGGCTTTATACCCCAGCAAATTTTATGACCGCATGAGAACATACTTCTTAGTTTCCTACTTTCTTTCATACTTCCCTATTCCTACTTTCGTAGTTAATAAGAAAAATTATTGTTCTCAATGTACTGTACGTATTAATTTCAATTCAGTGTATCCTACTAATATTATTAATTGGATATAGAACGCTGCTATATAATATTGATAGTTCAAGAAAAGTATCAAAGCAGTGAAAATTATAGAGATGTAAGAAAGAGGACGACAGAAGCAGGACAGAATAGCAACAGACGGACATTGCAAAAATGTCTTTTGCTCCGCCTCCAAGGGTTTGCACCCCCCCATCTGTTTTCAAAATTTCCCAAGGAATTATACCTGGCTTTATACCCGAGCAAATTTTATGACCGCATGAAAACATACTTCTTAGTTTCCTACTTTCTTTCATACTTCCCTATTCCTATTTTCGTAGTTAATAAGAAAAATTATTGTTCTCAATGTACTGTACGTATTAATTTCAATTCAGTGTATCCTACTAATATTATTAATTGGATATAGAACGCTGCTATTTAATATTGATAGTTCAAGAAAAGTATCAAAGCAGTGAAAATTATAGAGATGTAAGAAAGAGGACGACAGAAGCAGGACAGAATAGCAACAGACGGACATTGCAAAAATGTCTTTTGCTCCGCCTCCAAGGGTTTGCACCCCCCCATCTGTTTTCAAAATTTCCTAAGGAATTATACCTGGCTTTATACCCCAGCAAATTTTATGACCGCATGAAAACATACTTCTTAGTTTCCTACTTTCTTTCATACTTCCCTATTCCTATTTTCGAAGTTAATAAGAAAAATTATTGTTCTCAATGTACTGTACGTATTAATTTCAATTTAGTGTATCCCACTAATATTATTAATTGGATATAGGACGCTGCTATATAATATTGATAGTTCAAGAAAAGTATCAAAGCAGTGAAAATTATAGAGATGTAAGAAAGAGGACGACAGAAGCAGGACAGAATAGCAACAGACGGACATTGCAAAAATGTCTTTTGCTCCGCCTCCAAGGGTTTGCACCCCCCCATCTGTTTTCAAAATTTCCTAAGGAATTATACCTGGCTTTATACCCCAGCAAATTTTATGACCGCATGAGAACATACTTCTTAGTTTCCTACTTTCTTTCATACTTCCCTATTCCTACTTTCGTAGTTAATAAGAAAAATTATTGTTCTCAATGTACTGTACGTATTAATTTCAATTCAGTGTATCCTACTAATATTATTAATTGGATATAGAACGCTGCTATATAATATTGATAGTTCAAGAAAAGTATCAAAGCAGTGAAAATTATAGAGATGTAAGAAAGAGGACGACAGAAGCAGGACAGAATAGCAACAGACGGACATTGCAAAAATGTCTTTTGCTCCGCCTCCAAGGGTTTCCACCCCCCCATCTGTTTTCAATATTTCCTAAGGAATTATACCTGGCTTTATACCCCAGCAAATTTTATGACCGCATGAGAACATACTTCTTAGTTTCCTACTTTCTTTCATACTTCCCTATTCCTACTTTCGTAGTTAATAAGAAAAATTATTGTTCTCAATGTACTGTACGTATTAATTTCAATTCAGTGTATCCTACTAATATTATTAATTGGATATAGAACGCTGCTATATAATATTGATAGTTCAAGAAAAGTATCAAAGCAGTGAAAATTATAGAGATGTAAGAAAGAGGACGACAGAAGCAGGACAGAATAGCAACAGACGGACATTGCAAAAATGTCTTTTGCTCCGCCTCCAAGGGTTTGCACCCCCCATCTGTTTTCAAAATTTCCTAAGGAATTATACCTGGCTTTATACCCCAGCAAATTTTATGACCGCATGAGAACATACTTCTTAGTTTCCTACTTTCTTTCATACTTCCCTATTCCTACTTTCGTAGTTAATAAGAAAAATTATTGTTCTCAATGTACTGTACGTATTAATTTCAATTCAGTGTATCCTACTAATATTATTAATTGGATATAGAACGCTGCTATATAATATTGATAGTTCAAGAAAAGTATCAAAGCAGTGAAAATTATAGAGATGTAAGAAAGAGGACGACAGAAGCAGGACAGAATAGCAACAGACGGACATTGCAAAAATGTCTTTTGCTCCGCCTCCAAGGGTTTGCACCCCCCCATCTGTTTTCAAAATTTCCCAAGGAATTATACCTGGCTTTATACCCCAGCAAATTTTATGACCGCATGAAGACATACTTCTTAGTTTCCTACTTTCTTTCACACTTCCCTATTCCTATTTTCGTAGTTAATAAGAAAAATTATTGTTCTCAATGTTCTGTACGTATTAATTTCAATTCAGTGTATCCCACTAATATTATTAATTGGATATAGGACGCTGCTATATAATATTGATAGTTCAAGAAAAGTATCAAAGCAGTGAAAATTATAGAGATGTAAGAAAGAGGACGACAGAAGCAGGACAGAATAGCAACAGACGGACATTGCAAAAATGTCTTTTGCTCCGCCTCCAAGGGTTTGCACCCCCCCATCTGTTTTCAAAATTTCCCAAGGAATTATACCTGGCTTTATACCCGAGCAAATTTTATGACCGCATGAAAACATACTTCTTAGTTTCCTACTTTCTTTCATACTTCCCTATTCCTATTTTCGTAGTTAATAAGAAAAATTATTGTTCTCAATGTACTGTACGTATTAATTTCAATTCAGTGTATCCTACTAATATTATTAATTGGATATAGAACGCTGCTATATAATATTGATAGTTCAAGAAAAGTATCAAAGCAGTGAAAATTATAGAGATGTAAGAAAGAGGACGACAGAAGCAGGACAGAATAGCAACAGACGTACATTGCAAAAATGTCTTTTGCTCCTCCTCCAAGGGTTTGCACCCCCCCATCTGTTTTCAAAATTTCCTAAGGAATTATACCTGGCTTTATACCCCAGCAAATTTTATGACCGCATGAGAACATACTTCTTAGTTTCCTACTTTCTTTCATACTTCCCTATTCCTACTTTCGTAGTTAATAAGAAAAATTATTGTTCTCAATGTACTGTACGTATTAATTTCAATTCAGTGTATCCTACTAATATTATTAATTGGATATAGAACGCTGCTATATAATATTGATAGTTCAAGAAAAGTATCAAAGCAGTGAAAATTATAGAGATGTAAGAAAGAGGACGACAGAAGCAGGACAGAATAGCAACAGACGGACATTGCAAAAATGTCTTTTGCTCCGCCTCCAAGGGTTTGCACCCCCCCATCTGTTTTCAAAATTTCCTAAGGAATTATACCTGGCTTTATACCCCAGCAAATTTTATGACCGCATGAGAACATACTTCTTAGTTTCCTACTTTCTTTCATACTTCCCTATTCCTACTTTCGTAGTTAATAAGAAAAATTATTGTTCTCAATGTACTGTACGTATTAATTTCAATTCAGTGTATCCTACTAATATTATTAATTGGATATAGAACGCTGCTATATAATATTGATAGTTCAAGAAAAGTATCAAAGCAGTGAAAATTATAGAGATGTAAGAAAGAGGACGACAGAAGCAGGACAGAATAGCAACAGACGGACATTGCAAAAATGTCTTTTGCTCCGCCTCCAAGGGTTTGCACCCCCCATCTGTTTTCAAAATTTCCTAAGGAATTATACCTGGCTTTATACCCCAGCAAATTTTATGACCGCATGAAAACATACTTCTTAGTTTCCTACTTTCTTTCATACTTCCCTATTCCTATTTTCGTAGTTAATAAGAAAAATTATTATTCTCAATGTACTGTACGTATTAAATTCAATTCAGTGTATCCTACTAATATTATTAATTGGATATAGAACGCTGCTATATAATATTGATAGTTCAAGAAAAGTATCAAAGCAGTGAAAATTATAGAGATGTAAGAAAGAGGACGACAGAAGCAGGACAGAATAGCAACAGACGGACATTGCAAAAATGTCTTTTGCTCCGCCTCCAAGGGTTTGCACCCCCCCATCTGTTTTCAAAATTTCCCAAGGAATTATACCTGGCTTTATACCCCAGCAAATTTTATGACCGCATGAAGACATACTTCTTAGTTTCCTACTTTCTTTCACACTTCCCTATTCCTATTTTCGTAGTTAATAAGAAAAATTATTGTTCTCAATGTTCTGTACGTATTAATTTCAATTCAGTGTATCCCACTAATATTATTAATTGGATATAGGACGCTGCTATATAATATTGATAGTTCAAGAAAAGTATCAAAGCAGTGAAAATTATAGAGATGTAAGAAAGAGGACGACAGAAGCAGGACAGAATAGCAACAGACGGACATTGCAAAAATGTCTTTTGCTCCGCCTCCAAGGGTTTGCACCCCCCCATCTGTTTTCAAAATTTCCCAAGGAATTATACCTGGCTTTATACCCGAGCAAATTTTATGACCGCATGAAAACATACTTCTTAGTTTCCTACTTTCTTTCATACTTCCCTATTCCTATTTTCGTAGTTAATAAGAAAAATTATTGTTCTCAATGTACTGTACGTATTAATTTCAATTCAGTGTATCCTACTAATATTATTAATTGGATATAGAACGCTGCTATATAATATTGATAGTTCAAGAAAAGTATCAAAGCAGTGAAAATTATAGAGATGTAAGAAAGAGGACGACAGAAGCAGGACAGAATAGCAACAGACGTACATTGCAAAAATGTCTTTTGCTCCTCCTCCAAGGGTTTGCACCCCCCCATCTGTTTTCAAAATTTCCTAAGGAATTATACCTGGCTTTATACCCCAGCAAATTTTATGACCGCATGAGAACATACTTCTTAGTTTCCTACTTTCTTTCATACTTCCCTATTCCTACTTTCGTAGTTAATAAGAAAAATTATTGTTCTCAATGTACTGTACGTATTAATTTCAATTCAGTGTATCCCACTAATATTATTAATTGGATATAGGACGCTGCTATATAATATTGATAGTTCAAGAAAAGTATCAAAGCAGTGAAAATTATAGAGATGTAAGAAAGAGGACGACAGAAGCAGGACAGAATAGCAACAGACGGACATTGCAAAAATGTCTTTTGCTCCGCCTCCAAGGGTTTGCACCCCCCCATCTGTTTTCAAAATTTCCCAAGGAATTATACCTGGCTTTATACCCGAGCAAATTTTATGACCGCATGAAAACATACTTCTTAGTTTCCTACTTTCTTTCATACTTCCCTATTCCTATTTTCGTAGTTAATAAGAAAAATTATTGTTCTCAATGTACTGTACGTATTAATTTCAATTCAGTGTATCCTACTAATATTATTAATTGGATATAGAACGCTGCTATATAATATTGATAGTTCAAGAAAAGTATCAAAGCAGTGAAAATTATAGAGATGTAAGAAAGAGGACGACAGAAGCAGGACAGAATAGCAACAGACGTACATTGCAAAAATGTCTTTTGCTCCTCCTCCAAGGGTTTGCACCCCCCCATCTGTTTTCAAAATTTCCTAAGGAATTATACCTGGCTTTATACCCCAGCAAATTTTATGACCGCATGAGAACATACTTCTTAGTTTCCTACTTTCTTTCATACTTCCCTATTCCTACTTTCGTAGTTAATAAGAAAAATTATTGTTCTCAATGTACTGTACGTATTAATTTCAATTCAGTGTATCCTACTAATATTATTAATTGGATATAGAACGCTGCTATATAATATTGATAGTTCAAGAAAAGTATCAAAGCAGTGAAAATTATAGAGATGTAAGAAAGAGGACGACAGAAGCAGGACAGAATAGCAACAGACGGACATTGCAAAAATGTCTTTTGCTCCGCCTCCAAGGGTTTGCACCCCCCCATCTGTTTTCAAAATTTCCTAAGGAATTATACCTGGCTTTATACCCCAGCAAATTTTATGACCGCATGAGAACATACTTCTTAGTTTCCTACTTTCTTTCATACTTCCCTATTCCTACTTTCGTAGTTAATAAGAAAAATTATTGTTCTCAATGTACTGTACGTATTAATTTCAATTCAGTGTATCCTACTAATATTATTAATTGGATATAGAACGCTGCTATATAATATTGATAGTTCAAGAAAAGTATCAAAGCAGTGAAAATTATAGAGATGTAAGAAAGAGGACGACAGAAGCATGACAGAATAGCAACAGACGGACATTGCAAAAATGTCTTTTGCTCCGCCTCCAAGGGTTTGCACCCCCCATCTGTTTTCAAAATTTCCCAAGGAATTATACCTGGCTTTATACCCGAGCAAATTTTATGACCGCATGAAAACGTACTTCTTAGTTTCCTACTTTCTTTCATACTTCCCTATTCCTTTTTTCGTAGTTAATAAGAAAAATTATTGTTCTCAATGTACTGTACGTATTAATTTCAATTCAGTGTATCCTACTAATATTATTAATTGGATATAGAACGCTGCTATATAATATTGATAGTTCAAGAAAAGTATCAAAGCAGTGAAAATTATAGAGATGTAAGAAAGAGGACGACAGAAGCAGGACAGAATAGCAACAGACGGACATTGCAAAAATGTCTTTTGCTCCGCCTCCAAGGGTTTGCACCCCCCCATCTGTTTTCAAAATTTCCTAAAGAATTATACCTGGCTTTATACCCCAGCAAATTTTATGACCGCATGAGAACATACTTCTTAGTTTCCTACTTTCTTTCATACTTCCCTATTCCTACTTTCGTAGTTAATAAGAAAAATTATTGTTCTCAATGTACTGTACGTATTAATTTCAATTCAGTGTATCCTACTAATATTATTAATTGGATATAGAACGCTGCTATATAATATTGATAGTTCAAGAAAAGTATCAAAGCAGTGAAAATTATAGAGATGTAAGAAAGAGGACGACAGAAGCAGGACAGAATAGCAACAGACGTACATTGCAAAAATGTCTTTTGCTCCGCCTCCAAGGGTTTGCACCCCCCCATCTGTTTTCAAAATTTCCTAAGGAATTATACCTGGCTTTATACCCCAGCAAATTTTATGACCGCATGAGAACATACTTCTTAGTTTCCTACTTTCTTTCATACTTCCCTATTCCTACTTTCGTAGTTAATAAGAAAAATTATTGTTCTCAATGTACTGTACGTATTAATTTCAATTCAGTGTATCCTACTAATATTATTAATTGGATATAGAACGCTGCTATATAATATTGATAGTTCAAGAAAAGTATCAAAGCAGTGAAAATTATAGAGATGTAAGAAAGAGGACGACAGAAGCAGGACAGAATAGCAACAGACGGACATTGCAAAAATGTCTTTTGCTCCGCCTCCAAGGGTTTGCACCCCCCCATCTGTTTTCAAAATTTCCTAAGGAATTATACCTGGCTTTATACCCCAGCAAATTTTATGACCGCATGAAAACATACTTCTTAGTTTCCTACTTTCTTTCATACTTCCCTATTCCTATTTTCGTAGTTAATAAGAAAAATTATTATTCTCAATGTACTGTACGTATTAAATTCAATTCAGTGTATCCTACTAATATTATTAATTGGATATAGAACGCTGCTATATAATATTGATAGTTCAAGAAAAGTATCAAAGCAGTGAAAATTATAGAGATGTAAGAAAGAGGACGACAGAAGCAGGACAGAATAGCAACAGACGGACATTGCAAAAATGTCTTTTGCTCCGCCTCCAAGGGTTTGCACCCCCCATCTGTTTTCAAAATTTCCTAAGGAATTGTACCTGGCTTTATACCCCAGCAAATTTTATGACCGCATGAAAACATACTTCTTAGTTTCCTACTTTCTTTCATACTTCCCTATTCCTTTTTTCGTAGTTAATAAGAAAAATTATTGTTCTCAATGTACTGTACGTATTAATTTCAATTCAGTGTATCCTACTAATATTATTAATTGGATATAGAACGCTGCTATATAATATTGATAGTTCAAGAAAAGTATCAAAGCAGTGAAAATTATAGAGATGTAAGAAAGAGGACGACAGAAGCAGGACAGAATAGCAACAGACGGACATTGCAAAAATGTCTTTTGCTCCGCCTCCAAGGGTTTGCACCCCCCCATCTGTTTTCAAAATTTCCTAAAGAATTATACCTGGCTTTATACCCCAGCAAATTTTATGACCGCATGAGAACATACTTCTTAGTTTCCTACTTTCTTTCATACTTCCCTATTCCTACTTTCGTAGTTAATAAGAAAAATTATTGTTCTCAATGTACTGTACGTATTAATTTCAATTCAGTGTATCCTACTAATATTATTAATTGGATATAGAACGCTGCTATATAATATTGATAGTTCAAGAAAAGTATCAAAGCAGTGAAAATTATAGAGATGTAAGAAAGAGGACGACAGAAGCAGGACAGAATAGCAACAGACGGACATTGCAAAAATGTCTTTTGCTCCGCCTCCAAGGGTTTGCACCCCCCCATCTGTTTTCAAAATTTCCTAAGGAATTATACCTGGCTTTATACCCCAGCAAATTTTATGACCGCATGAAAACATACTTCTTAGTTTCCTACTTTCTTTCATACTTCCCTATTCCTATTTTCGTAGTTAATAAGAAAAATTATTATTCTCAATGTACTGTACGTATTAAATTCAATTCAGTGTATCCTACTAATATTATTAATTGGATATAGAAAGCTGCTATATAATATTGATAGTTCAAGAAAAGTATCAAAGCAGTGAAAATTATAGAGATGTAAGAAAGAGGACGACAGAAGCAGGACAGAATAGCAACAGACGGACATTGCAAAAATGTCTTTTGCTCCGCCTCCAAGGGTTTGCACCCCCCATCTGTTTTCAAAATTTCCTAAGGAATTGTACCTGGCTTTATACCCCAGCAAATTTTATGACCGCATGAAAACATACTTCTTAGTTTCCTACTTTCTTTCATACTTCCCTATTCCTTTTTTCGTAGTTAATAAGAAAAATTATTGTTCTCAATGTACTGTACGTATTAATTTCAATTCAGTGTATCCTACTAATATTATTAATTGGATATAGAACGCTGCTATATAATATTGATAGTTCAAGAAAAGTATCAAAGCAGTGAAAATTATAGAGATGTAAGAAAGAGGACGACAGAAGCAGGACAGAATAGCAACAGACGGACATTGCAAAAATGTCTTTTGCTCCGCCTCCAAGGGTTTGCACCCCCCCATCTGTTTTCAAAATTTCCTAAAGAATTATACCTGGCTTTATACCCCAGGAAATTTTATGACCGCATGAGAACATACTTCTTAGTTTCCTACTTTCTTTCATACTTCCCTATTCCTACTTTCGTAGTTAATAAGAAAAATTATTGTTCTCAATGTACTGTACGTATTAATTTCAATTCAGTGTATCCTACTAATATTATTAATTGGATATAGAACGCTGCTATATAATATTGATAGTTCAAGAAAAGTATCAAAGCAGTGAAAATTATAGAGATGTAAGAAAGAGGACGACAGAAGCAGGACAGAATAGCAACAGACGGACATTGCAAAAATGTCTTTTGCTCCGCCTCCAAGGGTTTGCACCCCCCCATCTGTTTTCAAAATTTCCTAAGGAATTATACCTGGCTTTATACCCCAGCAAATTTTTTGACCGCATGAAAACATACTTCTTAGTTTCCTACTTTCTTTCATACTTCCCTATTCCTATTTTCGTAGTTAATAAGAAAAATTATTATTCTCAATGTACTGTACGTATTAAATTCAATTCAGTGTATCCTACTAATATTATTAATTGGATATAGAAAGCTGCTATATAATATTGATAGTTCAAGAAAAGTATCAAAGCAGTGAAAATTATAGAGATGTAAGAAAGAGGACGACAGAAGCAGGACAGAATAGCAACAGACGGACATTGCAAAAATGTCTTTTGCTCCGCCTCCAAGGGTTTGCACCCCCCATCTGTTTTCAAAATTTCCTAAGGAATTGTACCTGGCTTTATACCCCAGCAAATTTTATGACTGCATGAAAACATACTTCTTAGTTTCCTACTTTCTTTCATACTTCCCTATTCCTATTTTCGTAGTTAATAAGAAAAATTATTATTCTCAATGTACTGTACGTATTAAATTCAATTCAGTGTATCCTACTAATATTATTAATTGGATATAGAACGCTGCTATATAATATTGATAGTTCAAGAAAAGTATCAAAGCAGTGAAAATTATAGAGATGTAAGAAAGAGGACGACAGAAGCAGGACAGAATAGCAACAGACGGACATTGCAAAAATGTCTTTTGCTCCGCCTCCAAGGGTTTGCACCCCCCATCTGTTTTCAAAATTTCCTAAGGAATTGTACCTGGCTTTATACCCCAGCAAATTTTATGACCGCATGAAAACATACTTCTTAGTTTCCTACTTTCTTTCATACTTCCCTATTCCTTTTTTCGTAGTTAATAAGAAAAATTATTGTTCTCAATGTACTGTACGTATTAATTTCAATTCAGTGTATCCTACTAATATTATTAATTGGATATAGAACGCTGCTATATAATATTGATAGTTCAAGAAAAGTATCAAAGCAGTGAAAATTATAGAGATGTAAGAAAGAGGACGACAGAAGCAGGACAGAATAGCAACAGACGGACATTGCAAAAATGTCTTTTGCTCCGCCTCCAAGGGTTTGCACCCCCCCATCTGTTTTCAAAATTTCCTAAAGAATTATACCTGGCTTTATACCCCAGCAAATTTTATGACCGCATGAGAACATACTTCTTAGTTTCCTACTTTCTTTCATACTTCCCTATTCCTACTTTCGTAGTTAATAAGAAAAATTATTGTTCTCAATGTACTGTACGTATTAATTTCAATTCAGTGTATCCTACTAATATTATTAATTGGATATAGAACGCTGCTATATAATATTGATAGTTCAAGAAAAGTATCAAAGCAGTGAAAATTATAGAGATGTAAGAAAGAGGACGACAGAAGCAGGACAGAATAGCAACAGACGTACATTGCAAAAATGTCTTTTGCTCCGCCTCCAAGGGTTTGCACCCCCCATCTGTTTTCAAAATTTCCTAAGGAATTATACCTGGCTTTATACCCCAGCAAATTTTATGACCGCATGAGAACATACTTCTTAGTTTCCTACTTTCTTTCATACTTCCCTATTCCTACTTTCGTAGTTAATAAGAAAAATTATTGTTCTCAATGTACTGTACGTATTAATTTCAATTCAGTGTATCCTACTAATATTATTAATTGGATATAGAACGCTGCTATATAATATTGATAGTTCAAGAAAAGTATCAAAGCAGTGAAAATTATAGAGATGTAAGAAAGAGGACGACAGAAGCAGGACAGAATAGCAACAGACGGACATTGCAAAAATGTCTTTTGCTCCGCCTCCAAGGGTTTGCACCCCCCCATCTGTTTTCAAAATTTCCTAAGGAATTATACCTGGCTTTATACCCCAGCAAATTTTATGACCGCATGAAAACATACTTCTTAGTTTCCTACTTTCTTTCATACTTCCCTATTCCTATTTTCGTAGTTAATAAGAAAAATTATTATTCTCAATGTACTGTACGTATTAAATTCAATTCAGTGTATCCTACTAATATTATTAATTGGATATAGAAAGCTGCTATATAATATTGATAGTTCAAGAAAAGTATCAAAGCAGTGAAAATTATAGAGATGTAAGAAAGAGGACGACAGAAGCAGGACAGAATAGCAACAGACGGACATTGCAAAAATGTCTTTTGCTCCGCCTCCAAGGGTTTGCACCCCCCATCTGTTTTCAAAATTTCCTAAGGAATTGTACCTGGCTTTATACCCCAGCAAATTTTATGACTGCATGAAAACATACTTCTTAGTTTCCTACTTTCTTTCATACTTCCCTATTCCTATTTTCGTAGTTAATAAGAAAAATTATTATTCTCAATGTACTGTACGTATTAAATTCAATTCAGTGTATCCTACTAATATTATTAATTGGATATAGAACGCTGCTATATAATATTGATAGTTCAAGAAAAGTATCAAAGCAGTGAAAATTATAGAGATGTAAGAAAGAGGACGACAGAAGCAGGACAGAATAGCAACAGACGGACATTGCAAAAATGTCTTTTGCTCCGCCTCCAAGGGTTTGCACCCCCCCATCTGTTTTCAAAATTTCCTAAGGAATTATACCCGGCTTTATACCCGAGCAAATTTTATGACCGCATGAAAACATACTTCTTAGTTTCCTACTTTCTTTCATACTTCCCTATTCCTATTTTCGTAGTTAATAAGAAAAATTATTGTTCTCAATGTACTGTACGTATTAATTTCAATTCAGTGTATCCTACTAATATTATTAATTGGATATAGAACGCTGCTATATAATATTGATAGTTCAAGAAAAGTATCAAAGCAGTGAAAATTATAGAGGTGTAAGTAAGAGGACGACAGAAGCAGGACAGAATAGCAACAGACGGACATTGCAAAAATGTCTTTTGCTCCGCCTCCAAGGGTTTGCACCCCCCATCTGTTTTCAAAATTTCCTAAGGAATTATACCTGGCTTTATACCCGAGCAAATTTTATGACCGCATGAGAACATACTTCTTAGTTTCCTACTTTCTTTCATACTTCCCTATTCCTACTTTTGTAGTTAATAAGAAAAATTATTGTTCTCAATGTACTGTACGTATTAATTTCAATTCAGTGTATCCTACTAATATTATTAATTGGATATAGAACGCTGCTATATAATATTGATAGTTCAAGAAAAGTATCAAAGCAGTGAAAATTATAGAGATGTAAGAAAGAGGACGACAGAAGCAGGACAGAATAGCAACAGACGGACATTGCAAAAATGTCTTTTGCTCCGCCTCCAGGGGTTTGCACCCCCCCATCTGTCTTCAAAATTTCCTAAGGAATTATACCTGGCTTTATACCCCAGCAAATTTTATGAGCGCATGAAAACATACTTCTTAGTTTCCTACTTTCTTTCATAATTCCCTATTCCTATTTTCGTAGTTATTAAGAAAAATTATTATTCTCAATGTACTGTACGTATTAAATTCAATTCAGTGTATCGTACTAATATTATTAATTGGATATAGAACGCTGCTATATAATATTGATAGTTCAAGAAAAGTATCAAAGCAGTGAAAATTATAGAGATGTAAGAAAGAGGACGACAGAAGCAGGACAGAATAGCAACAGACGGACATTGCAAAAATGTCTTTTGCTCCGCCTCCAAGGGTTTGCACCCCCCCATCTGTTTTCAAAATTTCCTAAGGAATTATACCCGGCTTTATACCCGAGCAAATTTTATGACCGCATGAAAACATACTTCTTAGTTTCCTACTTTCTTTCATACTTCCCTATTCCTATTTTCGTAGTTAAGAAGAAATATTATTGTTCTCAATGTACTGTACGTATTAATTTCAATTCAGTGTATCCTACTAATATTATTAATTGGATATAGAACGCTGCTATATAATATTGATAGTTCAAGAAAAGTATCAAAGCAGTGAATATTATAGAGATGTAAGAAAGAGGACGACAGAAGCAGGACAGAATAGCAACAGACGGACATTGCAAAAATGTCTTTTGCTCCGCCTCCAAGGGTTTGCACCCCCCATCTGTTTTCAAAACTTCCCAAGGAATTATACCTGGCAATATACCCGAGCAAATTTTATGACCGCATGAGAACATACTTCTTAGTTTCCTACTTTCTTTCATACTTCCCTATTCCTATTTTCGTAGTTAATAAGAAAAATTATTGTTCTCAATGTACTGTACGTATTAATTTCAATTCAGTGTATCCTACTAATATTATTAATTGGATGTAGAACGCTGCTATATAATATTGATAGTTCAAGAAAAGTATCAAAGCAGTGAAAATTATAGAGATGTAAGAAAGAGGACGACAGAAGCAGGACAGAATAGCAACAGACGGACATTGCAAAAATGTCTTTTGCTCCGCCTCCAAGGGTTTGCACCTCCCCATCTGTTTTCAAAATTTCCTAAGGAATTATAACCGGCTTTATACCCGAGCAAATTTTATGAACGCATGAAAACATACTTCTTAGTTTCCTACTTTCATTCATACCTCCCTATTCCTATTTTCGTAGTTAATAAGAAAAATTATTATTCTCAATGTACTGTACGTATTAATTTCAATTCAGTGTATCCTACTAATATTATTAATTGGATATAGAACGCTGCTATATAATATTGATAGTTCAAGAAAAGTATCAAAGCAGTGAATATTATAGAGATGTAAGAAAGAGGACGACAGAAGCAGGACAGAATAGCAACAGACGGACATTGCAAAAATGTCTTTTGCTCCGCCTCCAAGGGTTTGCACCCCCATCTGTTTTCAAAATTTCCCAAGGAATTATACCTGGCTTTATACCCGAGCAAATTTTATGACCGCATGAAAACATACTTCTTAGTTTCCTACTTTCTTTCATACATCCCTATTCCTATTTTCGTAGTTAATAAGAAAAATTATTGTTCTCAATGTGCTGTACGTATTAATTTCAATTCAGTGTATCCTACTAATATTATTAATTGGATGTAGAACGCTGCTATATAATATTGATAGTTCAAGAAAAGTATCAAAGCAGTGAAAATTATAGAGATGTAAGAAAGAGGACGACAGAAGCAGGACAGAATAGCAACAGACGGACATTGCAACAATGTCTTTTGCTCCGCCTCCAGGGGTTTGCACCCCCCATCTGTTTTCAAAATTTCCCAAGGAATGATACCTGGCTTTATACCGGAGCAAATTTTATGACCGCATGAAAGCATACTTCTTAGTTTCCTACTTTCTTTCATACTTCCCTATTCCAATTTTCGTAGCTAATAAGAAAAATTATTGTTCTCAATGTGCTGTACGTATTAATTTCAATTCAGTGTATCCTACTAATATTATTAATTGGATGTAGAACGCTGCTATATAATATTGATAGTTCAAGAAAAGTATCAAAGCAGTGAAAATTATAAAGATGTAAGAAAGAGGACGACAGAAGCAGGACAGAATAGCAACAGACGGACATTGCAAAAATGTCTTTTGCTCCGCCTCCAAGGGTTTGCACCCCCAATCTGTTTTCAAAATTTCCCAAGGAATTATACCTGGCTTTATACCCGAGCAAATTTTATGACCGCATGAAAACATACTTCTTAGTTTCCTACTTTCTTTCGTACTTCCCTATTCCTATTTTCGTAGTTAATAAGAAAAATTATTGTTTTGCAATGTGCTGTACGTATTAATTTCAATTCAGTGTATCCTACTAATATTTTTAATTGGATGTAGAACGCTGCTATATAATATTGATAGTTCAAGAAAAGTATCAAAGCAGTGAAAATTATAAAGATGTAAGAAAGAGGACGACAGAAGCAGGACAGAATAGCAACAGACGGACATTGCAAAAATGTCTTTTGCTCCGCCTCCAAGGGTTTGCACCCCCCCATCTGTTTTCAAAATTTCCTAAGGAATTATACCTGGCTTTATACCCCAGCAAATTTTATGACCGCATGAAAACATATTTCTTAGTTTCCTACTTTCTTTCATACTTCCCTATTCCTATTTTCGTAGATAAGAAGAAAAATTATTATTCTCAATGTACTGTACGTATTAATTTCAATTCAGTGTATCCTACTAATATTATTAATTGGATATAGAACGCTGCTATATAATATTGATAGTTCAAGAAAAGTATCAAAGCAGTGAAAATTATAGAGATGTAAGAAAGAGGACGACAGAAGCAGGACAGAATAGCAACAGACGGACATTGCAAAAATGTCTTTTGCTCCGCCTCCAAGGGTTTGCACCCCCCATCTGTTTTCAAAATTTCCTAAGGAATTGTACCTGGCTTTATACCCCAGCAAATTTTATGACCGCATGAAAACATACTTCTTAGTTTCCTACTTTCTTTCATACTTCCCTATTCCTTTTTTCGTAGTTAATAAGAAAAATTATTGTTCTCAATGTACTGTACGTATTAATTTCAATTCAGTGTATCCTACTAATATTATTAATTGGATATAGAACGCTGCTATATAATATTGATAGTTCAAGAAAAGTATCAAAGCAGTGAAAATTATAGAGATGTAAGAAAGAGGACGACAGAAGCAGGACAGAATAGCAACAGACGGACATTGCAAAAATGTCTTTTGCTCCGCCTCCAAGGGTTTGCACCCCCCCATCTGTTTTCAAAATTTCCTAAAGAATTATACCTGGCTTTATACCCCAGCAAATTTTATGACCGCATGAGAACATACTTCTTAGTTTCCTACTTTCTTTCATACTTCCCTATTCCTACTTTCGTAGTTAATAAGAAAAATTATTGTTCTCAATGTACTGTACGTATTAATTTCAATTCAGTGTATCCTACTAATATTATTAATTGGATATAGAACGCTGCTATATAATATTGATAGTACAAGAAAAGTATCAAAGCAGTGAAAATTATAGAGATGTAAGAAAGAGGACGACAGAAGCAGGACAGAATAGCAACAGACGTACATTGCAAAAATGTCTTTTGCTCCGCCTCCAAGGGTTTGCACCCCCCCATCTGTTTTCAAAATTTCCTAAGGAATTATACCTGGCTTTATACCCCAGCAAATTTTATGACCGCATGAGAACATACTTCTTAGTTTCCTACTTTCTTTCATACTTCCCTATTCCTACTTTCGTAGTTAATAAGAAAAATTATTGTTCTCAATGTACTGTACGTATTAATTTCAATTCAGTGTATCCTACTAATATTATTAATTGGATATAGAACGCTGCTATATAATATTGATAGTTCAAGAAAAGTATCAAAGCAGTGAAAATTATAGAGATGTAAGAAAGAGGACGACAGAAGCAGGACAGAATAGCAACAGACGGACATTGCAACAATGTCTTTTGCTCCGCCTCCAAGGGTTTGCACCCCCCCATCTGTTTTCAAAATTTCCTAAGGAATTATACCTGGCTTTATACCCCAGCAAATTTTATGACCGCATGAAAACATACTTCTTAGTTTCCTACTTTCTTTCATACTTCCCTATTCCTATTTTCGTAGTTAATAAGAAAAATTATTATTCTCAATGTACTGTACGTATTAAATTCAATTCAGTGTATCCTACTAATATTATTAATTGGATATAGAAAGCTGCTATATAATATTGATAGTTCAAGAAAAGTATCAAAGCAGTGAAAATTATAGAGATGTAAGAAAGAGGACGACAGAAGCAGGACAGAATAGCAACAGACGGACATTGCAAAAATGTCTTTTGCTCCGCCTCCAAGGGTTTGCACCCCCCATCTGTTTTCAAAATTTCCTAAGGAATTGTACCTGGCTTTATACCCCAGCAAATTTTATGACTGCATGAAAACATACTTCTTAGTTTCCTACTTTCTTTCATACTTCCCTATTCCTATTTTCGTAGTTAATAAGAAAAATTATTATTCTCAATGTACTGTACGTATTAAATTCAATTCAGTGTATCCTACTAATATTATTAATTGGATATAGAACGCTGCTATATAATATTGATAGTTCAAGAAAAGTATCAAAGCAGTGAAAATTATAGAGATGTAAGAAAGAGGACGACAGAAGCAGGACAGAATAGCAACAGACGGACATTGCAAAAATGTCTTTTGCTCCGCCTCCAAGGGTTTGCACCCCCCCATCTGTTTTCAAAATTTCCTAAGGAATTATACCCGGCTTTATACCCGAGCAAATTTTATGACCGCATGAAAACATACTTCTTAGTTTCCTACTTTCTTTCATACTTCCCTATTCCTATTTTCGTAGTTAATAAGAAAAATTATTGTTCTCAATGTACTGTACGTATTAATTTCAATTCAGTGTATCCTACTAATATTATTAATTGGATATAGAACGCTGCTATATAATATTGATAGTTCAAGAAAAGTATCAAAGCAGTGAAAATTATAGAGGTGTAAGTAAGAGGACGACAGAAGCAGGACAGAATAGCAACAGACGGACATTGCAAAAATGTCTTTTGCTCCGCCTCCAAGGGTTTGCACCCCCCATCTGTTTTCAAAATTTCCTAAGGAATTATACCTGGCTTTATACCCGAGCAAATTTTATGACCGCATGAGAACATACTTCTTAGTTTCCTACTTTCTTTCATACTTCCCTATTCCTACTTTTGTAGTTAATAAGAAAAATTATTGTTCTCAATGTACTGTACGTATTAATTTCAATTCAGTGTATCCTACTAATATTATTAATTGGATATAGAACGCTGCTATATAATATTGATAGTTCAAGAAAAGTATCAAAGCAGTGAAAATTATAGAGATGTAAGAAAGAGGACGACAGAAGCAGGACAGAATAGCAACAGACGGACATTGCAAAAATGTCTTTTGCTCCGCCTCCAGGGGTTTGCACCCCCCCATCTGTCTTCAAAATTTCCTAAGGAATTATACCTGGCTTTATACCCCAGCAAATTTTATGAGCGCATGAAAACATACTTCTTAGTTTCCTACTTTCTTTCATAATTCCCTATTCCTATTTTCGTAGTTATTAAGAAAAATTATTATTCTCAATGTACTGTACGTATTAAATTCAATTCAGTGTATCGTACTAATATTATTAATTGGATATAGAACGCTGCTATATAATATTGATAGTTCAAGAAAAGTATCAAAGCAGTGAAAATTATAGAGATGTAAGAAAGAGGACGACAGAAGCAGGACAGAATAGCAACAGACGGACATTGCAAAAATGTCTTTTGCTCCGCCTCCAAGGGTTTGCACCCCCCCATCTGTTTTCAAAATTTCCTAAGGAATTATACCCGGCTTTATACCCGAGCAAATTTTATGACCGCATGAAATCATACTTCTTAGTTTCCTACTTTCTTTCATACTTCCCTATTCCTATTTTCGTAGTTAAGAAGAAAAATTATTGTTCTCAATGTACTGTACGTATTAATTTCAATTCAGTGTATCCTACTAATATTATTAATTGGATATAGAACGCTGCTATATAATATTGATAGTTCAAGAAAAGTATCAAAGCAGTGAATATTATAGAGATGTAAGAAAGAGGACGACAGAAGCAGGACAGAATAGCAACAGACGGACATTGCAAAAATGTCTTTTGCTCCGCCTCCAAGGGTTTGCACCCCCCATCTGTTTTCAAAACTTCCCAAGGAATTATACCTGGCAATATACCCGAGCAAATTTTATGACCGCATGAGAACATACTTCTTAGTTTCCTACTTTCTTTCATACTTCCCTATTCCTATTTTCGTAGTTAATAAGAAAAATTATTGTTCTCAATGTACTGTACGTATTAATTTCAATTCAGTGTATCCTACTAATATTATTAATTGGATGTAGAACGCTGCTATATAATATTGATAGTTCAAGAAAAGTATCAAAGCAGTGAAAATTATAGAGATGTAAGAAAGAGGACGACAGAAGCAGGACAGAATAGCAACAGACGGACATTGCAAAAATGTCTTTTGCTCCGCCTCCAAGGGTTTGCACCTCCCCATCTGTTTTCAAAATTTCCTAAGGAATTATAACCGGCTTTATACCCGAGCAAATTTTATGAACGCATGAAAACATACTTCTTAGTTTCCTACTTTCATTCATACCTCCCTATTCCTATTTTCGTAGTTAATAAGAAAAATTATTATTCTCAATGTACTGTACGTATTAATTTCAATTCAGTGTATCCTACTAATATTATTAATTGGATATAGAACGCTGCTATATAATATTGATAGTTCAAGAAAAGTATCAAAGCAGTGAATATTATAGAGATGTAAGAAAGAGGACGACAGAAGCAGGACAGAATAGCAACAGACGGACATTGCAAAAATGTCTTTTGCTCCGCCTCCAAGGGTTTGCACCCCCATCTGTTTTCAAAATTTCCCAAGGAATTATACCTGGCTTTATACCCGAGCAAATTTTATGACCGCATGAAAACATACTTCTTAGTTTCCTACTTTCTTTCATACATCCCTATTCCTATTTTCGTAGTTAATAAGAAAAATTATTGTTCTCAATGTGCTGTACGTATTAATTTCAATTCAGTGTATCCTACTAATATTATTAATTGGATGTAGAACGCTGCTATATAATATTGATAGTTCAAGAAAAGTATCAAAGCAGTGAAAATTATAGAGATGTAAGAAAGAGGACGACAGAAGCAGGACAGAATAGCAACAGACGGACATTGCAACAATGTCTTTTGCTCCGCCTCCAGGGGTTTGCACCCCCCATCTGTTTTCAAAATTTCCCAAGGAATGATACCTGGCTTTATACCGGAGCAAATTTTATGACCGCATGAAAGCATACTTCTTAGTTTCCTACTTTCTTTCATACTTCCCTATTCCAATTTTCGTAGCTAATAAGAAAAATTATTGTTCTCAATGTGCTGTACGTATTAATTTCAATTCAGTGTATCCTACTAATATTATTAATTGGATGTAGAACGCTGCTATATAATATTGATAGTTCAAGAAAAGTATCAAAGCAGTGAAAATTATAAAGATGTAAGAAAGAGGACGACAGAAGCAGGACAGAATAGCAACAGACGGACATTGCAAAAATGTCTTTTGCTCCGCCTCCAAGGGTTTGCACCCCCAATCTGTTTTCAAAATTTCCCAAGGAATTATACCTGGCTTTATACCCGAGCAAATTTTATGACCGCATGAAAACATACTTCTTAGTTTCCTACTTTCTTTCGTACTTCCCTATTCCTATTTTCGTAGTTAATAAGAAAAATTATTGTTTTGCAATGTGCTGTACGTATTAATTTCAATTCAGTGTATCCTACTAATATTTTTAATTGGATGTAGAACGCTGCTATATAATATTGATAGCTCAAGAAAAGTATCAAAGCAGTGAAAATTATAAAGATGTAAGAAAGAGGACGACAGAAGCAGGACAGAATAGCAACAGACGGACATTGCAAAAATGTCTTTTGCTCCGCCTCCAAGGGTTTGCACCCCCCCATCTGTTTTCAAAATTTCCTAAGGAATTATACCTGGCTTTATACCCCAGCAAATTTTATGACCGCATGAAAACATATTTCTTAGTTTCCTACTTTCTTTCATACTTCCCTATTCCTATTTTCGTAGATAAGAAGAAAAATTATTATTCTCAATGTACTGTACGTATTAATTTCAATTCAGTGTATCCTACTAATATTATTAATTGGATATAGAACGCTGCTATATAATATTGATAGTTCAAGAAAAGTATCAAAGCAGTGAAAATTATAGAGATGTAAGAAAGAGGACGACAGAAGCAGGACAGAATAGCAACAGACGGACATTGCAAAAATGTCTTTTACTCCGCCTCCAAGGGATTGCACCCCCCCATCTGTTTTCAAAATTTCCCAAGGAATTATACCTGGCTTTATACCCGAGCAAATTTTATGACCGCATGAGAACATACTTCTTAGTTTCCTACCATCTTTCATACTTCCCTGTTCCTATTTTCGTAGTTATTAAGAAAAATTATTATTCTCAATGTACTGTACGTATTAATTTCAATTCAGTGTATCCCACTAATAGTATTAATTGGATATAGAACGCTGCTATATAATATTGATAGTTCAAGAAAAGTATCAAAGCAGTGAAAATTATAGAGATGTAAGAAAGAGGACGACAGAAGCAGGACAGAATAGCAACAGACGGACATTGCAAAAATGTCTTTTGCTCCGTCTCCAAGGGTTTGCACCCCCCCATCTGTTTTCAAAATTTCCTAAGGAATTATACCTGGCTTTATACCCGAGCAAATTTTATGACCGCATGAAAACATACTTCTTAGTTTCCTACTTTCATTCATACCTCCCTATTCCTATTTTCGTAGTTAATAAGAAAAATTATTATTCTCAATGTACTGTACGTATTAATTTCAATTCAGTGTATCCTACTAATATTATTAATTGGATATAGAACGCTGCTATATAATATTGATAGTTCAAGAAAACTATCAAAGCAGTGAAAATTATAGAGGTGTAAGAAAGAGGACGACAGAAGCAGGACAGAATAGCAACAGACGGACATTGCAAAAATGTCTTTTGCTCCGCCTCCAAGGGTTTGCACCCCCCATCTGTTTTCAAAATTTCCCAAGGAATTATACCTGGCTTTATACCCGAGCAAATTTTATGACCGCATGAAAACATACTTCTTAGTTTCCTACTTTCTTTCATACATCCCTATTCCTATTTTCGTAGTTAATAAGAAAAATTATTGTTCTCAATGTGCTGTACGTATTAATTTCAATTCAGTGTATCCTACTAATATTATTAATTGGATGTAGAACGCTGCTATATAATATTGATAGTTCAAGAAAAGTATCAAAGCAGTGAAAATTATAGAGATGTAAGAAAGAGGACGACAGAAGCAGGACAGAATAGCAACAGACGGACATTGCAACAATGTCTTTTGCTCCGCCTCCAGGGGTTTGCACCCCCCATCTGTTTTCAAAATTTCCCAAGGAATTATACCTGGCTTTATACCGGAGCAAATTTTATGACCGCATGAAAACATACTTCTTAGTTTCCTACTTTCTTTCATACTTCCCTATTCCAATTTTCGTAGTTAATAAGAAAAATTATTGTTCTCAATGTGCTGTACGTATTAATTTCAATTCAGTGTATCCTACTAATATTATTAATTGGATGTAGAACGCTGCTATATAATATTGATAGTTCAAGAAAAGTATCAAAGCAGTGAAAATTATAAAGATGTAAGAAAGAGGACGACAGAAGCAGGACAGAATAGCAACAGACGGACATTGCAAAAATGTCTTTTGCTCCGCCTCCAAGGGCTTGCACCCCCAATCTGTTTTCAAAATTTCCCAAGGAATTATACCTGGCTTTATACCCGAGCAAATTTTATGACCGCATGAAAACATACTTCTTAGTTTCCTACTTTCTTTCATACTTCCCTATTCCTATTTTCGTAGTTAATAAGAAAAATTATTGTTCTCAATGTGCTGTACGTATTAATTTCAATTCAGTGTATCCTACTAATATTATTAATTGGATGTAGAACGCTGCTATATAATATTGATAGTTCAAGAAAAGTATCAAAGGAGTGAAAATTATAAAGATGTAAGAAAGAGGACGACAGAAGCAGGACAGAATAGCAACAGACGGACATTGCAAAAATGTCTTTTGCTCCGCCTCCAAGGGTTTGCACCCCCAATCTGTTTTCAAAATTTCCCAAGGAATTATACCTGGCTTTATACCCGAGCAAATTTTATGACCGCATGAAAACATACTTCTTAGTTTCCTACTTTCTTTCATACTTCCCTATTCCTATTTTCGTAGATAAGAAGAAAAATTATTATTCTCAATGTACTGTACGTATTAATTTCAATTCAGTGTATCCTACTAATATTATTAATTGGATATAGAACGCTGCTATATAATATTGATAGTTCAAGAAAAGCATCAAAGCAGTGAAAATTATAGAGATGTAAGAAAGAGGACGACAGAAGCAGGACAGAATAGCAACAGACGGACATTGCAAAAATGTCTTTTGCTCCGCCTCCAAGGGATTGCACCCCCCCATCTGTTTTCAAAATTTCCCAAGGAATTATACCTGGCTTTATACCCGAGCAAATTTTATGACCGCATGAGAACATACTTCTTAGTTTCCTACCATCTTTCATACTTCCCTGTTCCTATTTTCGTAGTTAATAAGAAAAATCATTATTCTCAATGTACTGTACGTATTAATTTCAATTCAGTGTATCCCACTAATAGTATTAATTGGATATAGAACGCTGCTATATAATATTGATAGTTCAAGAAAAGTATCAAAGCAGTGAAAATTATAGAGATGTAAGAAAGAGGACGACAGAAGCAGGACAGAATAGCAACAGACGGACATTGCAAAAATGTCTTTTGCTCCGTCTCCAAGGGTTTGCACCCCCCCATCTGTTTTCAAAATTTCCTAAGGAATTATACCTGGCTTTATACCCGAGCAAATTTTATGACCGCATGAAAACATACTTCTTAGTTTCCTACTTTCATTCATACCTCCCTATTCCTATTTTCGTAGTTAATAAGAAAAATCATTATTCTCAATGTACTGTACGTATTAATTTCAATTCAGTGTATCCCACTAATAGTATTAATTGGATATAGAACGCTGCTATATAATATTGATAGTTCAAGAAAAGTATCAAAGCAGTGAAAATTATAGAGATGTAAGAAAGAGGACGACAGAAGCAGGACAGAATAGCAACAGACGGACATTGCAAAAATGTCTTTTGCTCCGTCTCCAAGGGTTTGCACCCCCCCATCTGTTTTCAAAATTTCCTAAGGAATTATACCTGGCTTTATACCCGAGCAAATTTTATGACCGCATGAAAACATACTTCTTAGTTTCCTACTTTCATTCATACCTCCCTATTCCTATTTTCGTAGTTAATAAGAAAAATTATTATTCTCAATGTACTGTACGTATTAATTTCAATTCAGTGTATCCTACTAATATTATTAATTGGATATAGAACGCTGCCATATAATATTGATAGTTCAAGAAAAGTATCAAAGCAGTGAAAATTATAGAGATGTAAGAAAGAGGACGACAGAAGCAGGACAGAATAGCAACAGACGGACATTGCAAAAATGTCTTTTGCTCCGCCTCCAAGGGTTTGCACCCCCCATCTGTTTTCAAAATTTCCCAAGGAATTATACCTGGCTTTATACCCGAGCAAATTTTATGACCGCATGAAAACATACTTCTTAGTTTCCTACTTTCTTTCATACATCCCTATTCCTATTTTCGTAGTTAATAAGAAAAATTATTGTTCTCAATGTGCTGTACGTATTAATTTCAATTCAGTGTATCCTACTAATATTATTAATTGGATGTAGAACGCTGCTATATAATATTGATAGTTCAAGAAAAGTATCAAAGCAGTGAAAATTATAGAGATGTAAGAAAGAGGACGACAGAAGCAGGACAGAATAGCAACAGACGGACATTGCAACAATGTCTTTTGCTCCGCCTCCAGGGGTTTGCACCCCCCATCTGTTTTCAAAATTTCCCAAGGAATTATACCTGGCTTTATACCGGAGCAAATTTTATGACCGCATGAAAACATACTTCTTAGTTTCCTACTTTCTTTCATACTTCCCTATTCCAATTTTCGTAGTTAATAAGAAAAATTATTGTTCTCAATGTGCTGCACGTATTAATTTCAATTCAGTGTATCCTACTAATATTATTAATTGGATGTAGAACGCTGCTATATAATATTGATAGTTCAAGAAAAGTATCAAAGCAGTGAAAATTATAAAGATGTAAGAAAGAGGACGACAGAAGCAGGACAGAATAGCAACAGACGGACATTGCAAAAATGTCTTTTGCTCCGCCTCCAAGGGCTTGCACCCCCAATCTGTTTTCAAAATTTCCCAAGGAATTATACCTGGCTTTATACCCGAGCAAATTTTATGACCGCATGAAAACATACTTCTTAGTTTCCTACTTTCTTTCATACTTCCCTATTCCTATTTTCGTAGTTAATAAGAAAAATTATTGTTCTCAATGTGCTGTACGTATTAATTTCAATTCAGTGTATCCTACTAATATTATTAATTGGATGTAGAACGCTGCTATATAATATTGATAGTTCAAGAAAAGTATCAAAGGAGTGAAAATTATAAAGATGTAAGAAAGAGGACGACAGAAGCAGGACAGAATAGCAACAGACGGACATTGCAAAAATGTCTTTTGCTCCGCCTCCAAGGGTTTGCACCCCCAATCTGTTTTCAAAATTTCCCAAGGAATTATACCTGGCTTTATACCCGAGCAAATTTTATGACCGCATGAGAACATACTTCTTAGTTTCCTACCATCTTTCATACTTCCCTGTTCCTATTTTCGTAGTTAATAAGAAAAATCATTATTCTCAATGTACTGTACGTATTAATTTCAATTCAGTGTATCCCACTAATAGTATTAATTGGATATAGAACGCTGCTATATAATATTGATAGTTCAAGAAAAGTATCAAAGCAGTGAAAATTATAGAGATGTAAGAAAGAGGACGACAGAAGCAGGACAGAATAGCTACAGACGGACATTGCAAAAATGTCTTTTGCTCCGTCTCCAAGGGTTTGCACCCCCCCATTTGTTTTCAAAATTTCCTAAGGAATTATACCTGGCTTTATACCCGAGCAAATTTTATGACCGCATGAAAACATACTTCTTAGTTTCCTACTTTCATTCATACCTCCCTATTCCTATTTTCGTAGTTAATAAGAAAAATTATTATTCTCAATGTACTGTACGTATTAATTTCAATTCAGTGTATCCTACTAATATTATTAATTGGATATAGAACGCTGCTATATAATATTGATAGTTCAAGAAAAGTATCAAAGCAGTGAAAATTATAGAGATGTAAGAAAGAGGACGACAGAAGCAGGACAGAACAGCAACAGACGGACATTGCAAAAATGTCTTCTGCTCCGCCTCCAAGGGTTTGCACCCCCATCTGTTTTCAAAATTTCCCAAGGAATTATACCTGGCTTTATACCCGAGCAAATTTTATGACCGCATGAAAACATACTTCTTAGTTTCCTACTTTCTTTCATACATCCCTATTCCTATTTTCGTAGTTAATAAGAAAAATTATTGTTCTCAATGTGCTGTACGTATTAATTTCAGTTCAGTGTATCCTACTAATATTATTAATTGGATGTAGAACGCTGCTATATAATATTGATAGTTCAAGAAAAGTATCAAAGCAGTGAAAATTATAGAGATGTAAGAAAGAGGACGACAGAAGCAGGACAGAATAGCAACAGACGGACATTGCAACAATGTCTTTTGCTCCGCCTCCAGGGGTTTGCACCCCCCATCTGTTTTCAAAATTTCCCAAGGAATTATACCTGGCTTTATACCGGAGCAAATTTTATGACCGCATGAAAACATACTTCTTAGTTTCCTACTTTCTTTCATACTTCCCTATTCCTATTTTCGTAGTTAATAAGAAAAATTATTGTTCTCAATGTGCTGTACGTATTAATTTCAATTCAGTGTATCCTACTAATATTATTAATTGGATGTAGAACGCTGCTATATAATATTGATAGTTCAAGAAAAGTATCAAAGCAGTGAAAATTATAAAGATGTAAGAAAGAGGACGACAGAAGCAGGACAGAATAGCAACAGACGGACATTGCAAAAATGTCTTGTGCTCCGCCTCCAAGGGTTTGCACCCCCAATCTGTTTTCAAAATTTCCCAAGGAATTATACCTGGCTTTATACCCGAGCAAATTTTATAACCGCATGAAAACATACTTCTTAGTTTCCTACTTTCTTTCATACTTCCCTATTCCTATTTTCGTAGTTAATAAGAAAATTATTGTTCTCAATGTACTGTACGTATTAATTTCAATTCAGTGTATCCCACTAATAGTATTAATTGGATATAGAACGCTGCTATATAATATTGATAGTTCAAGAAAAGTATCAAAGCAGTGAAAATTATAGAGATGTAAGAAAGAGGACGACAGAAGCAGGACAGAATAGCAACAGACGGACATTGCAAAAATGTCTTTTGCTCCGCCTCCAAGGGTTTGCACCCCCCATCTGTTTTCAAAATTTCCCAAGGAATTATACCTGGCTTTATACCCGAGCAAATTTTATGACCGCATGAAAACATACTTCTTAGTTTCCTACTTTCTTTCATACATCCCTATTCCTATTTTCGTAGTTAATAAGAAAAATTATTGTTCTCAATGTGCTGTACGTATTAATTTCAATTCAGTGTATCCTACTAATATTATTAATTGGATGTAGAACGCTGCTATATAATATTGATAGTTCAAGAAAAGTATCAAAGCAGTGAAAATTATAGAGATGTAAGAAAGAGGACGACAGAAGCAGGACAGAATAGCAACAGACGGACATTGCAACAATGTCTTTTGCTCCGCCTCCAAGGGTTTGCACCCCCCATCTGTTTTCAAAATTTCCCAAGGAATTATACCTGGCTTTATACCGGAGCAAATTTTATGACCGCATGAAAACATACTTCTTAGTTTCCTACTTTCTTTCATACTTCCCTATTCCTATTTTCGTAGTTAATAAGAAAAATTATTGTTCTCAATGTGCTGTGCGTATTAATTTCAATTCAGTGTATCCTACTAATATTATTAATTGGATGTAGAACGCTGCTATATAATATTGATAGTTCAAGAAAAGTATCAAAGCAGTGAAAATTATAAAGATGTAAGAAAGAGGACGACAGAAGCAGGACAGAATAGCAACAGACGGACATTGCAAAAATGTCTTTTGCTCCGCCTCCAAGGGTTTGCACCCCCAATCTGTTTTCAAAATTTCCCAAGGAATTATACCTGGCTTTATACCCGAGCAAATTTTATGACCGCATGAAAACATACTTCTTAGTTTCCTACTTTCTTTCATACTTCCCTATTCCTATTTTCGTAGTTAATAAGAAAAATTATTGTTCTCAATGTACTGTACGTATTAATTTCAATTCAGTGTATCCTACTAATATTATTAATTGGATATAGAACGCTGCTATATAATATTGACAGTTCAAGAAAAGTATCACAGCAGTGAAAATTTTAGAGATGTAAGAAAGAGGACGACAGAAGCAGGACAGAATAGCAACAGACGGACATTGCAAAAATGTCTTTTGCTCCGCCTCCAAGGGTTTGCACCCCCCCATCTGTTTTCAAAATTTCCCAAGGAATTATACCTGGCTTTATACCCGAGCAAATTTTATGACCGCATGAAAACATACTTCTTAGTTTCCTACTTTCTTTCATACTTCCCTATTCCTATTTTCGTAGTTAATAAGAAAAATTATTGTTCTCAATGTACTGTACGTATTAATTTCAATTCAGTGTATCCTACTAATATTATTAATTGGATATAGAACGCTGCTATATAATATTGATAGTTCAAGAAAAGTATCAAAGCAGTGAAAATTATAGAGATGTAAGAAAGAGGACGACAGAAGCAGGACAGAATAGCAACAGACGGACATTGCAAAAATGTCTTTTGCTACGCCTCCAAGGGTTTGCACCCCCCATCTGTTTTCAAAATTTCCCAAGGAATTATACCTGGCTTTATACCCCAGCAAATTTTATGACCGCATGAAAACATACTTCTTAGTTTCCTACTTTCTTTCATACTTCCCTATTCCTATTTTCGTAGTTAATAAGAAAAATTATTGTTCTCAATGTGCTGTACGTATTAATTTCAATTCAGTGTATCCTACTAATATTATTAATTGGATGTAGAACGCTGCTATATAATATTGATAGTTCAAGAAAAGTATCAAAGCAGTGAAAATTATAAAGATGTAAGAAAGAGGACGACAGAAGCAGGACAGAATAGCAACAGACGGACATTGCAAAAATGTCTTCTGCTCCGCCTCCAAGGGTTTGCACCCCCAATCTGTTTTCAAAATTTCCCAAGGAATTATACCTGGCTTTATACCCGAGCAAATTTTATGACCGCATGAAAACATACTTCTTAGTTTCCTACTTTCTTTCATACTTCCCTATTCCTATTTTCGTAGTTAATAAGAAAAATTATTGTTCTCAATGTACTGTACGTATTAATTTCAATTCAGTGTATCCTACTAATATTATTAATTGGATATAGAACGCTGCTATATAATATTGATAGTTCAAGAAAGGTATCACAGCAGTGAAAATTATAGAAATGTAAGAAAGAGGACGACAGAAGCAGAACAGAATAGCAACAGACGGACATAGCAAAAATGTCTTTTGCTCCGCCTCCAAGGGTTTGCACCCCCCCATCTGTTTTCAAAATTTCCCAAGGAATTATACCTGGCTTTATACCCGAGCAAATTTTATGACCGCATGAAAACATACTTCTTAGTTTCCTACTTTCTTTCATACTTCCCTATTCCTATTTTCGTAGTTAATAAGAAAAATTATTGTTCTCAATGTACTGTACGTATTAATTTCAATTCAGTGTATCCTACTAATATTATTAATTGGATATAGAACGCTGCTATATAATATTGATAGTTCAAGAAAAGTATCAAAGCAGTGATAATTATAGAAATGTAAGAAAGAGGACGACAGAAGCAGGACAGAATAGCAACAGACGGACATTGCAAAAATGTCTTTTGCTCCGCCTCCAAGGGTTTGCACCCCCCCATCTGTTTTCAAAATTTCCTAAGGAATTATACCTGGCTTTATACCCCAGCAAATTTTATGACCGCATGAAAACATACTTCTTAGTTTCCTACTTTCATTCATACTTCCCTATTCCTATTTTCGTAGTTAATAAGAAAAATTATTGTTCTCAATGTACTGTACGTATTAATTTCAATTCAGTGTATCCTACTAATATTATTAATTGGGTATAGAACGCTGCTAAATAATATTGATAGTTCAAGAAAAGTATCAAAGCAGTGAAAATTATAGAGATGTAAGAAAGAGGACGACAGAAGCAGGACAGAATAGCAACAGACGGACATTGCAAAAATGTCTTTTGCTCCGCCTCCAAGGGATTGCACCCCCCCATCTGTTTTCAAAATTTCCCAAGGAATTATACCTGGCTTTATACCCGAGCAAATTTTATGACCGCATGAGAACATACTTCTTAGTTTCCTACTTTCTTTCATACTTCCCTATTCCTATTTTCGTAGTTAATAAGAAAAATTATTATTCTCAATGTACTGTACGTATTAATTTCAATTCAGTGTATCCTACTAATATTATTAATTGGATATAGAACGCTGCTATATAATATTGATAGTTCAAGAAAAGTATCAAAGCAGTGAAAATTATAGAGATGTAAGAAAGAGGACGACGGAAGCAGGACAGAATAGCAACAGACGGACATTGCAAAAATGTCTTTTGCTTCGCTTAAAGGGTTTGCACCCCCCATCTGTTTTCAAAATTTCCCAAGGAATTATACCTGGCTTTATACCCGAGCAAATTTTATGACCGCATGAAAACATACTTCTTCGTTTCCTACTTTCTTTCATACATCCCTATTCCTATTTTCGTAGTTAATAAGAAAAATTATTGTTCTCAATGTACTGTACGTATCAATTACAATTCAGTGTATCCTACTAATATTATTAATTGGATATAGAACGCTGCTATATAATATTGATAGTTCAAGAAAAGTATCACAGCAGTGAAAATTATAGAGATGTAAGAAAGAGGACGACAGAAGCAGGACAGAATAGCAACAGACGGACATTGCAAAAATGTCTTTTGCTCCGCCTCCAAGGGTTTGCACCCCCCATCTGTTTTCAAAATTTCCCAAGGAATTATACCTGGCTTTATACCCGAGCAAATTTTATGACCGCATGAAAACATACTTCTTAGTTTCCTACTTTCTTTCATACTTCCCTATTCCTATTTTCGTAGTTAATAAGAAAAATTATTGTTCTCAATGTGCTGTACGTATTAATTTCAATTCAGTGTATCCTACTAATATTATTAATTGGATGTAGAACGCTGCTATATAATATTGATAGTTCAAGAAAAGTATCAAAGCAGTGAAAATTATAGAGATGTAAGAAAGAGGACGACAGAAGCAGGACAGAATAGCAACAGACGGACATTGCAAAAATGTCTTTTGCTCCGCCTCCAAGGGTTTGCACCCCCCATCTGTTTTCAAAATTTCCCAAGGAATTATACCTGGCTTTATACCCGAGCAAATTTTATGACCGCATGAGAACATACTTCTTAGTTTCCTACTATCTTTCATACTTCCCTATTCCTATTTTCGTAGTTAATAAGAAAAATTATTATTCTCAATGTACTGTACGTATTAATTTCAATTCAGTGTATCCTACTAATATTATTAATTGGATGTAGAACGCTGCTATATAATATTGATAGTTCAAGAAAAGTATCAAAGCAGTGAAAATTATAGAGATGTAAGAAAGAGGACGACAGAAGCAGGGCAGAATAACAACAGACGGACATTGCAATAATGTCTTTTGCTCCGCCTCCAAGGGTTTGCACCCCCCCAACTGTTTTCAAAATTTCCTAAGGAATTATACCTGGCTTTATACCCGAGCAAATTTTATGACCGCATGAAAACATACTTCTTAGTTTCCTACTTTCTTTCATACTTCCCTGTTCCTATTTTCGTAGTTAATAAGAAAAATTATTGTTCTCAATGTACTGTACGTATTAATTTCAATTCAGTGTATCCTACTAATATTATTAATTGGATATAGAACGCTGCTAAATAATATTGATAGTTCAAGAAAAGTATCAAAGCAGTGAAAATTATAGAGATGTAAGAAAGAGGACGACAGAAGCAGGACAGAATAGCAACAGACGGACATTGCAAAAATGTCTTTTGCTCCGCCTCCAAGGGTTTGCACCCCCCATCTGTTTTCAAAATTTCCCATGGAATTATACCTGGCTTTATACCCGAGCAAATTTTATGACCGCATGAAAACATACTTCTTAGTTTCCTACTTTCCTTCATACTTCCCTATTCCTATTTTCGTAGTTAATAAGAAAAATTATTGTTCTCAATGTACTGTACGTATTAATTTCAATTCAGTGTATCCTACTAATATTATTAATTGGATATAGAACGCTGCTATATAATATTGATAGTTCAAGAAAAGTATCAAAGCAGTGAAAATTATAGAGATGTAAGAAAGAGGACGACAGAAGCAGGACAGAATAGCAACAGACGGACATTGCAAAAATGTCTTTTGCTCCGCCTCCAAGGGTTCGCACCCCCCCATCTGTTTTCAAAATTTCCTAAGGAATTATAACCGGCTTTATACCCGAGCAAATTTTATGACCGCATGAACACATACTTCTTAGTTACCTACTTTCTTTCATACTTCCCTATTCCTATTTTCGTAGTTAATAAGAAACATTATTGCTCTCAATGTACTGTACGTATTAATTTCAATTCGGTGTATCCTACTAATATTATTAATTGGATATAGAACGCTGCTATATAATATTGATAGTTCAAGAAAAGTATCAAAGCAGTGAAAATTATAGAGATGTAAGAAAGAGGACGACAGAAGCAGGACAGAATAGCAACAGACGGACATTGCAAAAATGTCTTTTGCTCCGCCTCCAAGCGTTTGCTCCCCCCATCTGTTTTCAAAATTTCCCAAGGAATTATACCTGGCTTTATACCCGAGCAAATTTTATGACCGCATGAAAACATACTTCTTAGTTTCCTACTTTCTTTCATACTTCCCTATTCCTATTTTCGTAGTTAATAAGAAAAATTATTATTCTCAATGTACTGTACGTATTAATTTCAATTCAGTGTATCCTACTAATATTATTAATTGGATATAGAACGCTGCTATATAATATTGATAGTTCAAGAAAAGTATCAAAGCAGTGAAAATTATAGAGATGTAAGAAAGAGGACGACGGAAGCAGGACAGAATAGCAACAGACGGACATTGCAAAAATGTCTTTTGCTTCGCTTCCAAGGGTTTGCACCCCCCATCTGTTTTCAAAATTTCCCAAGGAATTATACCTGGCTTTATACCCGAGCAAATTTTATGACCGCATGAAAACATACTTCTTAGTTTCCTACTTTCTTTCATAATTCCCTATTCCTATTTTCGTAGTTAATAAGAAAAATTATTGTTCTCAATGTGCTGTACGTATTAATTTCAATTCAGTGTATCCTACTAATATTATTAATTGGATGTAGAACGCTGCTATATAATATTGATAGTTCAAGAAAAGTATCAAAGCAGTGAAAATTATAGAGATGTAAGAAAGAGGACGACAGAAGCAGGACAGAATAGCAACAGACGGACATTGCAACAATGTCCTTTGCTCCGCCTCCAAGGGTTTGCACCCCCCATCTGTTTTCAAAATTTCCCAAGGAATTATACCTGGCTTTATACCCGAGCAAATTTTATGACCTAATGGAAACATACTTCTTAGTTTCCTACTTTCTTTCATACTTCCCTATTCCTATTTTCGTAGTTAATAGGAAAAATTATTGTTCTCAATGTACTGTACGTATTAATTTCAATTCAGTGTATCCTACTAATATTATTAATTGGATATAGAACGCTGCTATATAATATTGATAGTTCAAGAAAAGTATCAAAGCAGTGAAAATTATAGAGATGTAAGAAAGAGGACGACAGAAGCAGGACAGAATAGCAACAGACGGACATTGCAAAAATGTCTTTTGCTCCGCCTCCAAGGGTTTGCACCCCCCATCTGTTTTCAAAATTTCCCAAGGAATTATACCTGGCTTTATACCCGAGCAAATTTTATGACCGCATGAGAACATACTTCTTAGTTTCCTACTATCTTTCATACTTCCCTATTCCTATTTTCGTAGTTAATAAGAAAAATTATTATTCTCAATGTACTGTACGTATTAATTTCAATTCAGTGTATCCTACTAATATTATTAATTGGATGTAGAACGCTGCTATATAATATTGATAGTTCAAGAAAAGTATCAAAGCAGTGAAAATTATAGAGATGTAAGAAAGAGGACGACAGAAGCAGGGCAGAATAACAACAGACGGACATTGCAATAATGTCTTTTGCTCCGCCTCCAAGGGTTTGCACCCCCCATCTGTTTTCAAAATTTCCTAAGGAATTATAGCTGGCTTTATACCCGAGCAAATTTTATGACCGCATGAAAACATACTTCTTAGTTTCCTACTTTCTTTCATACTTCCCTGTTCCTATTTTCGTAGTTAATAAGAAAAATTATTGTTCTCAATGTACTGTACGTATTAATTTCAATTCAGTGTATCCTACTAATATTATTAATTGGATATAGAACGCTGCTAAATAATATTGATAGTTCAAGAAAAGTATCAAAGCAGTGAAAATTATAGAGATGTAAGAAAGAGGACGACAGAAGCAGGACAGAATAGCAACAGACGGACATTGCAAAAATGTCTTTTGCTCCGCCTCCAAGGGTTTGCACCCCCCATCTGTTTTCAAAATTTCCCATGGAATTATACCTGGCTTTATACCCGAGCAAATTTTATGACCGCATGAAAACATACTTCTTAGTTTCCTACTTTCCTTCATACTTCCCTATTCCTATTTTCGTAGTTAATAAGAAAAATTATTGTTCTCAATGTACTGTACGTATTAATTTCAATTCAGTGTATCCTACTAATATTATTAATTGGATATAGAACGCTGCTATATAATATTGATAGTTCAAGAAAAGTATCAAAGCAGTGAAAATTATAGAGATGTAAGAAAGAGGACGACAGAAGCAGGACAGAATAGCAACAGACGGACATTGCAAAAATGTCTTTTGCTCCGCCTCCAAGGGTTCGCACCCCCCCATCTGTTTTCAAAATTTCCTAAGGAAGATAACCGGCTTTATACCCGAGCAAATTTTATGACCGCATGAACACATACTTCTTAGTTTCCTACTTTCTTTCATACTTCCCTATTCCTATTTTCGTAGTTAATAAGAAACATTATTGCTCTCAATGTACTGTACGTATTAATTTCAATTCAGTGTATCCTACTAATATTATTAATTGGATATAGAACGCTGCTATATAATATTGATAGTTCAAGAAAAGTATCAAAGCAGTGAAAATTATAGAGATGTAAGAAAGAGGACGACAGAAGCAGGACAGAATAGCAACAGACGGACATTGCAAAAATGTCTTTTGCTCCGCCTCCAAGCGTTTGCTCCCCCCATCTGTTTTCAAAATTTCCCAAGGAATTATACCTGGCTTTATACCCGAGCAAATTTTATGACCGCATGAAAACATACTTCTTAGTTTCCTACTTTCTTTCATACTTCCCTATTCCTATTTTCGTAGTTAATAAGAAAAATTATTATTCTCAATGTACTGTACGTATTAATTTCAATTCAGTGTATCCTACTAATATTATTAATTGGATATAGAACGCTGCTATATAATATTGATAGTTCAAGAAAAGTATCAAAGCAGTGAAAATTATAGAGATGTAAGAAAGAGGACGACGGAAGCAGGACAGAATAGCAACAGACGGACATTGCAAAAATGTCTTTTGCTTCGCTTCCAAGGGTTTGCACCCCCCATCTGTTTTCAAAATTTCCCAAGGAATTATACCTGGCTTTATACCCGAGCAAATTTTATGACCGCATGAAAACATACTTCTTAGTTTCCTACTTTCTTTCATACATCCCTATTCCTATTTTCGTAGTTAATAAGAAAAATTATTGTTCTCAATGTACTGTACGTATCAATTTCAATTCAGTGTATCCTACTAATATTATTAATTGGATATAGAACGCTGCTATATAATATTGATAGTTCAAGAAAAGTATCACAGCAGTGAAAATTATAGAGATGTAAGAAAGAGGACGACAGAAGCAGGACAGAATAGCAACAGACGGACATTGCAAAAATGTCTTTTGCTCCGCCTCCAAGGGTTTGCACCCCCCATCTGTTTTCAAAATTTCCCAAGGAATTATACCTGGCTTTATACCCGAGCAAATTTTATGACCGCATGAAAACATACTTCTTAGTTTCCTACTTTCTTTCATACTTCCCTATTCCTATTTTCGTAGTTAATAAGAAAAATTATTGTTCTCAATGTGCTGTACGTATTAATTTCAATTCAGTGTATCCTACTAATATTATTAATTGGATGTAGAACGCTGCTATATAATATTGATAGTTCAAGAAAAGTATCAAAGCAGTGAAAATTATAGAGATGTAAGAAAGAGGACGACAGAAGCAGGACAGAATAGCAACAGACGGACATTGCAACAATGTCCTTTGCTCCGCCTCCAAGGGTTTGCACCCCCCATCTGTTTTCAAAATTTCCCAAGGAATCATACCTGGCTTTATACCCGAGCAAATTTTATGACCTAATGGAAACATACTTCTTAGTTTCCTACTTTCTTTCATACTTCCCTATTCCTATTTTCGTAGTTAATAGGAAAAATTATTGTTCTCAATGTACTGTACGTATTAATTTCAATTCAGTGTATCCTACTAATATTATTAATTGGATATAGAACGCTGCTATATAATATTGATAGTTCAAGAAAAGTATCAAAGCAGTGAAAATTATAGAGATGTAAGAAAGAGGACGACAGAAGCAGGACAGAATAGCAACAGACGGACATTGCAAAAATGTCTTTTGCTCCGCCTCCAAGGGTTTGCACCCCCCATCTGTTTTCAAAATTTCCCAAGGAATTATACCTGGCTTTATACCCGAGCAAATTTTATGACCGCATGAGAACATACTTCTTAGTTTCCTACTATCTTTCATACTTCCCTATTCCTATTTTCGTAGTTAATAAGAAAAATTATTATTCTCAATGTACTGTACGTATTAATTTCAATTCAGTGTATCCTACTAATATTATTAATTGGATGTAGAACGCTGCTATATAATATTGATAGTTCAAGAAAAGTATCAAAGCAGTGAAAATTATAGAGATGTAAGAAAGAGGACGACAGAAGCAGGGCAGAATAACAACAGACGGACATTGCAATAATGTCTTTTGCTCCGCCTCCAAGGGTTTGCACCCCCCCAACTGTTTTCAAAATTTCCTAAGGAATTATAGCTGGCTTTATACCCGAGCAAATTTTATGACCGCATGAAAACATACTTCTTAGTTTCCTACTTTCTTTCATACTTCCCTGTTCCTATTTTCGTAGTTAATAAGAAAAATTATTGTTCTCAATGTACTGTACGTATTAATTTCAATTCAGTGTATCCTACTAATATTATTAATTGGATATAGAACGCTGCTAAATAATATTGATAGTTCAAGAAAAGTATCAAAGCAGTGAAAATTATAGAGATGTAAGAAAGAGGACGACAGAAGCAGGACAGAATAGCAACAGACGGACATTGCAAAAATGTCTTTTGCTCCGCCTCCAAGGGTTTGCACCCCCCATCTGTTTTCAAAATTTCCCATGGAATTATACCTGGCTTTATACCCGAGCAAATTTTATGACCGCATGAAAACATACTTCTTAGTTTCCTACTTTCCTTCATACTTCCCTATTCCTATTTTCGTAGTTAATAAGAAAAATTATTGTTCTCAATGTACTGTACGTATTAATTTCAATTCAGTGTATCCTACTAATATTATTAATTGGATATAGAACGCTGCTATATAATATTGATAGTTCAAGAAAAGTATCAAAGCAGTGAAAATTATAGAGATGTAAGAAAGAGGACGACAGAAGCAGGACAGAATAGCAACAGACGGACATTGCAAAAATGTCTTTTGCTCCGCCTCCAAGGGTTCGCACCCCCCCATCTGTTTTCAAAATTTCCTAAGGAAGATAACCGGCTTTATACCCGAGCAAATTTTATGACCGCATGAACACATACTTCTTAGTTTCCTACTTTCTTTCATACTTCCCTATTCCTATTTTCGTAGTTAATAAGAAACATTATTGCTCTCAATGTACTGTACGTATTAATTTCAATTCAGTGTATCCTACTAATATTATTAATTGGATATAGAACGCTGCTATATAATATTGATAGTTCAAGAAAAGTATCAAAGCAGTGAAAATTATAGAGATGTAAGAAAGAGGACGACAGAAGCAGGACAGAATAGCAACAGACGGACATTGCAAAAATGTCTTTTGCTCCGCCTCCAAGCGTTTGCTCCCCCCATCTGTTTTCAAAATTTCCCAAGGAATTATACCTGGCTTTATACCCGAGCAAATTTTATGACCGCATGAAAACATACTTCTTAGTTTCCTACTTTCTTTCATACATCCCTATTCCTATTTTCGTAGTTAATAAGAAAAATTATTGTTCTCAATGTACTGTACGTATCAATTTCAATTCAGTGTATCCTACTAATATTATTAATTGGATATAGAACGCTGCTATATAATATTGATAGTTCAAGAAAAGTATCAAAGCAGTGAAAATTATAGAGATGTAAGAAAGAGGACGACGGAAGCAGGACAGAATAGCAACAGACGGACATTGCAAAAATGTCTTTTGCTTCGCTTCCAAGGGTTTGCACCCCCCATCTGTTTTCAAAATTTCCCAAGGAATTATACCTGGCTTTATACCCGAGCAAATTTTATGACCGCATGAAAACATACTTCTTAGTTTCCTACTTTCTTTCATACATCCCTATTCCTATTTTCGTAGTTAATAAGAAAAATTATTGTTCTCAATGTACTGTACGTATCAATTTCAATTCAGTGTACCCTACTAATATTATTAATTGGATATAGAACGCTGCTATATAATATTGATAGTTCAAGAAAAGTATCACAGCAGTGAAAATTATAGAGATGTAAGAAAGAGGACGACAGAAGCAGGACAGAATAGCAACAGACGGACATTGCAAAAATGTCTTTTGCTCCGCCTCCAAGGGTTTGCACCCCCCATCTGTTTTCAAAATTTCCCAAGGAATTATACCTGGCTTTATACCCGAGCAAATTTTATGACCGCATGAAAACATACTACTTAGTTTCCTACTTTCTTTCATACTTCCCTATTCCTATTTTCGTAGTTAATAAGAAAAATTATTGTTCTCAATGTGCTGTACGTATTAATTTCAATTCAGTGTATCCTACTAATATTATTAATTGGATGTAGAACGCTGCTATATAATATTGATAGTTCAAGAAAAGTATCAAAGCAGTGAAAATTATAGAGATGTAAGAAAGAGGACGACAGAAGCAGGACAGAATAGCAACAGACGGACATTGCAACAATGTCCTTTGCTCCGCCTCCAAGGGTTTGCACCCCCCATCTGTTTTCAAAATTTCCCAAGGAATTATACCTGGCTTTATACCCGAGCAAATTTTATGACCTAATGGAAACATACTTCTTAGTTTCCTACTTTCTTTCATACCTCCCTATTCCTATTTTCGTAGTTAATAAGAAAAATTATTATTCTCAATGTACTGTACGTATTAATTTCAATTCAGTGTATCCTACTAATATTATTAATTGGATGTAGAACGCTGCTATATAATATTGATAGTTCATGAAAAGTATCAAAGCAGTGAAAATTATAGAGATGTAAGAAAGAGGACGACAGAAGCAGGGCAGAATAACAACAGACGGACATTGCAATAATGTCTTTTGCTCTGCCTCCAAGGGTTTGCACCCCCCCAACTGTTTTCAAAATTTCCTAAGGAATTATACCTGGCTTTATACCCGAGCAAATTTTATGACCGCATGAAAACATACTTCTTAGTTTCCTACTTTCTTTCATACTTCCCTGTTCCTATTTTCGTAGTTAATAAGAAAAATTATTGTTCTCAATGTACTGTACGTATTAATTTCAATTCAGTGTATCCTACTAATATTATTAATTGGATATAGAACGCTGCTAAATAATATTGATAGTTCAAGAAAGGTATCAAAGCAGTGAAAATTATAGAGATGTAAGAAAGAGGACGACAGAAGCAGGACAGAATAGCAACTGACGGACATTGCAAAAATGTCTTTTGCTCCGCCTCCAAGGGTTTGCACCCCCCATCTGTTTTCAAAATTTCCCATGGAATTATACCTGGCTTTATACCCGAGCAAATTTTATGACCGCATGAAAACATACTTCTTTCTTTCCTACTTTCCTTCATACTTCCCTATTCCTATTTTCGTAGTTAATAAGAAAAATTATTATTCTCAATGTACTGTACGTATTAATTTCAATTCAGTGTATCCTACTAATATTATTACTTCGATATAGAACGCTGCTATATAATATTGATAGTTCAAGAAAAGTATCAAAGCAGTGAAAATTATAGAGATGTAAGAAAGAGGACGACAGAAGCAGGACAGAATAGCAACAGACGGACATTGCAAAAATGTCTTTTGCTCCGCCTCCAAGGGTTTGCACCCCCCCATCTGTTTTCAAAATTTCCTAAGGAATTATACCTGGCTTTATACCCCAGCAAATTTTATGACCGCATGAAAACATACTTCTTAGTTTCCTACTTTCTTTCATACTTCCCTATTCCTATTTTCGTAGTTAATAAGAAAAATTATTATTCTCAATGTACTGTACGTATTAATTTCAATTCAGTGTATCCTACTAATATTATTAATTGGATATAGAACGCTGCTATATAATATTGATAGTTCAAGAAAAGTATCAAAGCAGTGAAAATTATAGAGATGTAAGAAAGAGGACGACGGAAGCAGGACAGAATAGCAACAGACGGACATTGCAAAAATGTCTTTTGCTTCGCTTCCAAGGGTTTGCACCCCCCATCTGTTTTCAAAATTTCCCAAGGAATTATACCTGGCTTTATACCCGAGCAAATTTTATGACCGCATGAAAACATACTTCTTAGTTTCCTACTTTCTTTCATACATCCCTATTCCTATTTTCGTAGTTAATAAGAAAAATTATTGTTCTCAATGTACTGTACGTATCAATTTCAATTCAGTGTATCCTACTAATATTATTAATTGGATATAGAACGCTGCTATATAATATTGATAGTTCAAGAAAAGTATCACAGCAGTGAAAATTATAGAGATGTAAGAAAGAGGACGACAGAAGCAGGACAGAATAGCAACAGACGGACATTGCAAAAATGTCTTTTGCTCCGCCTCCAAGGGTTTGCACCCCCCATCTGTTTTCAAAATTTCCCAAGGAATTATACCTGGCTTTATACCCGAGCAAATTTTATGACCGCATGAAAACATACTTCTTAGTTTCCTACTTTCTTTCATACTTCCCTATTCCTATTTTCGTAGTTAATAAGAAAAATTATTGTTCTCAATGTGCTGTACGTATTAATTTCAATTCAGTGTATCCTACTAATATTATTAATTGGATGTAGAACGCTGCTATATAATATTGATAGTTCAAGAAAAGTATCAAAGCAGTGAAAATTATAGAGATGTAAGAAAGAGGACGACAGAAGCAGGACAGAATAGCAACAGACGGACATTGCAACAATGTCCTTTGCTCCGCCTCCAAGGGTTTGCACCCCCCATCTGTTTTCAAAATTTCCCAAGGAATCATACCTGGCTTTATACCCGAGCAAATTTTATGACCTAATGGAAACATACTTCTTAGTTTCCTACTTTCTTTCATACTTCCCTATTCCTATTTTCGTAGTTAATAGGAAAAATTATTGTTCTCAATGTACTGTACGTATTAATTTCAATTCAGTGTATCCTACTAATATTATTAATTGGATATAGAACGCTGCTATATAATATTGATAGTTCAAGAAAAGTATCAAAGCAGTGAAAATTATAGAGATGTAAGAAAGAGGACGACAGAAGCAGGACAGAATAGCAACAGACGGACATTGCAAAAATGTCTTTTGCTCCGCCTCCAAGGGTTTGCACCCCCCATCTGTTTTCAAAATTTCCCAAGGAATTATACCTGGCTTTATACCCGAGCAAATTTTATGACCGCATGAGAACATACTTCTTAGTTTCCTACTATCTTTCATACTTCCCTATTCCTATTTTCGTAGTTAATAAGAAAAATTATTATTCTCAATGTACTGTACGTATTAATTTCAATTCAGTGTATCCTACTAATATTATTAATTGGATGTAGAACGCTGCTATATAATATTGATAGTTCAAGAAAAGTATCAAAGCAGTGAAAATTATAGAGATGTAAGAAAGAGGACGACAGAAGCAGGGCAGAATAACAACAGACGGACATTGCAATAATGTCTTTTGCTCCGCCTCCAAGGGTTTGCACCCCCCCAACTGTTTTCAAAATTTCCTAAGGAATTATAGCTGGCTTTATACCCGAGCAAATTTTATGACCGCATGAAAACATACTTCTTAGTTTCCTACTTTCTTTCATACTTCCCTGTTCCTATTTTCGTAGTTAATAAGAAAAATTATTGTTCTCAATGTACTGTACGTATTAATTTCAATTCAGTGTATCCTACTAATATTATTAATTGGATATAGAACGCTGCTAAATAATATTGATAGTTCAAGAAAAGTATCAAAGCAGTGAAAATTATAGAGATGTAAGAAAGAGGACGACAGAAGCAGGACAGAATAGCAACAGACGGACATTGCAAAAATGTCTTTTGCTCCGCCTCCAAGGGTTTGCACCCCCCATCTGTTTTCAAAATTTCCCATGGAATTATACCTGGCTTTATACCCGAGCAAATTTTATGACCGCATGAAAACATACTTCTTAGTTTCCTACTTTCCTTCATACTTCCCTATTCCTATTTTCGTAGTTAATAAGAAAAATTATTGTTCTCAATGTACTGTACGTATTAATTTCAATTCAGTGTATCCTACTAATATTATTAATTGGATATAGAACGCTGCTATATAATATTGATAGTTCAAGAAAAGTATCAAAGCAGTGAAAATTATAGAGATGTAAGAAAGAGGACGACAGAAGCAGGACAGAATAGCAACAGACGGACATTGCAAAAATGTCTTTTGCTCCGCCTCCAAGGGTTCGCACCCCCCCATCTGTTTTCAAAATTTCCTAAGGAAGATAACCGGCTTTATACCCGAGCAAATTTTATGACCGCATGAACACATACTTCTTAGTTTCCTACTTTCTTTCATACTTCCCTATTCCTATTTTCGTAGTTAATAAGAAACATTATTGCTCTCAATGTACTGTACGTATTAATTTCAATTCAGTGTATCCTACTAATATTATTAATTGGATATAGAACGCTGCTATATAATATTGATAGTTCAAGAAAAGTATCAAAGCAGTGAAAATTATAGAGATGTAAGAAAGAGGACGACAGAAGCAGGACAGAATAGCAACAGACGGACATTGCAAAAATGTCTTTTGCTCCGCCTCCAAGCGTTTGCTCCCCCCATCTGTTTTCAAAATTTCCCAAGGAATTATACCTGGCTTTATACCCGAGCAAATTTTATGACCGCATGAAAACATACTTCTTAGTTTCCTACTTTCTTTCATACATCCCTATTCCTATTTTCGTAGTTAATAAGAAAAATTATTGTTCTCAATGTACTGTACGTATCAATTTCAATTCAGTGTATCCTACTAATATTATTAATTGGATATAGAACGCTGCTATATAATATTGATAGTTCAAGAAAAGTATCAAAGCAGTGAAAATTATAGAGATGTAAGAAAGAGGACGACGGAAGCAGGACAGAATAGCAACAGACGGACATTGCAAAAATGTCTTTTGCTTCGCTTCCAAGGGTTTGCACCCCCCATCTGTTTTCAAAATTTCCCAAGGAATTATACCTGGCTTTATACCCGAGCAAATTTTATGACCGCATGAAAACATACTTCTTAGTTTCCTACTTTCTTTCATACATCCCTATTCCTATTTTCGTAGTTAATAAGAAAAATTATTGTTCTCAATGTACTGTACGTATCAATTTCAATTCAGTGTATCCTACTAATATTATTAATTGGATATAGAACGCTGCTATATAATATTGATAGTTCAAGAAAAGTATCACAGCAGTGAAAATTATAGAGATGTAAGAAAGAGGACGACAGAAGCAGGACAGAATAGCAACAGACGGACATTGCAAAAATGTCTTTTGCTCCGCCTCCAAGGGTTTGCACCCCCCATCTGTTTTCAAAATTTCCCAAGGAATTATACCTGGCTTTATACCCGAGCAAATTTTATGACCGCATGAAAACATACTACTTAGTTTCCTACTTTCTTTCATACTTCCCTATTCCTATTTTCGTAGTTAATAAGAAAAATTATTGTTCTCAATGTGCTGTACGTATTAATTTCAATTCAGTGTATCCTACTAATATTATTAATTGGATGTAGAACGCTGCTATATAATATTGATAGTTCAAGAAAAGTATCAAAGCAGTGAAAATTATAGAGATGTAAGAAAGAGGACGACAGAAGCAGGACAGAATAGCAACAGACGGACATTGCAACAATGTCCTTTGCTCCGCCTCCAAGGGTTTGCACCCCCCATCTGTTTTCAAAATTTCCCAAGGAATTATACCTGGCTTTATACCCGAGCAAATTTTATGACCTAATGGAAACATACTTCTTAGTTTCCTACTTTCTTTCATACCTCCCTATTCCTATTTTCGTAGTTAATAAGAAAAATTATTATTCTCAATGTACTGTACGTATTAATTTCAATTCAGTGTATCCTACTAATATTATTAATTGGATGTAGAACGCTGCTATATAATATTGATAGTTCATGAAAAGTATCAAAGCAGTGAAAATTATAGAGATGTAAGAAAGAGGACGACAGAAGCAGGGCAGAATAACAACAGACGGACATTGCAATAATGTCTTTTGCTCTGCCTCCAAGGGTTTGCACCCCCCCAACTGTTTTCAAAATTTCCTAAGGAATTATACCTGGCTTTATACCCGAGCAAATTTTATGACCGCATGAAAACATACTTCTTAGTTTCCTACTTTCTTTCATACTTCCCTGTTCCTATTTTCGTAGTTAATAAGAAAAATTATTGTTCTCAATGTACTGTACGTATTAATTTCAATTCAGTGTATCCTACTAATATTATTAATTGGATATAGAACGCTGCTAAATAATATTGATAGTTCAAGAAAGGTATCAAAGCAGTGAAAATTATAGAGATGTAAGAAAGAGGACGACAGAAGCAGGACAGAATAGCAACAGACGGACATTGCAAAAATGTCTTTTGCTCCGCCTCCAAGGGTTTGCACCCCCCATCTGTTTTCAAAATTTCCCAAGGAATTATACCTGGCTTTATACCCGAGCAAATTTTATGACCGCATGAAAACATACTACTTAGTTTCCTACTTTCTTTCATACTTCCCTATTCCTATTTTCGTAGTTAATAAGAAAAATTATTGTTCTCAATGTGCTGTACGTATTAATTTCAATTCAGTGTATCCTACTAATATTATTAATTGGATGTAGAACGCTGCTATATAATATTGATAGTTCAAGAAAAGTATCAAAGCAGTGAAAATTATAGAGATGTAAGAAAGAGGACGACAGAAGCAGGACAGAATAGCAACAGACGGACATTGCAACAATGTCCTTTGCTCCGCCTCCAAGGGTTTGCACCCCCCATCTGTTTTCAAAATTTCCCAAGGAATTATACCTGGCTTTATACCCGAGCAAATTTTATGACCTAATGGAAACATACTTCTTAGTTTCCTACTTTCTTTCATACCTCCCTATTCCTATTTTCGTAGTTAATAAGAAAAATTATTATTCTCAATGTACTGTACGTATTAATTTCAATTCAGTGTATCCTACTAATATTATTAATTGGATGTAGAACGCTGCTATATAATATTGATAGTTCATGAAAAGTATCAAAGCAGTGAAAATTATAGAGATGTAAGAAAGAGGACGACAGAAGCAGGGCAGAATAACAACAGACGGACATTGCAATAATGTCTTTTGCTCTGCCTCCAAGGGTTTGCACCCCCCCAACTGTTTTCAAAATTTCCTAAGGAATTATACCTGGCTTTATACCCGAGCAAATTTTATGACCGCATGAAAACATACTTCTTAGTTTCCTACTTTCTTTCATACTTCCCTGTTCCTATTTTCGTAGTTAATAAGAAAAATTATTGTTCTCAATGTACTGTACGTATTAATTTCAATTCAGTGTATCCTACTAATATTATTAATTGGATATAGAACGCTGCTAAATAATATTGATAGTTCAAGAAAGGTATCAAAGCAGTGAAAATTATAGAGATGTAAGAAAGAGGACGACAGAAGCAGGACAGAATAGCAACAGACGGACATTGCAAAAATGTCTTTTGCTCCGCCTCCAAGCGTTTGCTCCCCCCATCTGTTTTCAAAATTTCCCAAGGAATTATACCTGGCTTTATACCCGAGCAAATTTTATGACCGCATGAAAACATACTTCTTAGTTTCCTACTTTCTTTCATACATCCCTATTCCTATTTTCGTAGTTAATAAGAAAAATTATTGTTCTCAATGTACTGTACGTATCAATTTCAATTCAGTGTATCCTACTAATATTATTAATTGGATATAGAACGCTGCTATATAATATTGATAGTTCAAGAAAAGTATCAAAGCAGTGAAAATTATAGAGATGTAAGAAAGAGGACGACGGAAGCAGGACAGAATAGCAACAGACGGACATTGCAAAAATGTCTTTTGCTTCGCTTCCAAGGGTTTGCACCCCCCATCTGTTTTCAAAATTTCCCAAGGAATTATACCTGGCTTTATACCCGAGCAAATTTTATGACCGCATGAAAACATACTTCTTAGTTTCCTACTTTCTTTCATACATCCCTATTCCTATTTTCGTAGTTAATAAGAAAAATTATTGTTCTCAATGTACTGTACGTATCAATTTCAATTCAGTGTATCCTACTAATATTATTAATTGGATATAGAACGCTGCTATATAATATTGATAGTTCAAGAAAAGTATCACAGCAGTGAAAATTATAGAGATGTAAGAAAGAGGACGACAGAAGCAGGACAGAATAGCAACAGACGGACATTGCAAAAATGTCTTTTGCTCCGCCTCCAAGGGTTTGCACCCCCCATCTGTTTTCAAAATTTCCCAAGGAATTATACCTGGCTTTATACCCGAGCAAATTTTATGACCGCATGAAAACATACTACTTAGTTTCCTACTTTCTTTCATACTTCCCTATTCCTATTTTCGTAGTTAATAAGAAAAATTATTGTTCTCAATGTGCTGTACGTATTAATTTCAATTCAGTGTATCCTACTAATATTATTAATTGGATGTAGAACGCTGCTATATAATATTGATAGTTCAAGAAAAGTATCAAAGCAGTGAAAATTATAGAGATGTAAGAAAGAGGACGACAGAAGCAGGACAGAATAGCAACAGACGGACATTGCAACAATGTCCTTTGCTCCGCCTCCAAGGGTTTGCACCCCCCATCTGTTTTCAAAATTTCCCAAGGAATTATACCTGGCTTTATACCCGAGCAAATTTTATGACCTAATGGAAACATACTTCTTAGTTTCCTACTTTCTTTCATACCTCCCTATTCCTATTTTCGTAGTTAATAAGAAAAATTATTATTCTCAATGTACTGTACGTATTAATTTCAATTCAGTGTATCCTACTAATATTATTAATTGGATGTAGAACGCTGCTATATAATATTGATAGTTCATGAAAAGTATCAAAGCAGTGAAAATTATAGAGATGTAAGAAAGAGGACGACAGAAGCAGGGCAGAATAACAACAGACGGACATTGCAATAATGTCTTTTGCTCTGCCTCCAAGGGTTTGCACCCCCCCAACTGTTTTCAAAATTTCCTAAGGAATTATACCTGGCTTTATACCCGAGCAAATTTTATGACCGCATGAAAACATACTTCTTAGTTTCCTACTTTCTTTCATACTTCCCTGTTCCTATTTTCGTAGTTAATAAGAAAAATTATTGTTCTCAATGTACTGTACGTATTAATTTCAATTCAGTGTATCCTACTAATATTATTAATTGGATATAGAACGCTGCTAAATAATATTGATAGTTCAAGAAAGGTATCAAAGCAGTGAAAATTATAGAGATGTAAGAAAGAGGACGACAGAAGCAGGACAGAATAGCAACAGACGGACATTGCAAAAATGTCTTTTGCTCCGCCTCCAAGGGTTTGCACCCCCCATCTGTTTTCAAAATTTCCCAAGGAATTATACCTGGCTTTATACCCGAGCAAATTTTATGACCGCATGAAAACATACTACTTAGTTTCCTACTTTCTTTCATACTTCCCTATTCCTATTTTCGTAGTTAATAAGAAAAATTATTGTTCTCAATGTGCTGTACGTATTAATTTCAATTCAGTGTATCCTACTAATATTATTAATTGGATGTAGAACGCTGCTATATAATATTGATAGTTCAAGAAAAGTATCAAAGCAGTGAAAATTATAGAGATGTAAGAAAGAGGACGACAGAAGCAGGACAGAATAGCAACAGACGGACATTGCAACAATGTCCTTTGCTCCGCCTCCAAGGGTTTGCACCCCCCATCTGTTTTCAAAATTTCCCAAGGAATTATACCTGGCTTTATACCCGAGCAAATTTTATGACCTAATGGAAACATACTTCTTAGTTTCCTACTTTCTTTCATACCTCCCTATTCCTATTTTCGTAGTTAATAAGAAAAATTATTATTCTCAATGTACTGTACGTATTAATTTCAATTCAGTGTATCCTACTAATATTATTAATTGGATGTAGAACGCTGCTATATAATATTGATAGTTCATGAAAAGTATCAAAGCAGTGAAAATTATAGAGATGTAAGAAAGAGGACGACAGAAGCAGGGCAGAATAACAACAGACGGACATTGCAATAATGTCTTTTGCTCTGCCTCCAAGGGTTTGCACCCCCCCAACTGTTTTCAAAATTTCCTAAGGAATTATACCTGGCTTTATACCCGAGCAAATTTTATGACCGCATGAAAACATACTTCTTAGTTTCCTACTTTCTTTCATACTTCCCTGTTCCTATTTTCGTAGTTAATAAGAAAAATTATTGTTCTCAATGTACTGTACGTATTAATTTCAATTCAGTGTATCCTACTAATATTATTAATTGGATATAGAACGCTGCTAAATAATATTGATAGTTCAAGAAAGGTATCAAAGCAGTGAAAATTATAGAGATGTAAGAAAGAGGACGACAGAAGCAGGACAGAATAGCAACTGACGGACATTGCAAAAATGTCTTTTGCTCCGCCTCCAAGGGTTTGCACCCCCCATCTGTTTTCAAAATTTCCCATGGAATTATACCTGGCTTTATACCCGAGCAAATTTTATGACCGCATGAAAACATACTTCTTTCTTTCCTACTTTCCTTCATACTTCCCTATTCCTATTTTCGTAGTTAATAAGAAAAATTATTATTCTCAATGTACTGTACGTATTAATTTCAATTCAGTGTATCCTACTAATATTATTACTTCGATATAGAACGCTGCTATATAATATTGATAGTTCAAGAAAAGTATCAAAGCAGTGAAAATTATAGAGATGTAAGAAAGAGGACGACAGAAGCAGGACAGAATAGCAACAGACGGACATTGCAAAAATGTCTTTTGCTCCGCCTCCAAGGGTTTGCACCCCCCCATCTGTTTTCAAAATTTCCTAAGGAATTATACCTGGCTTTATACCCCAGCAAATTTTATGACCGCATGAAAACATACTTCTTAGTTTCCTACTTTCTTTCATACTTCCCTATTCCTATTTTCGTAGTTAATAAGAAAAATTATTGTTCTCAATGTACTGTACGTATTAATTTCAATTCAGTGTATCCTACTAATATTATTAATTGGATATAGAACGCTGCTATATAATATTGATAGTTCAAGAAAAGTATCAAAGCACTGAAAATTATAGAGATGTAAGAAAGAGGACGACAGAAGCAGGACAGAATAGCAACAGACGGACATTGCAAAAATGTCTTTTGCTCCGCCTCCAAGGGTTCGCACCCCCCCATCTGTTTTCAAAATTTCCTAAGGAATTATAACCGGCTTTATACCCGAGCAAATTTTATGACCGCATGAAAACATACTTCTTAGTTTCCTACTTTCTTTCATACTTCCCTATTCCTATTTTCGTAGTTAATAAGAAAAATTATTTTTCTCAATGTACTGTACGTATTAATTTCAATTCAGTGTATCCTACTAATATTATTAATTGGATATAGAACGCTGCTATATAATATTGATAGTTCAAGAAAAGTATCAAAGCAGTGAAAATTATAGAGATGTAAGAAAGAGGACGACAGAAGCAGGACAGAATAGCAACAGACGGACATTGCAAAAATGTCTTTTGCTTCGCCTCCAAGGGTTTGCACCCCCCATCTGTTTTCAAAATTTCCCAAGGAATTATACCTGGCTTGATACCCGAGCAAATTTTATGACCGCATGAAAACATACTTCTTAGTTTCCTACTTTCTTTCATACATCCCTATTCCTACTTTCGTAGTTAATAAGAAAAATTATTGTTCTCAATGTACTGTACGTATTAATTTCAATTCAGTGTATCCTACTAATATTATTAATTGGATATAGAACGCTGCTATATAATATTGATAGTTCAAGAAAAGTATCACAGCAGTGAAAATTATAGAGATGTAAGAAAGAGGACGACAGAAGCAGGACAGAATAGCAACAGACGGACATTGCAAAAATGTCTTTTGCTCCGCCTCCAAGGGTTTGCACCCCTCATCTGTTTTCAAAATTTCCCAAGGAATTATACCTGGCTTTATACCCGAGCAAATTTTATGACCGCATGAGAACATACTTCTTAGTTTCCTACTATCTTTCATACTTCCCTATTCCTATTTTCGTAGTTAATAAGAAAAATTATTATTCTCAATGTACTGTACGTATTAATTTCAATTCAGTGTATCCTACTAATATTATTAATTCGATATAGAACGCTGCTATATAATATTGATAGTTCAAGAAAAGTATCAAAGCAGTGAAAATTATAGAGATGTAAGAAAGAGGACGACAGAAGCAGGACAGAATAGCAACTGACGGACATTGCAAAAATGTCTTTTGCTCCGCCTCCAAGGGTTTGCACCCCCCATCTGTTTTCAAAATTTCCCATGGAATTATACCTGGCTTTATACCCGAGCAAATTTTATGACCGCATGAAAACATACTTCTTTCTTTCCTACTTTCCTTCATACTTCCCTATTCCTATTTTCGTAGTTAATAAGAAAAATTATTATTCTCAATGTACTGTACGTATTAATTTCAATTCAGTGTATCCTACTAATATTATTAATTGGATATAGAACGCTGCTATATAATATTGATAGTTCAAGAAAAGTATCAAAGCACTGAAAATTATAGAGATGTAAGAAAGAGGACGACAGAAGCAGGACAGAATAGCAACAGACGGACATTGCAAAAATGTCTTTTGCTCCGCCTCCAAGGGTTCGCACCCCCCCATCTGTTTTCAAAATTTCCTAAGGAATTATACCTGGCTTTATACCCGAGCAAATTTTATGACCGCATGAAAACATACTTCTTAGTTTCCTACTTTCTTTCATACTTCCCTATTCCTATTTTCGTAGTTAATAAGAAAAATTATTTTTCTCAATGTACTGTACGTATTAATTTCAATTCAGTGTATCCTACTAATATTATTAATTGGATATAGAACGCTGCTATATAATATTGATAGTTCAAGAAAAGTATCAAAGCAGTGAAAATTATAGAGATGTAAGAAAGAGGACGACAGAAGCAGGACAGAATAGCAACAGACGGACATTGCAAAAATGTCTTTTGCTTCGCCTCCAAGGGTTTGCACCCCCCATCAGTTTTCAAAATTTCCCAAGGAATTATACCTGGCTTGATACCCGAGCAAATTTTATGACCGCATGAAAACATACTTCTTAGTTTCCTACTTTCTTTCATACATCCCTATTCCTACTTTCGTAGTTAATAAGAAAAATTATTGTTCTCAATGCACTGTACGTATCAATTTCAATTCAGTGTATCCTACTAATATTATTAATTGGATGTAGAACGCTGCTATATAATATTGATAGTTCAAGAAAAGTATCAAAGCAGTGAAAATTATTGAGATGTAGGAAAGAGGACGACAGAAGCAGGACAGAATAGCAACAGACGGACATTGCAAAAATGTCTTTTGCTCCGCCTCCAAGGGTTTGCACCCCCCCATCTGTTTTCAAAATTTCCTAAGGAATTATACCTGGCTTTATACCCGAGCAAATTTTATGACCGCATGAAAACATACTTCTTAGTTTCCTACTTTCTTTCATACTTCCCTATTCCTATTTTCGTAGTTAATAAGAAAAATTATTGTTCTCAATGTACTGTACGTATTAATTTCAATTCAGTGTATCCTACTAATATTATTAATTGGATATAGAACGCTGCTATATAATATTGATAGTTCAAGAAAAGTATCACAGCAGTGAAAATTATAGAGATGTAAGAAAGAGGACGACAGAAGCAGGACAGAATAGCAACAGACGGACATTGCAAAAATGTCTTTTGCTCCGCCTCCAAGGGTTCGCACCCCCCATCAGTTTTCAAAATTTCCCAAGGAATTATACCTGGCTTTATACCCGAGCAAATTTTATGACCGCATGAATACATACTTCTTAGTTTCCTACTATCTTTCATACTTCCCTATTCCTATTTTCGTAGTTAATAAGAAAAATTATTGTTCTCAATGCACTGTACGTATCAATTTCAATTCAGTGTATCCTACTAATATTATTAATTGGATGTAGAACGCTGCTATATAATATTGATAGTTCAAGAAAAGTATCAAAGCAGTGAAAATTATTGAGATGTAGGAAAGAGGACGACAGAAGCAGGACAGAATAGCAACAGACGGACATTGCAAAAATGTCTTTTGCTCCGCCTCCAAGGGTTTGCACCCCCCCATCTGTTTTCAAAATTTCCTAAGGAATTATACCTGGCTTTATACCCGAGCAAATTTTATGACCGCATGAAAACATACTTCTTAGTTTCCTACTTTCTTTCATACTTCCCTATTCCTATTTTCGTAGTTAATAAGAAAAATTATTGTTCTCAATGTACTGTACGTATTAATTTCAATTCAGTGTATCCTACTAATATTATTAATTGGATATAGAACGCTGCTATATAATATTGATAGTTCAAGAAAAGTATCACAGCAGTGAAAATTATAGAGATGTAAGAAAGAGGACGACAGAAGCAGGACAGAATAGCAACAGACGGACATTGCAAAAATGTCTTTTGCTCCGCCTCCAAGGGTTCGCACCCCCCATCTGTTTTCAAAATTTCCCAAGGAATTATACCTGGCTTTATACCCGAGCAAATTTTATGACCGCATGAATACATACTTCTTAGTTTCCTACTATCTTTCATACTTCCCTATTCCTATTTTCGTAGTTAATATGAAAAATTATTATTCTCAATGTACTGTACGTATTAATTTCAATTCAGTGTATCCTACTAATATTATTAATTGGATGTAGAACGCTGCTATATAATATTGATAGTTCAAGAAAAGTATCAAAGGAGTGAAAATTATCGAGATGTAAGAAAGAGGACGACAGAAGCAGGACAGAATAGCAACAGACGGACATTGCAAAAATGTCTTTTGCTCCGCCTCCAAGGGTTTGCACCCCCCATCTGTTTTCAAAATATCCTTAGGAATTATACCTGGCTTTATACCCGAGCAAATTTTATGACCGCATGAAAACATACTTCTTAGTTTCCTACTTTCTTTCATGCTTCCCTATTCCTATTTTCGTAGTTAATAAGAAATATTATTGTTCTCAATGTACTGTACGTATTAATTTCAATTCAGTGTATCCTACTAATATTATTAATTGGATATAGAGCGCTGCTATATAATATTGATAGTTCAAGAAAAGTATCAAAGCAGTGAAAATTATAGAGATGTAAGAAAGAGGACGACAGAAGCAGGACAGAATAGCAACAGACGGACATTGCAAAAATGTCTTTTGCTCCGCCTCCAAGGGTTTGCACCCCTCATCTGTTTTCAAAATTTCCCAAGGAATTATACCTGGCTTTATACCCGAACAAATTTTATGACCGCATGAGAACATACTTCTTAGTTTCCTACTATCTTTCATACTTCCCTATTCCTATTTTCGTAGTTAATAAGAAAAATTATTATTCTCAATGTACTGTACGTATTAATTTCAATTCAGTGTATCCTACTAATATTATTAATTGGATGTAGAACGCTGCTATATAATATTGATAGTTCAAGAAAAGTATCAAAGCAGTGAAAATTATAGAGATGTAAGAAAGAGGACGACAGAAGCAGGACAGAATAACAACAGACGGACATTGCAATAGTGTCTTTTGCTCCGCCTCCAAGGGTTTGCACCCCCCCCAACTGTTTTCAAAATTTTCTAAGGAATTATACCTGGCTTTATACCCGAGCAAATTTTATGACCGCATGAAAACATACTTCTTAGTTTCCTACTTTCTTTCATACTTCCCTATTCCTATTTTCGTAGTTAACAAGAAAAATTATTGTTCTCAATGTACTGTACGTATTAATTTCAATTCAGTGTATCCTACTAATATTATTAATTGGATATAGAACGCTGCTATATAATATTGATAGTTCAAGAAAAGTATCAAAGCAGTGAAAATTATAGAGATGTAAGAAAGAGGACGACAGAAGCAGGACAGAATAACAACAGACGGACATTGCAATAGTGTCTTTTGCTCCGCCTCCAAGGGTTTGCACCCCCCCAACTGTTTTCAAAATTTCCTAAGGAATTATACCTGGCTTTATACCCGAGCAAATTTTATGACCGCATGAAAGCATACTTCTTAGTTTCCTGCTTTCTTTCATACTTCCATATTCCTATTTTCGTTGTTAATAAAAAAAATTATTGTTCTCAATGTACTGTACGTATTAATTTCAATTCAGTGTATCCTACTAATATTATTAATTGGATATAGAACGCTGCTATATATTATTGATAGTTCAAGAAAAGTATCAAAGCAGTGAAAATTATAGAGAAGTAAGAAAGAGGACGACAGAAGCAGGACAGAATAGAAACAGACGGACATTGCAAAAATGTCTTTTTCTCTGCCTCCAAGGGTTTGCACCCCCCCCCCATCTGTTTCCAAAATTTCCTAAGGAATTATACCTGGCTTTATACCCGAGCAAATTTTATGACCGCATGAAAACATACTTCTTAGTTTCCTACTTTCTTTCATACATCCCTATTCCTATTTTTGTAGTTAATAAGAAAAATTATTGTTCTCAATGTACTGTACGTATCAATTTCAATTCAGTGTATCCTACTAATATTATTAATTGGATGTAGAACGCTGCTATATAATATTGATAGTTCAAGAAAAGTATCAAAACAGTGAAAATTATTGAGATGTAGGAAAGAGGACGACAGAAGCAGGACAGAATAGCAACAGACGGACATTGCAAAAATGTCTTTTGCTCCGCCTCCAAGGGTTTGCACCCCCCCATCTGTTTTCAAAATTTCCTAAGGAATTATACCTGGCTTTATACCCGAGCAAATTTTATGACCGCATGAAAACATACTTCTTAGTTTCCTACTTTCTTTCATACTTCCCTATTCCTATTTTCGTAGTTAATAAGAAAAATTATTGTTCTCAATGTACTGTACGTATTAATTTCAATTCAGTGTATCCTACTAATATTATTAATTGGATATAGAACGCTGCTATATAATATTGATAGTTCAAGAAAAGTATCACAGCAGTGAAAATTATAGAGATGTAAGAAAGAGGACGACAGAAGCAGGACAGAATAGCAACAGACGGACATTGCAAAAATGTCTTTTGCTCCGCCTCCAAGGGTTCGCACCCCCCATCTGTTTTCAAAATTTCCCAAGGAATTATACCTGGCTTTATACCCGAGCAAATTTTATGACCGCATGAATACATACTTCTTAGTTTCCTACTATCTTTCATACTTCCCTATTCCTATTTTCGTAGTTAATAAGAAAAATTATTATTCTCAATGTACTGTACGTATTAATTTCAATTCAGTGTATCCTACTAATATTATTAATTGGATGTAGAACGCTGCTATATAATATTGATAGTTCAAGAAAAGTATCAAAGCAGTGAAAATTATAGAGATGTAAGAAAGAGGACGACAGAAGCAGGACAGAATAGCAACAGACGGACATTGCAAAAATGTCTTTTGCTCCGCCTCCAAGGGTTTGCACCCCCCATCTGTTTTCAAAATTTCCTTAGGAATTATACCTGGCTTTATACCCGAGCAAATTTTATGACCGCATGAAAACATACTTCTTAGTTTCCTACTTTCTTTCATACTTCCCTATTCCTATTTTCGTAGTTAATAACATATATTATTGTTCTCAATGTACTGTACGTATTAATTTCAATTCAGTGTATCCTACTAATATTATTAATTGGATATAGAACGCTGCTATATAATATTGATAGTTCAAGAAAAGTATCAAAGCAGTGAAAATTATAGAGATGTAAGAAAGAGGACGACACAAGCAGGACAGAATAGCAACAGACGGACATTGCAAAAATGTCTTTTGCTCCGCCTCCAAGGGTTTGCACCCCTCATCTGTTTTCAAAACTTCCCAAGGAATTATACCTGGCTTTATACCCGAACAAATTTTATGACCGCATGAGAACATACTTCTTAGTTTCCTACTATCTTTCATACTTCCCTATTCCTATTTTCGTAGTTAATAAGAAAAATTATTATTCTCAATGTACTGTACGTATTAATTTCAATTCAGTGTATCCTACTAATATTATTAATTGGATATAGAACGCTGCTATATAATATTGATAGTTCAAGAAAAGTATCACAGCAGTGAAAATTATAGAGATGTAAGAAAGAGGACGACAGAAGCAGGACAGAATAGCAACAGACGGACATTGCAAAAATGTCTTTTGCTCCGCCTCCAAGGGTTTGCACCCCCCATCTGTTTTCAAAATTTCCCAAGGAATTATACCTGGCTTTATACCCGAGCAAATTTTATGACCGCATGAATACATACTTCTTAGTTTCCTACTATCTTTCATACTTCCCTATTCCTATTTTCGTAGTTAATAAGAAAAATTATTATTCTCAATGTACTGTACGTATTAATTTCAATTCAGTGTATCCTACTAATATTATTAATTGGATGTAGAACGCTGCTATATAATATTGATAGTTCAAGAAAAGTATCAAAGCAGTGAAAATTATAGAGATGTAAGAAAGAGGACGACAGAAGCAGGACAGAATAGCAACAGACGGACATTGCAACAATGTCTTTTGCTCCGCCTCCAAGGGTTTGCACCCCCCCATCTGTTTTCAAAATTTCCTAAGGAATTATACCTGGCTTTATACCCGAGCAAATTTTATGACCGCATGAAAACATACTTCTTAGTTTCCTACTATCTTTCATACTTCCCTATTCCTATTTTCGTAGTTAGTAAGAAAAATTATTGTTCTCAATGTACTGTACGTATTAATTTCAATTCAGTGTATCCTACTAATATTATTAATTGGATATAGAACGCTGCTATATAATATTGATAGTTCAAGAAAAGTATCACAGCAGTGAAAATTATAGAGATGTAAGAAAGAGGACGACAGAAGCAGGACAGAATAGCAACAGACGGACATTGCAAAAATGTCTTTTGCTCCGCCTCCAAGGGTTTGCACCCCCCCCCATCTGTTTTCAAAATTTCCCAAGGAATTATACCTGGCTTTATACCCGAGCAAATTTTATGACCGCATGAAAACATACTTCTTAGTTTCCTACTTTCTTTCATACTTCCCTATTCCTATTTTCGTAGTTAATAAGAAAAATTATTGTTCTCAATGTACTGTACGTATTAATTTCAATTCAGTGTATCCTACTAATATTATTAATTGGATATAGAACGCTGCTATTTAATATTGATAGTTCAAGAAAAGTATCAAAGCAGTGAAAATTATAGAGATGTAAGAAAGAGGACGACAGAAGCAGGACAGAATAGCAACAGACGGACATTGCAAAAATGTCTTTTGCTCCGCCTCCAAGGGTTTGCACCCCCCATCTGTTTACAGAATTTCCCAAGGAATTATACCTGGCTTTATACCCGAGCAAATTTTATGACCGCATGAATACATACTTCTTAGTTTCCTACTATCTTTCATACTTCCCTATTCCTATTTTCGTAGTTAATAAGAAAAATTATTATTCTCAATGTACTGTACGTATTAATTTCAATTCAGTGTATCCTACTAATATTATTAATTGGATGTAGAACGCTGCTATATAATATTGATAGTTCAAGAAAAGTATCAAAGCAGTGATAATTATAGAGATGTAAGAGAGCGGACGACAGAAGCAGGACAGAATAGCAACAGACGGACATTGCAAAAATGTCTTTTGCTCCGCCTCCAAGGGTTTGCACCCCCAATCTGTTTTCAAAATTTCCCAAGGAATTATACCTGGCTTTATACCCGAGCAAATTTTATGACCGCATGAAAACATACTTCTTAGTTTCCTACTTTCTTTCATACTTCCCTTTTCCTATTTTCGTAGTTAATAAGAAAAATTATTGTTCTCAATGTACTGTACGTATTAATTTCAATTCAGTGTATCCTACTAATATTATTAATTGGATATAGAACGCTGCTATATAATATTGATAGTTCAAGAAAAGTATCAAAGCAGTGAAAATTATAGAGATGTAAGAAAGAGGACGACAGAAGCAGGACAGAATAGCAACAGACGGACATTGCAAAAATGTCTTTTGCTCCGCCTCCAAGGGTTCGCACCCCCCCACCTGTTTTCAAAATTTCCTAAGGAATTATAACCGGCTTTATACCCGAGCAAATTTTATGACCGCATGAAAACATACTTCTTAGTTTCCTACTTTCTTTCATACTTCCCTATTCCTATTTTCGTAGTTAATAAGAAAAATTATTATTCTCAATGTACTGTACGTATTAATTTCAATTCAGTGTATCCTACTAATATTATTAATTGGATATAGAACACTGCTATATAATATTGATAGTTCAAGAAAAGTATCAAAGCAGTGAAAATTATAGAGATGTAAGAAAGTGGACGACAGAAGCAGGACAGAATAGCAACAGACGGACATTGCAAAAATGTCTTTTGCTTCGCCTCCAAGGGTTTGCACCCCCCATCTGTTTTCAAAATTTCCCAAGGAATTATACCTGGCTTGATACCCGAGCAAATTTTATGACCGCATGAAAACATACTTCTTAGTTTCCTACTTTCTTTCATACATCCCTATTCCTATTTTCGTAGTTAATAAGAAAAATTATTGTTCTCAATGTACTGTTCGTATCAATTTCAATTCAGTGTATCCTACTAATATTATTAATTGGATGTAGAACGCTGCTATATAATATTGATAGTTCAAGAAAAGTATCAAAGCAGTGAAAATTATTGAGATGTAGGAAAGAGGACAACAGAAGCAGGACAGAATAGCAACAGACGGACATTGCAAAAATGTCTTTTGCTCCGCCCCCAAGGGTTTGCACCCCCCATCTGTTTTCAAAATTTCCCAAGGAATTATACCTGGCTTTATACCCGAGCAAATTTTATGACCGCATGAATACATACTTCTTAGTTTCCTACTATCTTTCATACTTCCCTATTCCTATTTTCGTAGTTAATAAGAAAAATTATTATTCTCAATGTACTGTACGTATTAATTTCAATTCAGTGTATCCTACTAATATTATTAATTGGATATAGATCGCTGCTATATAATATTGATAGTTCAAGGAAAGTATCACAGCAGTGAAAATTATAGAGATGTAAGAAAGAGGACGACAGAAGCATGACAGAATAGCAACAGACGGACATTGCAAAAATGTCTTTTGCTCCGCCTCCAAGGGTTTGCACCCCCCATCTGTTTTCAAAATTTCCCTAGGAATTATACCTGGCTTTATACCCGAGCAAATTTTATGACCGCATGAATACATACTTCTTAGTTTCCTACTATCTTTCATACTTCCCTATTCCTATTTTCGCAGTTAATAAGAAAAATTATTATTCTCAATGTACTGTACGTATTAATTTCAATTCAGTGTATCCTACTAATATTATTAATTGGATGTAGAACGCTGCTATATAATATTGATAGTTCAAGAAAAGTATCAAAGCAGTGAAAATTATAGAGATGTAAGAAAGAGGACGACAGAAGCGGGACAGAATAGCAACAGACGGACATTGCAAAAATGTCTTTTGCTCCGCCTCCAAGGGTTTGCACCCCCCCATCTGTTTTCAAAATTTCCTAAGGAATTATACCTGGCTTTATACCCGAGCAAATTTTATGACCGCATGAAAACATACTTCTTAGTTTCCTACTATCTTTCATACTTCCCTATTCCTATTTTCGTAGTTAGTAAGAAAAATTATTATTCTCAATGTTCTGTACGTATTAATTTCAATTCAGTGTATCCTACTAATATTATTAATTGGATATAGAACGCTGCTATATAATATTGATAGTTCAAGAAAAGTATCAAAGCAGTGAAAATTATAGAGATGTAAGAAAGAGGACGACAGAAGCAGGACAGAATAGCAACAGACGGACATTGCAAAAATGTCTTTTGCTCCGCCTCCAAGGGTTTGCACCCCCCATCTGTTTTCAAAATTTCCTTAGGAATTATACCTGGCTTTATACCCGAGCAAATTTGATGACCGCATGAAAACATACTTCTTAGTTTCCTACTATCTTTCATACTTCCCTATTCCTATTTTCGTAGTTAATAAGAAATATTATTGTTCTCAATGTACTGTACGTATTAATTTCAATTCAGTGTATCCGACTAATATTATTAATTGGATATAGAACGCTGCTATATAATATTGATAGTTCAAGAAAAGTATCAAAGCAGTGAAAATTATAGAGATGTAAGAAAGAGGACGACAGAAGCAGGGCAGAATAGCAACAGACGGACATTGCAAAAATGTCTTTTGCTCCGCCTCCAAGGGTTTGCACCCCCCATCTGTTTACAGAATTTCCCAAGGAATTATACCTGGCTTTATACCCGAGCAAATTTTATGACCGCATGAATACATACTTCTTAGTTTCCTACTATCATTCATACTTCCCTATTCCTATTTTCGTAGTTAATAAGAAAAATTATTATTCTCAATGTACTGTACGTATTAATTTCAATTCAGTGTATCCTACTAATATTATTAATTGGATGTAGAACGCTGCTATATAATATTGATAGTTCAAGAAAAGTATCAAAGCAGTGAAAATTATAGAGATGTAAGAAAGAGGACGACAGAAGCAGGACAGAATAGCAACAGACGGACATTGCAAAAATGTCTTTTGCTCCGCCTCCAAGGGTTTGCACCCCTCATCTGTTTTCAAAATTTCCCAAGGAATTATACCTGGCTTTATACCCGAACAAATTTTATGACCGCATGAGAACATACTTCTTAGTTTCCTACTATCTTTCATACTTCCCTATTCCTATTTTCGTAGTTAATAAGAAAAATTATTATTCTCAATGTTCTGTACGTATTAATTTCAATTCAGTGTATCCTACTAATATTATTAATTGGATATAGAACGCTGCTATATAATATTGATAGTTCAAGAAAAGTATCACAGCAGTGAAAATTATAGAGATGTAAGAAAGAGGACGACAGAAGCAGGACAGAATAGCAACAGACGGACATTGCAAAAATGTCTTTTGCTCCGCCTCCAAGGGTTTGCACCCCCCATCTGTTTTCAAAATTTCCCAAGGAATTATACCTGGCTTTATACCCGAGCAAATTTTATGACCGCATGAATACATACTTCTTAGTTTCCTACTATCTTTCATACTTCCCTATTCCTATTTTCGTAGTTAATAAGAAAAATTATTATTCTCAATGTACTGTACGTATTAATTTCAATTCAGTGTATCCTACTAATATTATTAATTGGATGAAGAACGCTGCTATATAATATTGATAGTTCAAGAAAAGTATCAAAGCAGTGAAAATTATAGAGATGTAAGAAAGAGGACGACAGAAGCAGGACAGAATAGCAACAGACGGACATTGCAAAAATGTCTGTTGCTCCGCCTCCAAGGGTTTGCACCCCCCCATCTGTTTTCAAAATTTCCTAAGGAATTATACCTGGCTTTATACCCGAGCAAATTTTATGACCGCATGAAAACATACTTCTTAGTTTCCTACTATCTTTCATACTTCCCTATTCCTATTTTCGTAGTTAATAAGAAATATTATTGTTCTCAATGTACTGTACGTATTAATTTCAATTCAGTGTATCCTACTAATATTATTAATTGGATATAGAACGCTGCTATATAATATTGATAGTTCAAGAAAAGTATCAAAGCAGTGAAAATTATAGAGATGTAAGAAAGAGGACGACAGAAGCAGGGCAGAATAGCAACAGACGGACATTGCAAAAATGTCTTTTGCTCCGCCTCCAAGGGTTTGCACCCCCCCATCTGTTTTCAAAATTTCCTAAGGAATTATACCTGGCTTTATACCCCAGCAAATTTTTTGACCGCATGAAAACATACTTCTTAGTTTCCTACTTTCTTTCATACTTCCCTATTCCTATTTTCGTAGTTAATAAGAAAAATTATTATTCTCAATGTACTGTACGTATTAAATTCAATTCAGTGTATCCTACTAATATTATTAATTGGATATAGAACGCTGCTATATAATATTGATAGTTCAAGAAAAGTATCAAAGCAGTGATAATTATAGAGATGTAAGAGAGCGGACGACAGAAGCAGGACAGAATAGCAACAGACGGACATTGCAAAAATGTCTTTTGCTCCGCCTCCAAGGGTTTGCACGCCCAATCTGTTTTCAAAATTTCCCAAGGAATTATACCTGGCTTTATACCCGAGCAAAATTTATGACCGCATGAAAACATACTTCTTAGTTTCCTACTTTCTTTCATACTTCCCTATTCCTATTTTCGTAGTTAATAAGAAAAATTATTGTTCTCAATGTACTGTACGTATTAATTTCAATTCAGTGTATCCTACTAATATTATTAATTGGATATAGAACGCTGCTATATAATATTGATAGTTCAAGAAAAGTATCAAAGCAGTGAAAATTATAGAGATGTAAGAAAGAGGACGACAGAAGCAGGACAGAATAGCAACAGACGGACATTGCAAAAATGTCTTTTGCTCCGCCTCCAAGGGTTCGCACCCCCCCATCTGTTTTCAAAATTTCCTAAGGAATTATAACCGGCTTTATACCCGAGCAAATTTTATGACCGCATGAAAACATACTTCTTAGTTTCCTACTTTCTTTCATACTTCCCTATTCCTATTTTCGTAGTTAATAAGAAAAATTATTATTCTCAATGTACTGTACGTATTAATTTCAATTCAGTGTATCCTACTAATATTATTAATTGGATATAGAACGCTGCTATATAATATTGATAGTTCAAGAAAAGTATCAAAGCAGTGAAAATTATAGAGATGTAAGAAAGTGGACGACAGAAGCAGGACAGAATAGCAACAGACGGACATTGCAAAAATGTCTTTTGCTTCGCCTCCAAGGGTTTGCACCCCCCATCTGTTTTCAAAATTTCCCAAGGAATTATACCTGGCTTGATACCCGAGCAAATTTTATGACCGCATGAAAACATACTTCTTAGTTTCCTACTTTCTTTCATACATCCCTATTCCTATTTTCGTAGTTAATAAGAAAAATTATTGTTCTCAATGTACTGTTCGTATCAATTTCAATTCAGTGTATCCTACTAATATTATTAATTGGATGTAGAACGCTGCTATATAATATTGATAGTTCAAGAAAAGTATCAAAGCAGTGAAAATTATTGAGATGTAGGAAAGAGGACGACAGAAGCAGGACAGAATAGCAACAGACGGACATTGCAAAAATGTCTTTTGCTCCGCCTCCAAGGGTTTGCACCCCCCCATCTGTTTTCAAAATTTCCTAAGGAATTATACCTGGCTTTATACCCGAGCAAATTTTATGACCGCATGAAAACATACTTCTTAGTTTCCTACTTTCTTTCATACTTCCCTATTCCTATTTTCGTAGTTAATAAGAAAAATTATTGTTCTCAATGTACTGTACGTATTAATTTCAATTCAGTGTATCCTACTAATATTATTAATTGGATATAGAACGCTGCTATATAATATTGATAGTTCAAGAAAAGTATCACAGCAGTGAAAATTATAGAGATGTAAGAAAGAGGACGACAGAAGCAGGACAGAATAGCAACAGACGGACATTGCAAAAATGTCTTTTGCTCCGCCCCCAAGGGTTTGCACCCCCCATCTGTTTTCAAAATTTCCCAAGGAATTATACCTGGCTTTATACCCGAGCAAATTTTATGACCGCATGAATACATACTTCTTAGTTTCCTACTATCTTTCATACTTCCCTATTCCTATTTTCGTAGTTAATAAGAAAAATTATTGTTCTCAATGTACTGTACGTATTAATTTCAATTCAGTGTATCCTACTAATATTATTAATTGGATATAGAACGCTGCTATATAATATTGATAGTTCAAGAAAAGTATCACAGCAGTGAAAATTATAGAGATGTAAGAAAGAGGACGACAGAAGCATGACAGAATAGCAACAGACGGACATTGCAAAAATGTCTTTTGCTCCGCCTCCAAGGGTTTGCACCCCCCATCTGTTTTCAAAATTTCCCTAGGAATTATACCTGGCTTTATACCCGAGCAAATTTTATGACCGCATGAATACATACTTCTTAGTTTCCTACTATCTTTCATACTTCCCTATTCCTATTTTCGCAGTTAATAAGAAAAATTATTATTCTCAATGTACTGTACGTATTAATTTCAATTCAGTGTATCCTACTAATATTATTAATTGGATGTGGAACGCTGCTATATAATATTGATAGTTCAAGAAAAGTATCAAAGCAGTGAAAATTATAGAGATGTAAGAAAGAGGACGACAGAAGCGGGACAGAATAGCAACAGACGGACATTGCAAAAATGTCTTTTGCTCCGCCTCCAAGGGTTTGCACCCCCCCATCTGTTTTCAAAATTTCCTAAGGAATTATACCTGGCTTTATACCCGAGCAAATTTTATGACCGCATGAAAACATACTTCTTAGTTTCCTACTATCTTTCATACTTCCCTATTCCTATTTTCGTAGTTAGTAAGAAAAATTATTATTCTCAATGTTCTGTACGTATTAATTTCAATTCAGTGTATCCTACTAATATTATTAATTGGATATAGAACGCTGCTATATAATATTGATAGTTCAAGAAAAGTATCAAAGCAGTGAAAATTACAGAGATGTAAGAAAGAGGACGACAGAAGCAGGACAGAATAGCAACAGACGGACATTGCAAAAATGTCTTTTGCTCCGCCTCCAAGGGTTTGCACCCCCCATCTGTTTTCAAAATTTCCTAAGGAATTATACCTGGCTTTATACCCGAGCAAATTTTATGACCGCATGAAAACATACTTCTTAGTTTCCTACTTTCTTTCATACTTCCCTATTCCTATTTTCGTAGTTAATAAGAAATATTATTGTTCTCAATGTACTGTACGTATTAATTTCAATTCAGTGTATCCTACTAATATTATTAATTGGATATAGAACGCTGCTATATAATATTGATAGTTCAAGAAAAGTATCAAAGCAGTGAAAATTATAGAGATGTAAGAAAGAGGACGACAGAAGCAGGACAGAATAGCAACAGACGGACATTGCAAAAATGTCTTTTGCTCCGCCTCCAAGGGTTTGCACCCCCCCATCTGTTTTCAAAATTTCCTAAGGAATTATACCTGGCTTTATACCCGAGCAAATTTTATGACCGCATGAAAACATACTTCTTAGTTTCCTACTATCTTTCATACTTCCCTATTCCTATTTTCGTAGTTAGTAAGAAAAATTATTATTCTCAATGTTCTGTACGTATTAATTTCAATTCAGTGTATCCTACTAATATTATTAATTGGATGTAGAACGCTGCTATATAATATTGATAGTTCAAGAAAAGTATCAAAGCAGTGAAAATTATAGAGATGTAAGAAAGAGGACGACAGAAGCAGGACAGAATAGCAACAGACGGACATTGCAAAATGTCTTTTGCTCCGCCTCCAAGGGTTTGCACCCCCCCATCTGTTTTCAAAATTTCCTAAGGAATAATACCTGGCTTTATACCCGAGCAAATTTTATGACCGCATGAAAACATACTTCTTAGTTTCCTACTATCTTTCATACTTCCCTATTCCTATTTTCGTAGTTAGTAAGAAAAATTATTATTCTCAATGTTCTGTACGTATTAATTTCAATTCAGTGTATCCTACTAATATTATTAATTGGATATAGAACGCTGCTATATAATATTGATAGTTCATGAAAAGTATCAAAGCAGTGAAAATTATAGAGATGTAAGAAAGAGGACGACAGAAGCAGGACAGAATAGCAACAGACGGACATTGCAAAATGTCTTTTGCTCCGCCTCCAAGGGTTTGCACCCCCCCATCTGTTTTCAAAATTTCCTAAGGAATTATACCTGGCTTTATACCCGAGCAAATTTTATGACCGCATGAAGACATACTTCTTAGTTTCCTACTATCTTTCATACTTCCCTATTCCTATTTTCGTAGTTAGTAAGAAAAATTATTATTCTCAATGTTCTGTACGTATTAATTTCAATTCAGTGTATCCTACTAATATTATTAATTGGATATAGAACGCTGCTATATAATATTGATAGTTCATGAAAAGTATCAAAGCAGTGAAAATTATAGAGATGTAAGAAAGAGGACGACAGAAGCAGGACAGAATAGCAACACACGGACATTGTAAAAATGTCTTTTGCTCCGCCTCCAAGGGTTTGCACCCCCCCATCTGTTTTCAAAATTTCCTAAGGAATTATACCTGGCTTTATACCCGCGCAAATTTTATGACCGCATGAAAACATACTTCTTAGTTTCCTACTTTCTTTCATACTTCCCTATTCCTATTTTCGTAGTTAACAAGAAAAATTATTGTTCTCAATGTACTGTACGTATTAATTTCAATTCAGTGTATCCTACTAATATTATTAATTGGATATAGAACGCTGCTATATAATATTGATAGTTCAAGAAAAGTATCAAAGCAGTGAAAATTATAGAGATGTAAGAAAGAGGACGACAGAAGCAGGACAGAATAGCAACAGACGGACATTGCAAAAATGTCTTTTGCTCCGCCTCCAAGGGTTCGCACCCCCCATCTGTTTTCAAAATTTCCCAAGGAATTATACCTGGCTTTATACCCGAGCAAATTTTATGACCGCATGAAAACATACTTCTTAGTTTCCTACTTTCCTTCATACATCCCTATTCCTATTTTCGTAGTTAATAAGAAAAATTATTGTTCTCAATGTACTGTACGTATCAATTTCAATTCAGTGTATCCTATTAATATTATTAATTGGATGTAGAACGCTGCTATATAATATTGATAGTTCAAGAAAAGTATCAAAGCAGTGAAAATTATTGAGATGTAGGAAAGAGGACGACAGAAGCAGGACAGAATAGCAACAGACGGACATTGCAAAAATGTCTTTTGCTCCGCCTCCAAGGGTTTGCACCCCCCCATCTGTTTTCAAAATTTCCTAAGGAATTATACCTGGCTTTATACCCGAGCAAATTTTATGACCGCATGAAAACATACTTCTTAGTTTCCTACTTTCTTTCATACTTCCCTATTCCTATTTTCGTAGTTAATAAGAAAAATTATTGTTCTCAATGTACTGTACGTATTAATTTCAATTCAGTGTATCCTACTAATATTATTAATTGGATATAGAACGCTGCTATATAATATTGATAGTTCAAGAAAAGTATCACAGCAGTGAAAATTATAGAGATGTAAGAAAGAGGACGACAGAAGCAGGACAGAATAGCAACAGACGGACATTGCAAAAATGTCTTTTGCTCCGCCTCCAAGGGTTTGCACCCCCCCATCTGTTTTCAAAATTTCCTAAGGTATTATACCTGGCTTTATACCCGAGCAAATTTTATGACCGCATGAAAACATACTTCTTAGTTTCCTACTATCTTTCATACTTCCCTATTCCTATTTTCGTAGTTAGTAAGAAAAATTATTATTCTCAATGTTCTGTACGTATTAATTTCAATTCAGTGTATCCTACTAATATTATTAATTGGATATAGAACGCTGCTATATAATATTGATAGTTCAAGAAAAGTATCAAAGCAGTGAAAATTATAGAGATGTAAGAAAGAGGACGACAGAAGCAGGACAGAATAGCAACAGACGGACATTGCAAAAATGTCTTTTGCTCCGCCTCCAAGGGTTTGCACCCCCCCATCTGTTTTCAAAATTTCCTAAGGAATTATACCTGGCTTTATACCCGCGCAAATTTTATGACCGCATGAAAACATACTTCTTAGTTTCCTACTTTCTTTCATACTTCCCTATTCCTATTTTCGTAGTTAACAAGAAAAATTATTGTTCTCAATGTACTGTACGTATTAATTTCAATTCAGTGTATCCTACTAATATTATTAATTGGATATAGAACGCTGCTATATAATATTGATAGTTCAAGAAAAGTATCAAAGCAGTGAAAATTATAGAGATGTAAGAAAGAGGACGACAGAAGCAGGACAGAATAGCAACAGACGGACATTGCAAAAATGTCTTTTGCTCCGCCTCCAAGGGTTCGCACCCCCCATCTGTTTTCAAAATTTCCCAAGGAATTATACCTGGCTTTATACCCGAGCAAATTTTATGACCGCATGAAAACATACTTCTTAGTTTCCTACTTTCCTTCATACATCCCTATTCCTATTTTCGTAGTTAATAAGAAAAATTATTGTTCTCAATGTACTGTACGTATCAATTTCAATTCAGTGTATCCTATTAATATTATTAATTGGATGTAGAACGCTGCTATATAATATTGATAGTTCAAGAAAAGTATCAAAGCAGTGAAAATTATTGAGATGTAGGAAAGAGGACGACAGAAGCAGGACAGAATAGCAACAGACGGACATTGCAAAAATGTCTTTTGCTCCGCCTCCAAGGGTTTGCACCCCCCCATCTGTTTTCAAAATTTCCTAAGGAATTATACCTGGCTTTATACCCGAGCAAATTTTATGACCGCATGAAAACATACTTCTTAGTTTCCTACTTTCTTTCATACTTCCCTATTCCTATTTTCGTAGTTAATAAGAAAAATTATTGTTCTCAATGTACTGTACGTATTAATTTCAATTCAGTGTATCCTACTAATATTATTAATTGGATATAGAACGCTGCTATATAATATTGATAGTTCAAGAAAAGTATCACAGCAGTGAAAATTATAGAGATGTAAGAAAGAGGACGACAGAAGCAGGACAGAATAGCAACAGACGGACATTGCAAAAATGTCTTTTGCTCCGCCTCCAAGGGTTTGCACCCCCCCATCTGTTTTCAAAATTTCCTAAGGAATTATACCTGGCTTTATACCCGAGCAAATTTTATGACCGCATGAAAACATACTTCTTAGTTTCCTACTATCTTTCATACTTCCCTATTCCTATTTTCGTAGTTAGTAAGAAAAATTATTATTCTCAATGTTCTGTACGTATTAATATCAATTCAGTGTATCCTACTAATATTATTAATTGGATATAGAACGCTGCTATATAATATTGATAGTTCAAGAAAAGTATCAAAGCAGCGAAAATTATAGAGATGTAAGAAAGAGGACGACAGAAGCAGGACAGAATAGCAACAGACGGACATTGCAAAAATGTCTTTTGCCCTTCCTCCAAGGGTTTGCACCCCCCATCTGTTTTCAAAATTTCCCAAGGAATTATACCTGGCTTTATACCCGAGCAAATTTTATGACCGCATGAAAACATACTTCTTAGTTTCCTACTTTCTTTCATACTTCCATATTCCTATTTTCGTAGTTAATAAGAAAAATTATTGTTCTCAATGTACTGTACGTATTAATTTCAATTCAGTGTATCCTACTAATATTATTAATTGGATATAGAACGCTGCTATATAATATTGATAGTTCAAGAAAAGTATCAAAGCAGTGAAAATTATAGAGATGTAAGAAAGAGGACGACAGAAGCAGGACAGAATAGCAACAGACGGACATTGCAAAAATGTCTTTTGCTCCGCCTCCAAGGGATTGCACCCCCCCATCTGTTTTCAAAATTTCCCAAGGAATTATACCTGGCTTTATACCCGAGCAAATTTTATGACCGCATGAGAACATACTTCTTAGTTTCCTACCATCTTTCATACTTCCCTATTCCTATTTTCGTAGTTAATAAGAAAAATCATTATTCTCAATGTACTGTACGTATTAATTTCAATTCAGTGTATCCCACTAATAGTATTAATTGGATATAGAACGCTGCTATATAATATTGATAGTTCAAGAAAAGTATCAAAGCAGTGAAAATTATAGGGATGTAAGAAAGAGGACGACAGAAGCAGGACAGAATAGCAACAGACGGACATTGCAAAAATGTCTTTTGCTTCGCCTCCAAGGGTTTGCACCCCCCATCTGTTTTCAAAATTTCCCAAGGAATTATACCTGGCTTTATACCCGAGCAAATTTTATGACCGCATGAAAACATACTTCTTAGTTTCCTACTTTCTTTCATACTTCCCTATTCCTATTTTCGTAGATAAGAAGAAAAATTATTATTCTCAATGTACTGTACGTATTAATTTCAATTCAGTGTATCCTACTAATATTATTAATTGGATATAGAACGCTGCTATATAATATTGATAGTTCAAGAAAAGTATCACAGCAGTGAAAATTATAGAGATGTAAGAAAGAGGACGACAGAAGCATGACAGAATAGCAACAGACGGACATTGCAAAAATGTCTTTTGCTCCGCCTCCAAGGGTTTGCACCCCCCATCTGTTTTCAAAATTTCCCAAGGAATTATACCTGGCTTTATACCCGAGCAAATTTTATGACCGCATGAATACATACTTCTTAGTTTCCTACTATCTTTCATACTTCCCTATTCCTATTTTCGCAGTTAATAAGAAAAATTATTATTCTCAATGTACTGTACGTATTAATTTCAATTCAGTGTATCCTACTAATATTATTAATTGGATGTAGAACGCTGCTATATAATATTTGTCGGAGATGAAAGAACAGCGGAGCCTTTGGAATTTTGGATAATCCCGCAACATTGTAACCTAGAGTCTACTATAGCTGTAATTGAACAATTGTAGTTATTCAACCCGATTGTAATTGTTCGAGAGTCGTGATAATGAGCTTGGGCTCGAGGCGACAGTCAGTCGCCGAACGTAGCCGCGGTCACGGGATGAACCTTTTGCCTAACAAGGTATGGAGTAATTCTATAGCTCTCCTTAAAAGAAATATTCGGGGCGACACGAGACAATAAACATTCCAACGGTTTCTGTCCCGTGGCTCGCCACGTGCAGACCCTATTCTTCGAGTAAGATGATTGCCAGATGTCGATGCGTCTCCGCAGGACATGTTCGGCTAGCCCGAGAGCCCGTTATAAATCTTAAGGTTTAGTTAACTAAAGTCCTTCAAACAGACAAACAGTCTTTGTCCCAACTACGGGAAGATAGGGGAGACATATTTTTCAACTAGTGGCGTCTCCCACTAGCAACTTTCCCTCGAGGGCGGCTAACATCCTTTTCTAACCACCGATATGGAGATTGACCAATTAGCAGCAACGCCAATTTCCCTTACTTTCTGAACGAAGGCTTTTCTCGACGAATCCGATGATCTCGTGTCCTTAGACACACCCCATTATAGTTTTCCTCTGTGGCATCATCGGGACAGGAAAGGCATTCTCGTTCGCGATCTCAATGATGAGAGGAGTAACCCTTTACGACCAGTGAATATCACGCATCCGACTTAGATTTTGTGAGTACGTTAATCTATCATCCCGTCGACCGCGGATTCGTTATTGAACCTAGGATCATTGTCATTAGTTTCTCGAGTGCCTAACTACCACGGTTACTTGTCCGGCTCTATAATAATCGTATTTGCACTAGCCGATGTCTCCTCTATTGCACAACGACAACGTGTAACCCAAACGAAGATTCGTTTCACGCCCCTAACCCTAATTCTAATGTGCGCTCCGACATCAGAAGTGGGATCAGTGCCGGTTATAACAGTGCAAGAGCTTACGACCATCGTGCGCGAGTTAATTCCGTCGCTAGTGCAAGAATCGAGTGTGGAACCTAACAATTTTTCGACTCCGCTGCATGGTGCGCAGCTACCAATCTGATTATGGAGGAAAATCCTTTACAAAGCAGTTTCCTGAATATAATTTCAATACCGAGTGTCGAATCGACTTCCACGTAGTGGAGGCGCCAACTGGTAGATCAAGCCATCCGGGTGAGTCGTTTCCATTTTACCCCGATTTCGGAGCCGAGTGTTCGCTAATTAAAGAATCCGTAGTCTTGAGAATTTCTGGCAAAAGAACGATTGATATAGTAGTAATGCGAGGAATAAGAGATATTGGTACTAAACGTATCGCTCAAATCTTGCCCGTTGCAGGTGTTAGTGGTTAGAGATAAATTTTTCATGTCCTGGCTGATAGTTATTTAAAAATACGATATCGCGATTGCTCGTCAAATTTTAAGCCAAGATCTTGACGTAATATTACACAAACTAGCCTCGCTATGTGTAAAACAAAAATAATTCATGCCCGTAATAAAACCGCTGAAAACGAGATCGATGTCAATGAAGTTGACAGTGAGGTACGTGGTAGTGATAAAAGTCGATTAATCTTTCTTTTCGAAAATTCAGAGATTCATCCGTTACGGGTTCCCTACGTACTCGTACAAAAAAATACAGGACAGTTAGAAGTACAATTAATTGATCCTAACATCGCCGTACAAGGAGTCCTAATAGACTTCGCGAGCGCAGAGTAGTACGTGATAGAACAAGCGACTTAATTACAGCCAAAAATCATAAAACCTAGTAATTCACCGTTCGCGAGCCCCGTGTTACTCGTGAAGACGAACAATGGTACAGATAGATGATAGACAGATTTTCGAGAACTAAATAAACATACGGTCGCGGATCGGTAGCCTTTACCCCTCATTGCGGATCGAGTCGCGAGATTGCAAAAGCGAGATATTTTATTATTCTGGACATGGCCGGTGGGTTTCTCCAAACCCCTATTCATCCTAATTCTAGGAAGTATACAGCATTGATTACCCTCGATGAACAATTTGGATAATAAGTTGTTGTTTTCTTCGAATTCTTTTGTGCCTTTGTTCGATCCATTCGATGTCCTTTATTTGCATAACATAAGTGCGTGCGCGTTTAATGTTTCTTCCGGAAGTCATTTTCGGGACGGCGATACTATGCTGACTCCGTCGAAAATGGGGATTCTTATATCTTCGGACAACCCTAATAATTTTGCAACTCATACTTGTCTAAATATTCTAATATTTATGTTCTTCCTTGCTACAATTTTGTAAACCATCAAAGCGTTTACTACGGAAACCCTCAGGAGTAGTCGCGTGCCAAGTCTTCTGTAGCATTTGACCCTTTTTAATTGTGGTAACATAAGAAATCATTTGGTCGGAGTGATCTGTACTACACTTTCCTTCATTGTATTCAGCAGCGGCTGCTGATTTCGATGTTGCGAACAAACGAAACGAGAGATCGTTCTTGAGATTCCTTTGAAAACACGTATAACAGCCAACGTGCCATTCGTACGTTGTCGTCTATTTGGATGATGTCCTAATTATTGCCGACTCGATAGATCAAGCTCTAAAAGTATTGCACACCGTACTAGATACCCTTGTAAAAGCCGGATTCTCCTTTAACTTTTCAAAATGTTCTTTTCTAAAGGCATCGGTACTCTATTTGGAATATGTAATTTACGTCGGAGAAGTTCGTCCCAATCCGGGTAAAATGCACGCCTTGAGTTCTTTACCTGCGTCAACGACCGTCACGCAGCTCAGGCAGTTCATAGGTTTAGCCCTTTATTTCCGAAAATTCGTCCCTAAATTTTCACGGGTAATGAAACCCTTGTATGCGCTTACTTCCGATAATAAAAACATGACTTGGACAGATAGGCATGGAAAAATAAGGCAAAAGGTAATTTCCGCCCTGACCGACGCGCCGGTGTTAATGGTATTCGACCCGAACTACCCGATAGAACTTCGTATCGACGCTAGTTCGGATGGATAGGAGGTCATTTTAATGCACAGGGTTGAAGGTAAAAATCAAGTAGTGGAATATTACAGCAAAAGAACTAGCCCTGCAGAATCTAGGTATCATTCCTACGAATTAGAAACGCTAGCAGTTGTAAACGCCGTCAAGCACTTCCGTCATTATCTCCACGGACGAGAATTTCTTGTCGTCTCCGATTGTAATCCTTTGAAGGCTTCTAGTAGTAAGGTAAATTTAAATGACAGGGTTTACAGGTGGTGGGCTTACTTACAAACTTTTACTTTTGACATTCTGTACCGGGAAGGTAAACGAATGGCCCACGTAAATTTTGTCTCGCGAAATCCCGTAGACTTGGATCACCTTACGATCAACGAAGTCATAGAGAAGGAAATCAATCTGACCGAAATCTCCGAAGACTAGCTATTAGTGGAATAACGTCGCGACTCCCAAATTTCTGGGATCGTCAATAAATTACAGAACGAAGAGCTCGCGGAAGACGTCGCGAATACGTATGAGTTACGGTCCGGTACCCTTCATCGTAAAATACAGAGAAAAGGCAGAACTCCCTGCTTGTCCATTGTCCCCAGAGGTTTTAGATGATCTGTTATTAACCATGTGCAACAGTCAATTATGCACTTAGGTTGGGATAAAACGCTTGAGAAACCGTGCGAGTGTTACTGGTTCGAAGGAATGGCGGAGTATGTTCGCCAATTCGTAGAGAACTGTCACGCTTGTCAAGTTTCAAAGGCCAGTTCAGGTAAAATACAAGCTGAATTACATCCTATACCTAAGACCAGCATACCTTGGCATACAGTTCACGTGGACATAACGGGCAAACTAAGCGGTAAAAGTGGTTCGAAAGAGTATGTCATTGTTTTGGTCGACGTCTTCACTAAATTCGCATATCTGCATCATACTCGCAAAGTAGATTTCCTTAGTACCGGTAAAGCACTTAAGTACTATATTTTTATTCGGCAGTCCTTGCCGGATAATAGCGGACCAAGAGAGGTGTCCTAACGGGTAAAGAATTCCAAGATTTCTGGCAAGGTGAACACTAAAACTCCACTTGATCTCAACCGGTGCGAGTAGGGCCAACGGTCAGGTAGAGCGTATTACGGTACGTTGAAAATTATGTTCACGATCATAGAAACGACCGGGCGATCGTGGCTAGACGCGGTTGGCAAAAATACGGCTGGCTTTAAATTGCACCACCAACCGCGTGACTAAATCGAGCCCATTGGAACTATTAATTGGTGGAACAGCAAAGACCTTACGACTCATTGATACCCGATAATATCGAAGAAAAAGAAGTAGATATCTCTGATGTAAGACAGCGGGCAATAGAGGATATAGAAATTAGTGCTAGGTACGATAAAGGTGGAGTTGACAAAACTAAAACTAAGGTAGTTAGGTTTAACCTTGGTGATTTTGTATTATGCAAAAACGAGGAAAGAAACTAGACGAAGTTAGATCCGAAATTCAGAAGTCCATTCGAGATAGCAAAGATTTTGGAAGGAGGTAGATATACTTTAAAAACCTTAGACGGCAAACAATCATATAAGGACAGACATGACAGACTGAGAAAGATGCTAGAAAGTTGCGCCCCTGCTGAGATGGACGTCTGTGGTGGTGACAACGATGGTGATAATAACGATGCAAGTGCACTGACCTCAGAGGATCATTAACACCACGTTGTGGTCGTAGTGTATACCCACAGTGACGTTTTGCGTATCTGCAATATATCCACTGTGATGTCTCATACATCTGTAATATACCCACAGTGACGTTTTGCGTATCTGCAATATATCCACTGTGATGTCTCACACATCTGTAATATACCCACAGTGACGTTTTGCGTATCTGCAATATATCCACTGTGATGTCTCATATATCTGTAATATACCCACAGTGACGTTTTGCGTATCTGCAATATATCCACTGTGATGTCTCATACATCTGTGATATACCCACAGTGACGTTTTGCGTGTCTGCAATATATCCACTGTGATGTCTCATACATCTGTAATATACCCACAGTGACGTTTGCGTATTTGCAATATATCCACTGTGATGTCTCATGTATCTGTAATATACCCACAGTGACGTTTTGCGTATCTGCAATATATCCACTGTGATGTCTCATACATCTGTAATATACCCACAGTGACGTTTTGCGTGTCTGCAATATATCCACTGTGATGTTTCATACATCTGCAATATACCCATAGTGATACACCCAACGTAGCAATATGATCCAACCAACTGAGATTCATCAGTGTACGAAATCGAACATGATCTGTCGTGTCATTACGGTCTGGCGACTCACAGAACGCAACTAGCACTTTGAATACAAATTATAACGCTACAAATTCTTGTTCTCTTTTAGTTTTGTGTTGTCAAGCCTCCGAACGAAATTTTGTTATTGCACTGGACCCTTGACTTGCTTGGACATTTAGTTAAATCGTAAATAATGTCAGTTGAATCTAATGAAAGAAAACACGATATTTTAGTTACACACGAGGACGTGTGATAGTCAGGAAGGCCGTGTCGGAGATGAAAGAACAGCGGAGCCTTTGGAATTTTGGATAATCCCGCAACATTGTAACCTAGAGTCTACTATAGCTGTAATTGAACAATTGTAGTTATTCAACCCGATTGTAATTGTTCGAGAGTCGTGATAATGAGCTTGGGCTCGAGGCGACAGTCAGTCGCCGAACGTAGCCGCGGTCACGGGATGAACCTTTTGCCTAACAAGGTATGGAGTAATTCTATAGCTCTCCTTAAAAGAAATATTCGGGGCGACACGAGACAATAAACATTCCAACGGTTTCTGTCCCGTGGCTCGCCACGTGCAGACCCTATTCTTCGAGTAAGATGATTGCCAGATGTCGATGCGTCTCCGCAGGACATGTTCGGCTAGCCCGAGAGCCCGTTATAAATCTTAAGGTTTAGTTAACTAAAGTCCTTCAAACAGACAAACAGTCTTTGTCCCAACTACGGGAAGATAGGGGAGACATATTTTTCAACTAGTGGCGTCTCCCACTAGCAACTTTCCCTCGAGGGCGGCTAACATCCTTTTCTAACCACCGATATGGAGATTGACCAATTAGCAGCAACGCCAATTTCCCTTACTTTCTGAACGAAGGCTTTTCTCGACGAATCCGATGATCTCGTGTCCTTAGACACACCCCATTATAGTTTTCCTCTGTGGCATCATCGGGACAGGAAAGGCATTCTCGTTCGCGATCTCAATGATGAGAGGAGTAACCCTTTACGACCAGTGAATATCACGCATCCGACTTAGATTTTGTGAGTACGTTAATCTATCATCCCGTCGACCGCGGATTCGTTATTGAACCTAGGATCATTGTCATTAGTTTCTCGAGTGCCTAACTACCACGGTTACTTGTCCGGCTCTATAATAATCGTATTTGCACTAGCCGATGTCTCCTCTATTGCACAACGACAACGTGTAACCCAAACGAAGATTCGTTTCACGCCCCTAACCCTAATTCTAATGTGCGCTCCGACATATTGATAGTTCAAGAAAAGTATCAAAGCAGTGAAAATTATAGAGATGTAAGAAAGAGGACGACAGAAGCAGGACAGAATAGTAATAGACGGACATTGCAAAAATGTCTTTTGCTCCGCCTCCAAGGGTTTGCACCCCCCATCTGTTTTCAAAATTTCCTAAGGAATTATACCTGGCTTTATACCCGAGCAAATTTTATGACCGCATGAAAACATACTTCTTAGTTTCCTACTTTCTTTCATATTTCCCTATTACTATTTTCGTAGTTAATAAGAAATATTATTGTTCTCAATGTACTGTACGTATTAATTTCAATTCAGTGTATCCTACTAATATTATTAATTGGATATAGAACGCTGCTATATAATATTGATAGTTCAAGAAAAGTATCAAAGCAGTGAAAATTATAGAGATGTAAGAAAGAGGACGACAGAAGCAGGACAGAATAGCAACAGACGGACATTGCAAAAATGTCTTTTGCTCCGCCTCCAAGGGTTTGCACCCCCCCATCTGTTTTCAAAATTTCCTAAGGAATTATACCTGGCTTTATACCCGCGCAAATTTTATGACCGCATGAAAACATACTTCTTAGTTTCCTACTTTCTTTCATACTTCCCTATTCCTATTTTCGTAGTTAACAAGAAAAATTATTGTTCTCAATGTACTGTACGTATTAATTTCAATTCAGTGTATCCTACTAATATTATTAATTGGATATAGAACGCTGCTATATAATATTGATAGTTCAAGAAAAGTATCAAAGCAGTGAAAATTATAGAGATGTAAGAAAGAGGACGACAGAAGCAGGACAGAATAGCAACAGACGGACATTGCAAAAATGTCTTTTGCCCTTCCTCCATGGGTTTGCACCCCCCATCTGTTTTCAAAATTTCCCAAGGAATTATACCTGGCTATATACCCGAGCAAATTTTATGACCGCATGAAAACATACTTCTTAGTTTCCTACTTTCTTTCATACTTCCATATTCCTATTTTCGTAGTTAATAAGAAAAATTATTGTTCTCAATGTACTGTACGTATTAATTTCAATTCAGTGTATCCTACTAATATTATTAATTGGATATAGAACGCTGCTATATAATATTGATAGTTCAAGAAAAGTATCAAAGCAGTGAAAATTATAGAGAAGTAAGAAAGAGGACGACAGAAGCAGGACAGAATAGCAACAGACGGACATTGCAAAAATGTCTTTTTCTCCGCCTCCAAGGGTTTGCACCCCCCCCCCATCCGTTTTCAAAATTTCCTAAGGAATTATACCTGGCTTTATACCCAAGCAAATTTTATGACCGCATGAAAACATACTTCTTAGTTTCCTACTTTCTTTCATACTTCCCTATTCCTATTTTCGTAGTTAATAAGAAAAATTATTGTTCTCAATGTACTGTACGTATTAATTTCAATTCAGTGTATCCTACTAATATTATTAATTGGATATAGAACGCTGCTATATAATATTGATAGTTCAAGAAAAGTATCAAAGCAGTGAAAATTATAGAGATGTAAGAAAGAGGACGACAGAAGCAGGACAGAATAGCAAAAGACGGACATTGCAAAAATGTCTTTTGCTCCGCCTCCAAGGGTTTGCACCCCCCATCTGTTTTCAAAATTTCCTAAGGAATTATACCTGGCTTTATACCCGAGCAAATTTTATGACCGCATGAAAACATACTTCTTAGTTTACTACTTTCTTTCATACTTCCCTATTCCTATTTTCGTAGTTAATAAGAAATATTATTGTTCTCAATGTACTGTACGTATTAATTTCAATTCAGTGTATCCTACTAATATTATTAATTGGATATAGAACGCTGCTATATAATATTGATAGTTCAAGAAAAGTATCAAAGCAGTGAAAATTATAGAGATGTAAGAAAGAGGACGACAGAAGCAGGACAGAATAGCAACAGACGGACATTGCAAAAATGTCTTTTGCTCCGCCTCCAAGGGTTTGCACCCCCCCCCATCTGTTTTCAAAATTTCCCAAGGAATTATACCTGGCTTTATACCCGAGCAAATTTTATGACCGCATGAAAACATACTTCTTAGTTTCCTACTTTCTTTCATACTTCCCTATTCCTATTTTCGTAGTTAATAAGAAAAATTATTGTTCTCAATGTACTGTACGTATTAATTTCAATTCAGTGTATCCTACTAATATTATTAATTGGATATAGAACGCTGCTATATAATATTGATAGTTCAAGAAAAGTATCAAAGCAGTGAAAATTATAGAGATGTAAGAAAGGGGACGACAGAAGCAGGACAGAATAGCAACAGACGGACATTGCAAAAATGTCTTTTTCTCCGCCTCCAAGGGTTTGCACCCCCCCCCCATCTGTTTTCAAAATTTCCTAAGGAATTATACCTGGCTTTATACCCGAGCAAATTTTATGACCGCATGAAAACATACTTCTTAGTTTCCTACTTTTTTTCATACTTCCCTATTCCTATTTTCGTAGTTAATAAGAAAAATTATTGTTCTCAATGTACTGTACGTATTAATTTCAATTCAGTGTATCCTACTAATATTATTAATTGGATGTAGAACGCTGCAATATAATATTGATAGTTCAAGAAAAGTATCAAAGCAGTGAAAATTATAGAGATGTAAGAAAGAGGACGACAGAAGCAGGACAGAATAGCAACAGACGGACATTGCAAAAATGTCTTTTGCTCCGCCTCCAAGGGTTTGCACCCCCCATCTGTTTTCAAAATTTCCCAAGGAATTATACCTGGCTTTATACCCGAGCAAATTTTATGACCGCATGAAAACATACTTCTTAGTTTCCTACTTTCTTTCATACTTCCCTATTCCTATTTTCGTAGTTAATAAGAAAAATTATTGTTCTCAATGTACTGTACGTATTAATTTCAATTCAGTGTATCCTACTAATATTATTAATTGGATATAGAACGCTGTTATATAATATTGATAGTTCAAGAAAAGTATCAAAGCAGTGAAAATTATAGAGATGTAAGAAAGAGGACGACAGAAGCAGGACAGTATAGCAACAGGCGGACATTGCAAAAATGTCTTTTGCTCCGCCTCCATGGGTTTGCACCCCCCCATCTGTTTTCAAAATTTCCTAAGGAATTATACCTGGCTTTATACCCGAGCAAATTTTATGACCGCATGAAAACATACTTCTTAGTTTCCTACTTTCTTTCATATTTCCCCATTCCTATTTTCGTAGTTAATAAGTTGAAACTAATTTGTATTCAATGTATCTCAAATATTATTTATAAAAAATGAGAAAATTTAATATATAAAATATAATGATGTAAATAATATATTTAAATTAGTATATGGGTATTCAATTATTTTTTTTCCTAATCAAGTAAGTATAATAAAAATATTAATAAATGATCAATAAAAAATTTTATTTATAAAATAAAATTTATTATTTTTTAAATTATTTAAATTAATTAATGGAATTAAATATAAAATAAAAATTGATATAAAAAGTATAATTACTCCTCCTAGTTTATTTGGAATTGTTCGTAGAATTGAATATGCAAATAAAAAATATCATTCAGGTTTAATATGAATTGGTGTAATTATTGGATTTGCTATTTTAAAATTATCTGGATCACCTAAGATGTAAGGTATTTGTAAGTTAATTAATATAAATAAAATAAAATTAAATAAAATATGTAAATATATAATGAAAAATAAAATGATGCTCCGTTTATATGAATTAATCGAATTAATCATCCTGAGTTTATATCTTTTATAATATTTGAAATTCTATTAAATGCAATATTGATATTTGGACAGTAATGTATTGATAAAAATAATCCTGAGATAATTTGAATTATTAAAAATATTCCAAGTATTGATCCAAAATTTCATAAGTAATTAATATTAATTGTTGTAGGTAAATTAATAAATGATATAGGTGTTACGACCGTTCGCGGAGAGACGCGGTCGCTAGGAGGACGCGTCAGCGAGAGGCGTAAATTCTCGCTACGATCATGTTAATCGACGCCGCGAAATAGTCGTTCCCCTGTTTCGTTTAGGATAACAGAGGTGGTTTAATGAATGTAACACTGTATTAACAGGTTAACATAGAACAATATATTTTACAATAATCTGATGAAGATGTTACAGAAATTTGATTCGACTTTGATCTCTAGATAAATTCGTTTGCTATTGGTCTGATATGTCGAAGTGTCCCGTTTGACTCGTCAGAAGGAACTGCACGCCCTTCGATTATTTTCGTCTTTTCTGGAAGGCGACCGCCACTACGTTCGGATCACGCCACATTCTTTTACGCGAGGTAAAATAACGGCCACGAGTCGACGTTTCTGGAGGTCGCCCTGCTTAATGAACCATGCGCTTGCCACTACAACGTTTGTTTGCCGGGCAGCCGCGACGATCCGTCTGCGACGTTGTAGGACCGCGAGCGACGGTTATAAAATACAGCCTGTGGTAAGCCTCGTGGCGTAACACATATCAAAACCAAGCCAACCAATAAACGAAGAACAGGAATGCTCAGCTACAAACGAAGTTGATATGGAGACAATACCAAACAATGAAGAGACCAATACCAATAACGAATTAACCCAACAGGATGAAGGCTGGAAGGTGGCAAGTTGTAACAAGAAACGAAAAATAACAGGAAATCCAGATACAGAAAAGCAGCGATGGCTGCAAGAATTACCATTAAGAAACTCCTTCAGCTCACTAACGGAAGAAATAGACGACGACCTAACAACCAAAAACCCAACACAATCAACACACACTACAAAACCATATAGTTGGGAAGGAAAACTACACAAGAAAACAAACCAAATTAGAACAAGTAAAAATACAAACAAACACCCCAGAAAATTATAGGAAAGTGATACAAGAACTAAAAGAAAAAAACGCTATGTATCACACGTACCAGCTGAAAACGGAAAGGAGCTACGAAATAGTTATAAGAGGACTACATTCAAAAACTAACACAAAAAAACTAAGTGACGAATTAGCAAAAATTGGCCACCAAACAGGAGCAAGAAACAATATGACAAGATACGATACGAAGCAACCATTACCATTATTCTTAATAGAACTGGAACCTAGAACCAACAACAAGGAAACCTACGAAATCAAAAGAATTCTAAATACGATAGTAACAGTGGAACCACCACGCCACAAAAATGATATACCACAATGCATGCGGTGTCAACAATACGGTCATACTAAAAATTATTGTAACAGAAGCCCGGCATGTGTTAAATGTGCAAACAATCATTTAACAACACACTGTCCATACGTAGGGAAAATAAATGAAGTAAAATGTTACAACTGTAATGGAAACCACCCAGCCAGCTATAAAGGATGTGAAATCAGGAAACGATTACAACGTAAAGTGTCTCCACCACTTCGCAATAGATCAATCAATAACTACGAACCACAACAAAGTATAACGGATAATTAAGCAACATTGAAAGCACAAAATGAACCAAAAGTTATAAACAGAAACACAGATCCCCAAGGAAACCGAAGCTACGCGCAAGTAACCCAAAACATTAGACAAGCAATGCCCACAAACAAACAGAATCAAATCAACAGTACCGAAGATGATACAGAAATCAAAGAAATGCTCAAACAATCCATTAAAGGTACGGAGATATTAAGAAAAATGGTAAGTGAGCTAAACGCAATACTAAGGCAACAAGTACAACAAACAACAGTCATGTTACAACTACTCACAAACTTGCTAAGTAAAAAATAAAAATAGACATGCATAAAATAGCAGCCTGGAACTCTAACGAACTACAACAAAGGGCCCTAGAAACTAAAACATTCCTGTATTACAATAATATCTACATACTACCCGTATCGGAAACACACTTCATTATAAAAAGCTATATAAAAATACCGCACTACACCATATACGACACCAAGCATCACTTAGGGAAAGCACACGGAGGGACGGCAGTAGTAATAAAACACGACATTAAACATCACTGTTACGTCGCGTAACACTCTACCTAGCCCAGGCCACACACCGCGGGCAAGATGGCAACCAGATGTCTTCGGATACTCACTGCGTACCCTCAATAGTCTCAAGTATCTTCCATAAATCTCAGGAATTTCCTAGTAGAGGTCCTTCAAACCAAACAAACGTCAGCATTTCTAAAGACCATTATCTACCACGGCTTGACAAGAGAAAGTTAGTTTTTCTCACGTGTGATGCAACTTTCCTCCCATTAACCATTTTCTCTCGAGGGCGGTTAAGACCCTTCGTTTAACCAATTAACAACGAAGCCTATTTCCCTCACTCTCTTAACTAAACTCGTCACCAACAAATCCGATGGTCCCGTGCGCTAGACACACCCATCCTTAGCTTTCCTCCGACACAGCATCGTCTCCCAAGACAGTACTGATTTTACATCCTTCGAACGGTCAACATCCTTTAACCGGGTATACACACCCGTAGATCAGTCACTCATTCATCTAGTACATACGCACCAGCGTAACTGCCTTCGTTATAAGTTGTTGGAATAAACGGTGAAATATAACTTACTCTACTGTGTCATATTCATTTAACCACCTCTGTTATCTTAACCGAAACAGGGGAACGACTACTTCGCGGCGTCGATTCACCGAATCGTAGCGAGAATTTACGCCTCTCGCTGACGCGTTTTCCTCGCGACCGCGTCTCTCCGCGAACGGTCGTAACAATCACCTACACAACAAAGTAAGAAAGGAATATACCCAAGCAACCAGCGTTACAGTACAAATTAGCAGCAACCACTTCCAGTTGTCAGCAGTATATGTACCACCGCGATACAAAATGACAACACAAATGTGGGAAGAGTACTTTCAACACTTAGGTGACAAGTATATCGCAGCGGGAGACTACAATGCAAAGCACACGCTATGGGGATCAAGAATTACCACACCTCGAGGTAGAACTCTGGAAAAATACATTAGAAATAACAACCTCAATATATTATACACAGGAAGACCGACACATTTGCCGACAGACCTGAGCAAAATTCCTGACCTACTCGATCTTGCAGTTACAAAGAGACTAAACGCAAATAAACTAAAAAAAAACACCCAGGCTCGAGCTTAGCTCCGATCATACACGCATAATAATTGCATACAGATACAAACTAATACTTTATAGCAATCCAGAGACACTATGCAATAAAACCACCAAATGGCAAACTTTTAAAGAAATAATCGAGAGCAAAACCAACTGCAACATCCCATTGGAAACACCCGAATGCATCGAAGAGGGAGTAAAAACATTGACAGAAACTATCCAAGAAGCAACATGGGCAACCACTATACCTGAACCAATTGTTAATTCGACCAATCGCGGGGAGACGTAGTCGCGAGGAGAGACGTCAACGGGAGTCGTAAATTCCGGTTACGATTATAACAATCGACACCACGAATTGATCGATCCCCTGATTTCCGTTGAGATAATAGGGGTGATTGAGTTTGTATAACACTGTGATTCACAGAATTATAAATTATATATTTCCAACACTTAGATTACACTGTTGAGCATAGATAAATAGATAATCACTTATCGCACGAAGATAAGATAGATATGTACGTTAGAGCAGGGCTCTTATAATTGAATTTAGTGTATTAGTGGACGTAGCACTATAATATATGTCGGAGATGAAAGAACACCGGAGTCTGTAATTGAACAATTGTAGTTATTCAATCCGATTGTAATTGTTCGAGAGTTGTGACAATGAGCTTGGGCTCGAGGCGACAGTCAGTCGCCGAACGTAGCCGCGGTCACGGGATGAACGCTTTGCCTAGCAAAGGTATGGAGTAATTCTATAGCTCTCCTTAAAGGAAATATTCGTGGCGACACGCGACAGTAAACATTCCAACGGTTTCTGTCCCGTGGCTCGCCACACGCACACCCTATTCTTCGAGTAAGATGATTGCCAGATGTCGATGCGTCTCCGCAGTACATGTTCGGCTAGCCCGAGGGCCCGTTATAAATCTTAAGGTTTAGTTAACTAAAGTCCTTCAAATAGACAAACAGTCTTTGTCCCAACTACGGGAAGATAGGGGAGACATATTTTTCAACGAGCGGCGTCTCCCACTAGCAACTCTCCCTCGAAGGCGGCTAGCATCTTTTTCTAACCACCGATATGGAGATTGACCAATTAGCAGCAACGTCAATTTCCCTTACTTTCTGAACGAAGGCTTTTCTCGACGAATCCGATGATCTCGTATCCTTAGACACACCCCATTATAGTTTTCCTCTGTGACATCATCGGGACGGGAAAGGCATTCTCGTTCGCGATCTCACTGATGAAAGGAGTAACCCTTTACGACCAGTGAATATCACGCATCCGACTTAGATTTTGTGAGTACGTTCATCTATCATCCCGTCGACCGCGGATTCGTTATTGAACCTAGGATCATTGTCATTAGTTTCTCGAGTGCCTAACTACCACGGTTACTTGTCCCTCTCTATAATAATCGTATTTGCACTAGTCGATGTCTTCTCTATTGCACAACGACAACGTGTAACCCAAACGAAGATTCGTTTCACGCCCCTAACCCTAATTCTAATGTCCGCTCTGACATATATATAACTATTCTAAAATTAATCCCAAGTGTAAATTTAGTGTCCCTATAACATTATGTCGGCCTTAAAGATCCACAATTCTCAACAAACATTGACGGGAGAGGTGCTTAACACACGCGAAAGGGTTAAATACCTAGGCATAGTGTTGGACTCTAACAGAAATTATTTTGATCATTTTGATGCGGTTTGTAATAGAGCGGATGAGATTGTAGGAGCTATCAGAGAGCTCTTGCCAAATGTGAACGGCCCCTCCGACGCCTGTAGGAAGTTATACCATCAGGTGTGGGAGCCGGTCGTGCTATATGCTTCACCGGCCTGAGTGGATGCGCTCAGCAGGATTAAGACTGTAGGCAAAGTCTGCAGGGCAAGGAGTGCTCTGATAAGTACCTCAACGGCCTACAGGACAGTTTCGCATGCGGCGTTGTGCGTGTTGACAGGGACTATGCCCATTCATATCAGGGCTCAGTGTCGAGGAAAAATCTACGTGGTTAGGAAAAAACTAGCCCGACCTGATCTTGGCGACTCAGAAGCATTCCTAAATCAGCTACATCTGTACGAAGAGGAAACGGTAGAGTGGAGAAGAGAGTGGACCAGGTCCAACACGAACAATTGGACAAGGAGGCTGATCGAGGATGCAGCCATCTTTAGAAAAAGGAAGAGAAGTATAGACCACTACACCATGCAGCTATTGACTGGGCATGGTATCTTCAACACGTATAGGGTCAGAATAAACAATGAAACCGCCGACAAATGCAGGGATTGCGACGCGTGCCCAGATGATGCGGAGCACGCCTTATTGAGGTCTTCAAGATGGGCAGACCAGTGTACTACTCTGGAAAATGTCGTTAGCGACACATTCACAATAAATAACATAATCGTATTGGTGTCGGCCGACGACCATACTTGAGGGTTGTTCCGTAGTTTCTGCGGGACAGTGATGAGAACAAGACAGACACAAGAAAGGTACAAAGGCGGAGCGATTCGAAGATGGGGAAGAAGAGGATGATGACTATATCCGAAGAAACGGAGGCATTTGTTTGATAAGGAGTTGACGCATCGAATGGGGTCTCATGGAAGTAATGTGCTATTAACAGTGCCGTCGAGACTCTCCGCTCGAAGAAGGATTGGAAGAGGAGGGGTTGTTAGTGGGTATGGCACTACCATCAGCCGAGTCCCACATAACCCGGCGACGCGGGTCGTCTGGTATGCGTAAAGCATTTTCCCCTCCTCGCGAAAAGAAAGGTCATAGACAGAAAAATAGGGTAGATAATAAAATCAACGTGTAATTAAAATAAATATCTAATTTTATATTAAATATTAATTATGTATACAATTTGAAAATTCTTGCATTAAGTGCCGATGTTTAGAGTTTAAGCAATCGTAGTTCATTGTTAAATAAAGGTCAATTTGGGCAATGGCCATGTAAAATGCGATTTTAATGGAATTGGGTGAGATTGGTGGTCCGGGCCTAAAATAAAAATAAAATAAAATATATATGTCAGAGATAAGAGGACACCGGTGCCTTCCCTCTGAAACCTCGCGAAAATCCATAAAAACATCGTAATTAAAATCAACAGTTGTAATTAAACGATTTGCCGTCATTCTACCCAATTGTATTTGTTTGAGACTTGTGACAATGAGCTTGGGCTCAAGGCGACAATTAGTCGCCGAACGTAGCCGCGGTCAACGGGACGAACTCTCCATCTAACAAAGGCATTGAGTAACCCTATAGCTCTCCTTAAAAGAAAGATTTGTAGCGGCACGTGGCAGTAAACATTCCAACGGTTTCTGTCCCGTGGCTCGCCACACGCACACCCTATTCTTCGAGTAAGATGATTGCCAGATGTCGATGCGTCTCCGCAGTACATGTTCGGCTAGCCCGAGGGCCCGTTATAAATCTTAAGGTTTAGTTAACTAAAGTCCTTCAAATAGACAAACAGTCTTTGTCCCAACTACGGGAAGATAGGGGAGACATATTTTTCAACGAGCGGCGTCTCCCACTAGCAACTCTCCCTCGAAGGCGGCTAGCATCTTTTTCTAACCACCGATATGGAGATTGACCAATTAGCAGCAACGTCAATTTCCCTTACTTTCTGAACGAAGGCTTTTCTCGACGAATCCGATGATCTCGTATCCTTAGACACACCCCATTATAGTTTTCCTCTGTGACATCATCGGGACGGGAAAGGCATTCTCGCTCGCGATCTCATCGATGAAAGGAGTGACCCTTTACGACGACTGAATATTACGCGCCCGACTTAGATTTTGTGAGTACGTTCATCTATCATCCCGTCGACCGCGGATTCGTTATTGAACCTAGGATCATTGTCATTAGTTTCTCGAGTGCCTAACTACCACGGTTACTTGTCCCTCTCTATAATAATCGTATTTGCACTAGTCGATGTCTTCTCTATTGCACAACGACAACGTGTAACCCAAACGAAGATTCGTTTCACGCCCCTAACCCTAATTCTAATGTCCGCTCTGACATATATATAACTATTCTAAAATTAATCCCAAGTGTAAATTTAGTGTCCCTATAACATTATGTCGGCCTTAAAGATCCACAATTCTCAACAAACATTGACGGGAGAGGTGCTTAACACACGCGAAAGGGTTAAATACCTAGGCATAGTGTTGGACTCTAACAGAAATTATTTTGATCATTTTGATGCGGTTTGTAATAGAGCGGATGAGATTGTAGGAGCTATCAGAGAGCTCTTGCCAAATGTGAACGGCCCCTCCGACGCCTGTAGGAAGTTATACCATCAGGTGTGGGAGCCGGTCGTGCTATATGCTTCACCGGCCTGAGTGGATGCGCTCAGCAGGATTAAGACTGTAGGCAAAGTCTGCAGGGCAAGGAGTGCTCTGATAAGTACCTCAACGGCCTACAGGACAGTTTCGCATGCGGCGTTGTGCGTGTTGACAGGGACTATGCCCATTCATATCAGGGCTCAGTGTCGAGGAAAAATCTACGTGGTTAGGAAAAAACTAGCCCGACCTGATCTTGGCGACTCAGAAGCATTCCTAAATCAGCTACATCTGTACGAAGAGGAAACGGTAGAGTGGAGAAGAGAGTGGACCAGGTCCAACACGAACAATTGGACAAGGAGGCTGATCGAGGATGCAGCCATCTTTAGAAAAAGGAAGAGAAGTATAGACCACTACACCATGCAGCTATTGACTGGGCATGGTATCTTCAACACGTATAGGGTCAGAATAAACAATGAAACCGCCGACAAATGCAGGGATTGCGACGCGTGCCCAGATGATGCGGAGCACGCCTTATTGAGGTCTTCAAGATGGGCAGACCAGTGTACTACTCTGGAAAATGTCGTTAGCGACACATTCACAATAAATAACATAATCGTATTGGTGTCGGCCGACGACCATACTTGAGGGTTGTTCCGTAGTTTCTGCGGGACAGTGATGAGAACAAGACAGACACAAGAAAGGTACAAAGGCGGAGCGATTCGAAGATGGGGAAGAAGAGGATGATGACTATATCCGAAGAAACGGAGGCATTTGTTTGATAAGGAGTTGACGCATCGAATGGGGTCTCATGGAAGTAATGTGCTATTAACAGTGCCGTCGAGACTCTCCGCTCGAAGAAGGATTGGAAGAGGAGGGGTTGTTAGTGGGTATGGCACTACCATCAGCCGAGTCCCACATAACCCGGCGACGCGGGTCGTCTGGTATGCGTAAAGCATTTTCCCCTCCTCGCGAAAAGAAAGGTCATAGACAGAAAAATAGGGTAGATAATAAAATCAACGTGTAATTAAAATAAATATCTAATTTTATATTAAATATTAATTATGTATACAATTTGAAAATTCTTGCATTAAGTGCCGATGTTTAGAGTTTAAGCAATCGTAGTTCATTGTTAAATAAAGGTCAATTTGGGCAATGGCCATGTAAAATGCGATTTTAATGGAATTGGGTGAGATTGGTGGTCCGGGCCTAAAATAAAAATAAAATAAAATATATATGTCAGAGATAAGAGGACACCGGTGCCTTCCCTCTGAAACCTCGCGAAAATCCATAAAAACATCGTAATTAAAATCAACAGTTGTAATTAAACGATTTGCCGTCATTCTACCCAATTGTATTTGTTTGAGACTTGTGACAATGAGCTTGGGCTCAAGGCGACAATTAGTCGCCGAACGTAGCCGCGGTCAACGGGACGAACTCTCCATCTAACAAAGGCATTGAGTAACCCTATAGCTCTCCTTAAAAGAAAGATTTGTAGCGGCACGTGGCAGTAAACATTCCAACGGTTTCTGTCCCGTAGCTCGCCACACGCAGATCCTATTCTCCGGGCAGGATGTTTACCAGATGCCGACGCGTCTCCGCAGTACGTGATCGGCTAGCCCGAGGACCGTTATAAACACTAATATCTAGTTACCTAAAATCCTTCAACATATAAACAGTCTTTGTCCCAGTTACAGGAAGACAGGAGAAACCTATTTTTCCACGAACAACGTCTCCCACTAGCAACCTTCCCTCGAGGGCGGCTAGCATCCTTTTCTAACTACCGATATGGAGATTGGCCAATTAGCAGCAACGTCAATTTCCCTTATTTTCCGAACGTAGGATATCCCCGACGAATCCGATGATCTCGTGTCCTTAGACACACCCCATCATAGTTTTCCTCTAAGGTATCACCGGGACGCCATTCTCTCTTGCGATCTCATCGACAAAAAGATTAACGCCTTACGGTCAGTGAATATTAACAAAGGATCCGACGTAGATTTTTGCGAGTGCGTACGACTACCATCCCGTCGACCGCGGATTCGTTATTGAACCTAAGATCATTGTCATTAGTTTCTCGAGTTTCTAATTACCACGGTTACTTGTCCAGTTCTATAATAATCGTATTTGCACTAGTCAATGTCTTCTCTATTGCATAACGACACGTGTAATCCAAACGAAGATTCGTTTCACGTCCCTAACCCTAATTCTAATGTAAACCCGACATATATGTTATAATTTCAACCATAATATTAAATTATGGTATGTATTATTAAAAAGTATAGTTTAATGTATACATTAAATTCTTATAAAGAATTTAGTTGTAGATTTTAAATATCGGTACTACATCAAAGAATCGGATTAAAGCACTAATTACCAAAGATATATTGAATATACGTTGCTTGGGTGTTAAAAAATCTGTTAACGACCATTTTGGAGATACTGGCCCTTCAACTTCAACTACGCCGAAAGTTTTGAAGAGCCGAGCAAAAAGAGAGGGTTGAAGGAAAGCTGAAATTAATATTAAAAAACAGCAGTCAATGTCACTTGTTGCAAAATTACGAAGGCCATTAATTCTTGACGATGACAGTAATGTAAATGCTTGTATCATATCATGATGAAATTTAATACCTTTAATCTTACCCCAAAATCTCATGTTACTAATCAATACTAACCTTTATATATAGTACCTAATAATGCTTGATATCTGTTAATTAATATGTTGAAATCTAATCGCTTAGTGTATATACATTGTGTATATAAATTCTATTATAACGTAGTTAAATATATCCTACATTTTTAGAGGAAACGTGAAAACCGATCTAAAAAAAAAAAAAGGAAAAGTGCTAGAAGTAGCTCAGAAGAAGAAATAACACAAATCCCTATAAAACATTGTAAATGAGAAAAGTGTTCTAAGCGAAACAATTTCAAGGAAGATCGCGGGTGCTTCACAGACACATTCACAGGACCATCTTTCTATAAGAGAAAATGCAATACAGCCAGAAAAGTGTTCAATGACAACAAGAAATAGTAACAGAATGAGAACTTTTTCACAGAGTGAAAACACGAAGATACATCAGCTAAAATAAGAAGATGAGTCATTCCCTGAAGTGAAAAAGTTTCAAGCAAATATTAAGAAACAAGAAATTAAAAAGCGGCAGAACAGAACTATGACGTTGAGCGAAGATGAAATACAATCATCTTCGGAGGAAGAGGATACAGTTACAGAATTTCAGATTAAAAAGCACGTAAAAATCGAATGCTCTATTCGATCCATTTGAACAGGCAGGCAGGAACACTACAAAATTTGTTCAACTAGAATAACTAGAACGAAAACACGAGAACAAAACACTAGAGCTATTGCATAAACTAAAGCTTTGAAAAATGCAAACATGGCAAAGGAAGCGATTGCACATAAATCCGTTGCGTTAAATGTGCAGGTACACACCCCACTGACCAGTGCACTAAATCACCGGAAACCCCAGCGAGGTGCATCCACTGTCAAGGTGACCATTCTGCTAACTACAAAGGCTCCTCAGCCTACGAAACCTTACATATAAATAAGTATCCCAAACTCAGAGCCAAAGAGACAATCAATCAAATACCCAGTCCTCCGAAAATCACTTCTACTTCAATCTCCTATACTACTCCCAAGCAGTACAAGGAAATCAAAATAATCCGAATAACCACAGGGACCATTCTCAAAATAATGTCCCCAATCCATAGAACACAGACAACGTCTCTAGTATCACAGTGGTCCCGGGAATGCAGCAATAGGATAATCATATCTCACATACCTTAGCCATCGAAACAGTAACTAAGCAGTAACAGAATCCCTATGAGACCGGCATCCAGCGATAACCCGTCCACAGGAGCCAAACCCTTGATATAAAAAAATCTCCCAGGTCAGTACTCGACATTCTATTCTGTTCTGTTATAACATTCTGTATCGTTACTCTGTCAGTTTCTAATAAATTTTGTAATAACGATCATAATTGAAATACGAATCTCTCACCTTACATGCGGAACGTGAAATAATCCCGAATCGACGTGACACTAGACTTGAAAAGTTAATAGAAAAACAATCTGAACAAATAAATAATTTGCTATCACTATTAACACTCACCATGGATAAATTAATACGCCCCGACGCAAAATAAAACCAAGACGCATAGCTCATTGAAATGCAAACGGACTAGCTCAACACAAATTCGAACTAGAACTCTTCCTAAAGCAACAGCAAATCGACGTAATACTCGTACCTGAAAACCACTTCACCGACAAAAACTATCTGAAAATAAATGGTTATAACTTCTACCATATCCAACACCCCAGCGGAAAGGCCCATGGCGGCACCGGAATCATAATCAAATCAAACATTATGCACTACGAACTTCCATCATTCCAGAAAGACTACCTCCAAGTAACAAACGTAGCAATAGAAGACTGTCATGGTACAATCACCACTTCAGCAGTATACTGCCCTCCTAAACACTTCATCGCCAACGAAGACTTTGATAACTTCCTGGACACCCTGGGCAGTAGATTCATAGCTGGAGGAGACTATAACGCCAAACATATCCCATGGGGCAGCAGACTGGTTATAGTAAGAGGCAAAAATCTCTTAAACAGCATAATAGCCAACAATCTCAACTACCTTACCACATACGAACCCACATACTGGCCCACTGACACTAACAAAATACCCATACTTCTTGACTTCTTCGTAACTAAAAATATCTTGTCAAGACACGTCCAAACCAACTCCTCGGCTGATCTCTCCTCTGATCATTCCCCCGTGATAGCAACAGTCAGTTAAACAATTATCGAGAATACACCTAATGGCTTTATTTATAGCCAACTCACCAACTGGCAGCTCGTTAGAGAAGTTTTTCATCACTCAATTTCAGCCTTAATTTTACTAAAAACTAATGAAGATATCGAAGCAGCCGCGGAATACTTAAACACGAGCATAATAAACGCCATCCGCCTCTCCACACCGACAAAGACGTCTATCAGCAAACAAGAATATCCCAAATAGATACTAAAAAAAATAGCAGAAAAACGTAGACTAAGAAGAGTATGGCAGATGGATAGAACACCGGATGACAAACGCAAACTAAACAACGCAACTAGAAAGCTAATCAAAATCATCAAATATTCTAAAAATGACTGTTTTCATAAATATCTCGCCCACCGCTGACTCCAACTACTCACTATGGAAGGCTTCCAGGAAACTCACGCGCCCTCCGCAAATAATCCTTTCAATCCGCCGTCTGCAAGGTGGATGGGCGCGTAGCCCTATAAGTAAAGCAAACCTGTTTGCTAAATACTTGTCTAAAGTATTTAAACCCCATTCCTCCAAAGCTGCCGCGGACATTACTGAATACCTGCATTCTCCCTTCCAAATGTCTCCTCCTATTGAACCCTTCACTTCTGCAGAGATTATAGAATCAATCAGTCGCCTAAATCCCAAGAAAGCAGCAGGACACGACCTAATAGGCAATAAAGCAATCAAGGAACTTCTCATAAAAGGGATTGCACTCGTCACATCGATTTTTAATGCAATTCTTCGCCTTCGAATACTTTCCTAAGGCCTGGAAAATTTCACTGATTACTCTCATCCCTAAACCCGGAAAACCAATATATGAAACTAGGTCCTATCGCCCAATTAGTCTTTTACCTACCCTGTCAAAACTATTCGAGAAAATGCTAACGAATAGACTCCTTCCACACCTAGAGGATTTGAAAACACTCCCAGATCATCAATTCGGTTTTCGGAAACAACATTCAACAGTAAAGCAAATCCATCGCATATTACCAACCCACATTATCAACCAAACCCTTGAAAAGAAAAAATATTACTCAGCGGTATTCCTAGACATTCAACAGGCATTCGGCAAAGTCCTACCACACACCTACTACTCCATCCTAAAATCCTACCCACTTCTGCCCGAGCAGCCGAGCTAAACGAGCGCTTGAAACAGTGCTCCGGAGAAAGTGCGGCAAGTGGGGAAGAGAAAACTACGAACGGTTACGCCTATAGCCAAACGGTGGAAACCCGTGTCCTATATCACAAAGACTAGCAAACCAACTATGGAAAATACCACGGATAAGAATTATAAACAAACAAGAACAATATTACATACACAAAACAACAGATACATTAAAAACAAGTCAACCAACAAACCAAGGACAGGACTGTTCAGCCACAATAGAAGTTGACATGGAAAACAACAAAGCAACAACTCAATAGGACGAAAGCTGGAAGGTAGCCAGCTATAACAAAAAAGGAAAAATAACAGCTAACCCAGATATGGAAAAGCAGCGATGGCTGCAAGAATTACTGCTAAGAAACTCCTTCAGCTCGCTAACAGAAGAATCAGACGACGACCCAACAAGCAACACCACAACCCAATCAACATACATCACAAAACCACCACCAATATTTGTTGAGGCGCAAATAATAGACCCGCTTATCGATCAACTTAACAATATTGTTGGAAAGGATAGTTACACAACAACACAAACAAAACTAGAACAAATAAAAATCTAAACAAACACACCAGAAAATTACAGAAAAGTTATACAAGATTTAAGGGGAAAAATGCCATATACCACACGTACCAGCTCAAAAAGGAAAGGAGCTACAAAGTAGTTATAAGAGGACTGCGCCCAAAAATCAACACAAAAAAACTAAGTGACGAATTAGCAAAGATGGGTCACCAAACAAGAACTATAAACAATATTACAAGGTACGATACGAAGCAACTACTACCGCCATTCTTAATAGAATTAGAACCTAAAAATAACAACAAGGAAATTTTCGATATTAAAAAAATCTTAAACACACTGATCACAGTCTAGCCATCCAGGCACAAAAAAGACATACCACAATGCATGAGGTGTCAACAATATGGACACAATAAAAATTATTGCAACAGGAACCCGGCGTGTGTCAAATGCACAGAAAAGCACCTAACAGCGAACTGCCCACACACGGGAAAAATAAACGACGTCAAATGCTATAATTGCGGTGGAAATCACCCAGCGAGTTACAAAGGCTGTCTAGTAAGAAAGCAACTTCAAGGCAAATTTTTTCCGCCGCTTCGTAACAGGACACACAACAATCTCCACACGCAACAGGACAACATAGAACCTACGTCAACACCAAAAACACAGCACGCAAGTAACAATAACCACACTAACACCAACACAGCTAGAAACCGAAGCTACGCGCAAGTAGTCAACCGGTCGTCACCCTTAGACAACCAAGAACAGAACAACCACGGCAACGACGCCACAGAAATCAAAGAGTTAATAAAACATTCCATAAAAAACACCGAAATACTCACAAAAATGATAAGCGAACGAAACGAAGCACAGCAGATAACAGTCATGTTACAATTACTTACTAACATGATGAGCAAAAAATAAAAATAGACACGCTTAAAATAGCAGCCTGGAACTCTAACGGCCTACAACAAAGGGCCCTAGAAACTAAAACATTCCTGTACAGCAATAACATCGATATACTACTCGTCTCAGAAACACACCTCACAATAAAAAGCTACATAAAAATACCGCACTACACCATATACGAAACCAAGCATCCCTCAGGGAAAGCACACGGAGGGACGGCAATAGTAATAAAAAACGACATTAAACATCACCTACACAGCCAGGTCAGTAAGGAACATATACAAGCAACCACCGTTACCGTACAGACTAACAGCAACCAACTGCAGTTGTCAGCAGTATACGCACCGCCGCGACACAAGATGACAAGTATATTGCAGCGGGCGACTATAACTCAAAGCACACACTATGGGGATCAAGAATCACCACACCTCGAGGCAGAACCTTGGAAAAATACATTAGAAATATTAACCTCAATATATCATCCACAGGAAGACCGACATATTGGCCTACAGACCTGAGCAAAATACCTGACCTGCTAGACTTTGCAGTCACAAAGGGACTAAACGCAAATAAACTAAACATAGCACCCAGCCTCGAGCTTACCTCCGATCATACGCCCATAATAATTACATACAGAAACAAACCAATACTTTACAACAGCACAGAGAAGCTATGCAATAAAACCACCAAATGGAAAATATTCAAAGAAATAATAGAGAGCAAAATCAGCTGCAACATCCCACTGAAAACACCTGAACACATCGATCAAGCAGTAACAACACTCACAGGAACTATCCAAGAAGCAGCAAGGGCAACCACTATACCTGAAACAACCAATAGACAAACAAAAACAAAAACAAAAGACAGTTCCACTAGACATCCTCGAAAAAATTAGAGAAAAAAGAAAAGCGAAAGCAAAATTACAAAAACACAGAACAAAAGAAAACAAAAAACACCTAAACAAACTCACAAAAGAAATAAAAAACAAAATAAAAGAACACAATAACAACGAGTTCACAAAGTTCATCGAGTCGCTATCTGCACACGAGAACTACAACTACTCCCTATGGAAAGCCACAAAAAAAATAAAGAAGACAACAAAAATGGTACCAGCAATCAGAAGAGCAGACAACACATGGGCAAGAAGCAACGAAGAGCAAGCTGAAGAATTTTCCAACCACCTATGCAACACATTCACCGCACACAACATCAACAACAGGAACCATAATAGTCATACGGACGAGGATGCGCTAACTACTAGTACACCAACTGACAATCACTACACCATACCCAAAGCAACAGCACAAGAAATCAGAAACATTATTGAGAAAACAAAAAACAATAAAGCACCAGCAATCGACCTAATTAACGGCAAAATCTTGAAAAACTTTCCGCCAAAAGCGATAAGACAAATCACAATAATAGTAAACGCAATACTGAGAATACAATACTTTCCAAAAGCTTGGAAACTGGCACAAATCATAATATATATGTCGGAGATGAAAGAACACCGGAGCCTTTGGAATTTTGGATAATCCCGCAACATTGTAACCTAGAGTCTACTATAGCTGTAATTGAACAATTGTAGTTATTCAATCCGATTGTAATTGTTCGAGAGTTGTGGTAATGAGCTTGGGCTCGAGGCGACAGTCAGTCGCCGAACGTAGCCGCGGTCACGGGATGAACGCTTTGTCTAACAAAGGTATGGAGTAATTCTATAGCTCTCCTTAAAGGAAATATTCGTGGCGACACGCGACAGTAAACATTCCAACGGTTTCTGTCCCGTGGCTCGCCACACGCAGACCCTATTCTTCAAGTAAGATGATTGCCAGATGTCGATGCGTCTCCGCAGTACTTGTTCGGCTAGCCCGGGGGCCCGTTATAAATCTTAAGGTTTAGTCAACTAAAGTCCTTCAAACAGACAAACAGTCTTTGTCCCAACTACGGGAAAATAGGGGAGACCTATTTTTCAACGAGCGGCGTCACCCACTAGCAACTCTCCCTCGAGGGCGGCTAGCATCTTTTTCTAACCACCGATATGGAGATTGACCAATTAGCAGCAACGCCAATTTCCCTTACTTTCTGAACGAAGGCTTTTCTCGACGAATCCGATGATCTCGTGTCATTAGACACACCCCATTATAGTTTTCCTCTGTGGCATCATCGGGACGGGAAAGGCATTCTCGCTCGCGATCTCATCGATGAAAGGAGTGACCCTTTACGACGACTGAATATTACGCGCCCGACTTAGATTTTGTGAGTACGTTCATCTATCATCCCGTCGACCGCGGATTCGTTATTGAACCTAGGATCATTGTCATTAGTTTCTCGAGTACCTAACTACCACGGTTACTTGTCCGGTTCTATAATAATCGTATTTCCACTAGTCAATGTCTTCTCTATTGCATAACGACAACGTGTAACCCAAACGAAGATTCGTTTCACGCCCCTAGCCCTACTTCTAATGTAAACCCGACATATATTTAAGTCTACCGTGGAGGGGTCGTCATGTGACCCTTTATTCCTTAATATTCCCTTTTGATGCTACCTGGGGAAACGCGGGTGCTGCTTATCTTCTGCTGAAGTTTCGTCTTCTTGATTATCCTGTTTACGCCGCTTATTGCATAACCTGAGGCGTCTGTCGTAAGATTAAAGTGTTTGGAAAAATCCGGATATTGCAGAATAGGTTTTGTCATTAGCGCTGTTTTTAAATTGTTGAATGCATTTTCTTGATTCTCCGACCATTTAAAGGAGATGTCTTTGTTCAATAGTTGTGTTAATGGTTTTGCAATTTTGGAGAAATTAAGTATAAATCATCTGTAGTATCCCGCTAGTCCCAAAAACTGTTTGATATTTTTCGCTTTCCTTGGTCATGGAAATTTCGATACGGCTTCGATCTTCTGTGGATCGGGTTTTACACCATCTTTACTGATTATGTGTCCCAAATAACTTTGTGTCGTAGGAACTCGCATTTATCGGGTTGCAATCGCAATTTGGCTGCATTTAGTATTGCCATTAACTCGTTAAATTTAATTTCGTATTCGCGAGGAGATCTTGAGTAAATCACTATGTCATCCAGATAGACGAATAGTTCTACTCCTTGCAATCCTGATAACGCTGAGTTTATCAAGCTTTGAAATGTTGCTGGAGCATTTTGAAATCCAAGGGCCATTCTTTTGAATTGGAAGTGTCCGTATGATGTTGAGAATGCAGTCTTATGGGCATCCTCCTGTGTCATTCGAATCTGGCCGAAGCCTGATGCCAAATCGAACGTGGAAAAATATTTTGCACTTCATAATTGATCCAATATCTCTGTAGTGTTGGGGAGCGGATAAGCATCGCCGAACATTTTATCATTATGCTTTCGAAAATCAATAACTAGACTGCAATGTTTGTTTCCTTGCGAGTTTGGTTTCTTTGGCACAATCCATAGCGGAGAATTGTATGGAGATATCGATGGTTCTACGACATCAGTATCCAATAATTCTTGAATTTGACGATTTATCTCTTCTTGATGTACAGGTGGATAACGGTACTGTTTAATATTGATCGGTATATCGTCCATTGTGATTATTCGATGCTCTAGAATTTCGGTTCCTTCCAACGTATCTCCTGGGATTTGAAATCTACCTTGATCCCTCCGAATTAATTCTTCGACGATTTTTCTTTCCTCCTTGTTCAAGTGTTCAAGTCGTAATAATTCGATTATTTTGTCGATCCTATTTTCTTTTGATTTTGAAATTGCTTTGCAAGTCGTGCTAGGCGGCGAGCCGAGGTTCTCCAATTCTTTAATTAGTATTGTAGGTGTGATTAATTCGTAATCTTTCGATGTGGTATTTATTATTCTTGTATATCCTCGCCCCTTATGGTTCTTCGCACCTACATTACCAAAATAGACCCCCTTGATTGGTTCGATTTTGGGAATAAATCCCTCTTTTATCTCCGGATTTGTAATGTTAATCGAACATGGCACCGAACTTCGTTTCAGCACGATTATCTTTTTTCTTGTATCGAAGAGGATATAAATATTTCCCCACTTGATATGTTTTCGCTCGTAATCCAAACGAGCCTTGCATCCTGGGAAAAATTCGGATCGCAAGATTCCATCTTGATCGATCAGCAATGAGTCAACTACGTGAAAAATAACTTTTTTTTTATATATATTTTACGTGAAGGAAATCGGCACGGACGCCAGGCCGCTTCTGATAACCGTCCCGGCTGCGATCGAGAGAGGCCCGGGAACCGCTGTGAGCGTCGCAACGGGGCCTCCCCCGCTGATGGGACGGTGTGTGGCCATTGTCACATCGCGCCTCGTCGCCGGAGCCGCCGTGCCAGGCAGCCCGGTTTCCCTACCGGACTGCTTGGCGGCCCCGAGGCGCTGTGCCGCCAAGCGCCCAAGCCCGAACCCCATGGTGGGCGCGGCGCGCCCGACGCATTTCGCCAACGCCACACGGAATCCCAGGCGATCATCCATCCAAGTACTATCCCTGCACGCCGCTGCTTAACTTTCGTGATCTAACGGGAACGAGTGCACTCAGCGCAGCCAGGGCGTTTTTTTTTTTTTTTTTAAACTGTTTATTAAAACCCAATATACAATTATAAATACATTATAGTGTTCACAATAAACGGTGAATTTATATAATGGTATCTTAGGCAAAGGTACCGATACGCAACGGTACTACGTAGCCATGCTGTAATATGTGTCGACGCTTTACATTTTTCGTGTTGAATATATCTTTTGGTTTAAGCCGCTGGAGGAGCGGAGCTTCTATGTGATTTTGTTTTTACTTGTTTTTATTGTCCTGGAAACTGGGTCGCAAAAACAGGACGCTTCGGTAGTATGTTTTTGGGTGATGTGGAATTTGGGGGGGGGATGAGGGGGCGGGGGGGGGGATGTTAAATAAATAAGTTTCTTTTAAAAGAAGGAGGATTGCGAAGATTACAATGTTTGCACCTGTGTTGTGCGGGGGCAGAATTGATTTTTATCGGTTTAATAGATTTTCTTTCTTATTTTATTATGGGTTCAGTATCCACCAATATTTTTTTGAATTTTTTCTATGTTTGTCTTTGGTGTCTTTCAGGGGGAGGGCCATGTTGTATCTCCATCTAGTGTCTGCGGTCTGACCGTCTAGGTTTTCCTCGTAAAGTATAGTTTGGGTCCCTATTTTTCTCTTTATATGATAAATTATCGGGATGTTATTTTGGTCTTGTAGGTAGTTTTTTCCGTCAAGGTATGGGAAAGCTTCCGGCGGGATGTAGCCTGTTGTCAGAGTGTTTTTGTAATATGTGTCATTTGGAAATAAGCAGCTGAAGATTAAACTATTTTCTTTTATCTTTGCCGCTTGCGCGAAGTGGTTTCGTATTAGCTTTAGGATGTGACAGTCTATGCGGTGAACGTTGGCTAGGTCGTATATTATTTTGTTTTTTACGTATTTTTTGAATCCGCTGTGTTCGGATCTGTAAGTGCTCAAGCAAGCCCTGATGCATTTTCTTTCGAATATGCGAATTTTTTCCATTTGGGAGGCTGATATGTTGTACCAGATTGGGCAGCCGTAGGTTATGATCGGTCTGATTAGTGCTTGATAGCATAGGATTTTTACTTTGCTGTCGAGATGTTTGTAGTGGAATAGTTTTTTCATTTTCCAGAATGCTTTATTGGCCTTGGTAAGTTGAATTTCGGTGTGCTGCTTGTATTTCAATTTGTAATCTATGTTTACCCCTAAGTATTTTACGCAATTTTTGTGTGGTATGAGGGCCCCTTTGTCTGCTTTTTCTCTTATCTGAAATTTTTTGCAGTGTTCTCTTTCTATTGGGCCGATTTCACTTGACTTGGGTCTAAACAGTATGGTTTCGCATTTACTTATGTTGATTTTTAGTTTCCATGCGTGGTAATAGTCGTTTATTTTCTCAAAGAGTTCTTGGAGTTCCGTTTTTATAGTTTTGGTTTTGCGGCCTGTTACGTATATGATTAGGTCGTCTGCGAAGGCTATGGAGCGTTTATGGGTGGATGTATTGAGCTCAAAGAGGTTTAGTAAGTCGCTGTTGTAAATACTGAAAAGTAACGGGGAATTCACTGTACCTTGTTGTAGACCGTTTTTTATGGAGAATTCTTTGCTTGATGAGTGTGAACCTTCAGTCATTACGAATGTTCTGTTTGTGATCATGTCCCAGACTATTTTAATCAGGTGTTTAGGGAACTTTTTTTTGATCAGTTTGTATATGAGACCTGGGATCCAGACAGTGTCGAAGGCTTTTTCGAGGTCTATTAAGCAGGCGGCAACTCGTTCTTTTGCGTTTAGAGCCCAGCAGATGTCCGACGTGAGTTTGTTTATTGCGTGAATTGTGGAGTGTTTGTGTCGGAAGCCGAATTGATTCTCTGGGATTATGTTATTTTTTGTGCAGAAGGAGGTTAGGGGGTTGTTTATGATTATTTCGAATACTTTGCTTATGTTGGGGAGGAGACTTATGGGTCGTAGGTTTGCGGGCGATGAGCCGTCTTTATCCTTTTTTGTTATAGCTATCAGTTTGGCTTTTTTCCATTTTCTGGGGAAGTATGTGTTGTTTAGAGCATTGTTGAAGAGTACTGTGTAGTACCATTTTATTTTGTTCGGTAGGCGCTTGAGTAAGATGTTTGGGATGCCGTCGAAGCCGGAGGATTTTTTGTTGTTTAGTTTGGAGAGGATTGTGTTTAGTTGATTGTAATTTGTGAAGTAGTTTATTTCTGGATCTGGTTGTTTGGGGTTGTCTGCGGTGTTTTCGTTTGAGAATGTGCAGACTGTTTTGTTTAGCGTTTTATCTAGTTCCATTTCATTTTTGAGTTTGTTTGTTTCGGCGATGATAATTCTGTTTAGTTGTTCTCGGCCCATGTGTTCGTTTTGCGTATGTATTTTGGAAAAGTGGGTGCCGATAATGTCTAGTTTTTCTGTTGTTTTAGTTATTATGAAGTTACCCTCGGTGTCTTTGATGGTGTTGTGTATCGTTATACCTGCTTCTTGGATGAGGGAGGCATTTTCTGGGGGCAATTTGAGAGGTGGGATGGGGTTTTGTTCTTTTGGTCTCAAGATTTGATTTATTTGTGGGAACATGATGGCTGAGTCGTTTTTGGAGATGTTTTTTATTTTGTTTGTCCAGTAATGGTTTATAGAAATTGCGAATTCTTGTTTCAGTTGCGCTTTTATTCTGTGTAGTAGGAACTTTAGGAATTCTAATTCTTCTCTTTTGTCGTAAGAATAGTTAAATTTTATATTGTTTATTTTGGACAGTATGTAGCTTTTATCTCGCTGTAGATCTTTTATTTTATTGTTTATATAGGGCTCGCATGAATTTTTTTGTTTTATGATTGGCACGGATTTTTGGAGGGCGATTTGTGTGTGTTTTTCTATTTCGTCTAGGAATGAGTCGATTTGTCTGTTTGTGAGGTTGACGTTGTTGTAGATCTCTAGGTCGCAGTTTTGTTCGAGTATGTTTTGGAACTTTTTCCAGTCTGTCTTTTTGTAGTTGTACCTGGGTGTCTCGGTCTGGGTTTCGAGAGTTAGGAAGTCAGATGTGTTTTTGTTAATTTGAAATACTAGGGCGTTATGGTCACTGTCATAGGCTAAGGTTTTTAGGGTATTGTTTGGACGTAGGTTTTGAAATTTTAGTCGCGCATCTGCTAGGCATATGTCCAGGTATGAGCCTCCTTTTGGGTAAGAGGGTAGCTCGGAGCTGTATAAGTTTGTTTTGTAGTGGATGCTTTTATTGTCTAGCCAGTTTCTAATGAAGTTGCCTCTCGTGTTGTTTATTTCGTTTTTCCAGCTTGTGTGTTTTGCGTTAAGGTCTCCTATTATATAGTAGTTTTCCGGTTTGTTGAGCTGCAAGAGTTCGAAAAGGTTATTGAATTCGTAGTTAAATTCTTTCTGGTTTCCGTAGGTTGCGTAGGCTGCAGTGATGAATAAATTTTCCTTATTGCTTATTTTTATTTTTATGATCGTTGTTTCTAAGGTTCTGAAACGTGTTATTTTATCAATTAGGATCGTTTTGTATTTTATAGGGTTTTTTATGAGGATCGCTGTTCCTCCTCCTTGACTGGCGTTCGGTCTGTCGTGTCTTATCATGGAGTAGTTTTTGAAGTGTACATTGTGTCTTTTGTTTAGCTTTGTTTCTGAGATGAGTACTATATCGGGGGCTTCTTTATTTAATAGGGTTAGCATACTGTATCTTTTTTGGTTTGAAATTAAAGAGTTAGCATTTATTGCGATTATTTTCAGATGTTTTAGGTTAAATTTATTTGTTTTTTGCTGTGATGGTTGGTTTGGCGTGTTTTGGTTATTCGTCGTCTGTACTAATGAAAGTGCTGAAGATGGCGTCGATCCTTTCTTCGTGTGTTAATAGAGTGTTTTTTATTTCGTTTAGTTGCATTTATTGTTCTTTTAACGCTTGGAGGATACCTTTTTTAAAGTCTTCGATAACGTTTATAATGTTTAGATGGGGGGAGTTATCGATTGTGATTGGGCTTTGGCTTGAGCGCGGATCTAAGTTTGCTGATTGTGGGGAGATTTTGGTTGTTTGATTTAGTGTTGTTTGCTGCTTCACTACGTCAGAGAACTTTAGTTCTGGGACGTATTTGCGGCTTATTTGGGCAATTCGTTGTGTCTTTGCTTCTTTGTCTTTTTTTATTTTATCTGCTACCTTTTTACGGAGCTCTACGAGTTTGGGGCAACCTTTGTATGACGCGGGGTGTCCATAGTTTTTACAGTTGACGCAGAATATTTTGTCTTTGGTTACTGCGTTTTCCTTTTTTATTGTGCAGTCGCCTGGGCCATGGGGCTCACTGCATTTAACACAGCGGTAGTTTAGGTTGCAGTTTTGCGCTGTGTGGCCTATTCGCTGGCATTTGTGGCACTGAGTTATGTCATCCTTTTTTTTTATTATTTTTTCCCATTTTATCTTGTAGTAGTTAAAGTAGTTTATTTTTAGTAGGTTGCTTGTATTGCTGTTGGGGGATAGCTGTATTATGTAGATTGGGAGCAATATATTGTTCTCCCTTGATTTTTTTGTCGTAAATCGTGAGACTTTTGTAAATTGGACGTCGTCTATTTGTAGAGCTTGTAGGTCTGTGAGTATTTCTGTTTCAGTGTAGCTATTATCTAGACCTTTTAACAAGTATGTATGGTGTTTCTCTGTTTTGGGTGTGTACGTGTAAAAGGTTGTGTTAGCTGAGAGGAGTATTTGTTTTGCTTTGTGGAAATCGGGTAGGTTTCGGAGGTAGAGTGCATGTTTACCTGAGTGTATTCTTTTAATATGGAACTGATTGATGCCCGCTACTTTCTCTATGAGCGTTACCGTGTCCTTGGGGTCTTGTAGGAGTATGTTTATGGGTGGTGGCCTGTTGTCTTTTGTGGTGGGTGGGGTGCTCGTGCGTTCCTCCGCGGAGCATCCGGTGGGGCGTCCGTCCGGTGCTCGGTCCCCCCTTGGCGGTGTTGGAGGCGCCGGGCCTCCTGGGTTGTACGGTGGGGTGCGATGCCCTTGCTGCGCCGATTGTTCCGGTGACGTGGTGGGACCGTGTCTTCCCGTTTTGCCTCGTAATGTTTCGTTTTTCTTTTTTATTTGCTCTAGCGTTGATTTCCACGTGGAGTTTGATGGTCCCGGTTGTGGATGAGGCTCTGGTTCAGATTGTAATATACTGAACCTATTTTTTGTTACTATCGCTGGAGGCGAAGTAGCTCTTGTGGGCTTCATGTTTTTGGTTTCGTTAGCCTTTTCTTCTTGGCTGGGGTGATGATCTATAGCTGTGTTTCTTGGGGTGTTTGCTAGACTTTTTGCCCTGGCCACCAGGTTAGGTTGTGGGTTGAGTTTCCGCGTCTTTTGAGCGGGGAGTCTTAAGATACTGTTGAATTCCCTGGCTGTTTTATGTATTATTATTTTTCTCTTGATTGCTTTTTTCATTGGATCTGCGGTGGGTTCCGTTTCGTTGCTCTTGGCTTCATTATCGGTGGCTTTTATTTTTTTGTACAATTTTATTTTGTCTTATCTTATTTTATTTTCTTTTTGTTCTTATTTGTATTTATGGAGATGATGACGATGCAGTATTTTTCACTATATTGTCACTATTTTGTCACTTGATCCTTCTACTTTAGTGGATGTTAGTCTACTCCGACGCGCGCTCCGAGGGGTCCGTCCCGCTCGGTGGTCAACAGTCGACTGCGCAGCCAGGGCGTTGGCTACTTTCACTTGAACTGGAATGCATTTAACTATGTGTACTGCTTCTCCTGCGACCAAAGCCATGTGTCCTGGAGTTTTGGTTATTGCATACGCAAATTCACCAGGTAATATAGTTGCTAGACTTAATGCATTCTCTATTATTTTCTTTTCCGAGATGCATCTTAGTGTCAATATACCCTGATAGAGTGCCGTTATTTGCCTTCTGACAGTTTTTCTACGTAAATGAATTTTGAGTTAACGTATGCGAATATATCCAAATTTTCGACTGCTGTTTTACGTTTGCGTATAAATGTATTTCCTTTAGTCGTTTCTAGGAGAAAGAGCTTGGGGTGTTCTATGGATAACAGGGTGTATCCGCACAAAGGCTGTTCTTCAGCCTTGGTTAGCACAAAGGTTATTTCTTGAGTCGTAAAGGCAAAACCCGGTAGCGTCGGGTTGCTATTGGTTTTTATTTCTTGAATTTTTGTGGCGATTCCTCCGTACAAGACGTCATATCGGTCGAACTTACATAGGAATGGTGGATGTGGCTGCCAATAGGTGTATCCATCTTCTGAATCCAAACAAGTTCCTTTATTAATAGCGCATGCGCCATTAAACTTATTTAACGAATAGTAAGTTTAATGAATAGTATGATTTACGAATAATAAGTTTAATGAACGCTATTAACAACGTTTTTGTGTTCAAACGAATCCACGGTCAACGGGATAACTCTTTACTAAGCGTAGGCTAATCTTAGGCGCAAAAATGCGATTGTTGAAAATGCTCGATGTGTCACTCTCCAAGACCAGCCTCGTGGAGATTTTTCTCGCTGTACGATTGCATTTGTTTTCTATACTCGTTTGGAAGCATCGAGAAAGTTCCAAACGCCGTTGCTAGGCAGTTTCTGCCTGAAGTTTGATACATACTCGTTGGAAACATCGAGAAAGTTCCAAACACCGTTGCTAGGCAGTTTCTACCTCGAGTTTGATTATTAATACAATGTATGTCCCATTGTATCGGCACCTCCGAGGCAATATCACACGTGGCTAGGCCCGCTCCCGAGGCCGCATGCCGCCACTACCACATTTCTCGGAAAACCCATACAACCACTCCAGACCTCCGTTAGGCAAAACGTCTATCCCGTGACCGTGGCTACGTTCGGCGATCAATTGTCACCTCGAACTCAATCTCGCTATCACAAATCTTGAACAATTACAGCTAGGATAAAATCTAGGCTAGAGTAGAGGATGTTCCCAAAATTTCCAAGAAAAGGCTTCGGCTTTCCTTTCATCTTCGATATATATAAAAAAAGATAGGCGAATGAACAATACTTTATTCAAAAGGCGAAGTTACACTTCAATAGCAAAATACAGACTGACTTACTTACTAAAGAACTGGGATCTTTGCCTCCTCACTATGATTCGTATATCTCACGGGTGGGAGTTCGGTTACTGTCTATTCTCACCGCTATCGCATGACCAGGTATTGTATGCATATCCTGAGGTCGGCGGATTCCTGGCTTCTGGGCGACGTTACAAACTGATCGATCCCCTGATTTCTGTTACGATAATAGGGGTGGTTCAATTGAGTTTACACTAAATTAACAGGTATAAATTAATGTTTATTTCAACAACTTCGTAAAGAGATAGTTACGCTGGTGCGTATGTACAAGTTAAGTAAGCGATTGATTTAAGGGTAGAAACCCGATAAAGGTATGTTGATTATTCTAACGATGAAACATAAGTAAAGTTCTGTGACGATGCTCTGTCGGAGGAAAGCTAGTGATAGGTGTGTCTAACCATCGGATTTGTTGATGATAATGTTGGTTAGGAGAGCGAGGACAGTAGACATTGCTTCTGATTGAAATTGAACTTCGTATAAGTTGATGGAAATTTTATTGTATAAATCCAACAGAGTGTCGGTTCAAAGTGTTACAACAGAATAATGTGTTGAGCGCTAATTTAGGAGGGTTTTTATATGGAGGTTTTAGTCCCTTTGGAGGGGCTGTTTTGTTATTATTTCGATAGCTATGGCATGCAGGATGTTTCGTCTACTTTATTACTGTTTCTGAGCGGGTGGCCTTTCTTGAGCGTGTGACACTTCCACCGGCATGTCGGTTGACGTCCACGGTTCGGCTAGCGAAAAAAGAAATAAATCGTAAAACTAAAGGATCGTTCAAAATTGACACTTTATACGTTCGTTCAAGTTTGTATAACGAGATTGCGATATTAATTACACTATGTTACGTAGATATTAGTCTATGTTCATTATTTACTGAAACTGTAGTAAGACTGACTAAACTTCGATTTTGATGATTTTTGCGTATGTCGTGCAAATCTATATTTTGAAAAATCTTTTCCTATCCATACAAGGACTGAACTTGCTTAATTTCCCAGATATTCGCGAAAAACTGCCGGTATCGCTTGAATGAATTCTGCCTATAGTTGTGCGTCCGTGCAACCTATGCGTAGGTTGCTACCGGATACAGTATTTTGTTCATAGTATATGTAGGTATGATAGAGGGAGATTGAAAGATTACGGGAGATTGAAATATTATTTAACTGCCAGGTAAAGAGAGACGTCCGCTTGAACTCGCTGACTAAGCCCTGTTGTCTTCGTGTAGGCATTCTCTGCAAACACACACATACATTCCTTTATGCAAAAACTGCCTAGGTCGAGTTCACCGTCAAGCCACAAAAACGCGTGTGCTCGGCAAAAGCAGAATAAGCCGATGAATCACCAATCAACGAAATAAACTTGATCATTACAATCGACAATATAGAGGAAATTTATGTCGATTTTTCCCTAACAATAAATAATGTCAATGTTTGCGTACATTTATTGTACAATTACATTATTTATATAAATGTTCTTATGCTGTACAATTACATATATGTCGAGTCAAAGTCCCAATGTGGGCCCGAGACGTCCTCGTGGCGGGGGCTTGGGACAGGTAAGGATTCCTCACTGAAGCTATCCATTTTTTTACACTGAAGTTATTTTTATTGACACACACAAAAATGTTACAGAGTTGACACAAACTCACAATGATCACACACTCGCAACGTTACAGACGTCGTTCGTGGAAAAATGGGTCTCTCCTGTCTTCCTGTAACTGGGACAAAGACTGTTTACCTGTTGAAGGATTTTAGGTAACTAGATATTAGTGTTTATAACGGTCTTCGGGCTAGCCGATCACGTACTGCGGAGACGCGTCGGCATCTGGTAAACATCCTGCCCGGAGAATAGGATCTGCGTGTGGCGAGCTACGGGACAGAAACCGTTGGAATGTTTACTGCCACGTGCCGCTACAAATCTTTCTTTTAAGGAGAGCTATAGGGTTACTCAATGCCTTTGTTAGACGGAGGGTTCGTCCCGTTGACCGCGGCTACGTTCGGCGACTAATTGTCGCCTTGAGCCCAAGCTCATTGTCACAAGTCTCAAACAAATACAATTGGGTGGGATGACGGCAAATCGTTTAATTACAACTGTAGATTTTAATTACAATGTTTTTATGGATTTTCCCGAGGTTTCAGAAGGAAGGCATCGGTGTCCTCTTATCTCCGACATGTATTTAAATAATATAGGGAATATTGCTTCTGTTATTTCTACATTCCAAATGCACGAACACTTCTGTTGTTCACTATACATTCATAGATACATGTATCTTAAATGTTATACATACTTTGCATGTATCATGTTTAATGTATGATGTGTGCATAAAGATCTTGTTAAGACGGCTTGTTAAAATTGTACTTACATATCTATTTAATCAATCTTAAAGTACAAATATTATACGTTTATATTCTTAAATATTCGCGCAAGGATGTGCGCAGGTACCATGTTGTACTGCTGAATTGTAGCCAATTAACGAGCAGTACTGTAAGCAATTCTAAGTAATAGTGGTTGACCGACACGAGGCACCACACAGTCGTTTTGTGGATTCGCACATGGTCACATGTGCGTCAGGTTGAAGGATGCCTACAATATGGATATATATATCAGTTAATAATGAATGCTAAACAAAGAATTATAAAGTTAATCTGTTAAATTTTGATAGAAGAGAATGTACTAATATAAAAGATGTAACACTTGACCAACCATTGATTTATTTAAGGTAAATATTTTATATATGCTTATACCAAAGATTTTGCTTAAGTTATTCTAATATGAAACAGATATGTTTTATGTAATTTAATCTATATTATTGTTGTATACCAAATATATCGAACCATATGTATAATAGATAAATAGATAAGATCGTAGATCCAGACGGTCTAGACGTAGATCAAGATCGTAGATAAGAGAAATAAACGTGTAACATGTATTCAAAAATACAGAATTTATGTTCTTAATTCAATTGTATCTTTATTAACTGTGTAGGTAGGTTCGTACTTCTTTATCTAATACTAATACACGACTACTAAGGAATATGTACAAAACCGAAGAAAATTAAGTAATAAAATACCTATTTGTGATTATTGGTATGGGCCTACGTAAGGATCGATAACAACTTTGCAATTTTCATAGTTCAGTTTGCGATGCGATATACGAAATTTATTTAATTTCTATCCTTATTGACACAAGATAATAGGTTTCAAAGGTTCATTTTTAATTGTAAAATATTTTCTTATTCCTATTTTTTTAATTAAAACTTACAAATTTGCTATATTATCGTAGTACCTTTTTACCACACTTCGTCATATTATATAACAAGAACAAAATTTCTTGTCTATAAAAAAATAAAAAGACATCCCAGTGTAAATATTATATTAGCAGGAAATACGTTCAAACAGTGCTTAAAGTCATAAAGCGGTATGGGCTAGATTTCAGATGTATATGAAAATTGTATATATTTGCAAATATGTATATACAGGGCAGTTGGTAACTGGTGGTACAAGCGGAAAGTGGGTGATTCTACGCGAAAAAAAGAAGTCGAAAATATAGAATAAAAATTTTTCGTTTGAGGCTTTGTTTTCGAGAAAATCGACTTTGAATTTTCGCTCGGTACATGTGCACTTTATCACGTCTCGTTATAACGGATCTCACTGTAGATCGTTGTCTCGATGGAAAAATTAGAAAAAAACAAAATTTAAACAAAATTTGTATTCTATATTTTCGACTTCTTTTTTCGTGTAGAAGCACCCCTTTTCCGCTTGTACCGCCAGTTACCAACCACCCTGTATATATATGTTTATATGCTCTCTTTATATCATAGTCTTGTAAAGTTCCATAGTAAAATTACAATATCAATTTGTTTATGTTGCAGAATAAATAAAGGTAGCACCCGTGTATAGATGTATGTATAGATTCTTATGGAATCAGAAGATTGAACTGCCAAGATTGTTTCAAATGTATTCCAGCAGTAGTTAATGATATCCATATTGCTCATATATCACTGTTACATTTCGTAAATTAAATTGCGAGTATAGATATACAATTGTATTAGATATGAAATAACAGACAGGAAACCACTAATATTGGTACACAGATTTTGAAGCACATAGTTACTTATATATACAAACAATTTTTCAATGTGTTAATATATGTTAAAACCTATCTTTATTTGTATTAACATTAATAGATGATAAGCAAGCATTGAAGTATTAAACCTTTATTTGCTCTTCTACTTTTGCCATAACTTATTTGTACAATTATTACTATTATCAAATGTACAATAATCTACATCTTCATTAATGGTAAAAATTTTTGATCTGCCAAAAATTGTATCAAGTGAAATTATATTTTAATAATCCAAACTATGTGAAGCGCTGATGGATTATTTTGTTTAAAGATGTCAACATTTCTTTTATAAATGTAAAAATATTACAACATTGCATTGTTAAACTTGAGAATGTTCTCTTTTTATGCAGATCAGATCGCTTTAAAATTATTTTTTTCTATATATTCTGAAACATTGATTATGGAATTCGTTAAGATTTTAAAAACAAAACCAATTTAATTGATCAATGATTAACAGAAGAGTGTGCTTTAATCATGTATGTTAGATAACATTCCGCCAAAAAATTTTAGCAAGTGAAACAAGATATATCCTGAGAATATTCTGAATGTTATAGCTATAAATACATTTATAATTTATCAATAAATTACGGTATAAAGATAATACAATTTTTTATTTTAATGCTCTAAGTTATTTGTTTTTATCAAAATTTTCTTATTTAAAAGCATTTGATGAAATTCGAACAAATAATGACAAAATATTGTAACATTTTAACTTAATTGCATGCATTAAATATACAATTCAATACGGTACTCTTATTAAATAATCATGTTTCAATTTTAATTTTTCCATTTATCTAACTTCCCTTAATTTCTTAGGGTGCTCAAAGTCTTTGGATCTCCAGAAACCTATGTACGGATTTCGTGTTATTCAACTAAACCTATTCTCCTGTAAAGTAAATCATTATAAATCTTCTCTTATGTTGGTATGGTGAGTCTCTTTTTATTATCTTTATTACAAGATGCATGTAATCATATGTTTCCTTTTTATTATGGCGGATTTAAATGATGTAATGCGTGCCTTTGCCAATGAATGTTTACAAATAACCATGATCCTGCTTGATCCGATAAGCCCTGTATTAAAAATATAATTAAAAACATCGGACCAACGGAGTGAGATCTCTATTTATAACGTACCGCCTGCGTATGGAAAAGAGTAAAGATCACCGTGGCCTTGTCGCGGTTAGCGGTTGAACTCCAATTTGAAATTGTTCGTGTGCAACCCAACTTTTAACGCCAACCATCGCAATCTTGCTTTCGGAGGTTGATCGCGCCATTTCATTTAGCAAATGTTTTCCTTTCCCTCTTCGGATAACTAATTAGTTGTCCGATGTTATTTATTTTTCTTTAATTATTTGGTATATAGTTTACATAAACATAACGTATTCCTAAAAAACGTTTTCTTTGTCCAACGAACCCTCGATTCCTATACATCCTCTCCTGGTTATTTGCGCATGTGTAACATTCACGTACCGTTACATGCGTTGCCATTCCATACTCTTTGTATTCTTCTTTTTATACTATTACTTGAATATAGAATTATAGAAAACGTTTAAAAATACAAAAGTACAAAACTATAGAAAATATAAAAATATAAAAATAAAAAAAACAAAACTATCAAAATTACAGAAACTCAGATTAAACATTAGTACTTATATTCTACACTAAATGGTTTGTAATATACATTTTTTATATCATATATATGAGCCAAATTAGAATATATAAAGTATATTTTATATAACATGTTTCATGTCCCACATTTTTCTTAATCATTACATTTTATCTCAGACTTTTCTTCTGAACCTTTACCAACCTGCATATCATTTTTTACATTCCTCTTTTTCTCCCGCCCCCCTCATACGATCAAAAATATCGTTGAATTGTTTCCTCATTTGAGAAAATATTTATTTGTTCATGTATATTTAAGTTATTCCCTTTGAATATGTTGAAGTAACTACTTCAAAAAAACTCTACATCTTTATTTATGTATATTCATGACCTAGAGACCTCCATTACGCAGAAAATAGAATTTAATGAAACAAAATTGTTGAGGTTACTAGATGTATAAACAGAGAAACGCGTGGATAAATTATAAGGTAGAAAATATATTTTAATACAGAAGTGTGTAAGTATAAGTGGGAATATAGTTTGAGCTGGTCCACATCCGCACGCTAGCAATGTTACCCTATAACTGAAAACCCCGAAGCCATCATCGCCTGTCAGCTGTTTATGGTCTACCTTCGTCCAAGTCTTTTGTCTATACGCTGTCGATGGCTTCAGTGCATGAGAAAACTAAAAAGATCAGATGTAGAGTTTTCTTAGAAGTTGTCACCACTTCAACAAAAATTATTCTAAATAAGGAGAGGTCCATATTGTTGTACCCTTGAATATACATTTGTTTTGGGTTATAAGGTTTAGGAACAAAGGAACTAATAAATAGATTTCTATTTATGTTCCTTGTAGCCTTTCGCTAAAACTATAAGGTTAATTTTCTTGGTAATGTCCTTTTGCTATAAATGAACGTGCTCCCTATCGATTCTATTGTATTGTAACATTAAGAGAGTAAGGATCTGAATCAGCATAAACTTATATATTATACTTATACCTTTATTTATTTCAATATATTTTTCTATTGCAAATTCATCCACTCGTTCTTCTATCAGTCAACCTCAACAGAATACAGTATATTTTTGCCAGCGTGTCTTTCAGTCATGAACACATTTCTAAAAGCACTTTCTTCTATAGTGCATAACTCGCATAACGACTTTTGTTTTATTTTGTCATTTTGGAGAATAACAAATAATCGCAAGGGATCGATCAGGTCAATATGGTGACTGTAAATGTTATTTTGGCGGGAAACTGCCGAGTCAGTAGTGACACATGAGCTGATGTGTTATAGTAGTACAATTTCTACGAGTGATCGTTTCACAAATCCTTCGAATTGCTTCGTACAATTGGCGTGAAACGCTCAAATAATATTCTCTATGGATCGTAACATATTGTGATAAAAATTTATGAAACACAATACCACGGTAATCGAAAAAGAAGCTGTGAGAAGAACTTGAACGTTTGATCTCACTGCGATGCTTTCCTCGGTCGTGGTTAACTTGAAAATTTCCATTGTGATACTTATGATTTTCATACAATAGTGATAAGAGGATACAATAGAAATAAAAGAATTTCGAAATATTAACAAAACTATATTTACTTTTTCTTATACTTGAGGTGATATTAAACGTGTTAGTTATTAAAGAGACGAGTGGAAATGTAACAGTCAATTATATTGAAATTACTTCAAGTACAAGTACAGAGATAGTGTAGGTCGGTTGTAAGTGTCGTTCGTATGACTCGTGGTGATAATTAGCTATATTCTTCACTATACTGGTTCGTTTTCTAGACTATCCTAGAGAGAATGCCCGTCTGTTTATACTGTCCGGCGGACTTATAGAAGGTCATATTTGATTCCGGTTGACGATTACTCATAACGACGATACTGTTTTTGACTGGAGTTCGTTTATTCTAGAACTTCGCAAATGCAAAACAGCGTTAATACTTCCAGGTACAACAATATGAGTCGCTCCCGGTTCAAATTGTCCTATAACTCATGTGTCGCTACATACTAATACTATAGTAAACTGCTGCATCCTATCTTGGATTAATAGGAAAATTAACAAATAAATGTATGAATATTCATAGTATTTAATAAAATAATAAAAAATTAACGGTAACATTTGTTTAATTAACTAATCTTCCGGGAATTTTCTTGATATGTATAGATTGCGAATTTTATAATCTGTTCACAGAAAGTGTACTTGGTGGAAAAAGTAAATGTCAGAGATAATAATAGGAACCACAATGTGACGGAATAATTTCTGATATTTATATAAAATTTTCATCGTCATTTGTAAGAGTACTATTAAAGTAAGCAGCATCTGTTTGCCCATCCCATGAATCGAGCATTAATAAGAACTGTAGCGTCACATAAGTTAGAGGACGATGCGAATCGAGAGCAACTCATGTTGTTGTTTTGCCTCGGGACATTGACACCGCCTTGATGCACGAAACGTAACGACAAATAAACTCCGGGCAAAACAATGTCGCCGCTAGGTGCAATCATCGAATGAAGACGAATTCGAATTTCAGAAAAGAGTTCAGTATTTTACGAGTATTCTCGAGTGATTACGAGTATCTAGTATCTTTCTGTATTGATGAGCTACCTACCGAGTTATCGACGATTATCTAACGAGTATTTACTGAGTATTAATTAGCAATTTTACTTTGCGATTTATACTCTGTACGAGCATCTCAGCGAACATTATCTGTACTCTAATTTATCATTTTAAATATATTCGACGGTTGCGACACGAACAATAACGTCTAATAAATCAAGTCCACAAGTTCTCCATAGAACTTATTGTTTCCACAATATGGACTAATTATATTTAATACCTTCCCAAATAATGGGTATTCACTAACACATCAAAATATGGATCGGTTTATTTTTGTCCTAGATTTATAAGCAAAATTTTTGTAAGAACCGATGTCCAAACAACTGTGACCTCTCCTTGTTAGGCTGCAGAAGTTTATGCATTACAATATACAGTAAATATGCACGGTGCTTTGCAAGATATACATGTCGGAGATAAGAGGACACCGGTGACTTCCCTCTGAAACCTAGGGAAAATCCATAAAAACATTGCAATTAAAACCTACAGTTGTAATTAAACGGTTTGCCGTCATTCTACCCAATTGTATTTGTTTAAGACTTGTGACAATGAGCTTGGGCTCAAGGCGACAATTAGTCGCCGAACGTAGCCGCGGTCAACGGGACGAACTCTCCATCTAACAAAGGCATTGAGTAACCCTATAGCTCTCCTTAAAAGAAAGATTTGTAGCGACACGTGGCAGTATACATTCCAACGGTTTCTGTCCCGTAGCTCGCCACACGCAGATCCTATTCTCCGGGCAGGATGTTTACCAGATGCCGACGCGTCTCCGCAGTACGTGATCGGCTAGCCCGAGGACCGTTATAAACACTAATATCTAGTTACCTAAAATCCCTCAACAGATACACAGTCTTTGTCCCAGTTACAGGAAGACAGAAGAGACCTATTTTTCCACGAACGACGTCTCCCATTAGCAACACTCCCTCAAGGGCGGCTAGCATCCTTTTCTAACTACCGATATGGAGATTGGCCAATTAGCAGCAACGTCAATTTCCCTTACTTTCCGAAGGTAGGATGTCCCTGACAAATCCGGTGATCTCGTGTCCTTAGACACACCCCGTCATAGTTTTCCTCTGGGGTATCACCGGGACGGAAAGTCATTCTCTCTTGCGGTCTCATCGACAAAAAAAGAGATTAACGCCAGCGACTATTAACACAGAATCCGACTTAGATCTTTGCGAGTGTGTACGGCTACCGTCCCGTTGTCCGCGGAGTCGTTATTGAACCTAGGATCATTGTCATTAGTTTCTCGAATATCTAATTACCACGGTTACTTGTCCGGTTCTATGGTAATCGTATTTGCACTAGCCAATGTCTTCTCTATTGCATAACGACGACGTGTAATCCAAACGAAGATTCGCTTCACGCCCCTAACACTAACTCTAATGTAAACCCGACATACATATATATGTCGGGGTGGCATTGTGGATAGGGTTGAGGGTGTTTGATGAATCTTCATTGGAATTAGCCATCGTTATTGTATAACAAAGGTACGGTTTATTAACACAAGTATGGATACCACGGATTTGACAATCAACCACGGTGATTAGGTGCTCGCGACACTAGTGACAATGGCCTTAGGTTCGATAACGAATCCGCGGTCAACGGGATGATAGATATACGTGCTCACAAAATCTAAGTCGGACTCTTTGTTAATAAAACGCGTAAAATTCACTGATCGTAAGGCGTTACTCTTTTCGTCGATGAGATCACAAGAGAGAATGACTTTCCGAGTAAGGGAAATTGACATTGCTGCTAATTGGTCAATCTCCATATCGGTGGTTAGAAAAAGATGTTAGCCGCCCTCGAGGGAAAGTTGCTAGTGGGAGATGTCGTTCGTTGAAAAAATAGATCTCACCTATCTTCCCGTAGTTGGGACAAAGACTGTTTGTCTGTTTGAAGGACTTTAGGTAACTAGATCTTAGTGTTTATAACGGCACTTGGGCTAGCTGAACACCCACTGCGGAGACGCATCGACATCTGACAATCATCTTACTCCAAGAATAGGATCTGCGTGTAACGAGCCACGGAACAGAAACCGTTGGAATGTATACTGTCGCGTGCCGCCACAAATATTTCTTTTAAGGAGAGCTATAGAATTACTCCATATCTTTGTTAGACAAAGTGTTCGTCCCGTGACCGCGGCTACGTTCGGTAACTGATTGTCCTCGAGCCCAAGCTCCTTATCACAAATCTCAAACAATTATAATCCAGTTAAGTTATAGAGGCAAAATATTGGGGGTTTTCCGAAGAATTCCAAAGGAAGGTCCCGGTGTCCTTTCATTTCCGACATATATAAAGTGCATGCAGGATAAATTTGATAAATATGCACTTACTTAGAGAAAATTGATATATCTGTGTTTAATTAATGTATTTAATATTATATGTACATTATGCAAACTGTTATAAAAATCAATTGTTTTATACATATCTTTAACACGCAAAATACAATGTAAGATAAATACTAAATTTTAATGTCAAAACAACGTAATATGGATATTATATTTTTAGAGACATTCACAATTATGCTATTAAACTGTAGTAATAATCTGTATTAATATTGATAATAATAATAATAATCAATTAATTAATACTTATAGTTTATATTAGCATTGAACTGTTATGCTTTTTTTCGTGGAGGAAGATTTCATAGGCGCCCAAGTCGAGACGCTCACTTGAGGTTACATCAATTCTTTTGTCAATCCGTGCCAATACAGTCCGTGTCCCAAAGGTGTTTGTCCTAAGTCTTACGCCATCGATGAATCTCGAGGGCTTGAACAGATTATACTCCTCGAGCCACACGTTGCCAGTTTTACTCTTTGAGAAGTCATTTACTCCATGTCCCTGACTTCTCAGCTCTTGCCATTGTTTAATATGTCCGCTCTTTAGTCGCTTTCTAGCTTTTTCTACCTCTTCGGAAGTGGCCGGCCAATTGATCCTTAGAGAGTTTGCGATTTTCTTTAGCTTGCTGTCGTTTTCTCCATTGATCAAGCTAGATACCGCTGGATCGACTGAATTCTTATTGTTTAATGCGCTTTTTACGGTACCAAGTTTGATAATATGTTCAAGTCTCGGTAGCCCTAATCCCCCTTTTGCTTTTGGATCATAAAAGAAACCAGTGGCTGTCCAATGCACAAGATGTAATATGACCTTTATATCCTGCCTGACTTCGCTGTCCAATAATTTTAAGACACTGTCACTTGGTAGATTTATAAGGAAATGGCAAATATATCGAGGGAAGATGTACTTCGTAATTAACTCAATTTTCTAGCATGGCTTCAGAGAGAATTTTCTAACTCTTCTGACCATGCTCAGAATTTCTAGCACTATGATGCCACAATGGATACCGTTCCAAGGCCCCATTTTGGCGCCTAAATACCTGAAGGCCTCATCTGGGTCAACCGTTGGTATCTTGACATTTTCGAGCCTAATTCGCGGTTCTTTTATGAATCATGTGTCCTTTTTGGCGACCACCTGGAACGTTTGGCTCTTCTCACTAGATATGTTCATCCCCAGGCTCTTCAGATATTAATGGAGCATATTAATTCTTGTTGTGCCACCCTCTCATCTTCACCAAATAGAACAATGTCGTCAGCGAAAGCCAGGATCGATATTTTTCTTTCATAACTGACAATGATGCCACGGGTTTGCTCCTCAATCATTTCCAGTAGCGGTTCTAGGCATAAGTTGAGTAGCAGTGGCGATAGAGGGTCACCCTGCTTAACTCCGAATGGGATATTGTGTCAAATGCGTTGGAGATATTCACAATTGTGAATATCCACCCGTTATTTTTTTTACTATAATTTAAGGCAGCGTTCAATAGATCGATGTTTATTTTACATCCATTTTCAGATGTAAAACCTTTTTGCCTTAAATTTTACACAATACCTTTTCTCATCCTTCCGCCGCGGATGGAGAAGAAAATTCGGCCGAGAATGGGGCCTATTGTTATAGGCCTCCAATTCTCCACCTGGTTGCTTGGTTTCTTTGCTTTGAAATTGGTGTGGGCCTATTTTCCTTTCATACTGTCGGAAAATGGGAACTATAAATTAATATATTACAAATTTTAGCTAGTATTGCGGGCAGGCCAGATATCATTAAATGTTCTTTTTGAAATCCATCCGCTACTGCCGCAGCCTTTTTCTTAATTTTATTAAGTTTCTCGCTCACATCCTCGGCGGTTATCGGCGGAAACAATTCGTTTATTACCAGCTCAGAGGTTCTACTTCCTGGGATTGGGGGATTGGTTGGTTCTGCCCGACGCCATAAATCTTCATAGAGCGTCCTCACTTCACTCTCTTCCGGTGGCTGCCTGGTTGGTTCCAGGTATGCACGATCGTTGTTAACGACAACGTCGGACAACTTTCTTAGACATTCCTTAAACAACTCCTGGCAACGTGCGTAGGAGTATTCCTTCCCTTTATTTCTATTATCATTCTTATTATTATAATATCTTCTATTTTGGGATTTTGAATTACTTTTGTTTTTGTCATTTTTAATTTTAACATTCTCTAGCGCCCCATATAGAGATGTGTAAATAAATTCATTTTAATTATTTGTTAGAACTTCTTTATTTTCCTTGTATTTTGCCCAAATATCTGTTAACCGAGCGTTAACCTCCTTCAACGACGGGGGCACCTCGGTTACTCTCTCTATTTCGTACTCTAGTTGGAGTCTCCACTGATGGGTAGGCTCCTCATTATATGTTTCCCCGCTAGTTACAGGCTAAACGCATGTCCGCGCATTGCCTGAATTAACGGGATCGCACCCTCCCTCTGTCTCCTCGGCAAACTCTTGAGGACTTGTATTCTCACTAGCTATTTTTAATATCTTTCTCTTGTATTTTATTTGTTCAACTGTCCTGTTAGTGGGGACTTTGCTAATTTCAACATTTGGCAATTTTTCACTGTTATAAATTTCATCGAGCTCTCACAAGAGCCCGTTCTCCTTCTTTTTTCATTTCTCATGGCAGAGTGCGCATACCATTCGTGGGTAGATAATCCTCTCTGAGTACAGAAGCTCATGGGGCAAAATTTGCATTTGTACGCTCCTTCTTTCCTTTGACTAGTGCCACTACACTTTGGAATGTGGCATTTTGCCCCATGAAGCTTCGGGAAACTCCTTTCACAATATTGACATCCCCACTGGATGCGAGCATCCGTGTGATGTCGGCCAAGGTGCCTGTCCAGGTTTGATAGGTCAGAACCTAACACTCGTAACCTCCTAACACTGCACAAGCAAGGGCTTAGTTCTCCAGTAAACGCCAGTGAGTAAAAGTGCGCAAATACTTCCCTCCTATATACTTATGGCTAATAATAATTAATAATAACCCATCAACATGGGTAGATGTATGGAGTGTTAGAAGACCCCTTCTCTATTCACTATTAGTAAAACAATTTATCGTACAGACTCAAAAGTAGATTTCTTCCTCGTCATAAAGCCGCCGACAGCGGGCTCTCTAGAACCGCCTGCGGGCCTGAATGCACTTTATCCGTAGCTCTGCGATCTCCAGGTCCACCAGTCTAACCCCTGGCACGGAGCGCGTCATTGACGCATCACATGCCGCTTTCTCGCCGATGTCTCGGCGAAGGTTCTCCGCCTCCTCGTACATGTTTGTCTTCTCTGTACGGGCGTCCCAGTTCTAGGCCGCGTCACTGGCTGCTGTCTGGAGCATCTCGTTGTCTCTGTCCTTGAGGCGCCATCTTGGTGGCGGGCTGGAGAGTTCCATTCCCCTAATGCCGCAGGTCTGTCTCGCGGGTATTGTCTCCGGGCCGACCTCGAAGAATATATACAGGTGGACTGCGAGAGTCTCAACCCCTTCGGCTACTCTCCAGCCTGAGACCCGCCGAAAGGCATTGGGGGGTACCCCATGTAATATCGACGACGGAACATCTTCTCCATGCCACGCATGTGCTTGTCGAGCCTCTGTTAAGTAAGAGGAGCCCGAGGCCCGCAGCCCAGTCTGATAGCATCCGGCCCCCAGCATCTGTCCTTGTGTTCCCCATTGCGACGAGTGAGCGTTAAAGTCTCCCAGGACGAGGACCTGACGTGAAAGGTATCGTCTCACGCAATCGCTAAACACGTCCAGGAACTCCTCAAACGCGACCAGGCCACTGTTCAGGGAAACATATATGCCCACCACTACCATCCCAGCCCACTCGATCGCGGCATACCCCTTGCCCTGCTCGAGCAGGATCTCTGCGGCGGATGTGCTCGGTGCTGACATCCACGTCATAGCTGCTAAGCCGTCCAGGTCTGCGACCCAGTTAGGGGTGTCTAGTATACAATAGGGCTCGGCTACCATTGCCAGAAAAACCCTGCTCTCCCTTATCGCCTGGAAGAGCAGGTCTTATGCCCGTTTCGATCGCTCCAAGTTGGTCTGGTGGAGCCGCATGAATTTATTTACTTTACTAAGTCCATATCCATGGCTTCCCCCTGGCCATCTGCCCCACTCGTGATTCTTTCCTCTTCTTGCGGTAGATCTCTCGCGTTGTCGTCCTGTCTCCTGCCCGTAGCAGGCTCCCGAATCCGGCTCGTCCCTTTAGTTTTCGGCGGAATGCATGCCGCCTCTCCCATTCTGTGGGTGGCGCACCAAGCGACTCACAGAGCGGGCCCCCGGGCACGGTGGCAGAGCAGCTCTTGGCCTGGGAACCGATGCCTTCGCATCTGTACCATAGCTGCCCCCGGTCTACCGTAGATCTGCAGGTCACTCTCACGTGTCCCAGTTCTAAGCATCTGTAGCTTCTATTAGTTTCTTCGGGGAGACTTCGACCCTCTTCCCGCTTGACTTAATTTCCCCGCTGTTACTGTCGGGCATCTTATCCAGGCTGACCCAACCTCTGGAAGTCTTCATGTCTCCTACTCAAACTTCCAGTGCCTTGCATCCTCCGGCCCTCTCCAGGGTGTCCCGAAGTTCTTCTTTGCCGACCGAGATGTCGATCTTAATTACCCTCAGCTCCACCGTTGGGGCCGCAACTTTCACCGTGGTCAGATCCAGGACCTGTGTCAACCATGCTGTAAGCGCGGGTGCCTTCTTCCTCCCTTTGTCTACGGGAACTTTTAGAATGATAATCTCAGTCATCGCCATTTTGATTTTAACTCGTTCAATGCCGAATTCGGCTTTCTGTCTAGCCGTCGCTAGCACTTCAGCTTATGATGTTTTCCTCCCCTCGTTCAGCGTTAGGATCACCGCAGATGACCGCGGAGGGAGTGGGAGCACCATCTTCCTGGTCTCCTGCACCGGCCCTCCTGTTGGAGTTCGTTGTGAGGTCCTATTTTTTTTTAATAGCGAGGAGGGGAAAACGCTTTTACGCATACCCAAAGACCCGCGTCTCCGGGTTATGTAGGACTCGGCAGATGACATCGCCATACCCACTAAAAACCCCTCCTCATTTTCCCTCTGCTACGGTACTCGAGGCAGCAACCGGGTACAGTCATTCGACATTACTTCAGGTTGGCCTCTACACCACGTACCCGATCCTTTATCCTCTCTCCTCGACTCCGGTCATTCTTCTCCTTCTTCCTTCCCATCTTCTCCTGACCTCCACCGCCCTTTCCTTAGAAAGCCAGCATTTCATCGCCTTTGTACAAAAGTCATAAAACCTGTTCCACAACCGCTCCTCTGCTGCCATCTTCTCAACGACTCGGTTCTCCAATTGAAAATCTTCACCGATCTCGACCTCCAACTCCGTTCTCTCCTCCGTCCATCTAAGGCACCAAAATAGCATATGCTCGGCGTCATCCATCACCGCACCACAATCCCAACAACTGGTGTGAGACTCTTTGCCGATCTTATGACGGTAACAGTTAAAGATACTGTGTCCCGTAAGGATCTGCATCGTATGGTAGTTGATCTTCCTCTTTCTTTTGTAGAAGATCAGCGGATCTTCTACCAGTCTCGTAGTTCAATTGTGGGGGTTGTGGAACGCCCACTACAATCTCCACCTGTCCTCTGCCTCCGTCTCCAAATCCTTCATCTTCTTGCCCAACATGTGCCATTTCTTCAGGGCTCTCGTTGATCCGCCTCTTCACTCCATACTGCTTCCACCGCAACCATGCCTTGATGTAAATTGTCATGCTACCGGTAAGCACACACAGAGCTCCATGTGACACCGTACGGTAGGCGGTAGACGTACAGATCAACGCTGCCCTTTGCACGCTTCTCATGATCGACCTATTTGTTTCTCTTCCCAGAGAGGAGGCCCATATCGGTGCGCCATTTAGTACCACAGACTTCCAGACCCCATTAAACAGTCTCCTGACTAAATCGTTGGCCCCACCGACGTTTGAGAGTAGGCTCCGTATGGCGCCCAAGAACCGTTCCGCTTTATCACAAACTGCTTTGAGGTGGGAGGAGAATCTCCTAGCACTATCCAACACTACCCCTCGGTACTTCACAACACGGCTAGTGGAAATCTCCCCCCCCCCTATCCCCCACGTCAACATTAAAAATCTTCGGAATCCTCTTCCTTGTTAGGAGGATAACCTCCGTCTTCTCCCGGTCCAGCGCCTCCAGCACCCTGTCATACACTAGATTCCACAGTAACGGTCCTAAGACCGACCCCTGCGGGACCCCTGCGTAGACGTTCCTCCTTACGACATCGTCCCGACAGTGTACCAATATTCTCTTTTCAGCCAGATAGTCCGCTAACAACTCCTGTAATCGTCCCGGTAGCCGTCTCCTTCGGATCTCCTCCATTATCCTCTCCCTCCTTAGAGCGTTGAAGGTGTTCTTCACATCAAGGGCGACCAGAACACACACCAGGCCCTTCCTTCTACACTCTTCAGCAACTGCGACGATCCTATCCAGGGCTTCAAGAGTCCCCCTCTTTCTCCTGAAGCCATACTGATCCCTATGGAATGGATCGTGACCATGCTTCTCTCTATGAGCATTGTCAGCGGCTGTATTTCGCATTAAAGTCACCGGCAACCATAATCGCCGGTGCTCCTTTCCTCCCTTCCTTTATGACCCCTTCCAGTTCCTTCAAATAATAGTTGAACTGGTTCCTGCCCGTATTGGGGGAACAATACCCACTGACGCAAAGCACATCACCAACCCTGACCCCTACAATCCCTACATTTCTTATCAGCGCCTCGCTCGTCGCATGTTTTCCATTAAATAGGGTGACCCATACCGATGCATCCCCACCCTCGTCATTAAATAAATAAGGCAACTGCCTATAGGGCTCGGAGATGACCACTATGTCCACCCTGCTTTCACATACGCACTGCATCATCAGGTCTTGTGCAAGCCTGCACCTGTTCAGGTTTATTTGTAAGACACTATTTGGGCACCCGTCTATTCCTACCACCTAAGCGCGCCATAGGGCACGCCGACGAACCCGTTACATGCCTTGCATTTATACCACCGTGTTTCAGACACATGGCGCGTCTCGGTTCTCTATCGCAATCTTTCATACTATGCTCAGCGCTGCCGCACCTCCTACACAACTTTCTGCCAGGACATGCAACAGTACATCTTGCCGCCACGTGCCCCAACATGTGGCACCTGTAACAGCGCCGAACATTAGCTAACTGCCTAACGGAGGCTATCGTTAGCCCAGTTCTCAATCTCCTTTCTCTCTCGTCACTAGAAACTCCACTCACCGGGAGGACAACTACCGCCTCTTGCGTGTCCCATGGTGCCGCCTTTATAGATTTAATTTCCACCTTCCCACTCTCCTCGATTCCTTAGTATGGCCTGATTTCTTCCACCAGCTCTTCCCTGTTGGTGAGGGGGTCGATGTTTCTTGTTTGTAGAGTTGCCCTGTTCACCAGAGCGGCCACCTCCATACTATCACTCAAGGCGGCTCTCAATTTAGCCGCCGCCTCGCTGACTACCACCGTCTTGTCGAATTCAATCAGGATATGGCCCGCTCTCGTCCTACGGACCGCCGTGGCTCCCTCCAATGAACTCCTCGCCGCCATTATCCTCTTATACACCTGAAGCCTTTTACAACCATCTCCACCTTAATTAGTATGGCTTCCTTCCTCCTCCGGTTTCTTGGTACGCCTCTCTCTTCAGTACCAACTCGCCGGTTGCTTGCCGGGCGCACCATCGGTGTAGCTTGCTCTAAGCGAGCTCTCCTCTCCCTCCTCCTTTTTCTACCCTCACCCAACCTTCGGAGTCCTCGCTGTAGTCACCCTTTATCACTCCATTCTCCCTCCCACACGCCTCAGCGTATGTGCTCTCTCCTCTTCGGGGTCTCTTATACTCCTCAGCTCTGATACCTTCAGCCGGCGATAATACCTTTCTTTTTGAATATCCGCCCTTGGCTATCGTCACTTCCCTCTCCAACTCTGCCCTGTCTGCCCTTTTCACAACCTCGGCAGGCTCTCTCCTTCTCCTTCTTCTTCTCTCCTTGTGTTCCCCACACTGCTCCAAGGTAGATAGGATACCTTTCATCATGTTGCCTATCGCCCTTATCCCTTCATCCTTCTCTTTGTCCAACTTTCAACAGCCTCTTCAACACCATGTTGAACATTTTAACCATCCCTACCATGACTTGTGTGAGCCCCTTCAACTCAGCCCTGGAGATCAGAAGATCCTCATCGTCAGCATCGCTAATCTGCGTATCGTCTCTCGCACTATCCTCGGCTTCGCTAGCCATAGCCGATCTCGTGGATTTCGCGCTGACGTTCCTCTCGACCACCCTCCTGGTCAACATTCTAGCGTAGGCCAGCCCTTTCCCTGCTACGGGCGTACTGTGGTCGCTCCCTCTAGTCCCAAAGCACCCCTCCGATTCCTCAATCACTCCAACCTCCGTCTTTTCACTAATCAGGGCTCCTCTGAAGCCTCTTACTCGGTTTAAAGGGGCAGAAATCCTCACTTTCCTCCCCCATCCTTCCTCGGAATAACCGAGATTATCACATTCTCATTCGGTTTCACGTCAGACATCATCCTCGGCTTCTCTCCTCCCGCTGTCGTCTTCTTTAGTTTGCCCTTCTCCTTTTCCTTTTCCTTTTCCCCAGTAGCTATTACCGCACAAGGGGGTGCCTGGTGTTCCACCCCCCCGCCGTTCTTCCAGTAACATGATGACCGTCGGGTCGAGCCTGGTAAGCCACTCGTGTTCCCGACGGGGCCTGGGGGTTCCGAAACCCCCTGCGCCGTACGTTTTTTTACCTTAGACCGTCTGTCCATATTGTATGTAATAAGCAAGTCCATAAACATCGCCACGGGAACGATTATTTCGTTTAGGATAACAGAGGTAGTTTAATGAATGTAACACTGTATTAACAGGTTAACATAGAATAATATATTTTACAATAATCTGATGAAGATGTTACAGAAATTTGACTCGACTTTGATCTCTAGATAAATTCGTTTGCTATTGGTCTGATATGTTCGGTGTGTCACGTTTGACTCGTCAGAAGGAACTGCCCGCCCTTCGATTATTTTGGTCTTTTCTGGAAGGCGACCCCCACTACGTTCGGATCACGCCACATTTTTTTACGCGAGGTAAAATAACGGCCACGAGTCGACGTTTCTGGAGGTCGCCTTGCTTAGTGAACCATGCGCTTGCCTCTACAATGTTTGTTTGCCGGGCAGCCGCGACGATCCGTCTGCGACGTTGTAGGACCGCGAGCGACGGTTAGAAAACACAGCCTGTGGCAAGCCTCGTGGCGTAACAGTAGAAGAGGGCAAGGAATGGCTTCAGGTGTATAAAGATCTCATGGCGGCGAAGGATGTTCTTAAGGAAAGCTCGGGCATGGCGTAGAACAAGAGCTGGGGACATCTTGTTAGAAATGAGGGCTGGCAGCGAGGTGAAAGTAGCTGCCAATAAGATAAACGAACTTATTGGCGACATGGTGCGAGCGACGCCTTTACAAGACAAGGTACATGAGCGAGTACCGTGCATTCTCCTAACGGACACACCCGGCCTTTCCTGATTGCTCTTTCCGCAAGACCTCGATCTCCTTCTCTAGTACCTCCACCCGCATCTTCGCCATCCTGGCAGCTCCAGTGCCGTAGGCGGGCCCCGTTAGAGTTATTAATCTGGAGCAATGAATCTAAACAGAATTTAAAGAGCTACGTGAGGCAAGCTATAGAAAAACATGGATTTAACAGAATTAAACAGAATTCGCTGTTAAAGCAACAAGTGTAAGAAATATCAGCCATGCTACAACTTATCAGCAGCGCACTAATGCAAAAATAAATCAATGGATATATTAAAGATAAGAGCATGGGACGCTAATGGGCTACAAAAGAGAATGCATGAAATAAAAACATTTTGTATAATACATTATACAACAAATAGAGTTACATAAAAATATCACACTATACTGTATGCTCATCAGGAAGAGCACATGGAGGTTCAGCAATAATAATTAAGAATAACATAAAACACTACCTCCATAGCCGAATTAATCAGGGTCACGTATAAGTTACAACCGTCTCAGTACAAACAAATACAAATTCTTTCCAAATTTGAACATTGTACGCATCATTAAAATATAAAATAACACTAGAATACTGGAAGTACACTCTCAGAGTAATATTAGGAGTAACCTTAAGGTCAGCTGACGAGCTAACTCACTTATCAACAGAACTCAATAAAACACTGGATGTGCTTGACTTTGCAGTCACAAATGATACAGATCTAAACAAACTAAGAATATCAGGAAACCTAAGACTCGTCTCTGATCATACTCCAATAATAATTGAATATAACGCAAACGAGTCTTTTGCAGTAAGTCAACATCACTCTGCATTAAAACAATTATTTAGGCAATGTACTAGTAATAACAAGACACCAGATGAAGTTGAGTAAGCATTTAACAGAACTCACACAAGTAGTGGAAGCAACCACGAATTGCAAATCAACAACCAGACAAAACAAATGAAACCGAATGAAATTCTGGAAAAAATTAAATGTGAGAAGGAAGCAAAAGCGATTTGGCAGAAACACGAAATATCAGCAAATAAAAAAGTCCTGAGCGAAATAACAAAAACGTCAAAAAGGCTATAAAGGATAACAATGATATGGAATTCTCGAAATATCTAGACTCACTTTCACCCCATGAGGACACCAATTACTCACTGTGGGAAACTACGAAACGGGCTTTCGAGAAGAACTCAAATAACGAGAAAAGCCCAATAAAACTGATTCCAGCAATTAAAAACCCGAATGCGATATGGGCAAGGGAGACCGAAGCATGTAGACCATTTGTACAAAACATTATTTTCATGCGAAAACAACAAACATATCGAATGAAAGCAGCCAAACAAACACGGATAATGCTGTTGCAGCTGATGGTAGCTATTCTGTATCATACCAACCACAAATTTTTTTAATTTTTGTAGATATTGTTAGACCTTTTTAATTTTCACTTTTTTAAACTCTTTTATTTTTGATTCGTTTTACTTGTTCTTTAATGTCCATGCGAATGTAGCAATTATTGTTGAGCGAGTTGTATTGTGTGTATTGTGTGCAGTGCATGTTATTGCGTGTGTAATGCACTTACTGCGTATTGTGTATATTGTGGTCGTAGTGTACATCATCATCTTTTCGTAGTCTATTGTACAATGTCATACTTTTGACACACTTGCCGATATGCACTTGCGTTACGTGAAAAATCTCCGAATAGAATAGGGTACAAAGGACAAGTATGTTACGTAGAATCAACCAAAATTTATTAGATGCAAGTACATTAAAACCTGTGAAATCCGACTATTCAACAAGATGATTCAGACCTTGGGTATAGAACATCGCAGCGTGGTTAGCTAAAATCCTGTGCTAAACATGGGTTATGCTGCAGAAGAAGATATCAACAACCATATGGATAGCATTGAAGAAAGAAAAGCTACACCCGTACAGTTTTCGAAAAGTTCAAGAATTGAGTGCGGAAGATTTCCCGAGAAGAGAGAAGTTTACAGATGGATGCCTCGCAAAATTTAGTGGAACTGTAATTTTCCTGCGAAAATATTATTTACGGACAAGGGCTCATTCAATAAATATGGAACGGTGGACATGCAAAATGAACATTTCTCGGCAAGTGAAAACCCAGACGTGTTAAGAATCAAATCCCCAAACGTAATTTCTAGCAAATACTCGAATAGGAATTTTAAATGATAGAATCGTTGGCCCAGTTATTTTATTTTCCAAACTCTTGAAAAAATTTATAACAAAGGAATATAATTTCCCAAGACAGTAACGCAGATGACAGCTATGGAAAGTTGTGTTCTTTTGTCGCTAACTGATTATACCAACCTGTCTTCTGCCTTTAAAACCGATTTTTTTGTACTATCGTGATACCTATCACGTCGACGTTAAAGATCTTATATGGTCGAAATTTATGCTTGTCTACAAGGTCATGAAACGGATGAAAAAATTTACCAACATTAACCTTGTTAAGTTCCGTGGCTCGTGCGGCTGAAGCGGATTTTGCTACACAAAGGGATAATTCAAAATACTGTTTCATAAAATTAGTTAACCAAACTTCTGCTAAGGAAAGCATCGAGGAAAACTGGAAACTCATGTTTTGTTTCTAATATAACAGCGAAACAGTTTGACGTTGCAAAAACAAACCTGCCCTCAGGTGACCATTAACAATTCCTACCAAGGATTCAGTTAGATACCTGGGCATGACTCTGGACAGGAGATTAACATGGAAACAACACATCATAGACCAATCGAAGAAACTCAAGGCTAAACTCAAAAAATTCTACTGGTTAATTGGCCGACGTTCCAACCTAAGCACGCAGAACAAAATTACACTCTATCCGATTATACGGAATCCAACTATGGGGAACAGCAAGTAATTTCAACATTGAAATACTTTAACGCATCCAATCGAAAACTCTAAGATCCCGAATAGATGCATCCTGGTATGTTACCAACGAAGCAATACATCGCGACCTCAAGATACCCACAGTCAGAGAAGAAATAACAAAATGTAGTAATAGATATATCATAATAGTCAACAACCACTGGGCCACGCCAGACAAACTTACTGAAAATTCTCAATGCGAGAATTTATTGTAAAGTACTTCTAAATAAAAAGAAATTATCAAATAAGAAGGGACGTAAAGGTAGGAGACAGGTTGAAAGGCCCGTTGAGGTTAAACGTCTCTACACAAACTTCCTCTCCAATGGTCTAGGTTGGAAAAAGAAACGGGGACGTGAGAAACAAGTTTGAACAGAGTAACAAAAGGAAAACTGTGTCGCCGCTTGAGGACACGAAGATTGATGGGATGAAAAGGGCGAAGAGAGGTGATCCTTCGTATGTAGAAGAGGGGCGAAGTTGACCCCAGGGATAGAGAAACCTACGACTCTGGAGGCGAATGAATTGTTCAAATGGGTAGAAAAGAAAAAAGACGGGTGAGAGAAAGGAGGAACAATGAAGAAAGGAGGCCACCGGTTAACGAAGGCCGGAGGGAAAGGTTGCCTATAATTCGAAAGAGGCCCTCTTGGTGAAAGTCCGGGAGGGTAAGAAATGTCTCCAGACCTATAAGGAGCCTATGGTAACGAAGGAGGTGCTGTCCTCGTGGAACTCAAAGCGGGGGTCAAAGGGGGTGACATTGCCCTCAAGATAAAGAAACTAACAGTGGACAGAGTCTTTGTTTCTCCCCTTCAGTTGTGTTCTCCTGAGCCCTGAGTCCGAGCTCTCATCTCCTTTTTGATACCTTCCACGTGTTTAGCTGGTGAATGCATTGAAACCGGAAGGACGAACGAGGAAAAATCAGAGTAGAGACTTTTGTGGACGGCAAATGGGTAACATGTACAATGAACGATGTTCTGTACGTACCAGGTATGAAAAGAAATCTATTTTCCATTAGATCTGTCGCAAGGAGGGGCATAGATTTCTGTATTTTCAAGGAAGGGAAAGAATGTATGTTTTTACAAAACCGGAAAGTAATAACAAGAGGTTCTGTTATCGGGAATTTATATAAGGTCGATATGCGAGTTATACCGTCAGTTTGCAATCTTAGCAATAAATCTGTGGCGGCACTCGACAAGAAATACCGCCACTCGACACTAACTTCCACCGGACGACGGTAGCGCAGTGGTTAGCGCCTTAAGTTACGAACGTTCTGAACACGAGTTCAAATTCGGGCGCCCGTAGTCCGATTTTTCTTCCAGCAGCAGCAGCAGCAGCAGCAGCACTATCGCGACGACTACTATTACACCTCAGAGCGGATTCAAACGCGGACACCCTGCAGTTATGGCACGAACGGCTGTCATCAAAACATCAGACACGTTAAGGAATTTTTAAAGAATTCGATATCTTCGCGCTCTTTCCGCCGAATTCTCGAAAGAGCATAAACGTGCCAGTCGCGGCGGCACATCTAATGAATGCACACCAGTGGGGGATATCGATTGGCAACGAAGGGAAGAATCTGTTCGATCCGGAACAAAAGGGCAGTCAGTCTGTCTTACGCCGTGAAATAAATAACTCCTCAGTACCATTGCATAGCAACGCGACGATTGAACTCTTGGTGTCTATTGTTACTTGTTAATTGTTACCAGTTATTTGTTAATGGTATTCTGTTAATTGTTATTTGTTGACTCTGACTGTTAATTCGTTCTTAATAAACAATTGTTCGTTAAAACATCTGAGTATTCTTTACGCACTTATCGCGACACACAACCTCAAATTGGTGACTATCGACGTGATTTATCGTTTTTTTTAATCACCGATTTTGAGTGCACCGCGACGATGGAAAACAATACTCAGGGAACTTTAGCCAGCCAGGTGGTCAGCATGTTTCCACTGCTGCCCGCGAACACGGCGGCATGGTTCGCCTTTCTGGAGAGACAATTCGAGGCAGCGCGGATTACAGAGGACAACATAAAGTACGTGACGCTAGCAAAATGCCTCAATGGTCAACAGCTCCAGGACGTCGAAGACCTGATGGCGAACCCCCCAGAGATCGGACGCTACGAAAAATTGAAACACGCGCTCATTCGCATATTATCCGATACGGACGCGACCCGGATAAAAAAGTTGGTGGAAAGCGAGGAGATGGGAGATAGGAAGCCATCCCAGTTTTACCAACACTTGAAAAAACTCTCCAGCCCCTCCACGCCCGATGATTTTACCCTCACGCTGTGGAGGAACCGATTACCCGCTCGCATCAGTCGTATCCTCGCGGCAGTCGACGACTCGGACCCGGGAAGGTTATTGCGGCAAGCGGATCTGATCGCTGAAGAATTCAAGGAGGATTATCAGCGCACCGCCCGAGTAACGGCAGTAATGGACGCCTCAGCGCAAAACGTTGGAACATACGAACCAGTGGCCGCAGCAATCAACGTGTTGAGCGAGCGAATGTCACAGTTGCAGGCACAGATGGACGCGTTGAGCATCATTAATCATCGTCGACAACGACCACGATCACACTCGCGTTCGCGATACCACCGATGTTCGCGCTCTCGAGATCTGCCGCTGCAAGACGGTCTTTGTTTCTACCATGCAGAGTGCGGAGAACGAGCGAGGAGCTGTCGTTTCCTATGCACGTGGAAGTCGGGAAACGAGACCAGCCGTCCGTAGACGCGGCAGACGACGACGGCCTGAGATCCCGCCGCATCTTCGTTACGGACAAGGGAACGAAGATTTCTTTCCTCGTAGACACCGGCGCCGACATCAGCGCATACCCCCGCAGTAAAATTCATAGACACGTCAAGAAAAACGCCTACGAACTGTTCGCGGCCAACGGGACGCGCATCGCAACGTATGGCACGTTGCAACTGACTCCTCGACAAGACAACCCAATTATCAAAAGGGGATATACTGCCACGACGGAAGAAATATCCATTAAAACCGTAATTGGCGAATCGGTGTACCATCGACTTTTGGCGGAATTTCCGGATCTAACTCGTCCACCGGTCTTCGGACGAGAGAAAATCCGACACACTGTGGTACACCATATTGAAACCACACCCGGGAAACCCGTCTACAGTAAATCCCGACGTCTCGCACCGGATCGTCTCAAGCAGGTCAAGGCGGATTTTGCAGCAATGATGCAGCAAGGAGTGATGCGGCCATCGAAGAGTCCATGGGCATCACCCCTGCACGTCGTCCCAAAGAAGGACGGAAGTCTACGACCATGTGGCGACTATCGTGCGTTAAACGCTCGCGCCATACCCGACAGGTACTCCCCACCGCATATCGAAGATTTCGCGCAATATCTGTACGGTAAGCGTGTCTACTCAAAAATCGACCTTGTCCGCGTTTACCATCAAATCCCGATCGCGCCAGAAGACGTTAAGAAAACCGCGATCACGACACATTTCGGACTTTTCGAAGCAGCCAACATGATGTTTGGGCTTCGAAACGCCGCGCAAACGTGTCAAAGATTCGTTGACGAAATTACCCGTGGTCTAGACTTCGTGTTCGCATACATAGACGATTTTTTAATCGCCTCCGAAACCGAAGAACAACATTGCGAACACCTTCGGAATTTGTTTGAACGCTTAAACGATTATGGCGTATTCATGAACCCAGTAAAGTGCGAATTCGGTGTGAACGAAATCACATTCTTGGGACACACCGTAAACGCCGACGGGATAAAGCCGCTAGCCGAACGCGTTGACGCCATTGTAGAAGTACCGCTCCCCGGGACCGTTAAAGCACTACGCAGGTACCTCGGTATGATTAATTTCTACCGACGCTTCATATCGGGGGCCGCAAAAATTTTTCAACCCCTAAACAACCTATTAAAAGGAGGAAAAAAGGGCAACGCGCCCATCAAATGGATAGAGCAATCCGAAGCTAGCTTCCGTCAGTCGAAACGCGCCCTCGCTAACGCCACGATGTTAGCGCATCCGATACCTGGCGCACCTGTTAGCTTCGCGGTAGACGCATCCAACTATGCAATAGGAGCGGTCCTCCAGCAACGCGTCAACGACTCTTGGCAGCCGTTAGGTTTCTTTACCAAACCGTTGAACTCCGCGCAGCGAAAGTACAGCGCGTACGACCGCGAAATACTCGCTATGTACACTGGGGTCAAGCGATTTCGACACGCCATAGAAGGGAGAAATTTCGTAATTTTCACCGATCATAAACCCCTTACAAACGCGTTCAATCAAGATTCTGATAAGTGTTTGCCACGACGATTCCGGCAACTAGATTACATCGGACAATTCACCACCGACATAAGATACATTAAGGGGTTAGATAATAATGTAGCCGACGCTCTGTCACGCATCGAAGCGATAGGAAATCCTTGCTGCGCGACGTATTTAATTCGCTCCATGGACTTTCACATCCAGGGATACGTGCCACTCAAAACCTGGTGACGACGCGTTTCGTCTGGCCGTCCATAAACAAGGACTCACGAAATTGGACACGACAATGTATCCCGTGTCAACAATGTAAAGTCACCAGGCACGTATCCTTACCCGTCGGAACATTCGGAGAATTAGCGGGCCGTTTCGAACACATACACATAGACATTATCGTGATGCCATATTCAAAAGACTATCGATATTGTCTAACGTGTATCGACCGTTTTTCGCGTTGGCCCGAAGTCATTCCCATCACCGACATGGAGGCGGCAACCGTCGCTCCGGCCCTCCTTTTCACGTGGATATCTCGCTTCGGCATGCCTTTAAAAATAACGACCGATCAAGGGCGCCAGTTCGAATCGAACCTATTTAACGAATTATGCCGGTTGCTCGGCATCAGGCATTTGCGCACGACAGCCTATCACCCCGCGTCCAACGGGATGGTAGAGCGCCTGCACCTACAACTAAAGGCAGCAATCAAATGCCACGATACGAGCAACTGGGTGGAAATCTTACCAATAGTTTTATTAGTTTTATTAAAGAGGACCTAAACGCGACGGCAGCCGAAATGGTTTATGGCACCGGCATACGATTGCCGGCAGACTTCTTTGTACCGACTAAGCAACAGGCCAACTCGGAATTCGCAAGTCGCCTGAAAGATCGAATAGAAAAAATCAGGCCTCACCCGATTACGCGACACGGCGAAAAGAGAATCTTCGTGTTCCGTGATCTCGAAACATCGCCTTATGTATTTTTGCGTCGCGACGCCATCGGAGACCCCTTCCAACAACCCTACGACGGGCCGTATCAGGTTACAGAGCGAGGAAAAAAGACCATTACGATTAAAATAAATAACAAAAACGTAATAGTGTCCATAGACCGATTGAAACCGGCATTTTTACTTGACGATAACATTGAACACCATAGCACGGAAAAGCGCAATGTAACAATACCGCCTGGTGTCCGAAACGAACTAAGCGAAGGGGACTCAAGAGTTCATCACACCACACGCGCGGGCAGGAGAGTTCGATTTCCTGATTGGTTTCCCTTGGATTGGGTGCACCCTTGCCTGTAACATTTATATGTTTTTCATTTATATAGCGTTATCACTGGTAAGAAGGTACTGTGGCGGCACGGGCCACGGAACTTTCCAACGGCTCTGGATACAAAGCGCGACACCGTCAAAGCGCAACACCGACGTGTCCAATGTACCATCGATGTCTTCACGCTCTTTCCGCCGAATTCTCGAAAGAGCATACACGTGCCAGTCGCGGCGGCACATCTAATGAATGCACGCTAGTGGGGGATATCGATGGGCAACGAAGGCAAGAATCCGTTCGATCCTGAACAAAAGGGTAGTCAGTCTGTCTTACGCCGTGAAATAAATAACTCCTCAGTACCATTGCATAGCAACGCGACGATTGAACTCTTGGTGTCTACTGTTACTTGTTAATTGTTACCAGTTATTTGTTAATCGTATCTGTTAATTGTTATTTGTTGACTCTGACTGTTAATTCGTTCTTAATAAGCAATTGTTCGTTAAAACATCTGAGTATTCCTTACGCACCTATCACGATACACCACCTCATATTTTTACAAACTGTAAGTAGGCCACACATTAGTTTCACAATAAATATAGCGTCCAGTCATTTAGAGGATCCAAACAAGTATCAGTGGAAATTAGTCAAACGAATTTTACGCTACATAAAAAGGACCGCAGACATGGGACTCTTATATACGAAAGCAGGCAGTCTCGAAATCTTTAGTGATGCTGACTATGCAGGCGACAAAGGAACAAGGAAGTCGACATCAGACGTTATATGTAAGTATGCGAATGCGGCCATTACATGGCAATGTAAGCGACAACAATGTATAGCTCTATCTACGACAGAAGCTGAGTATGTCAGTGCAGCCTCAGGAGCGAAAGAAATTATGTGGCTAAAGAAAATATTTCTTGAATATAAAATAGAGATCTGTAAGTATATGCTATGTATAGACAATACTAGTGCCGTGAAATTAATTAAGAATCCAGAATTCCATCAAAGAAGTAAGCATATTGACGTAAGATATCGTTTCTTGTGAGATTTATAGAATAGAAGCGAAATTAATGTAACGTATGTAACAAGCGAAGAGCAACTGGCAGATATATGTACAAAGGTGTTGCCAAAACCAAGATTTGGATATTTAAGACAAAAGTTTGGTTTGAAAAATATTAAGAGGTAATTGTTTGTAGAGATGTAGAGTATTTTAGAGAGGGTGTCGAGGTGGTCGCCACTTCTAAGAAAACTCTACATCTGGTCTTTTTAGTTATCTCAAGCACTGAAACCATCAACAGCATATAGACAATAGACTGGGACGAAGACAGACCATAGACAGTAGACAGGCGACGATGGTGTCACGTAAACTTGCGGGTTGGATGATAAAATAAAATAGCTCAGTCGTTACACATCTATTAATTTTGTTTTAATTAAACTTTATTATGTATTCAGCAATTACAATGAAATACACACTGAATTAACATAAATAACAATTCACTCCAACCGCGTTATGTAAGACTTAGTTACAACGATACGTTAAGTTCGCGACTGTTATAAGGGTAGAGACCGGTAAAGATATGTTAACTATTCTAAGGATACGGAATAAGTGAAGTTTTACTAACGATACTGTGTCTGAGGAAAGCTAGGGATGGGTGTGTCTAGGGACACGGGACTATCGGATTTATTGATGACAATTTTGGTTAGGGAAGTGAGGGCAGTAGACACCGTCTCCGATTGGATAAAAATACGGTTGGTGGACCAGGAAGAGTTTTAGCCGCCCTCGTGAGAAAGTTGCTAACGGAACATACCAGAGGTGAGGAAAACCAACTTTTCGTGTTGGTGAAAATTCCAAGACCACTGGTTCATGAGCCTAAGGAGTTCTTGATGAATTCCTCCCCAGGCGCGTTGTATTAACTCTACCTCGACTAGGTCGGGGCCAGGACATTTGGTCCTCGTCAGTCGTTTCACAGCACCGCTGAGTTCTTCAAGCCAAAACTCTGGGGTGTCTTCGACATTCGAAGGGGTTGTCGTGCTCCGCCTGATCTCTATCTGCTCCGGCGTATCTGGTTCTTCTCGGTCGTCGGATAAGGGGGCAGACACCATCGCCGCTACGGTCGTGCGCCAGTTGGAGTTATCCCCTTGTGGCGTCCTCAGGATAAATACTGCTTCTTCTCTCCTGAGTTTACCCGTGACCGTTCTATACGCGATATGTTCAAGTGGACAGCACTTCTAAGAAAACTCTACATCTACATCTCTATATCTACATAGAGATCAAAGCTCGAGGTGGACGTTACGATGCTCAAACTTCTATTGCTTTCACCAACTAGAAAGGATGTCAGGCTGGGAGAGAAGGAAAAAGAGAGGGGTTGAAACGGTGTCGTAACGAACCGAGCGGGCTGTTAATCGCCCGCACGTTTTTTTTCTCCCCGATTCCGAAGGGGCTAAAAGAAACTACGCGATTGCACCACTCTTTAAGTTCCACGAATCGCGGACATAGGATAAAATAGTATTGCAATGACTGTAGCAGGGTCGAACAAGGAGAACGTGAACAGGAGCGGTTCTAGCTGCTGCTTTAACCGTTTCCACTTCCTCGTGCAAATTTTAGTGAAATTGCCGTGCACTCGAGGCTCTTCCCTTTGAGATGGGCGATCCTATTCAGGGACCACTCGAACAACATCCGAGTGACCATTGTACGAATACGTCCGTATTTTCAGGATGCTTTACCTCGTTGATGCACACCCCCTACACTCCTTTGCAACCTGGCAAATATCCGGATAAAATTACTCACTCTACGTATCGTGTCAATAGAGGATGCAAGACTTTAATGAGATTTAAGATGAATTTTATTCTATGTACTTCCGATGCCAAATGAAAATTCGTATGTATTTGCTATATTCATGCATGTCGTTCTTTATGATAGTTGATTTTGTTCGATTAGAGAGTCAATATTAAAAATTAATCCCAACTTGATATTTCTAATCTTCCTTTTTACAGCCAAATTGCTCGAGATTCGCCGAATTTAAAGCGACAACACACAATGAACCACATATGTTAACCATGATGTGTTATAGAATAAATTTATAAAATCTATTCTGTGAATAATGCTAGTGTAAATTCGACTAATCGCGGGGAGACGTAATCGCGAGGAGAGACGTCAACGGGAGTCGTAAATTCCCGTTACGATTATAACAATCGACACCACGAATCAGTCGATCCCCTGATTTCCGTTGAGATAATAGGGGTGATTAAGTTTGTATAACACTGTGATTCACAGAATTATAAGTTATATATTTCCAACACTTAGAATACACTGTTGAGTAGAGATAAATAGATAACAACTTATCGCACGAAGATACGATAGATATGTACGCTAGAGCAGGGCTCTTATAGTTGAATTTAACGTATTAGTGGACGTAGCACTATAATATATTTAGTAGAGGAGATGTATGTTCGACAATACCGAGAACCGACAAAATAGTTTGCGTGAATTATACTACTCTCGCGTTGTGTTTAGACTGCCACGTTAGGCGTTAGTTTTAGACTTAGTAGTTGACTTTTCCAACGATGTAGAAGAAGTGAAGTTGAGTGACGATGCTGTGTCGGAGGAAAGCTAGTGATAGGTGTGTCTAGCGCACGGGACCATCCGATTTGTTCATGACATTTTGGTCAGGAAAGTGAGGGCAGTATATATTGCTTCTGATTGGATAAACGTAGATTGGTGGACTAGGAAGGGTCTTAACCGCTCTCGATAGGAAGTTGCTAGTGGGACGCATCGTACGTGAGAAAAACTAACTTTCCCGTGTCAAGCCGTAGTAAACAATAGTCTTTAGAAGTCGTTGAGAAAAAGACATTTGTTGGGTCTGAAGGACCTTAGCAAGCAAATTACTCGGATTTATGACGGGTGCTTAAGGCTATTGAGGGTACGCCGTAAGGAAGAGCGGACATCTGGTGTCCGTCTGGCCCGCGGTGTATGACCTGGGCCAGGTAGAGAGTCGCCCGGCGTAACAGCTAGCCTACTTTGTTGTTAAATAAATAATCCTACCGATGACTTATTTTACTTCACTTAAAACACTCCTAAAACAATGAACGTCTAAACTTCATGGTTGCGACACATGATTCTTTACAGCCTTTAATTAAATTTGTCAAATAGTTTCGCTTTGAATAATAGAATTAACGAATATATAGTACATCTACTTCTATTTTCATTGGTAAATTAATTAATCCCACCTTTTTCATCTTTTTCAAAATAATAAAGCAAAATTTCTAGATATTCATCGAATATTCCACTAATTGCATTAACCTCTTCTGGAATTTTCAGAGACTCGGTGCTATAGTAATACACGTAACCAGCAATTTAAAGCAGTTTACTATGCATTATGCGATTGGATTTGCGATTTACGATTTCCGATTTCAAAACGCTTATGCTTAATAAAACAGTGGAGCAGAAAGCAGTCATTTACCGTTTCCTACGATGTACTCGCGTTTGCTTCAAATTGGAATCGTATTACAATCAATGATTACAGTAAAGATACGATTCAAAGGGAAACCAACAATGCGCCATTGGCACTGATGACATTCCAGAACGAATTATCGATTAAAGCTTTATGTATCAAAAACATCTTCAATTGTAATGAAATTCATTTTACATATTGAATATTTTGTGAATGGAATAATTTAACGTAGATTCTAGTGCGAATTCTGATGGCGAGTCTAGAAAATATCCGTAGAATTGAATAAATGAAAAAATTTAGTCCTAAAATCGTCTGTGGAGGATTGTTCGAGGCATAACAACAACATGAAACGCTCTCGATCCGCCTCGTCCTATGACTCATGTGCCGCTACATCACCCTTCTAGCAGTGATAAAGTTTTTATTAAGCTATAATTTTAAAATTATTTACACTGTTTTCCTTTGGTTGCTGTTAGTTTAAAAGTCATCCGTACATCCTGTGTCCGACGATTTACGATTCTTACCCGAAACCTGCCTGCAATCAATCGGGAAAACGGACTCTACGTCCCGACCGCTCGTTGCTTACACTGTTAGCGTGGCGAGAGTTTGTTTGACCTACTGGAATCAGTACGTCACGGGATTGGGCGGTTTTTCTTTCCTAGGTCGTCCAGAACTACAAACGCAGTTTTTAGACGGTCTATGGAAACCGTTACGTCGCGATTATTTATTTTAATAACGAATTTTTCTCTTGTATTATTTCTCTCTTGAATTTTTCTAACGTAATTTTTCGTTTTTCTCGTTACGACTTTAAACGGCCCATCGTAAAAACGAAAATTTTCTTTTCGCTATGACACGTAACCGGGTATGGCCTGATCTTCTCCATCCGTTCTTTTAGCCGGTTCGCGTATTCCAAGTTGGTCCACTGCTTGGTTGCTAAGAAAAATTCCGCCGGCAATCGTATACTGGCGCCGTAAATTATTTCAGCTGCCGTTGCGTTTAGATCCTCCTTTATCGCACTTCGAATGCCTAGCAAAATAATCGGCAGAACTGGTGAACAACTGGTGAAGATACGTGCCTGCTGACTTTATTGCGTTGGCACGGTATGCATTGCCGCGTCCACGTTCGACAATATTTGTTTACGGGCGGCCAGACAAAGCGCGTCGTCACCAGTTTTTGCATGGCGCGCATCCCCGGATGGGAAAGTCCATGCAGCGATCGAAATACGGTGCGTCATAACGGTTCTGGTACGTATGGTCGCAGGGTTTCAGTCGAGAGATCGCAATATATTCCGACATCTTTATCAGGAAATCGTATCTTTTTTAATTTCAGCGCGCTACAGCCGGATTTAATGATTTCACGCAGCTCGATATCTTTCTCTTGCGTTGCGGCTAGCGTTTTGATTTCCTGATCCCTTCGATCCGGGATAGAGTATCGGCTACATTATTGTCTATCCCTTTTATGTACCGGATATCGGCGTAAATTGTCCGACGTAGACAAGGTGACGGAATTGCCTTGGCGAACACTTGTCGAGATTTTGATCCAACGCGTATACCAGGGATTTATGATCCGTATAGATCGCGAAATCTCTTCCTTCAACGGCGTGTCTAAATCCTTTCACCGCGATATACATCGCGAGTAACTGTCGATCGTACGCGCTGTACTTTCGTTGCGTGGGGGATAGCGATTTCGCCATAAAACCTAAGGGCTTCCAAGAATCGTTGACGCGCTGTTGAAGTACCGCACCTATGGTGTAATCAGATGCGTTGACCGCGAGGCTAACGGGTGCGCCTGGAATCGGATGCGCTAACATCGTCGCGTCAGCTAAGGCGCGTTTCAACTCGCGGAAGCTCTTTTCAGCTCGATCGGACCACTCAATAGACGCGTTGCACTTCGTTGTGCCTTTCAGTAAGTCGTTGAGTGGTTGAAGAATTTGCGCGGCTCCCGGTATGAAACGTCGATAGAAGTTGATCACACCGAGGTACCTTCTCAGTTCTTTAACGGTAGCGCGTAGCGGTACTTTAATTATCGCGTCAACGCGTTCAGCCAGAAGTTTTATCCCCTCGGTGGTGACGGTGTAGCCGAGAGATTCGATTTCGCGCACGCCGAATTCACATTTTGCAAGATTTATTACGACCCCCTACTCGGCGAGGCGTTTGAACAAAATCCGCAAGTGTTCCCGGTGCCGTGTAACTGTTTAAGACTGTGTTTTCTCGCGAAATGTGCTGATGACGACGGCAGTGAGATCGGCCGCTCCGACGTTTTGGACATGTGGATCGCTAAAGACTGATATGCCGGACGCGCGCCGACTATTCCGAGTACAAAGTTCCTCCACTTTATCCGCGGCCCGGCTTAGTTTCTCAACGTTAGTGTCGTCGATCACCTCCAGACCTTCCCGTATGCGATCGGGTAGTCAGTTCTTCTAGAGCGTGAGAATAAATCGCTCCGACGCGAAGGGACTGGCGAGATTTTTTAAGTCGTGGTAAAATTGGAACGGCTTCCTGTTGCCCATAACTTCGTTTTCTGTGCTGGACTGGATTAAATGCGTAGTAAAGATACTTGTATGGGAATATCAGTGTGTGGAGGTATGTGTGTGCGCGGCGTCTCGAAAACAAAGGAATGTAAACTGTTCAGTCGGTTAACAGTCAGGTATAGAAGAAAGTGCTGAGACGCGTGCAAGTGTGTATCGATGAATATATAAGAAATCGTCCATGAAATAAATATATTACTATTCTAATATTAATCCTCTGTATAAATTTAGTGTTCCGATAACATTATTTCGGCTTCAAAGATCCACAATTCTCAACAAGAATATCTTCTATCAGATGCCTGTATTTCTTAGGAGATGGTCAAAACATCATCTTCCCCTTCTTCTAGTAGCTCCGCCTTTGGCTCTTTCTTGCGCCTGTCTCGCCTTCATCACTATCCCGTAGAAGCTCCGGAACAGCCCCTAGGTATGGTTGTCGACCGACACCAATGCGATTATATTATTTACTGTAAACGTGTCAACAACATTGTCCAGAGTGGTACGCTGGAGTGCCCATCTTGGACACCTCAGTAATGCGTGCTCAGCATCATCTGGACACGCATCGCAATCCCAACATTTGTCAACGGTTCTTTGTTAATCCTAATCTTATACGTGTAGAAGATACCATGCCCAGTCAACAGCTGCATGGTATGGTGGTCAATGTTTCTCTTCCTCTTTCTGAAGGTGGCTGCGTCCTCGATCAACCTCCTTGTTCAATTGTTCGCATTGGACCTGGTCCACTCACTTCTCCACTCGTCCACCGCTTCCCCTTCGTAAAAACTGAGCTGATTCAAGAGCACTTCTGGATCATCGAGGTCTGGTCGAGCTAGTTTCTTCCTAACCTAGTAGATTCTTCCTCACCACCGCGCCCTGATATGAATGGGCATGGTCCCCGTCAACACGCACAACGCCGCATGCGAAACCGGTCTGTAGGCCGTAGAGGTACTTATCAAAGCACTCCTCCGTGAGCTGCGGAGTTCGCCTACTGTCTTGGCCTTGCTAAGCGCAGGGAGGCATATAGCACGACCGACTCCCATACCTGATGGTACTACTTCCTACAGGCGTCAGAGGAGCCGCTCACATTCGGCATGAGCCCTCTGATGGCTCCTACAATCGCGGCCGCTGTAGTGTAAACTGCTTCAATGTGGTCAATATGTTTCCTTTCGGAGTTCAACACTACGCCTAGGTACTTAACCCTTTCGAGTATTTTAAGCACCTCTCCTGTCAATGTTATATTAAAATTCTTTGGGCTCTCATTCTCGTCAATAAGATAATCTCAGTTTTATCCTTTGCTATCTGGAGACTCGAATTTTCGCACCATTTTAGTATCGTCTTTATATCGAGCTACAAATTGACCTCCACACAAATGCAATAGCTCTCAAACTTACTCGATTGTCAAATCCGGCCAATAGGCCATCATAAACTACGTTCCACAGAAGCGGACCTACACAGAGCCCTGTGGAACACCCGCAGAAATTTGTTATAAATCCACTAGGGTTGAGGTAGTTCGCGAGAATTGAACCGCAGGGAATTGAACGCGTTTTTAACATCGATGCACATCATAACGCAGACAATGCCGTTCTTTTTGCAAGAATTAGCGAACTTGCAGACCTGCGAGATGGCATCGATGGTACTCTTCCCCTTGCGGAACCCAAATTGATTTCGGTGGAACGAGTCCATTCCCAGTTCCTTCTCAGTGGCTAACTTGAACGTGTTTTCCCAATCCTTGTTCATCATCGGTAGGATACTTATTGGACGGTACGACGAGGCTAACCTGGGATCCTTACCTGGTTTGTTTAGTAAGAGCAGCTCTCAATGTATTGGTAAAAGCTGTTTATTCCAACGTTGAGCGAGCAGTAACCGTTCACGCTGTACACTTCCCCTATCTTGATCCCGACATACCCCTCTTCTTTGATCAACGTATCTTCGCTGGGGTGGAGGCTTTTCATTTTCCAGCATTGTTGAATTTCGAGCTCTACACCTGGAAAAGGGGCAAGAGTATCCGTGCCATCTACGATTAATCATTCTGTTTCTCGATGCTGCATCCCCTGATCTCGAGCTACCTCGTTTTTTTCGTTTTCGGCCAGTTTTCACGGAGGAGTTGGGGGTAATTGTTCGCTCACAGTACGAACAACAAGGGCGTCAAAAGCCGGATGAGCCAGCGGATTCATTAGTCAAGCATTTAACGAAAAACGACGCGGCGTTTCCCCGAGCTGTCTCCATCCCTTCTCGTCCGGCTAGTTTCTGTTTTAACCCGTTACGTTCATTTCTTTCTCCAACGATACATACAAACACTTGTCTTTTAACTTATACTACCTGTTATATCCATCGGTAAAAAAAAAGAACTACTACTACTAAAACCGAGCATAGTGACAAGGTAGTAACAATAATGACTTCCCATGCTCTGGATGATACAGAGGATGGGGAGTCATTGGTAGTTGCCCTCTTCTATGGCAGTTTGCCGGGCCTCTTCGGCTCGTAGCTACTTCTTTCTTCGGGCGCAATACCCGCTGAAACTTACTATAAGCTGGAAACTTTCTAAATCGCAAACCAAAAAATAAAGTACAAAGGTGAAATAAAAACATAAATCGCGAAAGCTGATCCAAGTACACATGGATGAACAACGATCATATAGCGATCACTGTCCATTCGCATGTGCATGCTCGAGCAATATTAACGTTCGTTTCGAAAACCACTCGCTATCACGACCGCGAAATTCAAAAAATCGACGGGCAAAACCAGAGACGATAGCATGTTTCATTTGTGCCAGTTTTACCGTCGATAATTTTAATGAAATTCTCTGAAACAGGTTGGTCACTCGAAAACGCGACAAGCACGGACCAGAGGTCCACCTGCACGGTTCTCACACATAACGCCCGGGCGCAAGAGCCTACACTAGAGAGAACGTCCCAGACGCCTCCGATACTCGAGCTCACATACAAAATTTACGTACCATTTTCCTGAAATCGACTGACGAAGGCTAGTGACCATTGCTCAACGTAATAAAACACGTCTAAAGAAATTATATCGTTAAAATAAATATAAGTAAACTTGGAATTATAATTGTAATTTACAGCAATATTAGCAGCGTGGTTACACTTTACATTACATTTACACGTTACACGTTACATTTTCTTACACCACTGAAGTGACTTTTATTGACACACACAAAAATGTTACAAAGTTGACGCAAACTCACAATGATCACACACTCGCGACACTAGTGACAATGGTCTTAGGTTCACTACCAAATCCGCGGACAACGGGATGGCAGTCGTACGTATTCGCAGAATCTAAGTCGGATTCTTTGTTAATATTCACTGACCGTAAGGCGTTAATCTTTTTGTCGATGAGATCGCAAGAGGAAAACTATGATGGGATGTGTCTAAGGACACGAGATCATTGGATTCGTCGGGGATAACCTACGTTCGGATAAATTCTCTTTTTATTTTTTTTTTCATCTGAGATTTCCTTTTTTTATTTTACGTGACAAGCGCATAGTTCTAGAAGCGTCGATTCGCCTTCGGTCCGCTATTTTATCTACACAAAGAATGGGGTGGAATGGGTGGGGAATGGGGGAAGAAAGTGGTGGGGGTCGTCTCCCAGAGAAGACAAAGTAAAAAATCGAATGGCAACCAGTATCATTTGAGGATTCAAACGAAATGCATCGAGAGGTTCAGACGAATAAAATCCAGGTCACTTAATCAAACGAATACATCGAAAAATATCATAAAGTCGGGTCGAATTACTGTAACAAACTAATTGTATCATCGTTAAATCATTTGTGACGTGTTCATTATAATTTTAAATATTGTTAAATATACAAGTTTATATTAACCCTGTTAATTAAATCATTTGAACCACCTCTGTTATGCTAATCGAAACAGTGGAACTGTCGATTATCAGAATCGTAGCGAGAATTAAGCTGCAGCGAATGAGAAAAATGGAACGGTAATTCCACAGCCTAATCACACACACATACAATGTGGAAAATACGTCGTGCACGATTCACTAACACATCGTCAGCCGCTGAGAAATTTTTGCATTAATTATAGTCATCGTGCCCAATGTCTTTTTCCCATACAAATAGCACCTGGGCACGTGAATAAGATCCTGACAGTGGGTACGGAAATTGTTAAATCTGAAAATCTTAATCTAAAAACATGATTAGTTTGTCTCATTTGTATTTAACGTTCTTTGATTTTATATTTTATTACTTCTGTATTTTCGACCAATCGCGGGGAGACGCAATCGCAAGGAAATATGTCAACGGGAGTCGTAAATTCCCGTTACGATTATAACAATCGACACCACGAGTTGATCGATCCCCTGATTTCCGTTAAGATAATAAGGGTGGTTAAGTTAATATAACACTGTGATTCACAGGGTTATAAGGTTTTATTTCCAACACTTATGAGATACACTGTTGAGTAGGTATAAATCGTAGATGACGATTTGGCGCATGAAGATAGAGCAAGGCTCTTGTAGTTGAATTTAGTATGTTAATGGACGTAGCACTAGAGGATACTTAATACAGGAAGTGAATGTTCGGTAATCCCGAGAACCGACTTAGATAGATGATGTGAGTTAGACTGACTTGTCGCTCTTATGTTAATACGGAAGAAAGTTCGGTATGGGTGTGCCCCTTTGAATGAAGAGCGCGGATTCGTTGTTCACACTTTTCGTTAGGAAAAGTGTGGATAACGATCCGCGATATCGACTGGTTATGACCTACGTTGATACTTGAAGGTATGAGGAGGAAATCTCCTACCAACGTGGTTTATGGGTGACCTTGTTCATGGGAAAAACCAGCCTGTTTTATTAGACAGCTATTCGGTTTTTCCCAATAGGTGCGTACCCGCTTTCTCCGTGTTTTTAAAAGCGCCTAATAAACCCAAGGACCTCTCTAAAAAGCCAGATGTGCGCCGAAAATACTTCTAGGCCTGAGAAATCCTTCAGGACAAGCGGATTGACTGAAGACACATGTTGATACAATGCAATGAAAAGTGAAAAGTTATGGTGGGTCTTTAGTTTTATTGAGTGTCGGAATGACGATACGCAGACCGTTGGCTGTCCGGATGCGAGGGCTGGGGGGGGGGGGACATCTGCACGATGTATTAGGCGACATAACAACTTCGTTTCGGATTATAATAACTCTGCTTTATTAATTTAATAAATTACTGAAATTTTAATATTATCAAAAAAATATCATTAATTAAAAAAGACTAAGACGCGATGAAATGGAATAATTGACTCTAAATGTACTACCAAGATAGAAATAATCTCAGGCAATCTCTTCGTCAAAGCACATTTCCGAAAATGCAGAAATAGTGTTCAAAGTTATTGCTTTGATTCAAAAATTTGCCTGCCGCGAAGTTTTTTCTTGCACATAAAATTTCACACATTCTTGTACGGAAAAAAATGAATTTTAATTCATATTTTAAATTCTACTTATGTTTATAATATCTGAAGTCAAATAAAAGAATGTGACTTAATATTGTCACAAAATGTATGTATCGTATATTGCATGAATCGTCATTATCAATCAGTGAAAATTGCATCTTTAATTGCAACGAAATCGAGGGGTATCCGATTTCTCCGCTATAAAATGCTCAAACGAAATAGCTTCGATATCTCCTATTTATATTAAAATTCATTGCTTAAGATCAAGTATATTTATGTCATACAGATATATTCGTCTAGATATTTGCCTTTTGCAAATATTTATACCGAATATTATACATATTTGTCAGTACCACGAATATATTCTCAAATTTACATGTTTAAACTAGTTATTAAAAAACTAATTATTATAGTCGCGATGTGCAAGAAGACCTATCCTGAACTAATAATTAAAGATATGAAAAAAAATGTTACTACTCGCAGGTATAAAAAGTACCCGCGGTCACTATTCGGACCTTTCATCCTACAACATGATTGAGTGACCGGAGGGACAAAAATGCATGCGACTCACCATTAGATGCGGAGAAACGGAAAACATTGCCATCGATACTGCACTATCTCAGCAAATATCATTGGAAAGACTAACATCAGGCAGGAACCGTCGAAAATCCAATGGTGGAAATGAAGGTTGTGAAAAATCTGTTACAAAGCAAAACACGATAAGTGGTCGCTGATTATTTGGAATGTTGGAGATTGTGAAAAATGGAAATTTATTACACTCGCAACTTTAGTAATAATAAAGATTGAAATTGTAATAAACATCCATAAATGTAAAAACTGAAACTCTAATATAAATGTTTAAAATCTAGAAATAAAAAATCTAACAATTTTTTAAATATATTAGTCATTTGTTTTATAATTTGGTATTAAGACTTTAACACTTTTTTTATTTTAATAGAAGAATAATCTTAGAAAACCCTAACCTATGAAATTTTCAATCAAATTGTATTTCGTAATCAATATTATTCAAAGCAAAATATACAGAATACACATAACCCAAGTATGATATGTAAAGTTACTTACATTCTTGGCTTTTGAGCTACCGTTGGAGCATTTCCAAGGAAGACAAAAAACAAACTCGCAAAAGAAATAAAAGCAAAATAAAAGAGCACAACAACAACGAGTTCACAAAGTTCATCGAGTCACTATCTGCACACGGGAACTACAACTACTCCCTATGGAAAGCCACAAAAAAAAAGATTAAGAAGACAATAAAAATGGTACCAGCAATCAGAAGAGCAGACAACACATGGGCTAAAAGCAACGAAGAGCAAGCTGAAGAATTTTCCAACCACCTATGCTACACATTTACCCCACATAATATCAACAACAGCAACCACAATAGTCATACGGACGAGGATGCGCTAACCACTAGTACACCAACTGACAATCACTACACCATACCCAAAGCAACAGCAGAAGAAATCAGAAACATAATTGAGAAAACAAAAAATAATAAAGCACCAGGAATCGACCTAATCAACGGCAAAATCTTGAAAAACCTTCCGCCAAATGCGATAAGACAAATCACAATAATAGTTAACGCAATACTAAGAATACAATACTTTCCAAAAACTTGGAAACTGGCACAAATCATAATGATACCCAAACCAGGCAAGGACCCACACGAAACCAAATCCTACCGACCAATCTCACTACTTCCGGTGTTTTCTAAGATACTAGAGAAAGTAATTTACGACCGAATAAAACCTATAATAGAGAAGAATCATCTAATACCGGATCACCAATTCGAATTCAGAAACAAACACTCCACAATAGAACAAACGCACAGACTCGTCAATGAAATCTTACAGGCGCTGGAAACAAAACAATATTACACGGCACTCTTTATGGACATCGAAAAAGCATTCGATAAAATAAACCACACTAGCCTACTCCAATCAATCAGGAAACAGTTCCCGGAGCAGATATACCAATTAATCAAATCATTCTTAAGCAGCAGAACCTTCATAGTAAAAATCAAAGGTACATACTCTGAAGTTAAAGAAATCAAGGCAGGAGTTCCGCAACGAAGCGTCCTAGGACCAATTTTATACACATTATACACGGCCAACATACCAACAACTAACAATAGCAAAATACTGACATTCGCGGATGACACAGCTGTACTAGTCAGGCACACTAACCCTGCAACAGCAGTTACAATATTACAAGAACATATCACAAAAATAGAAAAGTGGCTTTAAGCAAAGCAAATTAAAGCAAACCCCGATAAATGCAAACACATTACATTCATACTGCGAAAACAGAAACCACCATACATTGTACTAAACGGCACACATATAATACAAACAAGGCAAGTCAAATACCTAGGACTCCACTTAGATACACGATTCACATGGAAACAGCATATTATAGCAACAATAAACAAAATACAGATGGCAAGGAGACAAATGTACTGGCTAAGAAGTCGAAAATCCAAACTAAGCATTGTTACGTCGCGTAACACTCTACCTAGCCCAGGCCACACACCGCGAGCAAGATGGCAACCTGATGTCTTCGGATACTCACTGCGTACCCTCAATAGCCTCAAGTACCTTCCATAAATCTCAGGAATTTCCTAGTCGAGGTCCTTCAAACTGAACAAACGTCTGTTTCCGAAGCATTTCTAAAGACCTTTGTCTACTACGGCTTGACAAGGGAAAGTTGGTTTTTCTCACGTATGATGCAACTTTCCTCCCACTAACCACTTTCTCTCGAGGGCGGTTAAGACCCTTCGTTTAACCAATTAGCAACGAAGCCTATTTCCCTCACTCTCTTAGCCAAAATCGTCGCCAACAAATCCGAGGGTCCCCTGCGCTAGACACACCCATCTTTAGCTTTCCTCCGCCACAGCATCGTCTCCGAACATCACTGATTTTACATCCTTCGAACAGTCAACATCCTTCGACAGGGTTTACACCCGAAGATCAGTCAGTCTCAATCAAGCATCTCGTCAAGCAGTCAACAATTCGAATACAGTGAGTCGACAAATCCATCATTATACGCGATAATCCGACTAGAGACTCAGGTCGCACTCATTCGTAGTCATCTCATAGCAAATATTCATTTTGTGTTACACCGAAGTTGTTGGTTTGTGAAAATATATAATAACCTGTTAGCAGTAGCGTTATCTTTCATTTAACTACCCTTATTATCCCAAAAGGAATAAGGGATCGAACGATTCGCGGCGTCGATTAGCAAATCGTAACGGGAATTTACGACTCCCGTTGGCGCGCTTCTTCGAGATCGTGCCTCCCCGCGAACGTGCGAAAACAAGCATAGAAAATAAACTACAAATATATAAAATGGTCATAAAACCACTCTGGACATACGGAATAGCACTATGGGGGCACAGCAGCAATGAGCCATATAACCAAAATAGAGGCAATGCAATTTAAAATACTCAGAACAATAGCAAACGCGCCATGGTACGTTAGAAACGAGGACATTCGGGAAGACCTGGGAATACCAACGGTCAAGGAGGAAATTAACAGAAGTGCAAGAAGGTACAGAGAAAGAATAGCAACGCACCCAAACCGGCTGGCAGTGGAAACGGTCGACACATCAAGCATAAAAAGAAGACTAAAAAGGAAACACCGAACAGATCTCACAAAGGACGTAACCTAACATACAAACACTCACCACACTAAAGAAATAAATCAATCAAATTCGAAGATGGTATTCCACTGGGGGTAGCCATCCACATGCTATATTGCTATATCACTAAGGTATAATATTTTACCAAATGCCCTACTGGACAAATTGTAAAATATAAATAAATAAATTAAAAAAAAGGAAGACAAAAAAGTTCAAGCTGTGATGTCTATAACAAAACAGAAAATATCATTAATATCATTAATACACAATAAAAAACATGGAACTTTAGCAATATAAGACTAAACTTTAATAAGTATATAAATTGAAACTCTAACATAAAAGTTTGAGAACATACCATTGAGAATTCAGTAATTTTTATACGTATCAGACAGTTTTATTGTACTTAAATGTTGAGACTTTAAGACTTTCTTTCAATTAAAAAAGACATTTACAGCTTTCTAAATTATCAATCATTTTTATTGTATAATTAACAATAATTCAAACAAAATATAATAAATAGAACAAATTGAAATACAATATGTAAAACTACTTACATTCTTGAGCTCCTGTAGAGACTTTGTCCTCTTGAGAAACGCACTGACTCTAGTACCGAAAAAGAATATTCAAAAGAATATAAAATAAGACAACATTACCGCGACCGCTAAAATTATAATCGGCGAACAAGAATTCTAATGTCGCGTACAAAATTGTTTGATAAAATGTTATTACTTGCGCGTGTGATTATTTAATTGAATTTAATCAAAACGACCGTGATTTAAAAATATTGAAAAATACTTTTGCGAAGCAAACACTGACTCTACAAACCGCGGTCACAAATATTCCCTAAAAATAGAGTTGTTTATGGGTGAGGTGGGATATTGAGTTGAAAAGAAGCGAAGTATTGTTTCGATGTTTATCTTCTTTTCTCTATGGAACGTTTATTTAGAAAATACTGCTACTTTTCTTTTCAGCCTTAAGAGATTATTATTGAAAAATTGGAATACGTATGAAAATTATTAGTTTAAAATTATAAGATATTTTTCGATATCGATCAAATGTTTACGAATATCGTGAATGCAATGCGATCATTTGCAAGAATTATACTGTGAATGCTCGTTACTAGAATATGAAATATACACTCCACTAATACATTATTGTCGCGTGTTATAAATAGTTGAAAATGTTCCCAAGAATTCAAAAGTTCACAACTAAATATACCTAAATAATACTACAAAAACGCACGCGAAATCTTGGTTTGAAGTACTTGAGTCTACTTACGCGCCACCTCTATAACAAAAAATATAAGTTACAAAGTTAAACGATAGTAAAAAATATAGTAATGAATAATGCGAAAAATATACTAATGACAATAATAAAGAACCAACGCCACCAATAGGTTATAACACGTTACAAACCTGACGCAACGCTATCCATGATAGGTTCCCTTAACGAACTGCTTGGCGGCCCCGAGGTGCTGAGCCGCTAGCGCTCAAGTCCTTTCCCCACTGGGGGACGCGGCGGGCCCAGCGCGCTTCGTCAACGCCACACGGAGTTCCCAGGCGATCACCCATGCAAGTACTATCCATGCCCGGCGCTGCTTAACTTTCGTGATCTGACGGGAACAAGTACACTCAGCGCGGCCAGGGCGTTGACTACGTGATTACTTATCTAAATCATAATTAAGTATTTATTAAACAATCTTTTCTTCTCAAAGTACAATTACCCAATTATATTCCTATAGTATGCTCATAATTTTCACATTACACTGGCACACGCAACACTTTGCAAATGAGCCTTTTTCATAATGACTGCTTCTAAACTACACCATCGTGACTTCCTAACATTTGCCGTAATTGTTCCTTTGGGTTGGATATCATAACGGTTGCACCATCCAGTTGCCTTTAAATTAAATTGTGTGGCGGATTGGTATCAATAGGACGCCGACAGGTCGATGCATCAACGCGGCGCAACACCTCCCGGGCGACCCGCGGGTACCAACCGCCAACACTAGAGGACTACGACGACAACGAGTCTGTCTATCTCGCTAGCGGTCGAATATACGGACGATTGATACAAATACCGCACCTAGCGAGACTCCCTCTACGTCTAAGGCAGGGAGTACCGGGCATAGCCTTACTGACGAGTCCACCGGTAGTCCCGGGACGAAACGCAAAACTCTCTTTTCATCTGCCACAATTGTTTTATACAATTCTTTTAAATTTAAATCTATATTTAATACGTCATATTTTACATGGGTTGTATATGTATTCTACATTTTGCATCCACCATATTTTTATTATATATATGTCGGAGATGAAAGGACATCGGAGCCTTCCCTTTGGAATTTCGGGAAAATCCCTTAACACCGTAATCTAGATTCTATCATAGGCGTAATTAAACAATTGTCGTCATTCGATCCGATTGTATTTGTTCGTGATAATGAGCTTGCATCATTATCGCGACGGAAAGTCATTCTCTCGTGAGGTTGTATTAGCGAGTTACTTAGTGTCTGTACGCTGGATGGATATTCCACGTTTTAACAAAGAGTCCGACTTAGATTTTGTGAGCATGTGCATCTATTATCCCGTTGACCGCGGATTCGTTATTGAACCTAGGATCATTGTCATTAGTTTCTTGAGTATCTAATTACCACGGTTACTTGTTAAATTCTATAATAATCGTATTTGCACTAGTCAATGTCTTCTCTATTGCATAACGACAACGTGTAATCCAAATGAAGATTCGTTTCACGCCCCTAACCCTAATTCTAATGTAAATCCGTCATATATAAACAGTGAATTTTTAATTATGTTTCATAGTATGTATAACAATATATTTTAATGTTTGGAACCCTACTGATGTTTGCATTGCTTCTGTTAAATTTAATTTCCTCAAATTAAATGTTTTATCACATGTACTATTTTTCTTCTAAAGATTTCATTTATATTAATGATTACATTCTGCTTTTCATTATAACTAGTGAGATCAAATTATGTTACGACCCTTCGCGGAGAGACGCGGTCGCGAGGAAGACGCGCCAGCGAGAGACGTAAATTCTCGCCACGATTCTACTAATCGGCACCGCGAAATAGTCGTTCCCCTGTTTTGATTAAGATAACAGAGGTGGTTCAAATGAATTTATCATTATATTAACAGGTTAACATAAAATGGTATATTTGACAATATTTAAAAATAATATGATGAACACGCCATAAATTGTTTAACAATGAATACAGGAAATATGTTACAGAAAATCGACCCGACTTTACAATATCATTCAATGAATTCGTTAGATTATGCGACTTTAATTTTAATCATGAGACCTCTCGATGTATAGCGTTTGACTCTTCAAAAGGGACTGATCGCGTATGATCACGTATGCCGCCTTCTTGTGTGGAAAAAGAAACGGACCGAAATCGACGTTTCTAGAACTCGCTGCTTGGTGACAACTATGCGCTTGTCACGTAAAATAACACAAAAAAAGAAACAGAAAAAATAAAAAGAAAGAAACTTTATTTTTTTTCTAACACATTTCACAATTTTTACTTCCGAGCTCTAGGCGTGACTTTTCAAGACTGACTCTTACAACTCGACTTCCGAACGGATATATATTATTTGACTTTTGTCACCCCTCAATATTCCCACTATCCTTGAGTTTGTTAAGCGTCCGCGATCGCCGCCATGCACGCCTTCTCCTCAAATATTCGGCGGAAGGACCGTTGGGATATTGATGGCTCATTAGGCACTTCGGCGATGTACATTGTGCCGAGTGCCGCCACATCTTTATCTCCGATTTTAAAGTGAGTCGGCCTGGTCTCTGATGTGAATTGACGTTACAAGGACGTGCTGGGGATGACGTGACGAGAATGTTGAACATGATCCGTCGAATTACATCGACTTTGTGTCGGTTCGACCGGTTTTATTAATCTTAAAATATTTCTCCAACGTGGAAAAGAAAAAAACCGGGCGCGCAACCATAACCGTAACTAATGTCAGCTTCTTTCGAAACTTGCGGAGAACTTGTAACGTCAATTCACATCAGAGACCAGGCCACTGTCACAGATGAAATCCGACTAAACAAAGCGATAAGATAGCGAAATTCCAAGCGCCTTAGCATGAGTGACCATCGGGATAACATCCGGTCACTCTATCCATTCTCAGAAATATATGATCGAAGCCTTTTCTCACTCCCACGAATAAAAAAATTTAAATACTCCTCCTAAAATCATCCAAGGCAGTCCAGAACAGACACGCCTAGAGCTCGAAAGTGTATTGTAAACCAGAAAGAAATAAAGTTTCTTTTTTTCTTAAATTTCTTTTTATATTACGTGACAAACTCTTCGCCGTAAAGTTTCCGCATGGCAGGCGCAGCCGCGAAAAGTTTCTGCTACGGCGTACATTTGCACTCGGGTGTTTCTTGAATTTGCATATTGCTATGGGCACCGTTTCTCCCCCACGTGAATTTATCTTGTGAATTATCTCTCTCAAGTGCCACGCTCACGCAGCTGCATTCAAACGCGTGCACGCAGTGCGATTCATTCGAGTAGAATCCCGAATCCACGGAAAGAATCAGCCTGAAGAGATTGAAATCCGTAATTACAATCAGCCGTGTCAATTTACGAATAATTATAATTACAATAACGATGTACAAAATAATAGCATGCGAACTACTGTTGAAACAACCAAATGATCAGTTGACACCAATTACTTTCACACTGGCGCAACTAGCTTCTAACGACTACCACGATCGTTGATATCAATTCCACGCACCACGATTTTTCGCTAAGATCGTGCGTATCTTGCTTACGAGTTCGATACTTAAGTCTGCATCTCATGAAATATCAATGAAGAATTGGACATTGAATTAAAAAAAATTTTTTTTTAATTTTTCCATCGAGACAACGATCTACAGTGAGATCGGTTATAACGTATCGCACGCGTACCGAGCGAAAATTCAAAGTCGATTTTCTCGAAAACAAAGCCTTAAACGAAAAATTTTTATTGTATATTTTCGATCTCTTTTTTCGCGTAGAATCACCCCTTTTCTGCTTGTACCACCAGTTACCAACCACCCTGTATATTTTTGACATTTATAAGGCATTAATACCTCCCTGCGGCCGTTCGATACTCCATTGTTGATGGCTGTTCTCGACCCCTTTTTTATTCATCGATAGAAATGTTATCCCTGTCCCGAAAAGCAACTTATGTGGAGAAAAAGGGAGACCGTTGGATCGAAAACCTTACCGCGCATCATATCGTTTATTTGGAAGGTCCACTACACGTAAGCAAGTGGCACGCTGAGATAAAGTTTGAATCACTGGAGCAATAAAAATGAATACGAAGACAATATATCTCGCCATGAAATCCTTCTTTTCCCTGTGCCAGGCCGCTGACCTATACAACTATGCATTGTCTGTCAAAGATTCGTTCATACACATAATTCTTATTGTCATCCGTTTCCTTATGAAATTGATATTTCTAGATACAATCACGAATGGTCTTAAAAGTTGCTCATACTTGTGTATTTTATTTCTTTCTCCAATATATTTTCTGAATTCTGATAAAATCAGTTCTTTTATTATTTATTTATTTATTTTCACTGATAATCCATTTTACAAACGAGTCATATAATAAAACAATAGAATAAGATAACAAGTAATTTATACTTAGAAAGAAAATACATATATTGTATAAATATGTGTACTTTTCCGAGAAATGGTCGTATTTAACAGAAACACCATTTTTAGAAATATTATTAATATTTCTGTATAGTTTCGTTACATGTTAGTATTTTTGTTACTTGTTTTCTTTCATTTCAAACGAAGAAAGAGGAAACAGCCTGTCCAAGGAAACTTCAGAGGCAAAAATTATGTTACAAATTATATTGGAGAATAAATTAATTTCTTTATTCCCAAGAATAATAGAAATAGCTTTAATACACGCATGTGTATAGGGAAAGACAAGAGAGCACAGTTGGGGCAATATTTCACAGTAACCACGTTCGTTCACTGACCTACTCTACGCATCAGCTTTCAAAAGTATTTAAACTGGTCGAATAAGCAACAGTTCAAACCCCTTCTCCGTCTTTTCTTCTCTCTTCGTTCCTCTGCATGGCTCCTTGACAGTCCCGGGCGACAACAGTGTGACAAATTAAATTAAATCAACCTACAGGGCAACGCGATCGATAGATTTTCATTTTGCGTGCGATATTCGGTCAACGAATTATGTATTTATTATACCAAAATAAGCTGAAAAAGCGAGAATCATGGACATTGTGTTTATTATATTACTTAAATGTCAGTTAAACGATAGTCTTGTGCGTATTGTGTATTTATTTAGTGCGATGTTGGTATTCAGGCGTCGAAATAAACTAGTGGGATGTTCAGATGATGAAAATGAGACGTAACGTGGTGAAAATGTTGGTTGGACATTTATCAATAGACAAGTAGAACTCGTAACATTTAGCGGATTCAGTTTCAATTTCTTTAGATAAGTTCATGAAAACATAACTTTGTATAAATAGTCTATTATACATAGCCCAGCATCAAAATATTCTACGAACGTTCTTATTTATAATCAAATTCCGATTCGTTTAATTGTCTATATGTTTGAGAGTTTTCGTTACTATATGTACGTTTCTCGCCGCTTTCTACCAATCAATAGAAATATTTCTAAAGGGAGATTTTGAATTATTGGTTGATATTTATGAAATAAAAGCTGTCGATTTAAGTGGAATAGAAAAACATACTTCAGAGTCAAATATACGATCTATCAATAACATAAAGAATATTGAGCGAATTTAACATATTTATAAAAAGAATATGTACCTGGAAAGTCGCGAAGAAGACTATTGTGAATAAAATTCACAATAAGTGGGCTCACAAGAAATTAAGAGAAAGGAATATAGATTATAACGACGTTATTAGTTTAAAATGTTAATTGAAGTTATGGATTTATTACTGAAGGAGGCAACAGAATAATTAATGCATGAAACCTTTGTAATATATTAAAAGGCAAGAACGGCCAATAAGCGCGACCAGCTTGATTATGAAAGCATTTGAGAGAAGACTTCTATTTGATTGAATTTTAGCAATAAGTGGGCAGAGCTATGTTTTCTACTTATAAGCAGCAAACTATCCATACTGATCAATGTGATTAAGTGTCTGCATGGCTTTATTTCGAGCAGTTTCGATAGTAATGTACGCCGCACACTCCATCAACCGAATAGTATTTCGCTATCGATCGATTCTAAGAATTATTTCGGCGCGCGTGTACGACTAAATTATAGTTCCGGCGGGCTATTACTAATTTTAAATTTAAAAATTTACTACCTATTTCTTCGTACAATAAAGAAAACGTTAGAATACATTACATACCATCAAACAAATTACAATTATAATCATCATATATTATTTTCTTACATAATTGGACTCGCATAATTAACATCCTTGAATGTACTAACGTTAAAAATTAGTAAGAACGAGAATAGAGATTGAAGTCGATACGCCACCGACTACATCATTACAGGTTTCATATGGAACCTAAAAATTTTTTTAAAAAAGAATTTAGGATTCTGTTTTCTCGAAAGACTTTATGATTCAAAATTTATTAAAGGAAAACAATAGAACAAAATGAATTTTGCTTTAGTAACTAAGAGAAAAGTAAGAAAATCAACAGATACGAACTTATCATATTCTTTCCGTGTGGTCTTCAAGTCAAACAAACATATAATACGATTATATGTTAAAAACAATATCAGTTAAGGTAACTTCAATAATCTGAAGGTTTTACATCCTTGCTTTCTTAATCGAAGATTCACAATCAATATTACGTTTACTTTTAACATTTATGATAATCCAGTGATTGAGATTTGTCACGCCTGATTACCCTTGCAATGTAGCAATATCCATTCGTGAAAGCAGCTTGATATCGGAACCAATTTTCTCTATCGAATACAATAATAGATTTGAAAGGATCTTTTTATCAGGTCTGCTTCGAGCGAACATATTGCGAGGGATATTATACGTGTACACCTCTCAGCTTGTAAAATTAAATTACGCCGGTCGCTTCGCGTTCGCGGCTCATATTGAAAAAAGAGGGAAATTTTCTCCTTCTACGCTCAACGCCTTGCACATAACGTTATTCACGTCACAATTTTGTTTCAGGTTATTCGACAGCGGTTCGATGCAGAAGTTCAAGATTCTTTTCCACGATATCGAGGCCAGTTCGCTGTTGAGTGCCGAAGCGTGCAGACGTGTCTCTAGTGCCCAGTGAAGTCCGAAAATAACACGTGTCGCCCAACCGCCGAAAGTGAACACAGCCAAGTGTTTCCTACACTTTAGGGAGAAGAAAATCCCACGCACCTAACCCCAACCCGAATACTAGCCTCATAGCCTCACGACTAGTTATTCATTTTGAACTGACTAGCTCGATGATGGCCCAGCAATCGCGACCAGGGTCTCCTGAGCAAACTCGCAACTACCCCGCACTACCTCCGCCGTGGCAGAAGTGCAGCAGAACCCTCCGCACCAACGACGCTACTATTACAAAGAAACGGAAAATAGAAACATCAAAACCAAACAAGATCGACACCCGGAACGAACAATCAACGATACAAATAAACACCCACAACAGGTTCGCCATATTGCAATCCACTAACGACGCCATGGAAATCGCAGACCCGCCGCCAAACCAACAAGCACAGAGAATCCCCCCTCCTCCACCAATATTTGTAGATGATGTCATCGACATACAAACAATGATCAAGTCCTTAGAGAGAGATATCCCCAACGACGATTACAACCTGAAGATTAACAACAACAAAGTAAAAATTCTGCCGACAACCCCTGAAGCATACAGAAAAATCACCAAACTACACAAGACCTTGAACGCCAACTTTCATACTTACCAGCTCAAACAAGAAAGACCTTTCCAAGTGGTTCTACGCAACATCCACCACTCAGCAGACATAGATGAACTCAAATTCGAACTCTTAAAACTCGTCCACGAAGTCATCAACGTTAGTAATATAAGGCATAGAGTCTCGAAAGACCCGTTATCCTTATTTTTTATAGACATAAAGCAAAAGCCTAACAATAAGGAAATTTACAACATCAGTAGCCTAATGAACGCAATAGTAAAATTCGAACCACCGCTTGTTAAAAAAAATAGTGCGATGCAAAAGGTGCCAAAGGTACGGTCACACGCAGAAATACTGCAGCCATACCTTCCGCTGCGTTAAATGTGCAGGCACATACTCCACTGACGAGTGCACTAAATCACCGGAAATCCCAGCGAAGTGCATCCACTGCCTATAAAACCCTATACACAAACAGGTACCCTAAACTCAGAGCAAAAGAGGTAACCAACCAAACACCCAGCCCGCCGAAATTCACGACTACCCCAATCCCCTCAACCAACCAAATACTCAGTCCTACTAAATTCATCACTACCTCAACCTCCTATGCCCAAGCAGTACCAGGCATCCAAAATAACCCGAATAGCCAAAGGGATCTTTCCCAAAATAGTGTCCCCAATTCACCTAACACAGACAACGTCTCTAGGCTTGAAAAGCTAATAGAGAAACAATCGGAGCAAATAAATAATTTGCTATCGCTACTAATACTCATCATGGATAAATTAGTACGCCCGGACGCAAAATAAAACCAAGACGCATAGCTCTTTGGAACGACAACGGTCTAGCGCAACACAAATTTGAACTAGAACTCTTCCTAAAACACCAGCAAATCGACGTAATGCTCGTATCGGAAACCCACTTTACCGACAAAAACTATCTGAAAATAAATGGTTACAACTTCTACCATACCCAACACCCCAGCGGAAAGGCCCACGGTGGCACCGGAATCATAATCAAAACAAGTATTAAGCACTATGAACTTCCATCATTCCAGAAAGACTACCTCCAAGCAACAAACGTAGCAATAGAAGACTGTCATGGTACAATCACCACTTCAGCAGTATACTGCCCTCCCAGACACTCCATCGCCAAAGAAGACTTTGATAACTTCCTGGACACCTTGGGCAATAGAATCATAGCTGGAGGAGACTATAACGCCAAACATACCCAATGGGGCAGCAGACTGGTTACAGTAAGAGTCAAAAATCTCTTAAACAGCATAATAACCAACAACCTCAACTACCTCATCACATACGAACCCACATACTGGCCCACCGACACTAACAAAATACCCGACCTTCTGGACTTCTTCGTAACCAAAAATATCTCATCAAGACACGTCCAAATCAACTCCTCGGCTGATCTCTCCTCTGATTATTCCCCCGTGATAGCAACAGTCAGTTTAACAATCATCGAGAATACACCAAATGGCTCCATTCACAACCAACACACCAACTGGCAGCTCTTTAGAGAAGTCTTTACTCAGAATAAACATTTGTTGTTGAAAATATTTGTCTAATAATATAATAAGATTAAGCGAACATTTATTTTCACCAACTTTGATCCTCTCCCGTGCCAATACTCCTGCGCGTAGCAGGTTAGCCGAAACGTGAAGTTTAATTGCCAATCGCATTAAACATCAGACAACGCTATTTTAATCTAAATTCAAAAATTAGCGGCAACACAACCAAAACAAATCAGACAAAAACATAACAACATATTTATAAAAAATAGCAGAAAAACGTAGACTAAAAAGAGTATGGCAGACCCACAGATCACCGGATGACAAACGCAAACTACACAACGCAACTAGAAAGCTAACCAACATCATCAAAAATTACAAAAATGACTGTTTTCATAAATATCTCGCCAATTTGTCCCCCATAGCTGACTGCAACTACTCACTATGGAAAGCCTCCAGGAAACTCACGCCCCCCCAAATAATCCCTCTAATCCGCCGTCCACAAGGTGGATGGGCGCGTAGCCCTATAGAAAAAGCCAACCTGTTTGCTAAATACTTGTCTAAAGTATTTAAACCCCATTCCTCCAGAGCTGCCGCGGACGTTACTGAATACCTGCACTCTCCCTTCCAAATGTCTCCTCCTATTGAACCCTTCACTTCTGCAGAGATTATAGAATCAATCAATTGCCTAAATCCCAAGAAAGCAGCAGGGCACAACCTAATAGGCAATAAAGCAATCAAGGAACTTCCCATAAAAGGGATCGCACTCATCACATCGATTTTTAATGCTATCCTTTGCCTTGAACACTATCCTAAGACCTGGAAAATCTCACTGATTACCCTCATCCCTAAACCCGGTAAACGGATATACGAAACCAGCTCCTATTGCCCAATCAGCCTTTTACCTACCCTGTCAAAACTATTCGAGAAGATGCTAACTAATCGACTCCTTCCACTCCTAGAGGACTTGAAAACACTCCCAGATCACCAATTCGGCTTCCGAAAACAACATTCAACAGTAGAGAAAATCCATCGCATAACCCATACGATCAGCCAAACACTCGAAAAGAAAAAATATTTCTCAGCGGTTTTCCTAGACATCCAACAGGCATTCGACAAATTATAACATGAAGCTTACAAGCTTAAAAAAATCTTACCGGACCCCTACTACTCCACCCTAAAATCCTACCCAACCAATAGACAATTCATGGTTAAATGCCTAGGAGCCACTTCCGCAACATTCTCAATAGAATCCGGCATACCCCAAGGTAGTGTCCTCGGACCCCTACTGTACTCCATCTACACTGCCGACCTACCTATACTAAACGAGATAACAATAGCAACATTTGCTGACGACACAGCGCTATTAGCTACCCACGCAGACCCGGTAAGAGCCTCATCCACCCTCCAGCGATGTCTCGACTCCATGGAAAAGTGGTTTCATAAATGGGGCTTCAAAATTAACGAAAAAAATCCTCACATGTAACCTTCACGCTCCTAAAACAAACCTGCCCCCAGGTCACCATCATCAACACAATAATTCCTAGCAAGGTCTCCGTCAGATACCTGGGCATGACCCTGGACAAGAGACTAACTTTGAAAAAACACATCTCAGATAATACGAAGCAACTAAAGGACAAACTAAAATAATTCTATTGGCTCACGTGCCGACGCTCCAACCTAAGCACACAGAACAAAATTAGCCTCTACAAGACCGTAATAAAACCTGTCTGGACCTACGGAATCCAACTATGGGGAACAGCAAGTAACCCCAACGTTGAAATACTTCAACGCTTCCAATCGAAAACGCTAAGATCCTTAATAGATGCACCTTGGTATGTTACCAACGAAACAATACATCGCGACCTCAAGATACCCACAGTCAAAGAGGAAATAGCAAAATATAGCGACAGATATAGCAAAAGAATCAACAAACACCAAAACCCCCTAATCACTGGACTACTCGATACATCGGACCAGATCCGCAGGCTGAAGAGTCTCTACCCGCTAGACTTTTTTTTGCGCGCGATGAGGGGAAAATGCTGTTATGCATACCCAGTGACTCACGTCACTGAGTTATGTGGGACTCGGCAGATGGCGTCACCGTACCCACTAAAAACCCCACCTCCTGTTCACTGCATTGAGGTACTCGAGGTACCAACCCGGTACAATCATTCGACATTACTTCGGGTTGGCCTCTACTTATGCGTACTCATATTCATCGGCAATCTTCCACGCTAAACTCTCCTCCTCCTGCTTTCTCTTCTCCGCAGAGCCTCCACCTCCCTCTCCTTGTTAAGCCGATTCGTCATGACCCTGGTGCACACATTACTAAATTTGAGCCATAGCCGCTCCTCGGCGGCCAGCTTATCCACGATCCTGTTCTCTATCCTACATTCTTCTCCTACCTCGGCATCCGACTCCGCGCGCTCCCCTGTCCATCTAGGGCACCAGAACAGCACGTGCGCGGCATCGCCCACGGCGGCTCCGCAATCCCAGCAACTGGTGTGCGTCTCTTTCCCAATCCTCTGACGGTACCAGTTGAAGATACCGGGCCCAGTGTGAATCTGCATGACGTGGTACTTGACGCCCCTCTTCGTTCTGTAGAAGATCAACGGATCCTCTATCAACCTCTTAGTCCAGCTGTAGGGATTGTGGACCATCCATTGCACGCTCCACTTGTCCTCGGCTTCGGTCTTCAGCCTCTCCATCTCCTCGTACAATGCCGGCTCCGTCCCCTCTGCATTCTCGACGATCCGCCTCTTCACGCTGTACTGCTTCCACCGCAACCACGCCTTAATGTGTGTGTGCATCTTACCCGTCACCACGCACAAGGCTCCATGCGACACTGTACGGTAGACGGTAGACGTACGGATCATCGCCTCCCTCTGTGTCCTCTTGATGATATTCCCGTTCTTCACCTTGCCCAGGGATGAGGCCCATATAGGTGCACTATACAGGACCACCGACTCCCATACCCCATAATAGAGCTTTCGGACCGCGTCCCTAGGCCCATTCACGTTGGGGAGCAGGCCCCGTATGGCGCCCAAGAACCGTTCCGCCTTGTCACACGCCGATTCGAGGTGGGGGGAGAACCCCTAGCATTATCCAACCAAACTCCCAAGTACTTCACTGTCTTGCTAGTGGAGATCTCCTGCCCCCCCGTCCCCCACGTCGTAGTTAAAACTCGTCGGTATCCTCTTCCTGGTTAGGAGGATAACCTCCGTCTTCTCTCTTGCCAAATGAAGTCCCACGTCGCTGCACCAACTGGTGGCCGTGCTGATGACCGCCCTTATCCTGTCCTGGATGCCAAGGAACTCCCTGGCCTTAAGGAGTACCGCCAGGTCGTCGGCAAACGCCACGGCTTCGATGTCCTTCTCCCGGTCGAGCGTCTCCAAAATTCCGTCGTACACGAGGTTCCACAGTAGCGGTCCTAAGACCGACCCCTGCGGAACCCCCCCACCGACCTTCCTCCTTACGATGCCGTCCCGGCAGTACGCTATGATCCTTCTATCGGCCAGGTAATCCCCGATCAACTCCTGAAGTCGTCCTGGCAACCGCCACCTTCGCGCTTCCTCGAGAATACTCTGCAGCCTCAGCGTATTGAACGCATACCAGGCCCATTCTTCTGCAGTCCTCTGCAACCGCGACCGTCCTGTTCAGGGCCCCTCCTCCTCCTGAAGCCAAACTGGTCCTTGTGAAAGGGATCTCGCCCGATGCTCCTCTCGATGAGTATCCTCAGCGTGTGCTCCCAGACCTTGCTCAATGCCGGCAGTATGCTGATCGGCCTATAAGCCGACGACAGTGTCGGGTTTCTGTTGGGCTTGGGTACCAGCACCGCCCCGGCCACCTTCCATACTGCCGGTATCCTACCACAGTTGTTAACTCCATTGAACACAGCTAGGAGCACCCTCGGTCTTCGTTCCGCCAGCAGTCTGATCAAAGTACGGGGGATCCCATCCACCCCTGAAGCCTTCCTAGGATCGCATTTCCCGACAGCCATCTTCAAATCTTCCTCGTTGATCTGTAGATCAATTGCTCCGTCGGGTACCGCAGGTGGGGCCAGTCCGATTTCTTGCCTACCCAGTCGCGATTGCTGCCCGGTAACGAAGAGGTCGTCCAGGATACTCGCCAACCTGTCACCTCCGAGAGGCTCGGATGGTGCCGACCGCACCGATCTGCTCTTCACCACTTGATGCGGCCTGCCCCACGGATCCTGGTCTAAAGTGGCACAGAATCCCTTCCAGCACTCCTCCTTACTGCGTTCGATCGCCCTCTTCAGGCTCCTTCGCGCAGCCTTGAATTCGGCCACCAGGACTTCGGCCACCAGGACTTCGGCCACCAGGACTTCGGCCACCAGGACTTCGGCCACCAGGACTTCGGCCACCAGGACTTCGGCCACCAGGACTTCGGCATCTTCCCTGCGAGCCGCCACCGCTCGTTGCGCTCTTCTCCTGCTCCTGCACATTGCGCTCCTTAACGTGGCTAGCTCGCTGTTCCACCAGTAATTGGCTCGTCTTCTCGCCCGCGGCGGGAACTTCTTCCTCAAAGTCTCGGCACACGTGCGCTCCAAGCTATTCTGTAGCCTTTCGCCGCATGCCGACTCGTCGCTTTTTAAAACGTGCTCCGCGTAGACATCGTCGAATTTGCTCACAAAGCTATCCGCATCGATCTGCTTCGTCGAGTACACGAACGCCCCTCTTAACGCTGCTCGTAAATACATGTAGTATATAAAAATGGTCAGAGGCTGAGTACCAATCCAAGACAGCACTCCTCCTCCAACTCAGCCTCATACGTCGATCGATACACAACACGTCGGGAAAACTAGTCCTTCCATTCCTCAGGAAGGAATAGTTCCCCATCGTCCTAATCGGTACCAAATCGCGCTTCGTGATCACGTTCAACAGGCATGTCCCCCTCCGTTCGGTCCCCATGCCACCCCACACTCCAGACTTGGCATTAAAGTCGCCGGCGACCATTAGCGCCGGTGCGCTTCTCCTCCTCTCCTTCAGAACCCCGTCTAGTTCCCCCCCAAAAAGCATCGAAAACGCACCTAGTCGTATTCGGGGAACAGTACCCACTGACACAGAACACGTCGCCGACTCTGATTCCTACAATCCTAGTCTTTTGGACCAGGGTCTCGCTCATCGCGTATCTACCGTTAAACAGGGTGACCCTGTTAAGGAAATTCGAGGATTTGGGAATACAAATTATTTACTATATTTCCTTATCTTAGTTATACACCTATATTCCTCTCTAAGGACGTCTTGCACGCACGCTGGTTGCCAACCGACTAGCCTAGATTCTTCTAACATCTGGCAACAGTCTTTTGTCTCCACTGAGTCCTTGACGCCCTCTAACCCTTACACACACTCTCATATACAGTGTAAATGTATCACTTCCCTAACACGCCTCCTTACATTTATACTGTACACTTAATTTTATTTACATACTTGTCGAATTAACAAAATATTTAACATTTATCGCTTTCTTTACATTTCTCTTATTTTACATTCATCCATGACCTAAACCTTTCAAATTTCTCTCTACACAGTGCCTTCGTAAAAATATCCGCAGTGTTTTCTTCTGTACTTACTTTTATTATGTTTATCTTATTTTCCTTTACGTACTCGTGAACGTAGTGGTAATGAACTTCGAGGTGTTTAGAATTTTTTGTAAAAGTTCCGTATTTTGCTATACTTATTACTCCAGAGTTATCCTCATAGATTTTTACAGGGTTATCGTCTACATTTACATCGAAGATTTTCATTAGTTCTCTGATAGTCATTACTTCACTCACCGCTTCCGATAGAGCTACATACTCTGCATACGTCGAGGCTTTTGTCACACACCTTTGTTTTTTAGACTTCCATTCAATTACATTTCCATACAATCTAATTACATACCCAGAAGTCGATTTCCTATCTATATGATCTCCTGCCCAATCAGCGTCCACATAACAATCTATCGTTTCGCATTTTTCATTTCTTTTATAATGTAGCCCTAAATCTCTAGTCCGGTACAAATATTTCAATATTCGCAAGGCATATTTAAAATGTGTCTCGTTACAACAATCTTGAAATCTACTCAGATAATTCACACTATAACTTATATCGGGTCTGGTATTTACACTAATATACAGCAATGCGCCAATTAAATTCTTGTATCCAATGTCCTCTCTATTTATCTCAGCTTTTTCAATTTTTAAGTTGGTCTCCATAGGTGTACAGTACAATTTGCCGTTATGTAATTTATATTTGTTTGCTAATGATTCTATGTATTTCTTTTGGCTTAATCTCATTTCATTTTTTAAATAATCATACTCTATATTTATTCCAAGATATTCTTTTACTTCACCTAAATCTTTCATTTCAAATTTATCAGTTAATAATTTTTTTTACACTTTGTATCTTCCCTTTGTTTTTACTACAAATCAACAAATCGTCTACGTATATTAACAAATAAACAACATTTTCTCCCTCTCCATAAGTATATAGGCACAGCTCTATATTGTTCTTTTTAAAACCTAATCTCGTCACATACTTATCAAAACAATCATACCAGTCCCTCGGACTTTCTTTTAACCCATAAAGCGCTTTCGATAATTTACAAACTCTATTCGTTCCGTCCGCATATCCCTTTGGTTGATTTACATATACCTCCGAGGTTACTTCACCATTTAAAAAGGCAGTTTCTACATCCATTTGCTCAATTATTAATCCATTTTGACAACAATATGATAGCAATATCTTAAAGGTCTGATTACTCGCCACTGGAGAATATATGTCATCGGCTACGTTTCTTTGTTGAAATCCCCTTACCACTAATCTAGCCTTATACCTGTCCTCTGATTTTTTCGTGTAAACCCATTTTACATCTAATACTTCTTTGCCTTTTACCCTTTCTACCAATTTCCAAGTTTTATTCTTATAGAGACATTCTATTTCCTTATCCATAGCCTGTTTCCAAACTTCATTATTTTCGCAACAAATCGCCTCCTCAAATGTACGAGGGATATCTACTTTACAATAATTTGCATGAATCTCGCAAATATTTTCCTTTTCTGGATACCTTACTGGAGTTTTCTTAATACGTGTAGATCTCCTAGGAGTGTTTGAGCTTTCAATACTACTATTATTTTCATCTTTCCTACCTTCTAACTCTTCCTTATCCATACCATCCAATGAATAGTTATCTTCGCTATCATTTCTATCTGCCTCTAATGAATTTTCCTCAAAACCGATACATTTAGTGTCTGTCTCAATGACCTCTACATGTCTAGCTATTGTTATTTTCCCACCTAATAAGACTCTGTATCCTACTTCACTATATCCTAATAGAATTCCCATATCTGCCTTCTTGTCCCATTTGGAAACTCTTTTTTGTTCTGGCCTTCTTACAAGAACTTTACTACCATATAGATGTAGATTTTTAACATTTGGTTTTTTCCCGAAGAATATTTCAAAAGGTGTCTTTCTTTCTATAGTATTCGCTAATATTCGATTTTTCAAGTATGCCGCTGTACAAACTATTTCCGGCCAGTACCTTTTATGTACTTTCGCTTCCGCTAACAAGCAACGCGCCATGTCCATCACTGTTCTATTATACCTTTCCGCTGTCCCGTTTAATTCATGTACGTATGTTGGGCAATTATTTATTCTTATACCTTTATCCCTAGCAAATTTATAAATTCGATTATTTAAATATTCTTTACCATTATCGCATCTTAATATTTTTAACCTCTTGCCCGTTAAATTTTCGGCTTCATTTACGAACTGTACGAAAGAATCAAAGACCTCATCTTTTGATTTTATACAATAGATCCTAGCTATTTTACTATAATCATCGATAAATGAAATGAAATATTTTTCTCCATTGAATCCGGTGGTCTTAAAGGGACCACATACGTCCGTATGAATAATTTCCATTATTTCCCTAGCCTTAGTTCGATTATTTTTGAAAGGTAAGTTATGCATTTTGCTTTCTATACACACCCTACATTTCAAAAGTTCCTTTTCAACTTCATTCGGTATGCCAGTCACTAGCTGCTCTTTACCCAAAATCTCTAAATATTTAAAATTTACGTGTCCTAGCATCCTATGCCATCTTTCCTTTTTACTCATACCACTACGTTCGGCGCTGTTTACTAAGTGCTTCTTCCCTTTCAATATACTTTTTATTCTATATGTCCCATTTTCTTTGAACGCTACAGCTGTAAGTTTATTATCCTCATCTATTATTTTCGCAATATTTCCTTTGGAAATAACCGTATTCTTATTGTCTGTTAGTTTACCTAAACTAATCAAATTTGCGGACATTTCTTTCGCGTAAAATACTTTCCTCATATTTATTTTATTTTGTTTTCCGAATGCTTCAAAATAACTTATAACATTCCCAACTTTTGTCGCTTTTATCGGTCTATTATCGCCTAAATATATATTTACCGGTTCTTTTAGGTCGATAGATTTATCGAAATAATTTATATTATTAATTATGTGATCAGTACAACCGCTATCTAATAGCCACACTATTTCGTTCTTACTTATCTCATTCGTCTCACTGCTGTTTGCTGCGTGCGCCGTTGCTATCCATATGCCTACTCTTGAGTTTCCATGCTCGCCCGTGCCGGTTGTTGATTGACGATGAAAGTTTCCACGTCCTCTGCTCGTATTGCCTTTGTTCCCTCTTCCTCTGTTTCGACCACGTGTTGGCCCATGCCAATAGCCGTTACTGCTTTCCGCTTGGACGCCATTTTGACACTCTCTCGCAAAGTGTCCTAATCTTCCACATCTGAAGCATCCTTCCTTTTTTGCAGAAAAGGCGTTGGTTTGCCTTTCTCCTCGATTGGATTTATTTTTCTTCTCTGCTACCTCTATTTTATTTTTTACATACGCTACCGTTTGATCCTCTTCTTTCAATGCGTCTATTATGTCCGCTATGTAGCTGTATTCTTCGGATAACGTATTCAGCATGTAATTCAGCTTTTCCCTCTCACTTACTTGTGCGCCCGCACTTTTTAATTCATTGATTAATTTTTCGAAATCGTTAAAGAATGATGCTGAATCACTGTAGTTCTCCAGTCTTATGTTTTCCAATCTCCTTCTGCATACGATCTGCAGTGCCGTCGACTTTTTCAAGTACATTTCATCGAACCTTTTTATTATATCATACGCCGTTTTTCCTTCCCTAACATACTCCAATTGTCTGTTCGATATTGCACTATAAATTATATTAATCGCCTTCAAATCCTTTTTGTCCCAGTCTTCATCGTCTCTTTCGTTCTTCATTCTAGTTGTAACAACCTCGCATTCCTTATATTTGAGAAACATCGTGATTCTTTGCTTCCACATTCCATAATCCTCACCATCGAATATAGGTACCATGATTTCCGATCTCTCCATTTTAATTGATTCTTCTTTTCTTACTCAAGCGTTCCTACGTGCTCGAAGTATATTTTTTTTCTGAAAGTTTTTTTTCTTTACTGAGAACTCACTCGCAAGATAGTAACCACGCACTAAATATCTTGCAAAACTAGTAACCACGCTCTGCTACCATGTTAAGGAAATTCGAGGATCTGGGAATACAAATTATTTACTATATTTCCTTATCTTAGTTATACACCTATATTCCTCTCTAAGGACGTCTTGCACGCACGCTGGTTGCCAACCGACTAGCCTAGATTCTTCTAACATCTGGCAACAGTCTTTTGTCTCCACTGAGTCCTTGACGCCCTCTAACCCTTACACACACACTCTCATATACAGTGTAAATGTATCACTTCCCTAACAGACCCATACAGATGCATCCCCGCCCTCGTCGTTAAACCAATAAGGCAATTGCCTGTAGGGCTCAGAGATGACCACGATGTCCACCCTGCTTTCACACGCGTACTGTATCATCAGATCCTGCGCCAGTCTGCACCTATTTAAATTGATCTGTAACGCCCTAATTGCGTCCCCGTCTGAAGGTACCAATACCAAAACGTACCACTGGGCACGCCAACGAACCGGTTATGTGCCTGACGTTCGCTCCTCCCATCTTCACGCACATGGCACTTCTTGACTCACTGGTGCACTCGCTCATGACGTGCTCCGAGCTACCGCATTTCCTGCAGAGCTCCATGCCCCAGCATGTGGCATCTGAAGCAGCGCTGTATGTTACTCAGTTGCCCTATGGAGGCAACTGTCAGCCTCGTTTTCAATTTTCTTTCCCTATCCTTGCCGGGGACCCCATTCGCAGGAAGTACCACAACTGCCACCTGCGTACCCCATGGAGCCATCTTCATCGATTTCACTTCGACTTCCATGGTTTCGGGTATCCCCCACTGCAATCTTATCTCCTCCACTAACTCCTCTTTAGTCGTGAGAGGGTCGATGTTCTTAATTTGGAGGGTCAGTCTGTTCACCAGGGCTGCCACCTCGCAGCGGCTATCGCTCAGAGCGGCTCTCAGCTTGGCCGCTGCCTCGTTCACCGCCACCGCCCCATCAGATTCGATGAGGATGTGTCCAGCCCTCGTCCTGCGCACCCCTATGGCACCCTCTAGAGAGCTCCTGGCCTCCATAATCCTCCTGTAGATCTGCAGCCAGTCACTCCCTTGCTCCACCTTCACCAGGATGGCTTGCCTCCTCCTCCTACTTCTCGGTACTCCCCTTCCAATAGCCTGTACCTCCCTGTTCCTGTCCGGATGCATCAAGTGCACAGGCTGGACCGGAGTATCCAGTACCGCCACGGGTGCTCTTCTCTTCTTCCTTCTTCTTACCAACCTCCTCCATCCATCAGATTCTTCGCTGCCCTCCTCTTCTCTTCGCGCGTCCCTGAACTGCTTCCAGCATGCCTCCGTGTAAGAAGCCTCTCCCCTCTTCGGCCTCTTTCGTTCCTCCGCTCTCAATATCTCCGCCGGCGGTACCACCTCTCTCTTGGGGTGGCTGCCCTTGTTCATCGCCACTTCCTTCCTCGCTATTATTCCCGCGCATATCTCCTCTTCCTCCGGGGTTTTCTTCCTCCTCCTTCTCCTCGCTTTCCGCTCCCCCCACTGTTCCAAGGAGGACAGGATACCCTTTATCACGTTCCCCATCCCCCTGATGCCCTCGTCGTCGTCCTTAGCCAATTTAAGTTTTCGGACCGCCATACCTAACATCTGTACCGCTCCCGCGAGGGCCCGGGTCAATCATTTAAGTTTCGCCCTAAAGATCAGGACGTCTTCTTCTTCCTCACCGTCGCTAGGCTGGGTATCCTCCCTGGTACTATCCTCCAGCTCGCTAGCCGTGGTCGCCTTAATCCGCTTCCTTTTGGTGTTTCTATTTACCACCTTTCTCACCAACTGCACCGGCGGCCGTTTCCTAGGTATCACCGGCGTGGTGAAGTCGCTGTCCCTTACACTGTAGGAACCGCCCGACTCGTCCACCACCTCCACCTGAGTTCTACCTCCGATCGTCGGGCTATGGTGACCTTCTCATGCAACCTGACATCCGCCACCTTCCTCGGCTTCTCCCCACCCAGTGATAGCTTCCTCGTCTCTCCTTCCTTATCTCCTTTCTCCCCGGTAGCAATTACCGTACGAGGGGGTGCCCGGGGATCCACCTCCCCCCGCCGTTCTTCCAGTCGCATGATGACTGTCGGGTCGAGTCTGGGAAGCTACTCGAACTCCCGACGGGGCCTGGGGGCTCCGAAACCCCCTGCGCCGTAAGTTTCAATCCTTTTCTCGTCTTATCCATATTTATTATTGTCATTCATCGTCCATGTGAATCGCCAGGTCGTCAACATCCCATTGTAAGCCATCCAAAGATATCCAAGCATAGCCAATAAACTCGCCGTGTCGTCAACAAGTTAGCAATCCGGCATAATAAATAAATAATAATAATGTATTAAGGTCCAACTAACCTTATTGTCACTATTTAAAAACAGTCCTCTCCTTATCTATGTACCTATTTAAGTTTCCCCTGTCAACACCTGCCTATTGCTAGGGACTCGATGATGCGCGCCTAGGACGCCACAATATAGATAAATAACAACAATATATAATAAATACTGAACAATAAGTAATAAATACCATAAATCAATAAATAAATAATAAATAGGAAATAATAAGTAATAAGTAAGTAAATAAATAAATAAATAAGTAAATAAGTAAATAATTAAATAATAAATACATACATCAAATAAAACAATTACTAGTTAATTAATACAAAACTATAAATAAATAAATATCATAAACTAAAAGAATAAATAAATAGTGAAATATTATAACATTATAGCGGAGCATACATCCAACCGCTACATACTCCAATCTACTAATCACCCCGTAACTCCTACAGCCGCCCCATTACTCGGCACTCCATTACTTATTTATTATTCCAAGGCACTTAGTTCGGCTCGTGTCACAATAAATAAATGGCCAAATAATGGCTAAATGACCGGCCCGACTTTATTCCTTAAAAATAGGAACTTACTTGTATGCCGACCGTACATGCTCACATTATTATTTATTTATTTGCAGTTATCCTCTAACGCGTATGTATATAAACGACTAATTACCGTGACGCGTGAATCTGCCATTATAGTCGATGGGGTCTTGTCTAGATGTTTATTTAACTTTATCCGAGGTCTACCTGCTAGACCTAAACGCTAGATTCAATTAGTTATTTAAATTAAATAATATTTACTTATTTATAATACTTACTTACAAATTATACTTATCTATAATAAGTATTAACTTATTATAAATAATTAGCCATGTCATTGCGCCACGCCAGAAAAAATTACTGAAAATTCTCAATGCGAGAATTGATTGTAAATTTTAATAAATAGAAAAAAAATTTTCATGGAATTCAGGATGGAAAGACATTGTTCTTCGAAAGCGTTTAAAAGGGTTTTATTATGTTCTTATTCTAATCTTTGTGTTTGACTTTATTACCATTGCTTTGATCAGGATGTTTATATTTTGTGCTGTTTTTATTCAAAGTAGTAGTTGTAATGGACCAGATTATACTTCTATTTTTAAATTAAGTTTTTTATTTAAATTCAGAAAGCTATATCATATCACATATTCTCTACTGCCGAGATCATTTGAAGCTTCGTAAATTTTAATTTCATTGTGCCTGAATCCAACGAATTTATAGTTTCCATGGAGCAACTGGAGCAGAAAAATCTCTTTATGTTTGATACATAAAGGGAAGGGCAAGAATAATCGATGACTTTACTCCTCTGCCACTATAGGATTTGGAGGAAAAATAAAAAATGTCTAGTGGGCAATATAAAGGCAATAAAATTAATTTTTTGTATAGCTCCATAATAAATTATGCGTTTCAGCATATTGCCATTTTTAATACCTGTGTTAATGACATATTATAGTTCTTAAAATGGTATTTGAGTTTATAAAATTATTAGTTTATTTGAAAAAACCTGAGAGCGATAAATAATAGGAACAGAAATAAAAGGGAATGGAAATAACAATATGTTAGCGTCGACTCTTCTAGAGATGACGTTGTCACGTAGACTTGCGACTTAGATTATAAAAGGAAAGAAGGTTGAGTCGTAACCCAATTATTAACTTCCCTTTATCGAACTTTATTATAAATACAATGGTTTCACAGAGGTAGAATAATACTGAATCAGAGAGAAAGGCTGAACAAGAACTGCCCGAGCTGGCTGAAGTCTCGGCTTATATAAGTTTTGGTTTGGGGATGATGTGCAAAAGAGTCCGAAGTTCGGGGGTCGATGTCTTATCTCTGGTGTAGATTAAGATGTGGTTGATGTCACAATGTCAAGATCGACGCATCGCGCTGTGTCGAATCCGTCTCCAAACCATAAATGTGTCATCGTGGTTTAGGACCGACCTCGATAGCGGCTTTGAAAGACGATACTCCGAAAGACCGTTGCGGTTCTAATTCGTGGATGTTACAGCTCTAGTTTCGGGGTGCCGACTGTCAACAAGAAGATCAAGAGGATCTACGCTCTCTGCCGTTTCACGCGCCGCGCCGCCGATGACTTGGTGACACTCGGGCTCGGACGGTGGAGAGCGATAAGAGTTTTCTAGAAAGATCTGATCGTGGAACGCTGGCAGGCTGATAAATCCTCTGGCAATAAAATTGTCAATGAGTGAAAAATCTCAGCACATACCTCACAATCTTCGATATATCGTAAAATTTCGAGATACGTATTATTCAACAAGTAGAAGATAGAAATTAGTCAATTAAATAATGATGATAGAATACGTAGAAATTTAATTGAAATCCGTGAAATTATTTATTACGTTTTGTAGTTAAAAATTAAATTTTGTTAACAATAAAATAATTAATCTAATGTTCGTGGACAAAAAAGGATCGAAATTTAATGAGCATTCCAATATACTTCAATACGTACGTACATGAAAAATTTCTCTCAAAATTGATCCATAAATAGATGCATTATTTCAGATCGCAATTTTATACAAATGAATAAACAACTTCACAATTAGAAAATAATAGTTGATATAAAACACGAAGTTGTATTGACCGACTTTTATGTCTAGTGTGCAATTAACACAGGTTTTTTTACATCGAAACCAGACAATCATATAATAATTACGTATGATTCTGTAACGGACGCGACGCAACGTCTGGATCGACTGGATTCAACGAAAGCAGCCTGAATCCTGAGACTTCCTAAACTTATTACGCTTCCCTGACGTTGAAAATAAACGACGAAGAAGAGCGGCAGACGGTAAAAACCGGGGAATTTTTGTAAAACAACTGGCTGCAACTCAGCTTGACGCCGCGCCGTGGAAACCGACTTCGAGGTTGCATTAAGAGCTCCCCGGTAAAGTATACTGTCAATAATTTAGAAACCCTTCGATGAAGTTTTCTTTTGAAGTCAGCTACCGTACAGCAAAGACCAATAGAATAGTAATAAGATAAAGCAAATGGAACGGAGGTAAAAATTTTTGTTGTTTAATGTAATTTGCAGAGGTAGAAATTCTTTAAATATGTAAATCAGAAGTAATAATACCTTTTTGCTGTTTTAACGAAGTAATTTTGAAATCATTCTTGATTAAGCAGCCGTTTTATTATTAAAATATATAGAATTAAAAAATTGTATATATTTGTAGCGGCACAGGAGTCAAAGGCTCATGCTGTTGTTTTGCCTCAGGACATTGACTCAGCCTTGACGCAAAAACGTAATGATAAACAAACTCCGGGCAAAGTAATGTCGCCGCTACATGCAACCGTCGAATGAAGACGAATTCAAATTTTCCGATTCCCCCCGACCAGTATAAATAAGCGGACGTGATCGCGAGCGAGTTAGTTATTATCCGAGTAATTATCCGAGTTGTCGTTCCAATTAACACACGAGTTATTGTCCGAGTTATTATCTGCGATTAAAGGAGTATACGAGTTATCGAGTTATCCGCGAGCGATCATACTCTATCTTTGCGAATACGTTTGTCTCTCGACAGTATTTACTTACTTAACTTATACATACTCATCAGTGTACCTCTTAAGTGTTGGAAATATAAATTTTATAGCCCTGTTGATCGTAGCGTTATATCACGTCAACCACCCTATTATCTCAACAGAAATCAGGGGATCGATCTATTCGCGACGTCGATTATTATAATCGTAACGGGAATTTATAACTCCCGTTGACGTGTTTGCTCGCGATTGCGTCTCCCGGCGATTGGTTGAAAATACACATGTCAAAAGAAAAAGCTAACGCGAATTTGACCCCAGGAAGTCCCAATCATTTCAGGCACACCTTTGCAAACAAACGATAAAATAGCAATGGACATCATTGGACCGATGACGAAAACAAAACGAGGAAATCAATTCATACTTTCGATTCACGATGAACTGACGCAATATTTAATATTAGTACCTTTGAAGACCCAACAGACAGAGTCAATTATTAACACTCTTTTGGAGCACTACATTTATATTTTCTCAGCACCAAAAACAATTTTGACGGATCAAGGACAGAATTTCGTGAAAACCACATCCTTCACCCCCGATTCAACGGATCCTGAGAAAGAACACATGCCGTGGTGAAAGATTTGATACGAACTAGTTTACACGATAACAATAGAGAATGGGATGAAGTTTTGAATTTTATTTGTTTAGGATACTATATTCGATTCACGAAGCCACATGCTTCTCGCCATTTGAATTAACTTTCGGAAGGAAAGCTAACTTACAGAACTACGGGTTTAAGCTATAACGACATGTTTTCACTTTGGGAGGAACATTTAAATAACTATTTAGAAATCGCGAGAGATACCTTGAAGAGAAGTAGAAAAAGATACCGTCGAGATCAGAAACGAAAGATAGTTCGAATTCAAACTGTGTTTAAAGAGGAAGATTATGTCCTTATTCAAAATGATCATAAGAAGGATAAGTTGGACTCTGAATGGTTAGGACCATATAGAATTCACCAAGTTAAAACTCCATATTACGAGATTCTGATTGATAGTGTTATTAAGAAAATCTATGGTAATCGTTTGAAAACATTTCTCAGGACGAAATCCACCCGAAAGTAATCCTCAGTATTAGCACCATTGTTCCAACCAAAAATCCTGAATTGCCTTTGGAAAAAGCATCTGAAAACCATATGAAATTATACAAAATGATGTTCCGGTGCAGCAGGTAACGTTATTGGATACCATGAAACAATTGAAAGAAGAAAAAGAAGATTCTAGTTTCAAGACAAGCATTCGACCAAGAAGAGTCTTTTTTTAGTCTTGTGTATAGTTTGGCCGTGATTTGAACAACTATTTTAACTTCGCTACTTCATTGTAATATTATACTTAATAATTTTCGTGAATAAAAGCCTATAAAATTATAAAAGCACCGTCAAGTTATTATTCAGTTACTCCTTTTTTATCATAAATTTTACGTGACACCGGCGTCAACGTGTTAAATAATAGTGACCCAAGAATAAAAATATTTCCAAAGTAGAACACCGAAACTGCCACTTCTGTCCGAAAAGCAATTCGTGCTTTCGTTCATTCTTATCTCTATTCCGTTTGAAATTTTCATTTTCCTCCAGAGGCGATTTCTGTCCATTATAATTCAAGGGAACTGCAAGTTTACGCCTCGGCCCGATTTAATTGCCATCGCCGTGGCTGTTTCTATTGGCATCGAGAAGATCGTAGGAAGAACGTTTCAAGTTCTGTTATTGCAGTTTCGAGTTTCTACACGAATCTCCCTCACTTTTTTTAGTTCATTCGGAATATTCGCTCGTGACAAGCAGGGACCAATGAAATCCAGCCATTTCGAGACGACCAGTCGGCCGCTGATCCTAAAGCTGTTACGCCGAATATTTTCAGCCGTATCGAACGTTGGTTGCCCATCCGACTGAGTTTTCGTCGCATAAATTGGAATGGCCACGAGAGTGAGAGTCGTGGGGGACATACGATGCTCGTATACAAGGATTATTCAAATTTTCGGCAACCCGTTTCTGTGAAAAACTGTCGAGACGTCCTATGGTCGAAGGGATTTGTTCGAAAATATAAAATAACACGATCCAGCCAACGATTCAAAGAGATTTCCTAAGACAATGGCCTCTATTCAGAACTCGCTTAGGATGCAGAAAGATGTTTTCCTGGTTTGTTTGCTCTTCGTCCGGGACAATTCCTCGGGCTTGTCCTTTCCTGGCACGGACGTTTTTAAGGGAATCGTTCAGGCTGAAAGTACAGCGTGGTACTGATATGAACACGTGTTGGCAGTGACTACTGGAATTGTAGAAATAAGGATAGAGCATACTCGAAAGCAGTTGGGAATAGAGAATGTAGTTTGTCGAGTGATGGAAAGAAATTCGAAATATTTCTGCATCATTTAGAAAAATTGCATATAAAGACTACTCAAGAATAATTAGTTTCTGTTCATTATTGTATCACTTGGTGGGTAAAATAAAATATATACATGTATACAGTATAATTTAATGTTATTATATATATGTCGGGGTTTACATTGGACTTAGGGTTAGGGGCGTGAAATGAATCTTCCTTTGGATTACACATTGTCGTTGTGCAATAGAGAAGACATTGACTAGTGCAAATACGATTATTATAGAATTGGACAAGTAACCGTGGTAATTAGATACTCGAGAAACTAATGATAATGATCCTAGGTTCAATAACGAATCCGCGGTCAACGGGATGATAGATGCACATGCTCACAAAATCTAAGTCGGACTCTTTGTTAAAACGTGGAATATCCATCGAGCGTACAGACACTAAGTAACTCGCTAATACGACCTCACGAGAGAATGACTTTCCGTCGCGATGATGATGCAGAGGAAAACTATGATGGGGTGTGTCTAAGGACACGAGATCATCGGGTTCGTCGGGGACATTCGTCTCCCCTATCTTCCCGTAGTTGGGACAAAGACTGTTTGTCTGTTTAAAGGACTTTAGGTAACTAGATCTTAGTGTTTATAACGACCCTCGGGCTAGCTGATCACGTACTGTAGAGACGCGTCGGCATCTGGTAACCATCATACCCGAAGAATAGGATCTGCGTGTGGCGAGCCACGGGACAGAAACCATTGGAATGTTTATTGTCGCGTGCCGCTGTAAATATTTCTATTAAGGAGAGCTATAGAATTACTCCGTACCTTTGTTAGACAAAGCGTTCATCCCGTGACCGCGGCTACGTTCGGCGACTGGCTGTCGCCTCGAGCCCAAGCTTATTATCATAAATCTCGAACAAATACAATCGGATTGAATGACGACAATTGTTTAATTACACTTATGGCAGAATTTAGATTACGGTATTAAGGGATTTTCCTGAAGTTCCAGAGGGGAGGCTCCGATGTCCTTTCATCTCCGACATATACATTTGAATTTCTACACGATTAATAATGCAATAAGTACGGTCGTAATCAATTTTATGTTGAGAACGAAACGGCTAGCAAAGAATCATTTTAACTGCTCTTGGAGATACAGTCACAATGATGGATGCGAAGATTTATTGGTGAGACGTTTACGTTGCTTTACGTACAATATGTACGGTCATTTGTAAAATTCAGGAAAGCTAATATGAACTCGGGTAACCGTAACACCACAGATACTAATCGCCTAAGTCGGTAAGAGAATTTCTATATCTGACTGAAATAAAATGAGTTTATCGCTCTTATTTGTTGCATCTATTCAGATGAGAACGTGAAACCGGCGCTCGTATAAAGTGGAATTGAATCTAATACAGATCGTGAATTCTATATAAGAATGCCGATGCGGCTCAGTTAAATCCCGGTAGATCCCTCTCCTCGAACTCCCTTCCACGCACACATACGCTCCCGCGCTTTTTCCTTTACTCTCAGAAAAAAAAAATAAATAATCTATGAAAATATTTGAGTAGTGTTTTACACTGGTTGCAGCCTGTTCATATTGAACACTATCAGTGACTTCACAGTCACACAACTACGGACTATTTGATATTAAATACAGAGCCTTAAATAATGGCGAATAAAACAATACAAACTGAAGACGATATGCCAATATTTTTATTGTTTTATTGACTATTATTTAGGATTTGAAAGAATGTACAAAAAAAGGGATAGACATATTTCCGAAACCCATCTGGTAAATACGAATTATGAATAAATCTCTATCTATGTAAAGTTTGACGATTATACAAAATAGATTTACGCTTTTTTAAACACATTTGTTGCACAGCCTATTTGCTTCCTCGATACCATACTCTTGTTTTCGTAAGGAACTTCTGAAATATTATGACTGTTCTTGGATAAATCCGAGTTACAGAAATTTAAGTTACGTATTACGAGTATCGTAAATTCTTCTTCGTAAATGAATACTCTGTCGCTACATTGCCATGTTTTAGCCATTTTGAGGCAAGAGGCTAGAACAGTTTTGGAAGGACAGAATCATTCCGACAGTCGATGAGAAACTTTCAAAGAACTGAAAATATAAAGTTAGAGTGTCACTTAGGTGTATTGTGTGTGCAGTATGCGTAGTGAGTGTTGTATGCAGTGTAGCATTACTATTTGTTGTTTATTATTTAAATCGCCATATCTCTTACAAAATATCGTATACATTTGGAGAACCTTCGGACATGCACCTTTGTTACGATGCGGTGGACAGCAATAGCACAAAGGCGCAACATTAATAAGACGAAAAATATCCTAATAGGACTATACAGCTTTTTCTTTTTTTTTTATACATGGGAAATCCTCGTGGACATTTTGAGAAGCGGCGGGGTAGTGTCGGACTTTACCGACTAAAACCCAACGGTGGACCGCCTGACGCCCAGCTGGGATGCCCCGGGACCTTCTGACCTCCTGCGTCTTCTCCTATCTGAGGGAATCATTCCTTAGTTCAGGCATTGGGAGGGTCCAACCCTCTCAACGCTACTTCCTGGGTCGTCGTGCAAGTCTGAGGGGATCCAGATCCTCCTTGGCGTGTCGACCTCTATGACCACCTAGGGCGGCGCAGGGCCGTCCTTCGGCGCGGAACCTTGCAAGAGTGCGATGTTCTCACTTTCTTCCGCTCTGCTCGTTCTCTTTACGAGCATTATGCCTTCGCAATATGAGCGGACTGTGAGGAACTCTTGTTGCTCCCTCAGTATCTCTTTCACAACTGACGAGGGTTCTAATCTCTCACCAATGGTTAGCCGTAGAATATGACGCGGGGCCTCTCACGCCGGACAAAATTCGAACGTGTGCTGGGCCGTGTCCTCGTCCTCACCGCAGTGGTGATAGGTGTTTATCATCTCTCTTCCGATTCTCCGCAGGTGTTCCCTGAATACTCCATATTCTGCGAGTAACCCTCCGTCCAAGCCTCCCAATTTGGCAGGACCGATCTAACGGTCCGGTGGCCACGGACCTGATCTTCGTCAAGTAGGTCGGAGCTCCGTCGCTCCACACCTCTTGTTTAGCTTCCCCCCGAACCTCTCGCGCCACCTGCTCGGCGGGCGGAGAGTCTCCGCCTGAGCTCTGGCTCCTCTGGTTTTCGTACACTCGTCAGAGCGCCAAGGCCTGTAGCTCGAACGGAGAAGACGCCGCCACGATAGTCACTGACGCATATGATATCGTCTCCTCATATGGTATCCCCTTACGATCCTGATGGTGGCCATCCTATGAAGCAAGAGTAGACTGCGACGACTTGTCATCAGATCCCTTGCCCACACCAATAGAACTATATACATAGCACAAAGATATTTTGCAAAATAGATTATCGATTTCAGGACATAGGTACATTAAAACGCATCGCCGGTGTCTACTGCAATAGAGCTGCAACACTGCATTTTCAATACGGTATAATTTTAAGAGAAGCATCAGGCTCTGTTTACAACAAAACGGAGGTCTTATCGAACATGTGTCGTAATTCGTTATATTTTTTGTGGACACTCGCGGTAGGGACAATCACGGTGCGTGTGTAAGCCTTTTATGAACATTGATAATACGCTTCTTTATTTATGAATTATGGAGGCAACGGTTCAGAGGAAACATTAATTCTCTTCACTCGTAAATTTTATAGAGCTGTTTTCGATGTGCTCTTATGGATTTCCATGAGTAAGTGGGTTTAAGGTTCAATCCAACATTTCTTCGCACAACGTCGCGCGAGATCGTTTACGTCTCTAAATCTTCTTCTCTACGACTTGTACGAGGTGTATAAGGAGCACCGACTCGCGCGGTAACTCATTTTTCCTTGATCTGCCGCATTGTGTAGATCAAAATAGAACTTTTACTCACTATTTATTAGTAACTTAATTATTAATTTGTAACAATTAAATTAATAATTTAAGCAATTAACTTACAACGTTTGATCTATTAATTCCTCACAGTTCAACTATTAATTTATAACAATATATTATTAATCTGAAACAATTCCTCCATTAATTTTACCAATTATACCAATAATTTATAACAATATCCTCCCATTAATTTAAAATAATTATTCTCTTAATTTATACCATTAATCGGAAGCAATTCTACTATTCATTTAAATCAATACCACCAACTCATAGTCATTAAATTAATGATTTATTCTGTTTTATTTAGTATTAACGAAATCTTTCGAGTCTTTGAAATGGTATTTTGTTTACATTTGGTTTTATTTTTTAATTTTAAACACAGTATTTAATTTTTCACTTAACTATTTCATATAAAATCAGTGCTAATGCAAAGTGTAACTATAGAGCGTCTATGGATGAAATGTAATTCTTAGTACTCGCTCAAAGTCAAGAAATCAAACCGCATTCATGGAATTGAAGAAGCAAATGCAATTTAATCGATGGCAACGAGGTTTGGTTTCTTTGATGGTAAGTTCAATGTTCAAACATGATTATGTGGATCCATATACTATACCTATTCTAAGTAATAAATTTCAATACACGCTACTTCTTTGCTATCAAATAACTTTACATCTTCTGCTTCCGATGCTTAAATACTCTTTATGTAAATAGAACCCGAGCGTAGTTATCTCCCTGTGACGGGGCCGGGTAATTGGTATCGCTTCCCAAATAATAATACATGAAGTACTATTCTGGAAGTGTAACGTTAATTTTTATATTAGGATTAGATTGCTATTGGTAAACAACATATATTAATAATTCCGAGATATATCAAGCTAAAAACTACTTTAATAGTTTAGTCTAGTCTAGATCACCCAAAACTGTTTGATGAACTAGACTGGACTAATAACCTCCTACGGGGGCACCGTCGGACGTCGTGGAACGTCGTAGGCCGTCGTGGGATGTCGTGGGATGTCGTGGGATGTCGTGGAATGTCGTGGAATGTCGTGGAATGTCGTGGAATGTCGTGGAATGTCGTGGAATGTCGTGGAATGTCGTGGAATGTCGTGGAATGTCGTGGAATGTCGTGGAATGTCGTGGAATGTCGTGGAATGTCGTGGAATGTCGTGGAATGTCGTGGAATGTCGTGGAATGTCGTGGAGTGTCGTGGGTCGTTGTGGAACGTCGCGGGACGTCGTGGCACGAGGCCTACTGCTTGTTATCTCATCTAGCAGAAGAAGCCTAGTTAAGCACTATACATCCCCACCTTCGCCAATTTATTTATGCGGTTGTACAAGGTAAGCCGCGCTAGACTGTCACGAAAACCCTACATCAGCTCAGATTTTACTGCCATTACCATGTTCTGAAGAAGTCCAAATGTAACAAGGCTGTTTTAAGTTATTATTTTAAGTATTTGATGAAACGTCGATTCAGAGCCGCCTCCTCTCCATCCAGTATAGATTATCCGTGGTATTCCCTACCGGTTGGAGATATGTAACGTGGCTCTGTTTATCTTTTAAATGGGACGCATAGTTCAGCAGGCTCTCATCTTCGTCATCAGATGTTCAAGTTCAAAATAAAAAAAAAACACTCTATTGCTAGTCTAGACATTATAGAGAAAACACCAGTTTTGGTTTTCCTTAGCACAAAAAACCTGTTGCACTTTCAATAGAGTATTGTGTGTTCCAATCCGTCCTTTTGTAGCTTCGCTAGATAGTAATCATTTGGTTACCAGTGTGGAGGATTAGTCGTTATTAGGTTGAGCGAAATAACGAGAAATAAAATAACGAGAAAAAAATAACGAAATATTGCTGTCGCAGTCCGTCAAATATATTTTTGAATAAATAAATAAATAAATTACAGACGAATTGCGACTCATTGGTACAAATATAAGTTGCGGGATAAATACCCGATAAATACTCGGAGAAACTCTGTAGATCACTTCGGTACTCGTTTACACACGTTGATGCTCTTCGACACTGTTCGATAACTCTCTCGCTTGCGATCGCGTCCGTTCATTTATACTGGTCGTTTTGCCCGGAGTTTATTTGTTCTTACATTACTCGTAACCTAACGGTTTTGATACTTCGAGGCAAAATAACAACAGGATTTGAATTGTCCTGACTCGTGTGCCGCTACACCAGGATGATTTTTGCCAGAAAAATCCATGCCAGAAATTGAGATGGTTTTAAAGATAGAGCACCACCTCTTAGAGAGTCCCATATTTCCCTCTATTTTTATTATTAATACTATTAGGACAAGACTCTGGGAACGCCCGCTTGCCGATCAAGTGTTCAGCTCGATTGACCTCAGATCATTGGAGTACAAGTAAATATCTCCGGATCTGCGATTGCCACAAAAACTTGTTAGCCAAGATGTGATATGGAAAGGAAATACTTATATATTTAATAATGTGCTGGACTGGATAATATGTTGAAGGGAAGAGAAAATGTTATCGAGACGCTGAGTCGGTAATATTTGGAATAATACTAAAATGCTAAAGGTTCCCAATGCCTTCAGACGTGCGACAAACGTGTTTATTCTACGTCTCGTCTATGTACTTCGTTCCGTCTATGTCATTGTATCTCAGATGATATAACATATAAATATGTTGTCGGTAATTTACCGACCGCAAAAGTTAGCGGTCCATAGGATTCAAATAATCATTTCTTTAACCATATTTTAATTTCTTGAGCAATAAGATTCTCATCCTTAACGCTAGAGTATAAAACAGATATTTTGACAAATATTTGAACAACCAGTGTATTTTCGACCAATCGCGGGGAGACGCAATCGCGAAGAAACACATCAACGGGAGTCGTAAATTCACGTTACGATTATAATAATCGACGCCGCGAATAGATCGACCCCCGGATTTCCGTTAAGATAATAGGGATGGTTAAGGTAGTATAACGCTGCGATTAACAAGGTTATAAACTTTATATTTCCAACACTTGTGAGGTACACTGTTAAGTATGTATACGTTAATTAAATGATTGATTTAAGGAAAGTAACCCGGTAATGACTTGTTGACTATTCTAACGTTTGCAGAATAAGTAAGTTACAGTGCCGATGCTGTGTCGGAGGAAAGCTAGCAATGGGCGTGTCTAGCCATGTTCGTATACACAAATTTAAGAATTCCATTAGAGTGAGTAAGACTCCTACAGGCCAGAAAATATTTCTCGAATAAGGGACTTGAATCGATTTGTTAGACTTCGCCGTGCAGCGCTTCTTGTGTCTGCAGCACGATCGTGTTTATAAATAAATTGTATTGTATTGTGTAAAACTACATTTATTTAAACAACATTCTTTTGTATCACGTGAAATACTATATGTCTACTTTAAGTATATTGATGAAACTGATGAAAAGCAGTTTAGTTTATATTCTTTACCTTCAGTGATAATGCAAACAAAGGCGTTAGTAAATCAATGCCAGCGCTACGATTAACGGCCGATTTGTAAAACACATTGTCAAACATTAAGAGCGTTACCCCCTCTACTGGAGTTTACAGACCTGTGTATACGAATGCGATGCTTACAATACTTATGATGCAGGAATAATCAGATATTCATTGACGTGTGTTAGTGTTGCTTCTTAGATGTACAGATATACACACATATATAACGTGAGTTTATATAGAAACGTGAACAAGAAAATTATATTGGACATAACGTGAAGTTAGTCAGAAAATCTACTCAGTAACACGCATGCGCTGTAGCCACGTGAATCTGTCTGAACTGAGCAGCATGTTTGCTACTAGTGGGGGATGCCATTTTAATGCCCACAGTGCTGCTCATGGTGGTGTCCGAGTTTGAACGGTATCTTCTCTCTCTGTGCATGTTTATATATGTATAAAAAAATTTACATTCTATCTTGACGCGAACTATTAACAAAGGAAAACATGTTCTGGATGCAAGTGAATAATAAGTGAATAATAAGTGAGTGTAAACAACTTTTAAGATCATGTATGACACGTTAACCTGAAACATCTTCCATTGTCTTCTGCTTTTCATTGATTTCGCGACTTTTTATCAAATAATTACAGTTTTGTTAAATATATTTGATAACTATATTTCATATAATTTCTATATTTATTTACAAGTTGCTATTGTTATCGTGCAATTATGACATATTTTAAGGAAAACGCGAGTTGTTCTTTGAGGATATTATTAAAGTCTACTATTCACTAATCATAGATTTTTTTTGTGCACAGGCAAGCAGTTTGTCTAATAGTAATAATAATTTCATAAAGCAAATAGCTCTAGTGTTAGTTTCCGTACGTCCCGTTGATGCAATCTCCATGGATATAAAATTGGACAACAAAATGGACGTAAGTACCTTTTGAAACATCATTCGATAAGAGAATTTTGACCGTATTGAATAACATATTTTGTTTCTATAAATCTTGGTTAATATAATATATTAAGCTAATGTTTATGTACCACTTTCTTTAACTATTTCAATATGATAAAGTAAGATTCGCTTCTTTGGCCGTTGTGACGCAAACTTTGTGATTTGCAATAGAAATGAAATTTAATTGTTGAATTAGAAGGAATTTCCACCATGGTACATAAAATTTTGTATAATGTATCTGTCAATTGTGTGATTACTTTGGTCAACGCGCTATGATCTCTTGTGTCTATGCTTTATATATTATGGCTCAATAATAATACATGGATTAAAAATACTAAAGTAATGCAGAATGTCTAGCATCGATGCAATCTTGCTTATTATTGTTATCAATATAATATTTAATTGTTCCGTTGTAGAATAATGAGTTTATACGAATGTGATTATTTTACAATTAAATTTCATTTACATATTTTATTTTATAAAAATGGAAATATTGAATTACAAATGATTTTCATTAATATGTTAATATTTAGTATACTTATTATGTTTACCATTTGTGTTATTATTATTTGTTATTAATTTTCCTAGGCTTGTAGAATATAAAATTGATATTTATACATATATAAATATGTTTGCGTCGAAGCATACGAGCGTTAAAACAACGTATGTTATAAAAAATTGTTGAGAATTGTGGATCTTTGAAGCCGAAATGATCTTATAGGAACACTAAATTTATACTGAAGATTAACATTAAAATAGTAATATATTTATTTCATGGACGATTTCTCATATATTCATCGATACACCTTTGCACGCGTCTCAGCACTTTCTTCTATACCCGATTGTTAACCAACTGACTAGTTTACATTCATCTGTTTCCGAGATGCCGCGCACACACATACCTCCACACACTGATATTCACATACAAGTATCTCTACTACGCATTTAATCCAGTCCAGCACAGAAAATTATACATATCTCAACAAAAATATATTGCCGTATAATAGATTGAAACTCACACATGCTGCAGGAACGTTCATCATTGGCAACGTGCGTTACCTTTTCACTGATGTATTTATATGAGTACGGGCATTGGATTCAGCTGAGGCATGTTTTGTATTGTATAACTTTAAATAGAGCAAGTCACATGAACGTATCGTTAGTTATTCGTTATCAGTTCGATGAGTACGTATTTTTATGTATGTCCAGCGATTATTCTATAGCGAATAGTTGTATCGAAATGAAAACTTTTCTATTTTGTGCAAAGATTTTTAGATTTGTTTATTATAAATGATTTGTCATTGCAAAATTCATTTGTATGAATCAAATTATTTACAGTTTTTAACGCACTTCGATATCGATTCAGATTAAAAAGAAATATTACTGGAGTTTTACAGCACAATGTCGCGAACGTTCCGTTAAGCATGGTTTACGCCACAGTCAAAAACAATCGCCATTTTTGAGAACTAGAAATTTAGCGCTTCGGCGCCAACTCTGCAAAGCAGGAAACGCTCGTATGCCGTGACTTTTACGTACGTACGAAATGACTATGAAACGTATGTCTGTTTTAACGCTCGTGTACCCTTATGCCCAGGTTTGAATTTGTGCATGCGTTATGAAAAATATTGCTGCTGTGAGTTCATATACAACATTTTTCCGCACACAGTTATAACAAGGCACAGATACACGTTTGAATTCGTGTGCGTATGCGTGTGCCCGCGTGTATACAGGGTAGTTGGTAACTGGTGGTACAGGCGGAAAGGGGGCGATTCTATGCGAAAAAAGAAGTCGAAAATATACAATAAAAATTTTTCGTTTCAGGCTTTTTTTCGAGAAAATCGACTTTGAATTTTCGCTCGGTACACGCGCACTTTATCACGTCTCGTTATAACGGACCTCACTGTAGATCGTTGTCTCGATGGAAAAATTTTTATTCTATATTTTCAACAACTCTTTTCGCGTAGAATCACCCCCTTTCGGCTTGTACCACCAGTTACCAACCACCCTGTATATATTCTTACACAAATTGGCAACATAGTGAAAGGGAGGAATTTTGCATATGTCCCTTACTGCCCGAACAGCATCGGGACAGTAGTTCTAGTATAGTCTAGCGTAGAAAATACGTTGAGCAGTCTGTATAAGCTGAAACGTATTGTAATGACGCCACGCATCGATTCCAAAGTCTCATGAAATGACATCAGTGTATCAATATATACTTAGTATATACCCATTGGCTTTGCTTACCAATTAAGAAAATATATTACTTTCTGCATCCATGCAAGCCAATATACATCATAGAAGAACAGAAAACCTTGATGCGTTCATCGCATCAGTGTTTCAGTGTATGTAAGCACCGTTGACAGTCACGTTTTCTTTCTGTTTGACCAAGTACTACCATTAACTGTTTTCACACCGGTTGCTGATCGCAATTGATTCCACAATATTTTCCACCGAATTCGATACAAATATTTCTATTTTAAACAATTCATGGTGATTTTTGTAAAGATTTTGAGTTGTTTTTTTATATTTTCAAATGATATGGAGTTTTTAGCGTTTTGCATGGTGTTTGTTACTCTGCCCTACATTTTATTTCTCATTTATAATATACAATTTGCTAAACATGTAGAAGGACCGCTCGTTGCTTTGTTACCTCATTAATTTGTTACCTAGAAGAGTATATTCATGAAATAACGTTAAACAACCATGCTAAAAGTATTGTTTGCGAATCTGATTTTTCTTACATTTGAATATAATTGAGAGTTGAATATAGTCGACTTCGCTACACAATAGTTTGAAAATATCGATCGGCCCTGTCCTATGGTAAATGTTAGGAGTTGAGGAAAAGTTTCTTAGTAATACTAATGGAGCCGTAAATTTACACCTCTCTTGTTATGTAATTAGTATTCTGGATTTGTGCAGTTATGTATTTCATGTTTTTAATGGTAGAACCTGACTAACTCATAAACATGGTGTCATAAACCGTTCTTTCTAGTATCTAGTTCTGTAGCTCTATACGTAGCTTTCTATCCTACCCATGATATTTATCGCACGATTGACTTCAATTACTACACTAGGACTGTTTCATAGATTTTTCGTTTCTTAGGATGTTACATGAGGTTTGTATATTTTTTTCAGCCTTCTGAATATGCAATAACAATAAAAGAAGAGCCAATCGATCCAGAGGTCTGCGATGATTTGTCGCCAGTTGATACGAATACAGGGAATAAAAATGAAACAGCGACGTTTAAAGGTGAATCTTCGGACGACATTTATTGTAAAAATGAAGAATCCGCGTTTCCTCAAGAAAGTACGTATTTAGAAAATAACAAATCGGATTCTGATAAACGAAAAAGTAAACGTAAAGTACCTTCAAACAACAGAATAAGTTGCAACGTTTGTTTGTTAACTTTTCAAGCTAAACATTTATTGGAACTGCATAATAAATTGTATAGCTGTAATGTATTTAAGTGTGATAATTGCACTGCGATCTTCACTATGCATATTTCATTAATACGTCATTTAAAGAAGCAATGTTGTACGAAAAAATTGTCTGGATATAGATGTAATTTTTGTAATCGAATGTTTTCCTATAAAAGACATGTTCAATCTCATTTATTCCATGCGCATGGGAACGCAATACTTTCTGGTGAAAGCAAAATCACGAAAACATCTCCTGAATCGTTAGGAAAGTCGAATCATTCGGATGGTATTGTGATGGCAGAATCAAATACTTCACACAGTCCCTGCCCAAAAAACGTAAATAGCTCAATTAATATATCTTTGAAACTATCTAATGGTTCAAACAATACAACCACCAAGTGTTCGAGCAGTAATATCAAGTCTACGCATCCGAAATGGTTAAACGATTCGCATGGTACACCTTCGAAAAGAATGAAGCAGTCCGTCCTTACAGACTTCATATCGCCGTACAAAGACAAACCGAATGACAAATGGGTTAGCCCGGAAAAAGTTATCGATACGGAGAATATTCCTGTTACTGCGACTATTATTCCAACTTCAACGCTCGAGACATTTAGTAACAAGACATCAACGGCTGCAGAAGTTATTCAGATGTCTACTTCTGTTAAGCGAATCGAATCTCCTGTTAGGAAAATATCATCTGTTCAAACTCATGTGAATTTAAAAACAATAATATCTTTATTCAGGAACCAAATAAAAACTGAATCTGAAAGCTCGAATACCTCGCACAATATGTCTTACAACCTTAGGCCAGTGAAAAGATGTTCTTCTTTATATGATTCTCGCGATTTATTGGAGTGTAAAGAATGTGTGGTCCGCTTGGAGAAATGCGACAAATTCTTGGAGCCTACTAGTTTTGTATCAAACGAAGACGAAGACGAAGACGCTTTCAAACAAGCAGTATCGAAAAACGTGAAAGAGGAATTTGAAGGTTTTCGCGAAACAAGCTCGACATGTAACTTGCCTTTGAAAGCTGACACGATTGCGTCAAAGCGATTCAATGAATTTGTAAAATCTTTCGCTGATAGATTAATCGTACCTCAACAAGAATCGGTTGAATTTCAGAAGAACTTTAAAGTCTGTCAACAGAAAATAATTCAATGTCATATTTGTAAAAAATCGTTTTCTTCGAAGGAAAACCTGCGCGAGCACATGAAATTGTTCCATACGATTTACATTTCGAGCATATGCAACGCGCGTTACACGTCCATGAATAAGTTACTAACTCACTATCTACGTCAGCATGGTGTGTTTAAACGAAGGGAATGTTGCGTATGTTATGAGAAGTTTGACACGTCGACACTGTTGAAGCGGCACATGATTCTGCATTGTTTGAAGACCATAAGATCAAAAAAGGACGCTCCACCAGTTGATGTTGAAATAAATTGCAATGCATTCAAGAAACAACACAAATGCAAAGGTTGTCGCAAACGATTTTGGCTATACTCATGTTTGAAACAACACGAGAATGTATGTCGTCGAATGAAAGTGTTAAGAAATAAACAACGCGTACCTCGTGTAAACCATTCGTCTCGGTCCTTGAAAGAACCAAGTGACATGGAACTCGGCATAGTACAGTCGCCTGATTTGGAACAAACGTTGGATGTTTCGGGTGGGACGACAAGATCTTTGAAAAATTATTTGACTCCGAGTGCGCTTAATACGGGTGATACTTTCTCTTCGTCATTCGATACAGCTGCAAAACACAAAAGGTTACTTAATGGGATTGCATGCGTAAAGGGTCACCAAGCGGACAAGATGAACAGAACAAAGTTTCCTTGCACTACTTGTGGAACACAATTCCAAACATTTAAAAATTTGTGCATACACGAGCGCACCTATCGTCAAACAGCCACAGAAAAGTGTAACGTTTGTAACACGATGTTTTCCACTAAAAGATTCTTACAGTTTCACATGCTTGCTACTCATGCGCCTTCGTGTTCGGTGAACTACAAATTCTTTTGTAAGTTCTGCAATCAAGGATTTGTTAAGAAACAGAGTCTTCAAATTCACGAACGACACTTGCATATTGGGCAAGGTTCTAGGCTGGTGCTGAATTCCGATTGTGTTGTGGAAGATAAACCAATCTGTAATATATGCCATTTGTTATTCGAATCCTACGAACGTTTAGTCGAGCATAACACGTATTATTACAAGGGCAATGATTTTTTATGCGCAATATGTGGTAAGTCGTTTCCAGGAATGTACAAGTTTTATCATCACAACAAGTTGGAGCATTATCCGGACGAACCATCGAAATTGTACCCTTACAAATGCGATACTTGTAACGAAGGCTTCAGCTACCAATCACATCTCCACGCACATAAGCTACACGTTCATTCGCACGATTCGCCCGCTGACAAGGGGCGCGACCGCGATACATCGAATCAGACTTTTCGCATGTGTTCATAATTCTTTGGGTAAATTAAGATAATCATAAAATAAAAGCATAGAGAATATTTAATTCTTCAATTTATAGGTCGTTTGAAAATCAATTTTCACGGTACTATACTGAAGAATCGGCCTAGATTGAGACGTACAATAAACATGCCAAGTACACATACACATACGAAGCAAATGATTTCAAAGTGTCCTTTAAGTCATGTATTCGCATTTTCCATGACACGCATGAAATGTATCGATATTTGTTGAAATATACTTTACAAGACAAATCAACGCTTCTGACCTAGTACGAACTGCGCTCGGCTCAAACATCGAGCATTGAGTGAAGTTTGGGTGTCAGCCGTAGGCGCTTCCTGTTCATTGTTTGCGATGGTCTCAGTTTGTTGGAGCAGAATATGTCAAGCATTCGTTAGACGACCAGCCAGAAAACGAGTGAACTAGATATTCTATACTGTCTCTAACTTTATTTAATATATATCGTTTTGTTCACATAAGAGATAAAGAGATCTAATCGCGTTATCGTATCGTTTACTAAGTGCCGCTTGAAACAGCTTAATGAAAATTATGATAGTAATAGTAATAAATTTGTCTGTTTTTCTTTGAACGTGTTATATTTATGTGCTTTTATATACGTATATGTTTGCATTATTGCACAATTTTTTGTTAAAGGGAGTTTTTCGTTCGGCGTGCACGTTTGCTGATCTTCATATTTTATAAATTGTTTTTGGTCAGTATAAATGTTTGAAAAAGTTAGAAAATAAATGAAGCGAGGGTAAGTAAATATTGCAATTTCTTTTCTTAATTGGTCTGATATTGGTCATTTTTCTTCTATTGCAATGTTTATTCGCTATAATTAGTCGTCTAAACATCCGCTCGATATAATAATTATAACGTTCGTTAAAAAATGAACAAATCTATTAATGAATCTGATATTGAGATTAAAAAAAAATCATTTCGTTTATCACACGTGGAATGATTATATGATAAGTTTCATATGTGACAGATGACTAATTTAAATATGGATCGTAATTACAATTTTCATTATGAGATGATATATTTACTTACCCAGCTATCGATTAATGACGTCGAATGATAATTGTACGGGAACGATAATGCTTTGTAATGTGCATTAAACTATTGCGTTAAATATTTAGTAAATTAATATTTCAATTTCCATCACAGTACCGGTCGCACAATTATATAATCGACAGGAATATGAGACCAAGAACGATATGTATCGCTATGAAAGCGCTATGAAAAATTGATGTTTATATCAAAGAATAGTTGCAACGCGTAATCGAATAAATTGGTTGTTCTATAGCGGGAAAATGAACTATTTTCACGAGCTTTCGCCGGTTCTGTCGTACAACGAAACGAACAGTTGAGCAATTATAAAAGCTAACGTTTATATTTTCTAAAAATTAGAAAGCTGGTAAATTTAATAGATTGCTCGGGAAACTTGTAGATTTTAGTAGTATGATATGTACTGTTTTTAAAAGTGTAGGTATTCTTTAATAAATTACATTTTCCAAAAAAATAATGTAAACTCTTTGGTGGAGGTGTAATCGGAGCTAGGTGGTAAAAAGAGACTTTGCGTTTCGTCCCAGGACTACTGGTGGATTCGTCAGTAAGGCCATGCCCGGTAGTCCCTGCCTTAGACGTAGAGGGAGTCTCGCTGTCGGCGTCCTATTGATACCGATTCGTCACAACTCTTTCCCCGTGTAAACTACGACATTCGTACACCCTTTGTTGCTGTACGAACCAACACTCTCGCATTCGAAACGTTGTGTATGACTCGCGTTAATTAAAACACGCGACATGAAGTTAAAATTATGTCTTTGTATACTCGGGACTCGAAATAGGTCTACTAGTACCATTGTATATAGTACTTTGATTCGAAACGTTTTGTACAAGCAACGTTGATTAGAAGATTGAAGCTACGTATTGTGTGTGTGTGTGTGTGTGCATAATATGAATAACAGCAACCACAATAGTTATATGGACCAGGATGCGCTAACCACTAGTACATCAACTGACAGACACTACACCATACCTAAAACAACAGCACAAGAAATTAGAAACATAATCGAGAAAACAAAAAATAATAAAGCACCAGGAATCGACCTAATCAATGTCAAAATCTTGAAAAACCTTCCGCCAAAAGCAATAAGACAAATCATAATAATATTCAATGCAGCACTAAGAATTCAATACTTTCCTAAACTATGGAAACTGGTACAGATCATAATGTTACCTAAACCAGGTAAAGACCCACAACAAACTACATCATACAGACCAATATCACTACTTCCTGTGTTCTTTAAAATACTAGAAAACATAATATACGACCGCATAAAACCAATAATAGAGAAGGAAAAATTAATACCGTATCACCAATTCGGATTCAGAAACAAACACTCCACTATAGAGCAAATGCACAGGCTAGCCAACGAAATAATACTAGCACTAGAAAACAAACAATACTGTACATTCCTCTTTATGGACATAGAGAAAGCATTTGACAAAATAAACCACACTAGCCTACTTCAAACAATCAGGAAACAATTCCCGGAGCAAATATACCAATTAATAAAATCTTACTTAAGCAGCAGAACCTTCGTAATAAAAATCAAGGACACATACTCTGAAGTCAAAAACATCAAGGCAGGGGTTCCACAAGGAAGCGTCTTAGAACGAATACTATATACACTATACACACACGGCTAACATACCAACAACTACCAATAACAAAATACTGACATTCGCGGACGACACAGCTGTACTAACCCAGAAACAGCAGTCAAATTACTACAAGAACGTATCACAAAAATAGAAAAGTGGCTGCAAGATAAACAAATAAAAGCAACCCCCGATAAATGCAACCATATTACATTCACATTGCGAAAACAGACACTACCAAACATCCTACTGAACGGCACGCACATACCTCAAACAAGGCAAGTGAAATACCTAGGACTCCACCTAGAAACACAACTAACATGGAAACAGCATACTAAATCAATAATAGACAAAATACAGACAACAAGGAGACAAACGCATTGGCTAACAAGTCGAAAATCCTAATTAAGCGTAGAAAATAAATTAAAAATATACAAAACGATCATAAAACCAATCTGGACGTACGGAATACCACTCTATGGGGGACAGCAGCAAAGAGCCATATAAACAAAATAGAGACAGTGCAAGCTAAAATTCTTCGAACAATAGTAAACGGCCCATGATACGTTAGAAACGAGGATATACGGAAGGACCTGGAAATATCAATGGTCAAAGAGGAAATTAGCAGACACACAGGAAAATATAAAGAAAGAATAGTAACACACCCAAACCGGCTAACTGCGGAAACGATCAACACCTAAAACATGGATAGAAGACTGAAAAGGAAACACCCAGCAGACCTCACAAAGGACACAACCTAACAAACACCAAGATGGTATCCCACTGGGGGTAGCCACCCACATGATAATCAAACAGCTAAAAAATTCTACCAAATGTCCAAACTGGACAAATTGTGAATGTGAAGAATTAAATAAAAAAAAATTTACTATAGGAGATAGATTTGTGGGGGGTTTGGGCAACCAATACTGACCCATACACTGCCTCAGACACACAACTATAGGCTGACTACACTATAGTACTATTGACAGTTATATGCGAATATCTCGGATACTAAGGCCGACCGCCGATTTTATACATGGGAAAATTTATTCAGTATTTTGAACTTTACAATATATTCAAAACCCATTGAAATCGAAGAGGAAGTAGTTTTTCTACAAGTCCACTCATTATCATACGTTTATCTATGGCTTAATTCAGTACTTATGTATATTCTTATATACATATGTAAATAATAAATCTCTGACATAGAAATACTCGTAAAGTTGCAAGCATTACAGATGTCCGACGTCCAATTTAAAAAAGCAGCATCTCAACAAAAAATCAATAGATAACAACGTACTGCTCCCAATCTACATAGTCCAAGTATCCCCTCATAGCAATATTAGTAATTTACCAAAAATTAGCCGTCTGAATTACTTTAGGGTAAAATGGGGAAAAATCAGAAAAAATTACATAACGCAATGCCACAAATGCCAACTGTTATGTCATACCTCACAAAACTGCAACCTTAATTATCGATGCGTAAAATACATTGAGCCGCACTGACCAGGCGAGTGCAAAAAAAAAGGAAGACGCGGAAACAAAGACAAAATCAAACCTGCGACCTTTACGCCTCCTACCCAACATAAGCAAAGTATTCGAAATAGTCATAAACAACCCCTAGTCTCCTTCTGCACAGAAAACAACGTAATCCCAGAAAATCAAATCGGCTTCTGACACAAACATTCCACACTGCACGCAATAAATAAACTAACATCGGGCATCTGGTGGGCTCTCAATGCAAAGCAACGAGTAGCCGCCTGCCTTAAAAAAGCATTCGATATAGTAAGAATTTTAGGCCTTATATACAAAATAAGTATTTCTTTGGGCAATAAACGTTATAATTAAAATTAAAAAAGCACTCGTTTTCATGTGATCACGAAAGTTAAGCAACGCTAGGCACGGATGGTACTTAGATGGTTGACCGCTTGGGAACTCCGTGTGGTATTGGTTTTTTTATTTTTTCAATTTTTTTTTTTTTGCTTTCCTTAATAATCTATTTTTAATAATCTATAATATAAGCATCGAAAAAAAGAAATGTTTTAGTACTACGCGACTATTACCATATATTATATCATTCTCATTTTTACATATATCTGTTTTTTTAATATTCTTTTTTCTTGAAGATTAAGAGTAAGTAACAAAACTGTTTACTTCGGCCAACTCTCATACCACGTTGAGTGCACTCGTTCTCATCGAGTCGACCGTAAACCTCTGAACGGGACGGACCTCTCAGCCTAAAAAGGGACAGCAGACTTAGGTCCTGACAGTGTGCGCGTCAAAGTAAACAACCATCTTGTAAAAGAAAAAGAAAAAGTGACAAAAAGTGACAAAAAGTGAAAAATACTGCAGTGACATCATCGCTATAAATAAAAAAAAATAAAAATAAAATTTAAAAAAATAAGACAAAATAAAAACATATAAAAAAATAGAAGTTACCGAGAATGAAGCAAAAGCAAGGCAACGGAACCCACCTTAGAATTAACAACAAAATCCACCAAAAGAAAAATAAATCCGCAAAAAGCGGCCAAGGAAATCAACAGCTTAAGACTTTCCGCGCAAAAGACGCGGAAACTCAACCCTCAACCAAACCTAGTTGCCAGGACCAAAGGATTAGAAGATATCCTAAAAACACAAAACAAGAGTATCTCTCCGCCCAGGACGAAGGTACTAAGGAAGCCAGAAACATGAGACCCATAAAAGCTGCCTCGCCCCCAGCGATTACAACACAAAACAGATTTAGCTTACTAGAGTCAGAACCACATCCACAATCACAGCCGGGACCAGCAAACTACCCAACATCAAGCTCAACGCTAGAGCAAATAACACAAAAACCAAGTATTACGTGGCAAAATGGGAAAGCACAGTCCCACCACACCGCCAAAGCAATCAACACCGCAGGGGCCACAGGCCTCATCGTACAACCCAGGAGGCCCAGCGCCACCAGCATCACCACGGGGGGGGCACCCGACGGGCCAGATACACCGCAGAGGAGCGTACGAACGCCCCATCCACTACAAGGGAATACAAACCGCCGCCTATCGACATAACGTTACAAGATCCAAAGGACAAGGTAACGCTTATAGAGAAAGTATCCAACATCAATCAATTCCATATCAAAAGGATACACTCAGGTAAATATGCTCTCTACCTCCGGAACCTATCCGATTTCCACAAAGCTAAAGAAACACCCCTTGCAGCTAACACAACTTTCTATACGTATACACCCAAAACAGAGAAACACCACACATACTTGCTAAAAGGCTTAGACAATAGTTACGCCGAAACGGAAATACTCACAGACCTACAAGCTTTGCAAATAGACGACGTAAAATTCACAAAAGTCTCACGATTCACAACAAAAAGATCAAGGGAGAACAATATATTACTCCCAATTTACATAATATAAGTATCCCCCGACAACAACATAAGCAAACTATTAAAAATAAACCATTTTAACTACTTCAAAATAAAATGGGAAAAAATAATAAAAAAAAATGATGACATAACTCAATGCCACAAATGCCAGCGACTAGGTCACACAGCACAAAACTGTAACCTAAACTACCGCTGCGTAAAATGCACTGAGCCCCACGGTCCAGGCGAGTGCAAAATAAAAAAAGAAGAAGCGATAACACGCCCCCCCCCAAAGCATTATAAACGTTATCGAAGACATCAAAAAAAGTACCCTCCAAGCGTTAAAAGAACAACAAACGCAATTAAATGAAATAAAAAAGACACTATCAACGCACGAAGAAAGAATCGACGCCATCTTCAGCACTTTCAATAGTACAGAGCATGAATAACCAAAATCCACTAAACCAACAATTACAGCGAAAAACACATAAATTAAACATAAAACATCTGAAAATAATTGCAATAAATGCCATTTCATGCTCTCTGCCATTTCAATGCTCTCTAATTTCAAACCAAAAACGATACAGTATGCTAACCCTAATAAATAAAGAAACCCCGACATCGTACTCGTCTCAGAAACAAAACTAAATAAAAAACACAAAGTACACTTCAAAAACTACTCCATGATAAGACACGACAGACCGAACGCCAGCCAAGGAGGAGGAACAGCAATCCTCATAAAAAACCCCATAAAACACAAAACAATTCTAAATGGCAAAATAACAAGTTTCAAAATCCTAGAAACAACGATCATAAAAATAAAAATAAGCAATAAGGAAAACTTGTTTATCACTGCAGCCTACGCAACTCTCGGAAACCAGAAAGAATTTAGCGATGAATTCAATAAACTTTTCGAACTCTTACAGCTCAATAAACCGGAAAACTACTATATAATAGCAGGCGCCTTAACGCAAAACATACAACGAAACAAACAACAACGTGGAAAAACGAAACAAACAACACGAGAGGCAACTTCATTAAAAACTGGCTAGACAATAAAAGCATTCACTACAAAACAACCTTATACAGCTCCGAGCTACCCTCTTACCCAAAAGGAGGCTCATACCTGGACATATGCCTAGCAGATGCGCGACTAAAATTTCAAAACCTACGTCCAAATAACACTCTCAAAACCTTAGCCTATGACAGTGACCATAACGCCCTAATATTTCACGTAAACAAGAATACATTAGACCTCCTAACACTCGAAACACAGACCGAGATACCCAGGTACAATTACAAAAAGACAGACTGGAAAAAGTTCCAAAACATACTCGAACAAAACTGCGACCTAAAGATCTACAACAACGTCAACCTAACAGAACAGACAAATCGCCTCATTCATAGACGAAATAGAAAACATACACAAATCGCTCTCCAAAAATCTGTGCCAAACATAAAACAAAAAAATTCATGCGAGCCCTATATCAACAATAAAATAAAAGATCTACATCTAGACAAAAGCTACATAATCTCCAAAATAAACAACATAAAATTTAACCATTCTTACGACAAAAGACAAGAATTAGAATTCCTAAAGTACCTACTATACAAAATTAAAGCGCAAATGAAGCAAGAATTCGCAAACTCTATAAACCATTACTGGACAAATAAAATAAAAAACATCTCCAAATACGGCTCAGCCAACATGTTCCCACAAATAAATCAAATCTTCAGACCAAAAGGACAAAACCCCATCCCACCTCTCAAATTGCCCTCAGAAAAAACCTCCCTCATCCAAGAAGCAGGTATAATCCAAGAAGAGGGTAACTTCATAATAACTAAACCAACAGAAAAACTAGACATTATCGGCACCCACTTTTCCAAAATGCACACACAAAACGAACACATGGGCCGAGAACAACTAAACAGAATTATCATCGCCGAAACAAACAAACTCAAAAATGAAATGGAACAAGACAAAACGCTAAACAAAACAGTCTGCACATTGTCAAACGAAAACACCGCAGACAACCCCAAACAACCAGATCCAGAAATAAACTACTTCACAAATTACAATCAACTAAACACAATCAGTTCTGCCCGAGCAGTCGAGCTATGCGGACGTGAAAACTAGTGCCTCCGACATTGTGCGACAAGAGTAGAGCAACAGAACCAATCAAGGATGGAAAAAATACCATCAATAGGAGTACTAAACAAAGGGGAAACATACGCTATAAACAGCGCAGTAGACCAACAGAGCCCAATTAAAACAACAAGTGAAGTACAGGACTGCTCAAATACAAAAGAAATAGAAATAGAAATAATACAAGTAGGAGGACCACAGAAACAGAAAGACAACAATGGCTACAAGAAATTCCTACATAAAACTCCTTCAGCTCACTGACAGAAAAGATGGACACAAACCCTACAGAAAAACCAAGAAAACACACTCCCAAGCCACCACCAATCTATATAGACGCAAAAATAATAGACCCCCTCATTGATCTACTAAACAGCACGGCAGGAAAAGAAAACTACACTATCAAACAGCTCAAACTGAACCAGGTAAAAGTACAAACTACCCCAGAAACCTACAGGAAAGTAACTAAAGCGCTAAAAGAAAAAAACGCTGGGCATCACACTTACCAACCCAAATCCGACAAGAGCTACAAAGCAGCAATCAGAGGTCCACACCCTAAAACAAATACAAACAAAATATGCGAGGAATTGGCCAAGATCGAACACCAACAGAACGATCAACAATATAACCAGATTTGACACTAAGCAACCACTACCGCTATTCCTAATAGAGCTAGAACCGAAAAGCAACAACAAAGAAATGTTTGAAATAAAAAAAATCTCAAACACACTAATAACAGTCTAGCCATCCAGGCACAAAAAAGACATACCACAATGCATGAGGTGTCAACAATATGGACACAATAAAAATTATTGCAACAGGAACCCGGCGTGTGTCAAATGCGCAGAAAAGCACCTAACAGCGAACTGCCCACACACGGGAAAAATAAACGACGTCAAATGCTATAATTGCGGTGGAAATCACCCGGCAAGTTACAAAGGCTGTCTAGTAAGAAAGCAACTTCAAGGCAAATTTTTTCCGCCGCTTCGTAACAGGACACACAACAATCTCCACACGCAACAGGACAACATAGAACCTACGTCAACACCAAAAACACAGCACGCAAGTAACAATAACCACACTAACACCAACACAGCTAGAAACCGAAGCTACGCGCAAGTAGTCAACCGGTCGTCACACTTAGACAACCAAGAACAGAACAACCACGGCAACGACGCCACAGAAATCAAAGAGTTAATAAAACATTCCATAAAAAACACCGAAATACTCACAAAAATGATAAGCGAACGAAACGAACTCCTCAGATAGCAAACACAGTAGATAACAGTCATGTTACAATTACTTACTAACATGAATAGCAAAAAATAAAAATAGACACGCTTAAAATAGCAGCCTGGAACTCTAACGGCCTACAACAAAGGGCCCTAGAAACTAAAACATTCCTGTATAGCAACAACATCGATATACTACTCGTCTCAGAAACACACCTCACAATAAAAAGCTATATAAAAATACCGCACTACACCATATACGACACCAAGCATCCCTCAGGGAAAGCACACGGAGGAAGGGCAGTAGTAATAAAAAATGACATTAAACATCAACTACACAGCCAGGTCAGTAAGGAACATATACAAGCAACCACCGTTACCGTACAGACTAACAGCGACCAACTGCAGTTGTCAGCAGTATACGTACCGACGCGACACAAAATCACAACGCAAATGTGGGAAGACTACTTCCGACACTTAGGTGACAAGTATATTGCAGCGGCAGACTATAACTCAAAGCACACACTATGGGGATCAAGAATCACCACACCTCGAGGCAGAACCTTGGAAAAATACATCAGAAATAATAACCTCAATATATTATCCACAGGAAGACCGACATACTGCCCGACAGACCTGAGCAAAATACTTGACCTCCTAGACTTCGCAGTTATAAAGGGGCTAAACGCAAATAAACTAAACGTAGCACCCAGCCTCGAGCCTACCTCCCACCATACGCCTATAATAATTACATACAGAAACAAACCAATACTTTACAGCAGCACAGAGAAGCTATGCAATAAAACCACCAAATGGCAAATATTCAAAGAAATAATAGAGAGAAAAATCAGCTGCAACATCCCACTGAAAACACCTGAACACATCGATCAAGCAGTAACACTCACAGAAACTATCCAAGTAGCAGCAAGGGCAACCACTATACCTGAAACAAGCAACAGACAAACAAAAACAGTTCCACTAGACATCCTCGAGAAAATTAGAGAAAAAAGAAAAGCGAAAGCAAAATGGCAAAAACACAGAACAAAAGAAAACAAAAAGCACCTAAACAAACACACAAAAGAAATAAAAAACAGAATAAAAGAGCACAACAAGAACGAGTTCACAAAGTTCATCGAGTCACCATCTGCTCATGAGAACTACAACTACTCCCTATGGAAAGCCACAAAAAATAAGGAAGACAACATAAATGGTACCAGCAATCAGAAGAGCAGACAACACACGGGCAAGAAGCAACGAAGAGCAAGCTGAAGAATTTTCCAACCACCTATGCAACACATTCACCCCACACAACATCAACAACAGCAACCACAATAGTCATATGGACGACAATGCGCTAACCACTAGTACACCAACCGACAATCACTACACCATACCCAAAGCAACAACACAAGAAATCAGAAACATAATTGAGAAAACAAAAAATAATAAAGCACCAGGAATCGACCCAAATAACGGCAAAATATTGGAAAACCTTCCGTCAAAAGCGATAAGACAAATCACAACAATAGTTAACGCAATACTAAGAATATAATACTTTCCAAAAACTTGGAAACGGGCACAAATCATAATGATACCCAAACCAGGCAAGGACCCACGCGAAATCAAATCCTACCGACCAATTTCATTACTTCCGGTGTTCTCTAAGATACTAGAGAAAGTAATTTACGACCGAATAAAACCTATAATAGAGAAGAATCAACTAATACCGGATCATCAATTCGGCTTCAGAAACAAACACTCCACAATAGAACAAACGCACAGACTCGTCAATGAAATCTTACAGGCGCTGGAAACTAAACAATACTGTACGGCACTCTTTATGGACATCGAAAAAGCATTCGATAAAATAAACCACACTAGCCTACTTCAATCAATCAGGAAACAGTTCCCGGGGCAGATATACCAATTAATCAAATCATACTTAAGCAGCCTAAGCGTCATAGTAAAAATCAAAGACACACACTCGGAAGTTAAAGAAATCAAGGCAGGAGTTCCGCAAGGAAGCGTCCTGGGACCAATTTTATACATATTGTACACGGCCAACATACCAACAACTAACAATAGCAAAATACTGACATTCGCGAATGACACAGCTGTACTAGTCAGGCACACTAACCCTGCAACAGCAGTTACATTACTACAAGAACATTTGACAAAAATAGAAAAGTGGCTTCAAGCAAAACAAATCAAAGCAAACCCCGAAAAATGCAAACACATTACATTCACACTGCGAAAACAGAAACCACCAAACATTATACTAAACGGCACACACGTAATACAAACAAGGCAAGTCAAATACCTAGGACTCCACTTAGATTCACGACTCACATGGAAACAGCATATTATAGCAACAATAAACAAAATACAGATGGCAAGGAGACAAATGTATTGGTTAACAAGTCGAAAATCCAAACTAAGCATAGAAAACAAACTAAAATATATAAAATGGTCATAAAACCAACCTAGACGTACGGAATAGCACTATGGGGAACAGCAGCAATGAGCCATATAACCAAAATAGAGGCAATGCAATCTAAAATACTCAGAACAATAGTAAACGCGCCATGGTACGTTAGAAACGAGGACATTCGGAAAGATCTGGGAATACAAACAGTCAAGGAGGAGATTAACAAAAGTGCAAGAAGGTACGGAGAAAGATTAGCAACGCACCCAAACCGGCTGGCTGCGGAAGCGGTCGACACGTCAAGCATAAAAAGAAGATTAAAAAGGAAACACCCAACAGATCTCACAAAGGATATAACCTAACAAACACGATGATGGTACGCCGCTCGGGATAGCCACCCACATGTTATATTAGTATGCAGCTACAACATTTTACCAAATGTCCTACTGAAAAAATTGTAAAATTCAAATAAATAAATAATAAAAAAGTAGTCCAGTGAAAAACAAAAAAAAAAAGAAATTATAGATTTTGGACTCGTGTTTGAAAGATTATCTCATCAGGTTGTTTATATCGCATAACTTGTGCTGTTTGGTTGGTTGGTTGGTAGACAAGTAATGTCAACTTTATGCGCATAATTAATTTATGGTGTTACTGGTTTATTTAATCAACTATGTTATATCCGTTGTTTTCTATGATATCCGTTGCGTTATGATAGAAATAAACTAGATTTGGTTAGGAAAAGAAAACCAAACTGTTTATGTTTCTTATATCCAAAAACTTTTACAACCAGAACGTACAGTAATTAGTATGGTTTCACCTTCTTTGTCTTTTTAACGTGAAAGTAAATATTCACTTAAACCACGAATGGCATAATGGATGAGACGTATGTAATGAATATTCGGTATCGAGTTTGCTATATGTTAACAAATTTATTACGTCGTCATCCGTGGAATAAAAATTGGAATAAATATAAATAGCCGTTTTGTGCAAACGGCGGCCATAGAGTGTCGAAAGTAAAAACTACTGCAGGAATCGATGCAATAGATGCATAGATAATTTGTGCGTTAAATCTATTGTGCAGTTCATGAATTATAGCGCACAGTACTGGTGTATAATGTACATGAAATTACACTTACGTGCTAGACAACAATTTATAAGTAGTACGTGATTCAGCAGTAGCCTATTGACTTTCAAACAAGCATACTTGGATGTATAACGAATAACCACGAAATTGACATACGTTGTAATACTAAAAGTATATTTTTAACACGATGTACATGACCATAAATTATTCAGAAAAATAGGAAGAATTGGAAAAAATTAAAAAAAGCCAACACCACACGGAATTCCCAAGCGGTCACCCATCTAAGTACTATCCGTGCCCTACGTTGCTTAACTTTCGTGATCGGACGAGAACGAGTGCTTTCTTTTTTTGTTTATTGTTTATTTAGCCCAAGATACAGTTTTAGATACATATTACCAATAAACGGTGAATTTTTGTGGTGATGTTTTAGGCAAAAGTACCGATACGCGGCGGTAAAACGTAGCCATGCTGTATTATGTGTCGGCGCTTTACATTTTTCGTGTTAATACAATTTTTGGGTTTAAGTCGCTGGGGAGCGGAGCTTTTTTATGAATTTTTTTATTTTTTTCTGTCCTGAAAACTTGGTCGCAAAACAGGACGCTTTGGTAGTCCGCTTTTTGGGTGCTGTGTAACTTTGGGGAGGGATGGGATGAAAGGGAGGGGGCGGGGGAGGGGGATGTCAAATAGGTTTATTTACAAAATTTACAATATTTACAGTTTACACCTGTGTTATGCGGTGTCAGGATTGAGTTCTGCGGTTTAATGGTTTTCTCTCTTATTTTATTATGGATTCTGTATCCACCAATATTTTTTTATGTTTTTTCTGTATTTGTCTTTGGTGTCTTTCCGGGGGAGGGCCATGCTGTATCTCCATCTGGTGTCTGCGGTCTGTCCATTTATGTTTTCTTCGTAGAGTATGGTTTTGATCCCTATTTTTCTTTTTATGTGATAAATTATTGGAATATTGTTTTGGTCCTGGAGGTAGTTTTTTTCGCCTAGGTATAGGAAAACTTCTGGGGGGATGTAGCCTGTTGTCAGGGTGTTTTTGTAATATGCGTTGTTAGGAAGTAGGCAACTGAAGATTAAGCTGTTTTCTTTTATCTTTGCCGCTTGCGTGAAGTGGTTTCTTATTAGCTTTAGGATGTGACAGTCTATGCGGTGAATGTTGGCTAGGTCGTATATTATTTTGTTTTTTACATATTTTTTGAATCCGCTGTGCTCGGATCTGTAAGTACTCAAGCAAGCCCCGATACATTTTCTTTCAAATATGCAGATTTTTTCCAACTGGGAGGCTGATATGTTGTACCAGATTGGACAGCTGTAGGTTATGATCGGTCTGATTAGTGCTTGGTAGCATAGTATTTTTACTTTCCTGTTAAGATGTTTGGAGTAGAATAGTTTTTTATTTTCCAGAATGCTTTATTGGCCTTAGCAAGTTAAATTTCGGCGTGCTGCTTGTAGTTTAATTTGTAGTCTATGTTTACTCCTAGGTATTTTACGCAGCTTTGTGTGGTATGAGTGCCCCTTTGAATGCCTTTTCTCTTAGTTGGAATTTTTTGCAGTATTCTCTTTCTATTGGGCCGATTTCACTTGACTTGGGTCTAAACAGTATTCGCATTTCAGGTTTCTCATTTGCTTGTGTTGATTTTTAGTTCCCATGTGTGGTAGTAATCATCAATTTTCTCAAAAAGTTCTTGGAGTTCCGTTTTCATTGTTTTGGTTTTGCGGCCTGTTACGTAGATGATTAGGTCATCTGCGAAGGCTATGGAGCGTTTGTGGGTGGATGTATTGAGATTAAAGAGATTTAGTAAATCACTGTTGTAAATACTGGAAAGAAGCGGGGAATTTACTGTTCCTTGTTGCAGACCGTTTGTTATGGAGAATTCTTTGCTTGATGTGTTTGAACCTTCGGTCATTACGAATGTTCTGCTTGTGATCATGTCCCAAACTATTTTAATTAGGTGTTTAGGAAAGTTTTTCTTGATCAATTTGTATATGAGACCTGGGATCCAGACTGTGTCGAAAGCTTTTTCGAGGTCTATTAAGCAGGCGTCTACTCGTAGTTTTGCGTTTAGGGCCCAGCAGATATCCGACGTAAGTTTGTTTATTGCGTGAATTGTGGAGTGTTTGTGCCGGAAGCGAAATTGATTTTTCGGGATTATGTCATTTTTTGTGCAGAAGGAGGTTAGGGGGCTGTTTATGATTATTTCAAATACTTTGCTTATGTTGGGGAGGAGACTTATGGGTCGTAGGTTTGCGGGCGATGAGCCGTCCTTATCTTTTTTTTTAATAGCTACCAATTTGACTTTTTTCCATTTTCTGGAGAAATATGTGTTGTTTAGTGCATTGTTGAATAGTACTGTGTAGTACCATTTTATTTTGTTCGGTAGGCGCTTGAATAAAATGTTTGGGATGCCGTCGAACCCGGAGGATTTTTTGTTGTTTAGTTTGGAGAAGATTGTGTTTAGTTTTTTTTATTATTTATTTATTTAAATTTTACAATTTGTCCAGTAGGACATTTGGTAAAATATTATAGCGGTATACTAATATAACATGTGGGTGGCTATCCCCAGCGGGGTACCATCGTCGTGTTTGTTAGGTTATGTGCTTTGTGAGATCTGTTGGGTGTTTCCTTTTTAATCTTCTTTTTATACTTGATGTGTCGACCGTTTCCGCTGCCAGCCGGTTCGAGTGCGTTGCTATTCTTTCTCTGTACTTTCTTGCACTTCTGTTAATCTCCTCCTTGACCGTTGGTATTCCCAGGTCTTTCCGAATGTCCTCGTTTCTAACGTACCATGGCGCGTTTGCTATTGTTCTGAGTATTTTAGATTGCATTGCCTCTATTTTGGTTATATGGCTCATTGCTGCTGTTCCCCATAGTGCTATTCCGTATATCCAGATTGGTTTTATGACCATTTTATATATTTTTAGTTTGTTTTCTATGCTTAGTTTGGATTTTCGACTTCTTAGCCAGTACATTTGTCTCCTTGCCATCTGTATTTTGTCTATTATTGCTTTAATATGTTGTTTCCATGTGAATCGTGTATCTAAGTGGAGTCCTAGGTATTTGACTTGCCTTGTTTGTATTATGTGTGTGCCGTTTAGTACAATGTTTGGAGGTATCTGTTTTAGCAGTATGAATGTAATGTGTTTGCATTTATTGGTTTTTGCTTTAATTTGTTTTGCTTGAAGCCACTTTTCTATTTTTGTGATATGTTCTTGTAATATTGTAACAGCTGTTGCAGGGGTAGTGTGCCTGACTAGTAAAGCTGTGTCATCCGAAAATGTCAGTATTTTGCTATTGTTAGTTGTTGGTAAGCTGGCCGTGTATAATGTGTATAAAATTGGTCCTAGGACGCTTCCTTGCGGTACTCCTGCCTTGATTTCTTTAACTTCCGAGTGTGCGTCTTTGATTTTTACTATGACGCTTAGGCTGCTTAAGTATGATTTGATTAATTGGTATATCTGCCCCGGGAACTGTTTCCTGATTGATTGAAGTAGGCTAGTGTGGTTTATTTTATCGAATGCTTTTTCGATGTCCATAAAGAGTGCCGTGCAGTATTGTTTTGTTTCCAGCGCCTGTAAGATTTCATTGACGATTCTGTGCGTTTGTTCTATTGTGGAGTGTTTGTTTCTGAAGCCGAATTGATGATCCGGTATTAGTTGATTCTTCTCTATTATAGGTTTTATTCGGTCGTAAATTACTTTCTCTAGTATCTTAGAGAACACCGGAAGTAATGAGATTGGTCGGTAGGATTTGATTTCGCGTGGGTCCTTGCCTGGTTTGGGTATCATTATGATTTGTGCCCGTTTCCAAGTTTTTGTAAAGTATTATATTCTTAGTATTGCGTTAACTATTATTGTGATTTGTCTTATCGCTTTTGACGGAAGGTTTTCCAATATTTTGCCGTTAATTGGGTCGATTCCTGGTGCTTTATTATTTTTTGTTTTCTCAATTATGTTTCTGATTTCTTGTGTTGTTGCTTTGGGTATGGTGTAGTGATTGTCGGTTGGTGTACTAGTGGTTAGCGCATTGTCGTCCATATGACTATTGTGGTTGCTGTTGTTGATGTTGTGTGGGGTGAATGTGTTGCATAGGTGGTTGGAAAATTCTTCAGCTTGCTCTTCGTTGCTTCTTGCCCGTGTGTTGTCTGCTCTTCTGATTGCTGGTACCATTTATGTTGTCTTCCTTATTTTTTGTGGCTTTCCATAGGGAGTAGTTGTAGTTCTCATGAGCAGATGGTGACTCGATGAACTTTGTGAACTCGTTCTTGTTGTGCTCTTTTATTCTGTTTTTTATTTCTTTTGTGTGTTTGTTTAGGTGCTTTTTGTTTTCTTTTGTTCTGTGTTTTTGCCATTTTGCTTTCGCTTTTCTTTTTTCTCTAATTTTCTCGAGGATGTCTAGTGGAACTGTTTTTGTTTGTCTGTTGCTTGTTTCAGGTATAGTGGTTGCCCTTGCTGCTACTTGGATAGTTTCTGTGAGTGTTACTGCTTGATCGATGTGTTCAGGTGTTTTCAGTGGGATGTTGCAGCTGATTTTTCTCTCTATTATTTCTTTGAATATTTGCCATTTGGTGGTTTTATTGCATAGCTTCTCTGTGCTGCTGTAAAGTATTGGTTTGTTTCTGTATGTAATTATTATAGGCGTATGGTGGGAGGTAGGCTCGAGGCTGGGTGCTACGTTTAGTTTATTTGCGTTTAGCCCCTTTATAACTGCGAAGTCTAGGAGGTCAAGTATTTTGCTCAGGTCTGTCGGGCAGTATGTCGGTCTTCCTGTGGATAATATATTGTAGTTATTATTTGTAATGTATTTTTCCAAGGTTCTGCCTCGAGGTGTGGTGATTCTTGATCCCCATAGTTTGTGCTTTGAGTTATAGTCTGCCGCTGCAATATACTTGTCGCCTAAGTGTCGGAAGTACTCTTCCAACATTTGCGTTGTGATTTTGTGTCGCGGCGGTACGTATACTGCTGACAACTGCAGTTGGTTGCTGTTAGTCTGTTCGGTAACGGTGGTTGCTTGTATATCTTCCTTACTGACCTGGCTATGTAGGTGATGTTTAATGTCGTTTCTTATTACTACTGCCGTCCCTCCGTGTGCTTTCTCTGAGGGATGCTTGGTGTCGTATATGGTGTAGTGCGGTATTTTTATATAGCTTTTTATTGTGAGGTGTGTTTCTGAGACGAGTAGTATATCGATGTTGTTGCTGTACAGAAATGTTTTAGTTTCTAGGGCCCTTTGTTGTAGGCCGTTAGAGTTCCAGGCTGCTATTTTAAGCGTGTCTATTTTTATTTTTTGCTCATCATGTTAGTAAGTAATTGTAACATGACTGTTATCTGCTGTGTTTGCTGTCTGAAGAGTTCGTTTTGTTCGCTTATCATTTTTGCGATTATTTCGGTATTTTTTATGGAATGTTTTATTAACTCTTTGATTTCTGTGGCGTCGTTGCTGTGGTTGTTATGTTGTTGTTTGTCTAAGGGTGACACCGGTTGACTACTTGCGCGTAGCTTCAGTTTCTAGCGGTGTTGGTGTTAGTGTGGTTATTGTTCCTTACATGCTGTGTAATTGGTGTTGACGTAGATTTTGTGTTGTCCTCTTGCGCGTGGAAATTGTTGTGTGTCCTGTTACGAAGCTGCGGAAAAAGTTTACCTTGAATTTGCTTTCTTACTAAACAGCCTTTGTAACTCGCAGGGTTATTTCCACCGAAATTGTAACATTTTACATCGTTTATTTTTCCCGTGTGTGGGCAGTTCGCTGTTAGGTGCTCTCCTGCGCATGTGACACACGCCGGGTTCCTGTTGCAGTAATTTTTAGTGTGTCCATATTGTTGACACCTCATGCATTGTGGTATGTCTTTTTTGTGCCTGGATGGCCTGACTGTAATTAATGTGTTTAAAATTTTTTTAATATCGAAAATTTCCTTGTTGTTATTTTTAGGTTCTAATTCTATTAAGAATAGCGGTAATGGTTGCTTCGTATCGTACCTTGTAGTATTGTTTATAGTTCTTGTTTGGTGGCCAATATTTGCTAATTCGTCACTTAATTTTTTATGTTAATTTTTGCATGCAGTCCTCTTATAACTACTTTGTAGCTCCTTTCCGTTTTGAGAGTGTGGTATATAGCATTTTTCCCCTTAATTCTTTTATAACGTTCCTGTAATTTTCTGGTGTGTTATTAAGTTGATCAATAAGCGGGTCTATTATTTGCGCCTCAACAAATATTGGTGGTGGTTTTGTGATGTATGTTGATTGGGTTGTGGTATTGCTTGTTGGGTCATCGTCTAATTCTTCTGTTAGCGAGCTGAAGGAGTTCCTTAGCGGTAATTCTTGCCGCCATCGCTGCTTTTCCGTACCTAGATTACCTGTTATTTTTCTTTTTTTGTTATAGCTGGCTACCTTCTAGCTTTCGTGCTGTTGAGTTGTTACTTTGTTGAGTTCCATGTCAACTTCAATTGTGGCTGAGCAGTCCTGTCCTTGGTTTGTTGGTTGACTTGTTTTTGATGTATCCTTTGTTTCGTGTATGTAGTATTGATCTTGTTAGGGAAGTGATACATTTACACTGTACATGAGAGTGTGTGTGTAAGGGTTAGAGGGCGTCAAGGTCTTAGTGGAGACAAAAGACTGTTGCCAGATGTTAGAAGAATCTAGTATAGTCGGTTGGCGACAAGCGTGCGTGCAAGACGTTCTTCAAAGTGTAATATAGATGTATAACTGCAGTGTGTGAAATATAGTCAATAATTTGTATTCCCAAATCCTCGAATTTCCTTAATATGGTAGCAGAGCGTGGTTACTAGTTTTGCAAGATATTTAGTGCGTGGTTACGATCTTGCGAGTGAGTTTTCAGTAAAGAAAAAAAAAACTTTCAGAGAAAAAAAAATATACTTCGAGCACGTAGGAACGCTTGAGTAAGAAAAGAAAAAAAAAGAAGAATCAATTAAAATGGAGAGATCGGAAATCATGATACCTATATTCGATGGTGAGGATTATGGAATGTGGAAGCAAAGAATCACGATGTTTCTCAAATATAAGGAATGCGAGGCTGTTACAACTAGAATGAAGAACGAAAAAGACGATGAAGACTGGGACAAAAAGGATTTGAAGGCGATAAATATAATTTATAGTGCAATATCGAACAGACAATTGGAGTATGTTAGGGAAGGAAAAACGGCGTATGATATAATGAAAAGGTTCGATGAAATGTACTTGAAAGAGTCGACGGCACTGCAGATCGTATGCAGAAGGAGATTGGAAAACATAAGACTGGAGAACTACAGTGATTCAGCATCATTCTTTAACGATTTTGAAAAATTAATCAATGAATTAAACAGTGTGGGCGCACAAGTAAGTGAGAGGGAAAAGCTGAATTACATGCTGAATACATTACCCGAAGAATACAGCTACATAGCGGACATAATAGACGCATTGAAAGAAGAGGATCAAACGGTAGCGTATGTGAAAAATAAAATAGAGATAGCAGAGAAGAACAATAAATCCAATCGAGGAGAAAGGCAAACCAACGCCTTTTCTGCAAAAAAGGAAGGATGCTTCAGATGTGGAAGATTAGGACACTTTGCGAGAGAGTGTCAAAATGGCGTCCAAGCGGGAAGCAGTAACGGCTATTGGCATGGGCCAACACGTGGTCGAAGCAGAGGAAGAGGGAACAAAGGCAATACGAGCAGGGGACGTGGAAACTTTCATCGTCAATCAACAACCGGCACGGGCGAGCATGGAAACTCAAGAGCAGGCATATGGACAGCAATGGCGCACGCAGCAAACAGCAGTGAGACGAATGAAATAAGTAAGAACGAAATAGTGTGGCTATTAGATAGCGGTTGTACCGATCACATAATTAATAATATAAATTATTTCGATAAATCTATCGACCTAAAAGAACCGGTAAATATATATTTAGGCGATAATAGACCGATAAAAGCGACAAAAGTTGGGAATGTTATAAGTTATTTTGAAGCATTCGGAAAACAAAATGAAATAAATATGAGGAAAGTATTTTACGCGAAAGAAATGTCCGCAAATTTGATTAGTTTAGGTAAACTAACAGACAATAAGAATACGGTTATTTCCAAAGGAAATATTGCGAAAGTAATAGATGAGGATAATAAACTTACAGCTGTAGCGTTCAAAGAGAATGGGACATATAGAATAAAAAGTATATTGAAAGGGAAGAAGCACTTAGTAAACAGCGCCGAACGTAGTGGTATGAGTAAAAAGGAAAGATGGCATAGGATGCTAGGACACGTAAATTTTAAATATTTAGAGATTTTGGGTAAAGAGCAGCTAGTGACTGGCATACCGAATGAATTTGAAAAGGAACTTTTGAAATGTAGGGTGTGTATAGAAAGCAAAATGCATAACTTACCTTTCAAAAATAATCGAACTAAGGCTAAGGAAATAATGGAAATTATTCATACGGACGTATGTGGTCCCTTTAAGACTACCGGATTCAATGGAGAAAAATATTTCATTTCATTTATCGATGATTATAGTAAAATAGCTAGGATCTATTGTATAAAATCAAAAGATGAGGTCTTTGATTCTTTCGTACAGTTCGTAAATGAAGCCGAAAATTTAACGGGCAAGAGGTTAAAAATATTAAGATGCGATAATGGTAAAGAATATTTAAATAATCGAATTTATAAATTTGCTAGGGATAAAGGTATAAGAATAAATAATTGCCCAACATACGTACATGAATTAAACGGGACAGCGGAAAGGTATAATAGAACAGTGATGGACATGGCGCGTTGTTTGTTAGCGGAAGCGAAAGTACATAAAAGGTACTGGCCGGAAATGGTTTGTACAGCGGTAAACTTGAAAAATCGAATATTAGCGAATACTATAGAGAGAAAGACACCTTTTGAAATATTCTTTGGGAGAAAACCAAGTGTTAAAAATCTACATCTATATGGAAGTAAAGTTTTTGTAAGAAGGCCAGAACAAAAAAGAGTTTCCAAATGGGACAAGAAGGCAGATATGGGAATTCTATTAGGATATAGTGAAGTAGGATACAGAGTCTTATTAGGTGGGAAAATAACAATAGCTAGACATGTAGAGGTCATTGAGACAGACACTAAATGTATCGGTTTTGAGGAAAATTCATTAGAGGCAGATAGAAATGATAGCGAAGATAACTATTCATTGGATGGTATGGATAAGGAAGAGTTAGAAGGTAGGAAAGATGAAAATAATAGTAGTATTGAAAGCTCAAACACTCCTAGGAGATCTACACGTATTAAGAAAACTCCAGTAAGGTATCCAGAAAAGGAAAATATTTGCGAGATTCATGCAAATTATTGTAAAGTAGATATCCCTCGTACATTTGAGGAGGCGATTTGTTGCGAAAATAATGAAGTTTGGAAACAGGCTATGGATAAGGAAATAGAATGTCTCTATAAGAATAAAACTTGGAAATTGGTAGAAAGGGTAAAATGCAAAGAAATATTATATGTAAAATGGGTTTACACGAAAAAATCAGAGGACAGGTATAAGGCTAGATTAGTGGTAAGGGGATTTCAACAAAGAAACGTAGCCGATGACATATATTCTCCAGTGGCGAGTAATCAGACCTTTAAGATATTGGTATCATATTGTTGTCAAAATGGATTAATAATTGAGCAAATGGATGTAGAAACTGCCTTTTTAAATGGTGAAGTAACCTCGGAGGTATATGTAAATCAACCAAAGGGATATGCGGACGGAACGAATAGAGTTTGTAAATTATCGAAAGCGCTTTATGGGTTAAAAGAAAGTCCGAGGGACTGGTATGAGTGTTTTGATAAGTATGTGACGAGATTAGGTTTTAAGAAGAACAATTAGCTGTGCCTATATACTTATGGAGAGGGAGAAAATGTTGTTCATTTGTTAATATACGTAGACGATTTGTTGATTTGTAGTAAAAACAAAGGGAAGATACAAAGTGTAAAAAAATTATTTACTGATAAATTTGAAATGAAAGATTTAGGTGAAGTAAAAGAATATCTTGGAATAAATATAGAGTATGATTATTTATAAAATGAAATGAGATTAAGTCAAAAGAAATACATAGAATCATTAGCAAACAAATATAAATTACATAATAGCAAATTGTACTGCACACCTATGCAGACCAACTTAAAAATTGAAAAAGCTGAGATAAATAGAGAGGACATTGGATACAAGAATTTAATTGGCGCATTGCTGTATATTAGTGTAAATACCAGACCCGACATAAGTTATAGTGTGAATTATCTGAGTAGATTTCAAGATTGTTGTAACGAGACACATTTTAAATATGCCTTGCGAATATTGAAATATTTGTACCGGACTAGAGATTTAGGGCTACATTATAAAAGAAATGAAAAGTGCGAAACGATAGATTGTTATGTGGACGCTGATTGGGCAGGAGATCATATAGATAGGAAATCGACTTCTGGGTATGTAATTAGATTGTATGGAAATGTAATTGGATGGAAGTCTAAAAAACAAAGGTGTGTGACAAAAGCCCCGACGTATGCAGAGTATGTAGCTCTATCGGAAGCGGTGAGCGAAGTAATGACTATCAGAGAACTAATGAAAATCTTCGATGTAAATGTAGACGATAACCCTGTAAAAATCTATGAGGATAACTCTGGAGTAATGAGTATAGCTAAATACGGAACTTTTACAAAAAATTCTAAACACATTGAAGTTCATTACCACTACGTTCACGAGTACGTAAAGGAAAATAAGATAAACATAATAAAAGTAAGTACAGAAGGAAACACTGCGAATATTTTTACGAAGGCACTGTGTAGAGAGATATTTGAAAGGTTTAGGTCATGGATGAATGTAAAATAAGAGAAATGTAAATAAAGCGATAAATGTTAAATATTTTGTTAATTCGACAAGTATGTAAATAAAATTAAGTGTACAGTATAAATGTAAAGAGGCGTGTTAGGGAAGTGATACATTTACACTGTACATGAGAGTGTGTGTGTAAGGGTTAGAGGGCGTCAAGGTCTTAGTGGAGACAAAAGACTGTTGCCAGATGTTAGAAGAATCTAGGATAGTCGGTTGGCGACAAGCGTGCGTGCAAGACGTTCTTCAGAGTGTAATATAGATGTATAACTGTAGTGTGTAAAATATAGTCAATAATTTGTATTCCCAAATCCTCGAATTTCCTTAACACTAACGAAACTACTCAAGCTAGCCGGCCTAAGTATCCGCAAATGGACATCAAACGACCGGGATCTGCTACGAGGATTACCTGAGGAAGACATCAACAAGACATTACATCTCGGTGAGTCCTCAACATTAAAAACACTCGGCGTCTTTTGAGATTCAGCAGACGATTCCATTCTATATTCTGTCAAGACGATCAGCGACACTTCCAGAGTCACAAAACGATCAATCAGTCCGGTCATCGCACAAATTTATGATCCACTGGGATTGTTCGCTCCGGTAATCGTCCGAGCAAAAATGCTTTTGCAACAAGTCTGGACATTGAATGTAGATTGGGACGAATCTCTTCCAACAGACTTACATACAGAATGGATCAGCTACCACACACAATTGCCGTTGCTAAATGCTGTAAGATTCCCACGGAAGCCCATCATAGAATCCGTAAGGAAAATTGAACTACACGGATTCTGTGACGCTAGCGAAAGGGCATATGGAGCGTGCGTATACATGCGAACGACGGACCAAAAAAACAATATTTGGACTCGACTCCTCACGGCGCGATCGAAGGTAGCGCCGCTCAAATCGCTCACCATACCACGTCTCGAATTAAGCGGGGCACTTATTCTGACCTCCCTGATTTCGTCAATACAACAGGCCCTGACGACCAAGATATCGCGGATCGTATACTGGACTGATTCCACCATCGTGCTCCATTGGATCAGGTCTTCGCCGCACACCTTAAAAACATTTGTGGCGAATCGAGTGGCCGAGATACAGACCAAGACCAACATCACCGACTGGCGTTATGTGCCTACCGATGATAACCCAGCGGATCTCATCTCCCGAGGTCAGACGCCCAAGGAATTCCTATGTCCGTCTATTTGGAAAAACGGGCCAAGTTGGCTCCTGCAGAGCGAAAACCATTGGCCGATCTGGAGCCCGACACCGTTGGTCAACATCCTGGAACAAAAAAGGACGATCTGTCTAACAACGAATATCAACGACAACACACTCCTGCACCGATATTCGTCCTGGACAAGACTAATAAGAATCGTCGCTTGGTGTCTTCGATGGAGACATAACCAACACCGATCTGCCCATCTCACAACAGACGAATTACCTGCGGCGCACAACAGATTAATGAAGATAATACAATCCAGTCATTTCGCGACAGAAATTCGGACACTCCAGAAAAATCGAAGCAAGGACGTTGGAGGAAAACTACAGCCATTAAATCCCTTCCTCGACGAAGAGGGGATACTACGAGTCGGAGGACGACTAACCAACTCCGCTATACCCTTCAACCAAAAACATCCATTTATTTTGCCGAAATCCACTGTAACAGAGCACCTTATAGAGCAAGAACACCGGAACAACCATCACACAGGGATACAAGCTACGCTATACGCGGTGAGACTGCGCTATTGGCCGATCGACGGCCGTAGCCAAGTGCGGCGCACTCTCAGAAGGTGCGTCCGCTGCTGCAGAGCTAACCCTCCACCAGTGGAATACTTGATGGGTGATTTACCAGAGGCGCGTATTACCGAATCGCGTCCGTTCACGAACGTCGGAATCGACTACTGCGGCCCATTCTATATCAAGGAGAGGAGGGATCGCAACCGACGTAAAATCAAAACATACACTGTCATATTCGTTTGTCTGGCAACAAAGGCGAGGCATCTCGCGGCGAGGATACTGCGCACCCATCCTTACCGACAATGGCACCAATTTCGTCGGGGCTAACCGCGAGCTGCAAGAACTCCGGACCCTACTGCAGTCCGACGACCACCAGGAGAGGGTACAGAATTTTCTCGCCGACCGACAGATACAATGGCGTTTCAATCCTCCGAACCCACATTTTGGCGGTTTATGAGAAGCCGCGGTGAAAGCTTTCAAACGCCATCTCATCCGCGTCGTCGGCACGGAGCTCTTGACCTTTGAGCACCTCAACACCCTTGTGATTGAAATTGAAGCCATTCTTAACCCACGCCCACTGACTCCCATATCATCCGATCCGAAAGATCCTCCTGTCCTCACTCCCGGTCATTTTCTAATCGGTGATACACTAACAAGTCTACGGGAACATGATAAGGGCAAACATAACATTCGTGAAGGCACCGTAGTAATCCTCAGGGAGGATAACATGCCATCTATGCAATAGCGTTTGGGCCGCGTAATCAAGGTCCATCCAGGAGTCGATGGAATCATCCGGACCGCTATCGTGCAGACGGCAACAAGCATCCTGGACCGTGGTGTCAAAAGACTGGTCCCCTTACCCATTCAACCAGATCCAGACGAACTTCCACACGGAGCGAAGGAATTCACCAACGACGCACCTGACTCCACAGCCAGAATTTGATCGGTGCCCTCTCAACGGAGGGAGGATGTTACATCGCCTGAGACATCTGCACGCCAGCCCTCGCGATCGGACAGCCAACGGCCTGCGTCATTCCGACCCTCAATAAACCTAAGGACCAACCATAACTTTCACTTCCCTGTATTGTGTCAACATGTGTCTTCAGTCAATCCATTTGTGCTGAAGAATTTCTTAAGCCTAAAAATATTTTCGAAACACATCCGGTTTTTAGAGCGGTCCTTGGGTTTATTAGGCGCACTTAAAAACACGGAGAAAGCGGGTACGCACCTATTAGGAAAAACCGAATAGTTATCTAACAAAACAAGCTGGTTTTTCCCATGAACAAGGTCATCTGCCAACCACGATGGTAGGAGGCTTCCTACTCATCCCATCAAGCATTAGCGTAGGTCATGACCAATCGACACCGTGGATCGTTACTCTCACTTTTCCTACCGAAAAGTGTGAACAACGAATCCGCGTTCTTCAGGCAAAGGGGCACACCCACACCGAACTTTCTTCCGTATTAGCATAAGAGCGGCAAATCAGTCTAAATCTAACGCCTAGCGTTTAAGTCTAAACACAATGCTAGAGGAGCGTAATTCACGGAAACTATCTAAGTCGGTTCTCGGTATTGTCGAACATCCATCTCCTCTACTAAATATATTGTAGTGCTACGTCCACTAGTACATTAAATTCAATTATAGGAGCCCTGCTCTAGCGTGCATATCTATCTTATCTTCGTGCGATAAGTTGTTATCTATTTATATCTACTCAACAGTGTAATCTAAGTGTTGGAAATATATAACTTATAATTCTGTGAATCACAGTGTTATACAAACTGAATCACCCCTATTATCGCAACGGAAATCAGGGGATCGATCAATTCGTGGTGTCGATTGCTATAATCTTAACGGGAATTTACGACTCCCGTTGACGTCTCTCCTCGCGATTGCGCCTCCCCGCGATTGGTGGAAACTACAGACTCGATCGCGAGCAGGGCAATACATTCCGATCTATCAGTTAGCAACCAGTTATCAATCAGTTATCAGTTAGTCGCGTGAAACAGTATCTAACAGTATCTACAGTATCTTGAGCATTAACGAGTATTAATCCGCGATTTCATTTTGCAATTTATACTTTGTACTAACGACTCACGTATACAGGCTGTACATTAATTTATCATTTTAAATACAGGGTGGTTGGTAACTGGTGGTACAAACGGAAAGGGGGTGATTCTACGCGAAGAAAGAAGTCGAAAATATACAATAAAAATTTTTTTCTTAATTTTTTTAAAAATCTACTGTGAGGTTCGTTATAACGAGACGTGATAAAGTGCACGCGTACCGAGCGAAAATTCAAAGTCGATTTTCTCGAAAATAAAGTCTCAAACGAAAAATTTTTATTGTATATTTTCAACTTCTTTTTTCGCGTAGGATCACCCCCTCGACGCTTGTACCACCAGTTACCAACTGTATATTCGACGGTTTCAACAACGAGCAGTCTCGTCCTTTAAACCTCACGTACCAACTATTTTCTACACATAAACATCTACACGTGTATCTTGTTTTATGTAACGCTCGATGGATTTATTCAAAGTTTCTGTTAAGTTTCTACAAACATTCAATTAACAAAAACGTCGAGTTAATTTTTTAACCTTAGAGGTTTTTATCTAACACGTGTTCCTATAGAAATCATTCGATCACGTGTGTGTAGGATATAATATTATTCGTATCTATTTTACTACCATGTAGTATAATGCATTTTCTAATAACGCAGCACTACAGGTTTTAAAATAACGAAGTACTGTTTGGTTCGAAACAACGTATGACTATGTATATCGAAATAATTGTTACGACCGTTTGCGGAGAGACGCAGTCGCGAGGAAAACGCGTCAGCGAGAGGCGTAAATTCTCGCTACGATTCGGACAATCAACGCCGCGAATTAATCGTTCCCCTGTTTCGATTAAGATAACAGAGGTGGTTAGAATGAGTTTAACATTGAATTAACAGGGTTAACATAAACTTGTATATTTGACAATATTTAAAAATAACATTATGAACACGCCACAAATTATTTAACGATTATACAATTAATTTGTTAGTAATTCGACCCGCCTTTATAATATTTCTTGATACATTCGTTAGACTAAGCGACTTTAATTTTACTCGTCTGAACTTCTCGATGCATTCCTTTTGAATCCTCAAATGATACTGATGCCCTTCGATGTTTTCTTTGTCTTCTATGGGAGACGACCCCCACTGCGCTCGGGTCACGCCACCGTTCGCGCCATCGTCAATTCACATCAGAGATCAGGCCACACACCGCGGGCAGGATGGCGCCCAGATGTCTGCACACCCTTGGCACGTACCCTCAATAGTCCTAAGTACCTATCACAGGTCTTGGAATTTTCATAGTTAAGGTCCTTCAGACCAAGCGAGTATCTCTCGTCTTAGGTTTCCTTTTACGTTTATTGTATACTACGGGTTAACACGGAAAGTTAGTTTTCCTTACGTCTGGTATGTTCTGTTAACAACTTTCGCACGAGGGTGGCAAAGAAACTTCCTGGCCCACCAACCGTCTTATTAACCAATCGGAGACGGTGTCTACTACCCTCACTTCCCTAACCAAAATTGTCATTAACAAATCCGATAGTCCCGTGTCCTTAGACACACCTACCCACATTTATTCTGTATCCTTAGAATAGTCAATATATCTTTACCGGTCTCTACCCTAATAACAGTCGCGTACTTAACGTATCAGTGTAACTAGGTTTCACATAACGTGGTTGGAGTGAATCGTGATTTATGTGTGTTAATTCAGTGTGTATTGCATTGTGATTGCTGAATTCATAATAAAGTTTAATTAAAACAAAATTAATAGTTGTGTTACGACTCAGCTATTTCATTTTATCATCCAATCCTCAAGTTTACGTGACACTCACGTATGTCACCTTCTTTGTGTAGATGAAATAACGGACCGAAGACGAATCGACGTTTCTAGAACTATGCGCTTGTCACGTAAAATAAAAAAAGGAAATCTCAGATGAAAAGGAAGATAAAATATAAAAAAAATAAAAAGAGAATTTATTTTTAAACACTTGTGTAATATCGGAAAATAAGGATAGAAAATTTTTCCCGATTACTTACAATTTATTAATATTAAATTGAATATACAAATATAAATTGGACAGAGAACGATATTTATTTAACGGAAACTAAATGCAATACTCGTATCTATATCAAATAACTTTACAGTTATTTGACCACTCTCGTCACAACGAATCTAACACACACACACTCTCTCTCTAACAACTCTATCAATTCTCACGACTCTACTCTTCGACGACTCGAAACCTCTAACGACTCTACTCTTCGACGACTCAATTAGCTCTGATTCTCGCAACACGCACACTTTTCGATTCGCCTTGGATAGCGAAACCGTCCTTCTTCTAACGTTGTCTATTGTTTCCCTCATACCTATGTAAGAACTACCAACTACGTGCCTTTAGTCACGTAGGCACTCTTAAATGTAAACGAACCACAGAAACACGACGTACACAGTTTTTCTACTTTCAGCTGATTTCTAATTCGAATTACTTTACGATATTGCACTTGGTTTACACTAATTACTGGTTCTGAACTCCAGCCGTGACTTTCGAAGACTGAAGCTCTTACAATTTAACTTTCGATTGGATCTGTTTCTTTTTTCTTCGTCCCTCAATAACCCCACTATCCGCGCGTTTGTTAGGCGTCCGCAACCATTGCCACGTACGCCTTCTTCTAGAACATTCGGCGGAAGGACCGTTGGGATATCGATGGCTCATTAGGCACTTCGGCGATATGCGTTGTCGCCGAATAATACAGCGCCAAGAACATCGGAAAACCATACTATTATACATATCCAGATAACTTCGAGCTACATCTTTGCGTGCAAAACGTTTACCAGCAATATCAATTTTAAAACACGAATATACGATTACTACAAGTTCCACTTTAACATATTTTGATTTTAAACAACGTTATATCGCAGCTGCTCTTCTGGAAATTAACAATATATTTATTTTTATTATACATTAATCCCAATTAACATTAGTTCTCAAGTCTCAATTTTATAGCGTTTAATGTTATTCACGATTGCAAGTGATTTCGTCAATAATTTTTGTAAACATCGATCTAGCTTAACCTAGGGACTAATGACATCGCCTAGTTTACAACCAATTACACGCTTTTCTTTTTAATTTGTTGATCGAATTGCTGGACAACGATAGAAAAATTCACTCGTTCGTTTTATTGATCGACTGCAAGATTCAATTTGAACAATCTTAATGTACCTAACATAATTTTCAAATCAACTACGTTCATTTACAATTAGTGTAAGTATTTATAAATAATTTTTTAATGGGTTATAAACGTTTGATTTTCTCTCTGTGCTTTTGTTGAAAATTGTGGATCTTTGAGGCCGAAATAATGTTATAGGAACACTAAATTTATACTGAGGATTAATATTAAAATAATGAAATATTTATTTCATGAACGATTCTTTATATGTTCATCGATACACACTTGCACGCGTCTCAGCACTTTCTTCTATATCCGACTGTTAACTGACTCTTAAACGACTCTTAACAGACTGAAGAGTTTACATTCCTTTGTTTTCGAGACGCTTCGGACACACACTTCCACACACTGATATTCACATACAAGTATCTCTATTACGCCTTTAACCTAGTCCAGCACAGAAAATTGTACATATCTCATTACACCCCCTTAATTTTTTGTGCTGCATATTCATTTCCTTTTATAAATCAATCAAACTATTCTTAAAAATAATCTAAAATTTTCAAATTTCTTCCTCCCTAGAGCCTTCGTTAAAATATGAGCTACATTATTTTCTGAATCTACTTTTATAATGTCAGTCTCTTTATTTTCGTAACTTTCATTCACAAAATCGAAGTGAACTTCAATGTACTTAAAATTTGTTGTTAAGTTTCCAAATGTTGATATCGCAATCGTTCCAGAATTCTCTTCGTAAATTTTTATTGGTGTCTCGATCATTATTTTGAAATCTTTCAACAATTTTTTTACAAATTTAATTTCGCTCACAGCTTTCGATAAAGCTACATACTCGGCGGTTGTTAATGATTTTGTCACGCCACTTTGCTTTCTCGATTTCCAGTAAATTGCGTTTCCGAAAAATCTTATGATAAATGATTTTCTATCTACTTTATCTCCAGCCCAATCAGCATCAACAAAACAATCAATAACTTCAGCATTCAAATTTCTTCTATAAGTTAATTTTAATTTCCTAGTTAAATATAAGTATTTCAAAATTCTCAATGCATATTTATAGTGTGTCTCGTTGTAACTGTTTTGAAATCGACATAAATAGTTTACACTATAGCTAACGTCCAATCTTGTTCTAGTACTAATATCTAATAAAGCTCCTATGAGATTTCTATATCTTATATAGTCTGAGGCTGATTGTGCGGGTTCTAAACTTAAGTTTTGTTCCATTGCTGTAAAATATAGTTTACTATTTTCTATATTATATTGCCTTGCTAATGACTCCATATAACTACTCTGATCCAATTTCATCTCACACTTCTTATTATCGTACTCAATGTTTATTCCTAAGTAAGTCCTTACTTCACCTAAGTCCTTCATCGCAAATTGGTTTGACAATTTGTTTTTAATTTCATCGATTTTTCTTTTGTTTTCTCCACATATTAATAAGTCGTCTACGAATAGAATTAAATATATAACATCATCGCTCTCATACTTCATATACAGACAATAATCACTCTTACTTCTTTGAAATCCTAATTTTTTCATATATTCGTCGAAACATTCACACCAAGCTCTTGAACTTTCACGCAATCCATATAACGCTTTTGGTAATTTACACACTTTCCCGCTTTTATCATCATGACCTATAGGTTGTTTTACAAATACTTCCGATTTTATAGTTCCGTTTAGGAATGCTGTTTCTACATCCATTTGCATAATCGTCAAACCATATTGACAACAATAAGATAGTAATAACGTTTGCATTTTTGCCACTGGAGAGTATAAATCTTCCAGTACTTCCTTTTGTTGGAAGCCTCGAACAACTAGTCGCGCTTTCTTACGATTATCAGATTTATCCGTATATACCCATTTCAAGTCTAATACTTTTTTGTCTTTTGGTTTCTCTACTAATTGCCAGGTCTTATTTTTTATTAAACTATTCATTTCTCGTTCCATTGCTTCTTTCCATGAACCGCTGCCATCTCCACTTAAAGCTTCTTCATAGGTTTGAGGACTGCCTACGCTAACTACATTCACATACATGAAATATGAGCTCGTTTGGCCATATCTTTGAGGTTTCTTTCTTTCCCGTCCTGACATTCTCAAATTATTTCCTGTATTTGTCATTTTTCCCACAATTTGAGCGTGAGATTCTTGCCTTTCAAAGTAATTACTTATTTTATATAAACCATGATCTTTGAATGCGATCCCTATCAACTTTCTGTATTTGTTATATATCTTTGAAATATTTCCTGAGACTATCTTATTTTCATTCGTTACTCTCGCATAGCTGACCAAATTATTATCCATTTTTTTCATATAAAATACATTAGACATTGTAAATTTAATCCTTCTTCTGTTTACTTCAAAATAAGTTAAAATTTTTCCGACTTTTGTTGCTTTTAGAATTCTACCGTCTCCTGCCTTTACATTTATCGGGTTTTTAAATTTTCGTATTCAACAAAATAAGAGTCATCATTTACAATGTGATCTGAACATCCACTATCCAATATCCAATCTATTTTTCGCGTATCGCTAGTATATACCGTAATTTCATTCTTACTATTTTCGCGCTCTACTCTCGTTAGGAAAGATCCAATTTCTTGGTCGTCATAGCCCTTGTAGCGTAAAAATTAAGATAAAAACAAGAAAATTGTCAATTTCCGAACAGGAGGTCGAGTTCTTTTATTTTTACTCAATTTGTACAGTATTATTTTCGGTTCGCGATGATACACTTTTGATTCTTGGGCTAGTTGAGAATTTTTTCAGACTGACTGGATAATTTTGAAGGGAGCATTTATATTCTTTTATTCGTTGGAGTGGGAGAAGGCTTTGCTCGTACTTATCATATATTTCGGAGAACGGCTAGAATGACCGAATGCCACTCAGGCGGCTGAGAACGGATGCTGACCGGACGGTCACACGTGATAAGGCGCTCGGAATTTTGGTTTATCATATGGCTGCTCGAATTTCACCTGTGACACGCTCGTTTCCCGCAAGGAGGATTCGCTTTTGCGAGTCTATGGGGGCTGGCAAACCCACGTTCCCGCAGCCAGGGAGGACCGTCGGGACAAGCGTCCCGTTTACGTGAGTCCTCTATGTACACCGCAAGGAAGGTTGCTGTGGTGTAAGACTAAGTCTTCCCCACGGAGCCTTGGGTAGTAGCGCACCCACGATCCTGAAGCCAAGGGTGAGACCGTCGGGAGAGCCGCCGAGGTACATTTCCTCAACTCCCGCTTACGTGAGTCTCATCTGGGTCTGACTGCACGGTGTGCAGGTAAACTGTGCAGCAGAGACGTGGCGGTACACACGCGCGGTCCCACCGTTGACAATGAACGGTACCACGGGCGGCCGAGTGTTAGCCCAGAGGGCGTAGCGAACCCTCGGCTCGGCCAATTATGGGTATGGACTCGTGGTGGCAGTGGTTGTGGCCAAATGCTGGCAAGAGGGCCGAGTTAAGGGGGACAAAGTCCTCCGAATGGCCTTCGGCGGGTGAGCAGCGTCCCACCTGCTCCGGATACCGTCCCGAGAAGACGGAAGGGCTTGGAAAGGGCCCCGTTCGACCTGAGACGAGAGAGCCTCCTGCGGGCGATTATTTGAGGTAAACCGGTACTGTGTACCGTGTGCGCTGGTTGGGCGTATCCTAACTCCGATGGCTTCTAGGGTTGCCCGGGTGCTGTATATGATATTAAATCTCAGGAAAGTACCCGACACCAGAAACCAGACTACATGTGACACTCTCGTTGTGTGAATAATTTGCGTCGTGTTGACTTGCCTTGTTGTAGCGTTGTTGGCAGCCTCTGGTTTGTCCTCGTTGTCCATATCCTCGTCCTCTTTAGCCAAAACCTCGTCCGCCGCGACCTCTATTCTGCTGCGGCTGATACGCACCTCCTTGCCATTGCGCTCCTCCGTTCTTTCCGCCATTGTTTCCGCCTCTGCACGTGTTTGTACAATTTCTTACCACGTGGCCGTACTTTCCACAGCAATGGCACTTTATGTCCCTTTTTTCAGCTGTGAATACATTTGACCTTGTCCTATCACTTTCCCTCTTGCTACGCGTTTCCCACATTGTAATTTTATTTTTCAAAAATTCACATGTTCGATCACATTCCATCACTGAGTCGATTAAGTCACCAATATAGCTCTATAATTCTGGTAGTGTTCTCAGCATGTAGTCGAGTTTTTCACGTTCACGTTTTTTCAAATTCCGTGAAAAATGAATTTGATTCTTCAAAGTCTTTCAGCCTCATCATGTCTAAGTCTACTTTTTATACAAATTTGCAATGCTGTTGATTCCTTCATATACATTTCATCAAATTTATTCATTATTTTTAAAGCAGTGTCCTGATCACCAACAAATTCTAATTGTTCATTTGTTAAACTACCATAGATGTAGTTCATCGCCCATTGATTCTTTTCATCCCAGTTGTCTTGCGCATCCGTGTCCATCTTCTCTCGTGTAGCCGGTTCATAACATTTTTTACACTTTAAATACATTTTCGCGGAGGTTGTCGCCATCAGATGAAAAGAGAGTTTGGGTTTCGTTCTGGGACTACCGGTGGACTCGTCAATAAGGCTATGCCCGGTAGTCCCTGCCTTAGACGTAGAAGGAGTCTCGCTAGGTGCGGTATTTGTATCGTGCGCCCATATATTCGACCGCTAGCGAGATAGACAGACTCGTTGTCGTCGTAGCCCTCTGGTGTTGGCAGTTGGTACCCGCGGATCGCCCGGGAGGTGTTGCGCCGCGTTGATTCTTCGACCTGTCGTCGTCCTATTGATACCGAACCGCCACAACATTAATATTCTTTCTTCCACATTTTGTAATCACGGCCATCGAATACTTGAACCTTAATTTCGTCGTCCCTTGGAATCTTGATTCGTTTTTTTTATTTTCACCCTCTTTTTTGTTTTTCAAAAATAATTCTCTTTATTATTCAGATTCCTTTTATTTGTTCTGCCAACAGCCCTTCTATCTCTTAGAAGTCATTTCCAATTTTTGATCTTTCCTAAATCGACTTTTATACATTCACCCCCGGTTACACGTGATTCCTTAACATTGAATCTCAGCAACCACGATTTTTGCTACCATGTTGAGAATTGTGGATCTTTGAGGCCAAAATAATGTTATAGGAACACTAAGTCCAGCACAAAAAATTATAGATATCTTAACACCCCATTTTCTCTCCTGTTTCATTACTTCATTTATTCTCCGATCCGTATATTCATTCTTCTTTATGGCGCACGTAAGCCTCAAGTCATCCGCAAACGCAATGGCTTTTATTGCCACGTTATTTTTCTAGTAATTCGTCGTATACCAAGTTCCACAGGAATGGTCCCAGCACTAATCCCTGTGGTACTCTCGCAAACACCCCACTTTCCGCCGTGTCAAACTCATTGCTGACAATTACTTTTCTATCGGCCAAGTAGTTGTTCACTGGCTAGTGAAGGGTTTCTTATCTTGGCTGATAACGATCTTCTTATCATTTCTTTTCTTATACTCTCCCAGCCGAGAGTACTGAAAGCGTTCTTTATATCGAGCGTTACCAGCACGTAAATCTGCAACTGTCAGCAATTTTCATAACTTGAGTTATTGCGTCCACGCTGCTGCTTTTCCGTCGAAAGCCATATTGCTTCCTATGGAACGGATCGATGCTCATGCATCTCTCCATCAGCAATTTTAAGCATTTCTCCCATATCTTGCGTAGTGCTGGTAGTATGCTGATGGGTCTATACGCATTGGGTAATTTCGGATCTTTACCCGGCTTTGGCAGTAAAATCAACCTGCCTACTTTCCATCTATTTGGAATTTGCCCTGTTTCGGTGATCCCGTTTATCATTTCCGTTATTATGTCGCTCCTGCGATTTACAATTAACTTAATGATGTTATTCTGTCAATCCCTACCGCCTTCATAGAGTTAATTTATGCCATTTCTTTCACATCGTCCTTCTCTACTATTAAATCGTGTTCCTCATCGTCGATCGTGTCCATTACTACAATATCCTGCTGTAGCGATCCTTGTGTCGTTATAAATAGCTCATTTATGATTGTCCTTACCCTACTAACCGGCATATCATCTGTCGGAAATTTATTCCTGCATCTTGCCATAACCGTACGGTATGGCTTTCCACAGGGATCTCTTTCTAAGACCTCACAAAATGCCGTTCACGCTCTCTTTTTGCTTTTGGCAATTTCGTACTTCATCTTCCTCCTCATTTCCTTGAATTCCTTTATAAGAACATCTATTGCTATATTCGCTTTTCTCTTCGTTCTCGTTACGTTCCTTTTCGCTTTGATCACGTTTTTAGGTCACTAATTTCGTCGTCCCACCAATAGTTTCTGCATTTATTCTTCACCGCGCTACCTGTTTTTTTTTCAATTTTTCCTCACATGTTTTTCCTATGCACCTCCGTATTCTTTCCGCTCTGTCGACTACGTCAGTATTATTTACAATCTCGTCTGTCAACATTTCGTCCAATTTCTCTATAAACACATCAGGTTCGAGTTCCCTTGTGGATTACTTAAAATATTTCGACTTGCCGGTGCAAATATTAGTCTTAAATTAGTGTAAAACGTATCAATGGTCCGAGGGAGAATAAATACTTAAAATTTTGCTGCTCACATGTCTTACTATTTAACCGTACTATTACTATTGTACTATTTTATTTCAACATAGCTCTCCAGTTCGGTCCTATCAAGGAACTACCTAGGGCAGTGTAGCAACTAATGCTCCGCGTGATCTACTTCCGCGTCGCAATCGCAGCATTGGGAGTGAACCTCCTTGCTGATCGTTCTAAGATACACGTTGAATATCCCGTGTCCGGTAAACAGTTGCATCGTACAATGATCAATATTTCTTTTGTACTTCTTAAACGCACAAGCGTCACCTATTAATTTCTTTGTCCCATTATCTTCTCTGCACACACTCCATTTACCCCTCCATATGTCGTCTATACTTTCTTCCACTGTCCTCCTCGTTTGCACAGAATTTTCAGCAATTCCTGCTCTAGATAGAATTTTCTCTAATTCCTGTTCTCATCATATTCTCGTTGATACATCTTCTTTAGTTCGTAGATCTCGGCCCGCAAACGCACAATTGGCATTGTGCCCGTCAATACGCACAGCGCTGCTTGCGACACAGTTCTGTAGACCGTAGACGATCCTATGAGTGCGATCCTTTCTGCCCTCTTCAAAATGTTTCTGTTATTCTTGGTCAACAGCGGTTTGACCCATACCGGCGACGCATAAAGCACCACTGGCTCCCATACTCCATAGTACAGCTTCCTGACTGAGCCAGTGGGACCGCTAACAATAGGCAGCAACGTCCTCAGCGCTCCCATAAGTACATTGGCCTTACCACAAACTTTCTCAAAGTGAGCCCCATACCTTCTGCCTTTATCCAACTGTACCCCAAGGTAATTGATCTCTTTCTTAGTTCTCAATGGGTGGTCCTCAATCTGAATATCCGTGACCTTGAGAATACATTTCCTGGTGAGCAGGATTATCTTCATCTTTTCGTATGCTACCACTAGTCCACTGTCGGCACACCACCTCGTCACCATATTCATTGCCCTGCCCAAGCTTATCCCGATCTCCTCCTGGCTGGCCATGTCAAGTATCAGTGCCAGATCGTCGGCAAGGGCAACCACATTCATACGAGGAATATTGAAGCTCCATCAGAAGGCCGTCGTAGACAAGATTCCAGAACAGGGGACCGAGCATGGAACCATGTGGGACACCCGCGTAAACGTTCCTCTTTAACGTCCCTCCGCTGTTACGGACTGCAATCTTCCTGTCTTCTACGCAGCTGCCTAGAAGACATAAAAGTTTCCTGGGCATTCCTCTACCCTCAGCCTCCAGATAAATCGTATTCCATCTTAGAGTATTGAACGCATTCTTGATGTCTACGGCTGCGATCACACATATCCGTTTCCTTCTCTTAGAGCTGTCCACCAATTCACCTACCCGGCGCAGTGCGTCCACCGTAGTCTTCCTCCTACGAAATCCAAGCTGATTTATATGGAAGTGGTCGAGCCCCAGCCTTTCCGCCATCAGATTCTTGAAAGTGTGTTCCCAGACTTTACTGAGCGCTGACAGCACAGTGATCGGCCGGTACGATGATGGAAGTGCGAGGTCCTTTTCCGGTTTTGAGATAAGTACCACCTTTGCCACTTTCCACATCGCAGATATCCTTCCACTAACATTTACCGCGTCCAACACTCTCAGCATCTCGTCAGTCCTCTTCTCAATTAACTCCTTTACTTAACTCAATTAACTCCTTAACACCGTTCCCGGTATGCTGTCCACGCCTACCGCTTTATTAGGGCTTATCCCAGATCCGGCATTTAGTAACGCTTCCTCAGTAATCAAGCAAATGTCCTCGCCATCGCTCATACTGATACTCCCGTCGATTCTGCAAACAAAATCTCTCGATCTCGTTAAGGAGAGCTCGTGAGCAATATCTCGCACTTTGTCCACACGATGGCCATCCGTTCCGGCTTCCGGGATTAATTTGGTCATGATCGCCCTGTATGGCCTTCCCCATGGATCCCTTTCCACCATAGTACAAAACTCCTTCCAACCTTCTCCTTGTTGGCTCGTATCATCTTCTTCGTCTCCTTCTTTTCCTCCACTCCTGAGCCCATTGTGCCGCATTGCTATTTCCTCTCGCCATTGCCCTCCAAGCTCTTCTTCTCGTCATCATCACCTCCTTTCTTAATTTTGCCAATTCCCCACTCCATCAGTAATTATGGTTTTTCTTGCACATCGGCGGGTAAACCTTCTTCAATTCTTTAATTAAACCTTCTTTAATTTGACATGCTGTTTCCGCTGTAAACTGCAGTTTCTCCTCATATATCTCCTCTTCTAAATCTGTATTCCCACTAAATATTTATCGTAAATTCCGTCGAATCTTAAAACAACTTTCTTTAAATCAAAATCCTTCGAAGTATAAGTAAAATTGTCTAGGTTACTCCTCGTGTTTTTCATCCTAAAATCGTGCAGGGCATACATGTGGTCCGACGCTGTCCACACCTTTGGTATTTTCCCTCCCACGTATTTCTTGGCCAACCCTCTATCGGTACTTACCACGTCAATGAAGCTAGTCTCTCTGTCCCACAGAACGTATAGCTTTCCTTCATGTTAATGGGTACGTTGCCGTTCTTTACCAACATATTCATCAGGCTCGTACTCCTGCGATCAGTTCTCTGGCTACCCCACGCGCTAGATTTTGCGTTAATATCGTCGGTTATCATCATTGAGGGATAACTCCTCCTGCTTGTCCGGATCATGGTCTCCATTTCCCTTAGGTAGTAGTCAAATTCTTCTAGTTTGGCATTGGGGGAACAGTACCCCCCAATGCAAAACACGTCGCTGACACAAATGCCCATTAGTCTGTCCCTGGCTGTCAGAGTACTTTCATCCGGATGCTTTCCTCTGAACAGGGTCGCCCACAACGATGCATCGCCTTTGTCATCGTTGTTCCCGTAAGTCCCATAAGTTCCCGTCGATAGGGCTCAGTGATAAAGACCACGTCGACTTTAGCTTCGCAGGCATACTGGTACATCAGCTCCTGAGCCAACCAACACCTATTTAAATTTATTATTAGGATTTTTATCTCCTGGATGTATTTCCTCTTCTCATCACATCCATCGCCGCTAGGTATGTCAGCGATTCCGTTATATGTCTCAGGTCAGCTCTTCTCTCCGCCGCGCAGATCGCACACCTTGGTTCCTTACCGCAGCCGTTTATAGTGTCATCGCCATCGCCACACCTCCGACTTAGCTCCTTCCCTGGACTCAATACCTTGTACCTCGCCGCGTTATGCCCCACCATATGGCATCAATAGCATCTGAGGACATTCGGGATAACTCTAGCTGTTGCTATCGTCAACCCTCTCCTAGTCCTGATGGTGGCTTTCTTCCTTGGAATGCTATTCGCCGGAACTATCACCACCGTCTCCTGGGTTCCCCAAGGTGTCATCTCAGCGATTTTATCTGAAACCAATTTTTCTCGTTGATCTCCAAATCAGTAGCTATGTCCTCCAAATCAGTAGCTCCTACCTGGTAGCGATGGAATCTGTATTTTTTTTATCTCTAGAGTCGCCCTGTTTGCCAACGGCAAAGTGTCTATGTCCTGCTTCATGGCCCTTGCAACCTCGTCCGCCGATACCTTATTGCTTATTTCAATTAAGATGTGTCCTGGTCCTCTTTACACTAGTTGTTTCCCTGAGCACATCCTTCGCTCCCGCTACTTCTCTGTATGAGTCTATCCTGTTAGTGTCCTGGTCAGCTTTAACCAGAATCGTTTCGTTCCTACTCCTTGCTACTGTATCTCTTCTTTTCTCCTTACGGTCTTTACTTCCAGGTACCTCCTTATCGGTTTTATCGGCTACACTCCTAATCCTTCTTCTCCTGTCGACCACCGGACCATTCACCCTCGCTTTCAATCTTTTCTCCGTTCCTACTACATGCCTAAGGATATGTTAACTCCTCCTGTCTCGGTTTCTCCCTATTCTCAGTTCTTCTTTCCGCCCATGGCGAAATCTCTTTCCTTTTTGCCGATCGGTCGGTGTCTGTTTGGACGGCTACCGACTCTAGGACTTTACCGACTCTAGGACTCTACCGACTTTGGACGGCTATTCTAACACGGTGTATTTCATCTCGCTGCTTAAGGGTCATCTGGGTAGTCACCGTTCTCCTGCCCTGTCGTCCCCTTTCCATTTCGACATTGGTGTCCATCCAACGCCTCACATTCATTATTTCCCTTATATTATCCGTCTTTAACTTCTCCAATGTCGGATCTCCCTTGCTGGTATTGCTGATTCTCCTCACCATTCTCTCCATATTCCTTATTAGGAGTCCCAGGCTCCCATGAGATCCCCGACATCAGTTATCGCTAACATTGGGCCCCTGTTTTCGTCCCAAGACCCATCGTCGTCAGAAGACCCATCTTCCATGACTTCCTTGTTATTACTTTTGACTCCCAACCCTTTCTTTTTTACCAACTTCATCTCTCCCTCCTTCACCCCGCCCCGCTTTCTGGTTCTGCTCGTACTAGGTGTCAGGTAACTAAATCAATTTGGGTTCTGCAAGGGGAAAGGTACAATCGATGCCATCTCGCAGGTCTGCAAGTTTGCCGATTCTTGTAGAAAGAAAGGCTTAGTCTGCGTTATGATGTACATCGATGTAAAGAATGCGTTCAATTCCCTGCGGTGGGAGGTAATTCTGAAAGAAGCGAGGTGTAGGAGTTTTAAGCTGCCAGGTTCCTTACCCTCCACCACCTCACAAATGTCACTTCTAAATTCGACAAGTTTGGAGTGAGGAGGGAGGGGTACACTACGCCTCTTTTTTTATCGTTCTGCTACGTCTTTCTCTATCTTCTCCAACTTCGCTCTTGCTTTCTTCAAAACTTTGGTCCCCGGTCGCCTACCGAGAGGGCGCCCCGGAACCCACCCTCCTCTCGTCGTTTGACCATTCGCAGGATGACCGTCGGCTCGATCCTGGAACACCGCTCGAAACACTGACGGGGTCTGGAGGCTCCGAAACCCCTTGTGCCGTAACCTTAATCTGTGAAACCTCAAAACGAGGACCATACTTGCGAGGTATACCCTCTCGTAGGGAAATTAAAATGACATATTTGCTTTGTAATCATAAGATTACAGTAAATTTAATAAATACATAAATAAATACTTTAAAATTAAAAGTCTGGGTCTTCTTTTTAAGTATCTAAAAATATATTGCACAGCTCTATGGAGCTTCTTAATACGTTCATTACTAACGTTTTAATTACTTGGTCACTGATACCCATTAGCTTGAGACTCCTTTCCGTGAAAGATGATATTGCACCACGACTGCCCAAGACCACAGGTACTACTTCCCCCCTGCCGACATTAAATTTTGCCTTCAGATCTTCCAGGCAAGACTGATACTTGTTGACCTTCTTTTTCTCTGCTCTGGAGAGGTAATCCTTATTCTCATAGCGGGCGGTAACGTCGACTATGAGAACCCTTTCCTCGTTTTTGACTACAAGGTCAGGCTTGAACGGATTGCCTCCCACTTTCAGCGTAGGTTCAACAAACACTTCGTACTTCTTTCTTAGACTGTCGGCAAGAGTCAACTTAGCTTTATCATGCCGTTTAATCCTCAGGCCCTTGGTGTATTGGTACAGCCCTAGTATATGTCCAAGGGTCTCGGGCTGGGCTCGACGTTTTCTACAGGCAACATCCAAGTTCTTATCGGCCCGTGCCGAAACTGATCTTGTCCCAAAGGTATTGGTCCTGAGTTTAAGGGCATCTATAAACCTTGATGGCCTGAGCAACTTATAGTCTTCAAGCCACACGTTGCCAGTCTTGTTCCTCGAGAAGTCGGAAACACCCTGTCCCTGACTTCTCAATTCAGCCCATTGTTTAATGTGTCCAGCTTTCAGTCTTTTGCGGGCCCTCTCCACATCCTCTATAGAGGCCGGCCAATTGATCCTCAGTGAGTTGGACGTTTTCTTTAACTTGGTCTCACATTTTTCATCAACCAGGCTGGAGACCGCTGGATCGATCGAATCTTTCATTTTAATCGCACCCTTGAGGCTGCCGAGTTTAATGATGTGTTCAAATCTTGGCAACCCTAGCCCGCCCCAGGATTTGGGGGCATAGAAAAATCCAGTGGCAGTTGAAGGCATAAGATGGAAATTTGCTTTTACCTCCTGCCTGACTTCGCTATCCAGCAATCTAAGAGCGCAATCGCTCGGCGGGCTCACGAGAAGGTGGTAAATGTATCGGGGAGAGATGTACTTAATGATCAATTCGAGCTTCTGGCATGGTTTGAGCGAGAGCTTTCTAACTCTCCTCGCCACGCTCAGGAGTTCGGGAACAATTATGCCACAGTGGATGCCCTTCCAAGACCCCATCTTGGCGCCTAAGTATCTGAAGGCCTCATCGGGATCAACTGTTGGGACGGTGTTCTCCCCAAGTCTAATTTTTGGTTCTTCAATGAACCAGGTGTCTTTCTTTGAAACAATCTGAAATGTTTGGCTTTTATCCAAATGTTTGGTGAGATGGCCATACCGAAGTCATTCAGATCTTGCTGAGCATATCCACTTGGCACTACGTCGTCGTTTCTACTATCTTACTACTTTCGTCGTCAGCGAAAGCCAGGACAGGAATCTTTCTTGTCTCGCATATGTTAATGTCACTGGTTTGCTTCTCGATCAACTCCAGCAGTGGCTCCGAGCATAGGTTGAATAGCAGCGGCGACAAAGGGTCGCCCTGCTTAACTCCCCTGAGGATCGTAATCTCGACCCCCATATTATTTTTGGATTTTATTGTTGTCTTGCCCTCGTTGTACATGCTACTGATCAAGTCAGTAATGGGGGTCGGCACGCCCTTCCTCCTCAGGCAGGGAACAATTGCCGAGTGAGGCACCGTGTCGAAGGCTTGGGAGATATCCACAATAGTGAATATCCCGCCTTTCTTTTTCTTACTGTAGTCCAAGGCAGCGCTCAACAGGTCTATATTGATCTTACATCCGCTCTCGGCGGTGAATCCTTTCTGCCTTGGATTCAACACAATGCCCCTTCTTATCCTCCCGTCAATAATGGAGGAGAAAATACGGCCGAGAATGGGGCCTATTGTTATAGGCCTCCAATTCTCGACCAGGCTGCCTGGCTTTTTTGCTTTTGGGATTAACGTTGTTCTATTCTCCTTCCATATAGGAGGAAAATAGGAACAATATAACAAAATGTCGTATAACTTAGCCAAGATGGTAGGCAGGCCAGGAATCAGAAGGTGTTCCTTCTGAAAACCATTTGGTCCTGCCGTAGCCTTCATCCTTATTTTACTTAGTTTCTCCGCCACATCCTCAACAGCAATTGGCGGGAAGACATCACACAAGGACAGCTCAGAAGCTCTACTTCGTGGGACAGGGGCATCGACAGGTCCTGTCTGGCCCCACAAATCCTCGTAGAGCCTCTTCACTTCCGCGGCTTCAGGTGGATCCCTGGCCGGTTGGAGGAAGGCCTGATCGTCATTAACTACGGCATCAGCCAACCTCCTAGGATTTTCCATGAACAACTCCTGGCAACGTGCATAGGAGTATCGTTTCCTCGCATTTCTATTCTTTTTATTTTGGTGACCAATCCTTCTATTTCTTATAACATTATTATTCGAACTTGCCCTCTTATGTCTATTTTTATCATTTATATCTTTGATAGCTCCATAGAGCGTGACTTTTAGGAATTCATTAATAGCACTCTCAAGGGCTTCCCTATCTCCCTTGAGAGAGACCCAGATATTCATCAGTCGAGTGTGGACCCACCTTAAAACAGGTGGCACCTCGACTTGTGTCATTATAGCTAACTCCAACTGGAGCCTCCATTGTTCATACTCTATCCCGTTGACTCCAGGCTCTTCGAAACACGCATTGCCTGGATCAACGGGATCGCACCCTCCCTCTGTCGCCTGAGTGGGCTCTTGAGAACTCGCTTCCTCACCGATCAGCCTCAATTTCTTTCGCTGATACCTTATTTGATCTATAGTTTTGCTGGTAAGGACCTCATTGATCATTTTGTTAGGGTACTTGTGATCTTTGTAAATCTCACAAAGTTCCCTTAAGAGAGCCAACTCCTCTAACGTCCATTTTTTCTCAGGGGGGTCCGTTCCCCTTCTTTTGACGTTTCTAACGGCAGGGTGCGCATGCCGCTCGTGGGTAGACAGCCCTCTTAGCGTCCCAAAGCTCATGGGGCAGGTCTCGCATTTATAAGAGCCGGCAGGACTTGGGCCTCTACAGTGAGGCAGATGGCATCTGGCCCCATGAAGCTTCGGAAAGCCTTTCCCACAGTCTTTGCATCTCCATTGGATGCGGGCTGTCGCGTGATGTTGATCCAGGTGCCGCCCCAAGTCTGATAGTGACAAAAAGAAAAGGTGAATTTCCCTTCTCAGACAGACGGGGCAGGCAACCTAGTTACCCACGAATGGTACCATTATGTCATCCATGTCCAGGGATGAAGCCAGGTCGTCAACAGTAGTCCCCTCCAGAGCGGAAGAATCCGCCACGACGTCTCCGGGACCGAGAGACGCCGCGTCCGAGCCACTTTCTTTGTTTGTTCTTACCATGATATTTTGTTTTATTTTATTTTCCAATTTCTTATTCCCATGAAATCCAAATCATAACCATGACATGCCAGGTTGTGCCAGAATCAACCAAGGAACGAGTTCCTTTAAAGGGAATAATTCCCATATTTCACGGTGAAAATCACCATTAGATCGGCAAGACGATTTAAGGTTTCGTCTTTTGCCCCTTCATCGCCGCACTCCCTTTAGCCATACTCAGTGTCCGGGGGAATACTCCCCACGCCGACACAAGTGAGTATGTTACCGGCGGTACCACGAGGAGGTAGGAGTGCGACTTGAGCAGACGGAGCCGAAGCCCCGCCTGCCCCCAAGCAACTATGACTCTTCCATCGTTGGAGGCAAGCCGTTTTCCAACGTCATACCACCCAACGAGCAAGATCGCTACACTCAACTGGCAATTCCCACGCGGCTCTTCGAGCACACGCATAGACAAGCCACGGCCAACCTTCTAGCTCATCCGCCTAAGTCCCAGCGGCGTATCGTTTTTAGGCGAACGCGGCTAAGGGCCAGCGACGTATTGCTTTCCAGTGCCCGCAACCAAGTCCCAGCGGCGTATTGCATTCCGAGCGCACGCGGTTAAGTGCCAGCGGCGTATTGCTTTCTTCATAACGTCACTAATTAGATGACGAGGCAGCTGTTCACCTTTCATTTTCGTATAAAAAAATACGAAAAAGGCTTAAAAAAAATAAGGCGATGCGCGACCGAGACGAGCCGCACCTTACTATTAAGCAAGCACAACTAAGTCCCAGCAACACACCGCCTTTAATAACGTCACTAATCAAATGACGAGGCCTGTGGAAACCTTAAGAGAATCATAGTTACTCCCGCCAACACTCTTATTTGTACTATCTTAACACTCTGATTTGTACTATCCATAATTATCATATTAAAAAAAAGTATCATTGTCCAGGCACAGAGCCGCGTTCATCATAAATGAGTTATGCCAATGTCGCGTCCTTATAACGTAGCCAATCAGTCCAAGTGAGTCTTCTCGAGTCCATCGATACGTGCGGTCCTAGACCCTGTATTCCCGTATTCATTGTTATATATCTGATGGCTAAATAAGAGCCACAACCTTAACCCTGTCCTTGGAGAAATGGCTAAATACTACAATACAAAGCTAAGTCTCGAAATCACCCAGAGTTCAAACTCTACACTTATAGGGAAAATCTTTACGCTTATATCGCAGCAACATAGCTCAACAGTGAACCGGCTCCTCTCACTTCACTAAATGGGAGGGCGACGATCCCTTAGACGAGTCCAGTAACTTGGCGGTAAGAACAGAGCATCGCTCGCAGCATTCAAGACTTCCAAACATATCCTATCGCCACGTATAGCCAATCGGAAGCTACATCTGTATATCCATTATTAAACTATGTCCTGTTCCTTGACAATGTTAACAATGAACTAAAAAATTTAAGGGAAACAGCGCTTGCTCTCCTTATAAATGAAATATCATAATGGAACTTTCGGACAGCCGACCATATCAGGCCAAATGACTCAGAGTTCAAGTAGTTTCCCGTGCTTCCAGGTTTTTTCCTGAAACGCGACTTGGCAAGTAGATTGCTGCCACTGTAAGGCATTATTTAAAATAGATTTGAAACGCGAGAAAATTTCGGAAATCCCCAAAAAACATCTTCAAAGTAACAGCTCAACAACGACGGAACTTTCTTAGAGCAGCCTCTATTTCTGACAAGAAACAAATGGTCCGTAATGTGGCGACTTCTACGCGAGGTTGCGAGTGGCCCTCGAGCACCGCGCCTGGTGATATACCGATTCGTACAACAACATGACGTCTCTAGAACCAAACTTGGCAAACCACTATTTTGTCGGGAACTTTCGTTTAGAAAATTATTCCCGCTCCGACTTATTCCATGCTATTAACCCATGTGATTAAAATAACCCCACTTTCCCAATCTTAATCTATATGTACCTGCATTAAAATGTGGTCAACACATTCCAACTATCCCTGAATATAGTGATAACTGAGACAGTATTCGAGGGTCCTTGTCGATAATACGATGATATCACCAAATCAAACATACACGACTTTATACGCTTATCGCCGTACTAATAATAACTAAAAGAGCGGTAAGCAAATAACATGAAATGTAAATAAAATTAATTACACTCAACAATGCAACTTATCTCTCGACTCTATCTCAGCCGCCCGCAATATGATTATGGATGGATCCATCATCCCAATATGGCGCCAACTGTTTAATATCATACACGGCACTCTCGTCCGACGCAGGCTCAGCGATCTTGAAATCGAGCTCTGAATAACAGGTCACTATCACAGCATGGCGCCGAATGCCAGCCACCGTAAGCGTCGCCTCTACTCGCGCCTATCAAGTGCATTATAAACGGTATTACAAAATGGTTATACAAATCGCAATCTTCGACCTTGTCAAGGCTCCAGCAACAACAAGGCATCTGTCATCCCATGGATTCTTACTTCCATTAACAATCTTACACACTCGTCAACAGCCCAAACGTTAACATTAGCCATTCAACTCATTACCTACACTCTAACTGGCAAGTACCATAGGCCTATGTGCAACTGTTACTTAGATTCATTCAATATTATTTAATTTAAATAATTAATTTTAATTCAAGGTACGACACTGCAGGCCTATCAATAATTAACTACCAGGCATATCACTCTGGTAAGGTGAGCCAGTGTTTATATATAACTATTTTGCACTTTCATTATAAATTCTCAAATCATACTACTATATCTTAGATTAACTGCTTACACTTTAATCAAAATGATACTGTTACAACTTTGCTTTAATGTTACTACGTTCTTCTACAAATTTAATCAAACATTAAATTTATTTAATTTTTAGCGACTGCATGCCTAGTCCTGTCAGTAATAAAGAAATTTATCCTCTTTAAGACTGATTATATAAATAGCTATTTCTCCTCAGGTAAGACTGATTATATAAATAGCTATTTCGTTTTGTTAAAATATAGAGAGGATTCAGAAATACAAATAGTTTACTTTATTTCACACACAACAACTATTCATATATAGGGTGGTTGGTAACTGGTGGTACAAGCGGAAAGGGGGTGATTCTACGCGAAAAAAGAAGTCGAAAATATAGAATACAAATTTTTCGTTCGAGGCTTTGTTTTCGAGAAAATCGACTTTGAATTGTCGCTCAGTACGCGTGCACTTTATTACGTCTCGTTATAACGGATCTGACTGTAGATTTTTTTAAAAAATTAAAAAAAAATAAAAGAATTTTTATTCTATATTTTCGACTTCTTTTTTCGCGTAGGATCACCCCCTTTCCGCTTGTACCTCCAGTTACCAACCACCCTGTATATTACACTCTGAAGACCTCGATAACCTTCTTGCACGCACGCTTGTTGTCGACCGACTCCTCTAGATTCTTCTAACAGCTTCCAATCGTCTTTTGTCTCAACTGAGACCTGGACGCCCTCTGACGTTTACACACAGATTTACATGTACAGTGTAAATGTATCATCTACCTAACACTTTCATTCACAATTCTCAAATCCTCCTAATGTGTTTCCGATTTTAACCAATACCGCTCCTTTATACCTAAGCTCCAATGACTACTACGTTATTTTGATACTTATTAAGCTTCATAACTCATTTTAATCATTGCATTATAAAAAAAATTTTTTTGGATCGCACAAGGCCCACCAATTCCAATGATTCATCCACTTTCCCTTTGACAGAGTAATACTGCTAAACAAAATCACTATTTTATTTTAATTCACAATTTCTAGCACTACATATGCATTTCTTATTAACGCTTATTATTATATAAGTCAACCACGACAACAGCTATTTTTATAATAAATATTATTACAAATTCAACTTTTATAAAGACCGCATCCATTATATTTTATTATTATATCTTCCTGTTTGACATTGGATGTCTATGAGCCATTATTGGTCCAATCATAAATATTTCCATTTTTGTTTTTAATACTAGATACGCCAATTTTGAGCTATAAGTCACTTTATTTTTATTCGTTTTATCTTGTTTTTTATTTATTAATTTACCTCCTTTGTTTTCAACTATACCTCCTTCGTTCTATTTAATTCATTTATTTATCTTATTTTGAATAACCTTAACCTTAATATAGTTATAATTAATTTCCTGTGTATTTCTATTATGCAGCCATATATACATATATCACGGTTAATTTAATTCATTTTATTACTTAATTAGGACGAATTAGCCGATGATTATCTACATGTAACTTTCTGGTTCTCCATACTATTGGCAAGCTAATCTATTAGAGTAAGTATCAAATTTATTTACTAATTTCTACATAGCAATCGATTTGTTATATGCGTTGAGAAAAAGTTAAGTTGGCATGATCGCTAATTACTAGATGCTAAGTTGGTACGACTTCTAACGACGCTCTTTTGTCTTATAAATCGACTACGTGTTAATTGACTAAGTGTATCCCGTGTGTTAAGACGTGTTGTACGAAGCGGGGAAATATAGAGAGAAAAATCGAATCTGTGTAAATCGATTGACACGGTATGACACATCTACCTTTAACCAACTATTATTACAACTAGCCTTATGCTCACGAGCGGGAGCTCGCGGCAAACACGATATAATGATTTTCAGTCTGTAAAGGTACAAACATCAATTGTTTCAGCTTGAATGCAGCAGTTGCGCAAGTTTTGACTGTCTGTTGGTTACTAATTAATCCGATTCTACATTCAGGAGAACTAATTCTATTGTGACTTGGTTGAGTTCTCTTACAAATGTTGATGATTGTCGTTCGTTTACAATATTTATTTAAGTAGTGGCTATCGACAAAGGTACATTGTTCTAAGTTGGTTAGTGTTAGATCAGTTTCTACCTCAGGCGCGATAAGTACAGAGTTTTGCTTGAAAGGTATCGGATAAATTTTTGTTATTTTCCATTCGTTGTCTTCTAAAAGTGGTACAGTTATCGTATATAGGTTTGTTATCATTTGTCTATAATTTTAGTTTACTTAGATCTAGAATTAGTAGGAAGTTTTGAACTGAAAGATCGATATGATTACTCATAAAGTTTTGTTTCGTTATTTGGTCGAGTGTTGTTAAGAATTATTTAGGTTCTGTAATTTGCGGGTTTATAATTCCTTGTTTTTCTGATACGATAGTGTTAAAAATTTCGCCGATGTTAATATGGAGCTCCGATATGGTAGGTTCAGTCTGAATTAGTAAAGAGATCAATATTTCGTTTTTCTCTTTATGGTTTTCAATTTTGCGTATGTCGTTGGTAAGGTTTCCGAGTTGATTCGTCTTAGTATCGTCTAGTACGTGTTTGATATGCGGCTTGGTTACTGTGGACCGTCTTAATTTTGTTGTTGGAGTCAAATGATGTATCAATATTTTCGTTAATAAGTTCTAAATCTTTTTCGAGGAGAGTTTCGAATAGAGTTTTAGATACTGAGCCTATGACGTTGAGCAGTCCGCGTTTGCTTCTATAGTGTAATAACAATTTGAGTTGATGCGTTAGGTTTTGGAGATTTCTATACTTAATTTTTAGATTGTTTATTTCTGGTATGTAAACCCAAGGTGGTTTGCACTGACTGTCTATTAGCTCAATTATATGTTGTAATCTATTGGTTTGATCGATTGAGTCGATAAGGTCCACTATAAGAATGATATCTACTTCTTCATTAATACAGATAGCAATCGTCGGTATGTTATAAGAAAACGTTGACATAACTCAGTGGTCTTACCACTAGATCGCTTTGAATGTATTCGAGTGTTAGAAATATCCATGTTATAGTCGCTTTCATGAAAAATAAGCCGTTACCGTGCCGTTAAAATAAACTGTTACCGTGAATTCTTTGCGTTTAACCATTGGAATATTCAATAAGATAAGTGGGTGAATTGGACGAGAGGATCTCTGCTGGTCCTAGCCATTCGTGGTCTAGTTTGTTGGTTTTGTGATCGTTATGTGCCCATATTTTATCTTTTACTTGGAATATCGTTTGCGTTTTGATAATCTTTCGAATCTGATCCCTCTGATATCGCTTTTTGTTTGATTCAGTGATTTGTCTTGCTTTGACTATGTAGGCGTTATGTCGATTTTTCCAGAGGCTAAATAATTGTTCTTTAGTTAGGCTGGGGCTGTTTGATATTGAGGATGACATGTTAGCTTGTCGTCCAAATGTCAGTTCGAAAGGGGTATATCCGGTCGTTTCGTGTACAGAAGTACTATATCCCATACATACTAGTTTTAGGTTTTCATCTCAGTCGTTTTGTCGGTCGATCGTGCAAGTTCGAATAAGATTTTTTACCACAGCATATCTTCGTTCGAGGGATCCGTTAAATTACGCGTGCAAAGAAGTAGCTTTTATGTGTCAAATCTTGAGAGCCTTTTCAAATGTATCCATCAGTTTACACACGAAATTTCGTCCCATATCCGTCAGGATACTTTTAGGTGCGGAAAATATGTACACATAGTGATCCAAAAGTTCGTTGATGATCGAGTTGGCTGTTTGGTCTTTTAAAAGGATGAGAACGTGGTATTTGGTCAATTAGTCTTGAATAGACAGGATAAATTGGTTACCTCGTTTGGTTTTTGTGAGAGGTCTGAATATATGTATTGCGATTTTGTCATTAGAGTTAACGAGTGTGTCGGTTATTACGGGTTGTTCTTTTGCTCTGATACTGTTCAATTTCTCTCATTGGCAAGTTTCGTATAAATTCTGTGACGCGCTGTTCTAGATTTGTCTAGCGATGGTGCTCTTGTATTCGGTTCACGGTGCGGTATGTACCTAAGTGTCCTACGATTTCGTTATAGTTTCCGCGTAGTATTTTTTGTTTTCGTTTATTATCGTAGTCTACTAGCGTATCTTGTCCAAATATTAGTTTAATTTGAGGGAATCTCGTTGTCAAGAATCTTAACATAAGTTGAATGTTTACTTTTTCTAACGTGCTGAAGCTATTGTCGTTTATTCCTATTTGTAAGCATTCAGTTTAGCATTTAGTAAAGTGTTTAGTTAATTGATATAACCAGTGTTGTTCGTTAGAGTCTCCTAGTTCGGTTTTTGTAATTTGTTTAAAGTGTGATCTGTTAGGTTTTTGAGTTAATGGAGCTGAGGTTGTATTAGTTTTCCAGTCGATATGGACATCATAATAGTCTGGGTTTTCTTGATCGAATGGTGCTATTTTCGAACTTCTTCGAAATTCGAACTTTTCTTTCTCTATTGTTGGGTGGTTTCCATTATAATTATAGCATTTTGCTTCGTCTATGTTTCCTTTGTAGTTTGTTGTTAGGTCGTTTTTTGCCCATTTGACACAGGCCGAGTTTCTGTTGCAGTAACTTTTTGTGTGTCCTTATTGTTGGCACCGTATGCATTGCGGTATGTCCTTCTATAACGAAGTGGTTCAATTGTTACTATTGTGTTTAGGATCTTTTTAATGTCAAAGATTTCTTTGTTATTAGCTTTGGGTTCAAGTTCTATTCGAAATAGTGGTAATGGCTGTTTCGTATCATAACTGGTTATACTATTTATTGTTCTTGCTTGGAGTTCGATTTCTGCTAATTCCTCACATATATTTTTTGTGTTTGTCCTTGGGTGTAGTCCTCTAATTACTATTTTGCAGCTTTTTTCTGTTTCGAGCTGGTACGTATGATACCCAGCGTTTTTCTTCTTTAATACTTGTCACGTATCTAAAGATTTCAGGAGTTTTTGTTTGTACTCTTACTTGTTCTAGTTTTAGTTCCTTTATACTGTAGTTTTCTTTTCCAGTAGTGTTGTTCAATAATTCGATTAGGGGATCTGTTATTTAGGCATCTATGTAGATCGGTGGTGGTTTGACGATATGAGTTGTGACTTTTCCTTTTGAGTCCGTATCTATTTCTTCTATGAGTGAACCGAACGAATTTCGGAGTGGTATGTATTGTAGCCATTGTTGTTTTCCTGAATCTGAAATTTTCAGGGCGCTTGAGCTTGATACTATTTTACGCTTTTTGTGCGCTGTTGCTATCTTCAAGTGTTCATCTTGATATGATGTTCGTCATCGTAGCTGTTTTCTTTTTGGTTTTGCATCGTTTCCATTTCTTTTGTAGCTTTATTTATGTAATATATTTCACCTTTGTTTGTTATTTTGATTGGTGGTATTTGCTGTTGCATTTTGTAGCTTTATTATTTGCCAGTGTTTGTTGTCTTTTTGTTCACATAAATGCATAGCTTGTTGCACGTTCACTGAAGGACAGTTTCTCACATCTGTATAGCACGGCTGTTCAGGCAGAACTGATGCGATTGTAGTGGAAGTGTCCTTGTGGCGTTGAGAATGCAGTATGTATTTTAGACTTTTGTTCCATAGGTATCTGGTGAAATACAGACGGGAGGTCTAGGGCTGAGAAAAATTTACCTTTGCCTAAGTGATCGAGCATTTCGTCCAAATTTGGTACAGGATACGCGTCTTGATCTGTTTGCTCGCTTAATTTTCTAAAATCTATAGCGATTCTCCATTTTTGTTTACCTGATGCGTCTAACTTCTTTGGGACTACCCAAATTGGCGCGTTGTATGGACTATGTGATGGTTTTATGATTTGTTCGTTTAACATGTCGTTGATTTGAATTTCAATTTCTTTTTTATGACATTCGGGAGGTCTATAAGATTTAATGTTTATAGGTTTGTCTGTTTTGAGTGTGATTGCACGTTTGATTAGGTTGGTGCACGATAGAGTAGTATCGTTGACGAAAGTCCTAAAAGTTATCGGGTAAACCACAAACAATGCCGCGCGAGCCGAGGCGTCGTCGGGTCCATCAATTTGTCGTCGGTCCTTCAATTGAACAGTTTCGTAGAAAAGGCCTACGTGACTCTGGCCACGAGTGTCTGCGGGATACGTGTATGGTGGACCTAAGAAAAGACAAAGGGATGCTAGAACAGGCAATGTCGGTGGAGAAGCCAGAGAGTGTGAATCGAAAAGTCAGATAGTGCGAGTTGCGTTGTCGAGATAGTGTTGCTAACGTTGTCGTGAGAGTGTGGATCCGTTGTAACGGGAGTTGCGAGTTAACTATTGAGTTGTCTAGATTATAGCACGTTATTATGATTAGTTCACGTTAAACGACCATCATTCTTCTGTTCAATCAACACCTGTACAATCCATTTATTGTAAATAAATCATCATCACCAATAATAATCGAGAATAATAATTATATATGTCGGGGTAGCGTTGAGGATGCGGTTGGTAGCGTTTGATGAATCTTCACTGAAATTAGCCATCGTTGCGGTATAACAAAGGAACTGTTTCTGAGCACAAGTATGGATAACACAGATTTGACAATCAAACACGGCGATTAAGCGCTTGCGACACTAGTGACAATGGTCTCAGGTTCGATAACGAATCCGCGGTCAACGGGATGAACGTTTTCACGAAATCTATGTCTGAATAATTACTGATCGTAAAGACGTTACTCTTTAGTCGATGAGATCGCGAAAGAGAATGAATATCCGTCCCGATGATGCCACGGAGGAAAACTATAATGGGGTGTTTGTCTATGGACACGAGATCTTCGGATTCGTCGAGGATAGCCTTCGTTCAGAAAGTAAGGGAAATTAGCGTTGCCGCTAACTGGTCAATCTCCATATCGGTGGTTAGAAAAAGATGCTAGCCGTCCTCGAGGGAAAGTTGCTAGTGGGAGACGTTGTTCGTTGGAAAATAGGTCTCCTCTATCTTCTCGTAGTTGGGACAAAGACTGTTTGTTTGAAGGACTTAAGATCTATAACGGGCCCTCAGGCTAGCTGAACATGTACTCCGGAGACGCATCGACATTTGGCAATCATCTTGCTCGAAGAATAGGGTCTGCGTGTGGCGAGCCACGGGACAGAAACCGTTGGAATGTTTACTGTCACGTGCCGCCACAAATATTTCTTTTAAGGAGAGCTATAGAATTACTCCATACCTTTGTTAGACAAAGCGTTCATCCCGTGACCGCGGCTACGTTCGGCGATTGGCTGTCGCCTCGAGCCCAAGCTCATTATCACAACTCGCGAACAATTACTATCGGATTGAATAACTACAATTTTTTAATTACAGCTATAGTAGACTCTAGATTACAATGTTGCGGGATTATCCAAAATTCCAAAGGCTCCGGTGTTCTTTCATCTCCGACATATATGTTCCCGATATTACAGTATTGAGTCTGTTTCCATGTGAAAAACGTCTAGGTAAATGATAAGGATTTTCTCAAGAGGTTCTCGAAGTTCTGGATCAATATGTTTGGTACGTATTATTTCTGCAAATTTATTGATTTGACTTAATTTGTCTGGTTTTTCTATTGCGTTTGTAATATGACAGATTTGCTTACCAGTGTTGATAAAACATATTGATGTGGGCTTTCCTTCAGTGTATAGAGTTTGGACTAGACCGTCAACAGACGTGCACCATCTCAGTACCCGTTTTAGTGGGTACCGGCTGCACTGACGGTCGCAGGATATCTCTCCGGCTCACACGCTTCGTGTTTTCTTCTGCGTCTTGGTTTTCGTACCGTACTTGGTTTGTACATAAAATATGTTATGATTATGGTTTCTAATGGTCCAAGCCATAAGTAACGTAAATATATAAATGCTACATCAAATCTATTAACATCGTTAGATAGGAGATTCACTGCTTGTCCTACTGTTGTTTCACTCAAAGCAGTTCTCGAAAGCTTCAATGTTTTCGTATAGATCAGTGTACAACAAGCTATACAAAATTTCATTCCCATATGAAGTATCCCTAACATGCACGGATGAGTAATAAATACCAACACTCCTGAACATAAGACTACACCACCTGCATATAAATAGGCATCTTCTTTTGTCATTGCATCATCAGTGTAATATCTTAAAACTTTTCCGAGGAATATTGGCTGCATTACTCTAAACACTATGTCGGAAATCGCATAAAATACTCCATAGAATATTAATTGAACCCCAAAACATTTCATAAGGACCTTTAGGCTCCTTCAATTTCTTTCTTCCAGTATAACTTTCATCGGTACTTCCTTTTTCCTCGTTCAGTAATTTCTGTTTTTTATGTGCTTCATAATCCTTTTGCCATACTTTTGATATCTTTGTACCTAAATAACTGCTGTTATGTTCTTTAAGAGTTTTATATAAATTGGTTACTTCCAAATCTTCATACTTTATTTTTACCGGTGCACGGTCTTTTTTCACGGTTTCATTTTGTAAATCTTCAATTTTAATTTCACTATTTTTCGAGTTAGCTGCATCTCCACTTAAAGCTTCTTCATAGGTTTGAGGACTGTATGCGCTAACTTCATTCACATAAATGTAACATGAGCTCGTTTGGCCATATCTTTGAGGTTTTTGTCATTTTTAGGTATTTGTATTAGGTACTTATAGGTATTTGTCATTTTTCCCACAATTTGAGCGTGAGATTCTTGCCTTTCAAAGTAATTACTTATTTTATATAAACCATGATCTTTGAATGCGATCCCTATCAACTTTCTGTATTTGTTATATATCTTTGAAATATTTCCTGAGACTACCTTATTTTCATTCGTTACTCTCGCATAGCTGACCAAATTATTATCCATTTTTTTCATATAAAATACATTAGACATTGTAAATTTAATCCTTCTTTTGTTTACTTCAAAATAAGTTAAAATTTTTCCGACTTTTGTTGCTTTTAGAATTCTACCGTCTCCTGCCTTTACATTTATCGGGTTTTTAAATTTTCGTATTCAACAAAATAAGAGTCATCATTTACAATGTGATCTGAACATCCACTATCCAATATCCAATCTATTTTTCGCGTATCGCTAGTATATACCGTAATTTCATTCTTACCATTTTCTCGCTCTACCCTCGTTAGGAAAAATCCAATTTTTTGGTCGTCGTAGCCCTCGTTGTAGCGTTGTTGCCAGCCTCTGCTTCATCCTCGTTGACCAAATCCTCGTTGGCCAAATCCTTGTTGACCATATCCTCATCCTCTTTGGCCGAAACCTCGTCCGCCGCGACCCCTATTCTGCTGCGGCTGATACGCTCCTCCTTGCCATTGCGCTCTTCCGTTGTTTCCGCCATTGTTTCCGCCTCTGCACGTGTTTGTACAATTTCTTGCCATGTGGCCGTACTTTCCGCAGCCATAGCACTTTATGTCCCTTTTTTCAGCTGTGAATGCATTTAACCTTGTCGTATCACTTTCCCTCTTGTTACGCTCACGAAGTAATGGCTCTAATGGTAAAATTTGTGGATTTTCCTCAAATTGTACATGATCTGGTTTCTCTTCTTTATCTTCCTTTTCCTCCTTTTCTTTTTTCTTCTCTTTTATTTTGTAGGGGATCGAATAATGAGACTATCAATATGTGTACTCGTTATTGTATTTAAAACAAATCTTGTCGCGAAACGATATCTATACAGTCGTTTAGTCACAGTCTATGCTAAATCGCTTGCGATCACGTTCGTTTATTTATAGTCGTCTGAAGAAGGTCAAAAGATACAAATTCGTCTTGCTTTACGGTTACATGTAGCGGCGCCATTGCTTTGCCCGGAGTTCGTAACTCCTTACAATACCTGTGACCTAACGGTCTTGATACTCCGAAGCAAAACAACAACATGATTTAAAGCAAATTCTAACTCTTGTGCCGCTACACTTTCCTGCCTTATTTTTATGTTTCTTTTCTTTACTTTTATCTTTTTTATTTAACAAAAGATCATCAGGAAATTTTCTTTGTTCTGCTATTGCTTCTTCATAAGATTTTTCTTGTATACCAAACATTGATACTAAAACAATAACTGCTGCAGAAATGACTACTACTGCTATATATACCAATTCTGTTTGGACATCCATTTTATATATTTCTACACTGCTCACCGAAAATTCAGTAGATCGCTCCTACTGAGGAATGTAAAATGAACAACGAACTCTGTTTGTCTACAGAGAATCACGACAAGAATTCACACACGACTTCTATACGTTCACTCCCGGTTACACATGGTTCCTTAACATTGAATCTCGGCAACCACGATTTTTGCTACCATGTTGAGAATTGTGGATCTTTGAAGCCGAAATAATGTTATAGGAACACTAAATTTATACTGAGGATTAATATTAAAATAATGAAATATTTATTTCATGAACGATTCTTTATATATTCATCGATACACACTTCCACGCGTCTCAGCACTTTCTTCTATACTCGACTGTTAACTGACTCTTAACCGACTCTTAACGGACTGAACTGTTTACATCCCTTTGTTTCCGAGACACTTCGGACACACATACTTCCACATACTGATATTCACATACAAGTATCTCTATTACGCATTTAACCTAGTCCAGCACAGAAAATTATACATATCTCAACAATTCTATACGTTTTTCTTTACGTTCAGATGTGAATGACATCTAAGGTTATAGTGTTGCATGTCGGAAATGCTTATATCGCTGCAAAATACATTGTACGGTTTATCTCAAGACCTACTATTTTAGCAAAATCATTTTTGCCAATGCGACTGCTCTCTGCTCTTTCTTGTTTTATACTTTGTAGCACTTCTAAGCAACTAGGTTGCTATCTTTCCATTTCTACTAACAAATTTTGTAACTTTTATGACAGTGTAATTAATTGTTTACTGTAATAGCAGAATTCTGTCAATTTCATTATTATTTGAAATTGTCCCTTCAAGGGAGACTTGCTTATTTCCAAAATTTAGTAAGAAATAAAAGAATGAAATTTTGGGTAGACTTATACTCTATTAGTTTGTTTTCAAAATACCGCAACAGTAATTAATGAAAGATGTAATAATATTCCTTCTATAACTTTAGATTTTTTTCTATAACTTTCATAATTTGTTACAGCGATTTTCCATATGCTTTCCGTGACACGCATAACTTATAGAATATAAAATTTAGAAAATATAAACTTGTAAAATTTATATAAATATTAAGCATATTCTCATTCCTGCTTGAATTCTGTATCAAATGTAGTGTCAGTTTATGATATAACCAATAAAAATGTGTCTCAAAAAAAAAAAAAAAAAAGAGAGAATGGGAAATGCAAACGAACAATGGCAAAAGGTAGGATATCTCTTGCAAAAACAACACAACCCCTATACGTACTTTGCTGTTTCAGTGGTCGTGCTTTTACATATGAGAAATATGCAATTAATTACAACCCGTTAGAATGAAATAATTACATAACCATACAGAATGATTTATACAGAGAATTGCCCTTAAAATCGTCCTGTGTGGCGCAAGAAATATTTCTCATCGTTTACTGATAAAATATTATAAATAAAAGTAAAAGGTAAAATAAGGACTTAGAAACTTAAATACAGGGCTTTGGTATAGCATTGGCCATGTTAATTAGCAATAAAGTTAGAAAGATTTACCGAATGGACAAATTGTAAAGTACTGTACTATTGTGGGCGAAAGGCCTAAGAGATATCGGGAGAACTATAAACAATGTCGCGAGAAAGCCGAAGTGCCGACAGGCTCATCGATGTTTCGTTGATCCTTTAATCGAACAGTTTCGTGGAAAAAGGCCTACGTGACTCTGGACACGAGCGGTTGCAGAACACGTGCGTGGTGGGACTAAGAAAAAAGATAAAGCAATGCCAAGGGAGAAAGACGAATTAACAGTCAGTGTCAGTAGAGAAGCCGAAGAGTGTAAATTGAGAAGTCAGAGAGGCAGTGCTGTAGGAGTGTCACGTAGGAGACACAAGAAATCACGAAATTGATAGTTGCCCGATGATCTCCTCGCGTCGCAGTTCGAACGTTTCACAAGTAAAGTGAAGAAATGGAACTTTGTATATGGTAATAGAATTTATTATGAAAATCCAACAGAGTGATCGTTCAAAGTGATTCAACAGACTGGTACGAACGCTTACTTTTTTTTTTAGTTGTTTACATTCACAATTTGTCCGACTTGGACATTTGGTAGAATTTTTTGGCTGTTTGATTACCATGTGAGTGGCTACTCCCAGCGGGGTACCATCTTCGTGTTTGTTAGGTTATATCCTTTATGAGATCTATAGGGGGTTTCCTTCTTAGTCTTCTTTCTATGCTTGATGTATTGATCGTTTCCGCTGCTAGCCGGTTCGGGTGCGTTGCTATTCTTTCTCTGTACCTTCTTGCACATTTGCTAATATCCTCCTTGACCGTTGGTATTCCAAGGTCTTTCCGAATGTCCTCGTTTCTAACGCACCATGGGGCGTTTACTATTGTTCTAAGAATTTTAGCTTGCATTGTCTCTATTTCGCTTATATGGCTCATTGCTGCTGTTCCCCATAGTAGTATTTCGTACGTCCAGATTGGTTTTATGATCGTTTTGTATATTTTTAATTTATTTTTTGTGCTTAAATTTGATTTTCGACTTGTTAGCCAATGCATTTGTCTCCTTGCTGTCTGTATTTTGTCTGTTATTGATTTGATATGCTGTTTCCATGTGAGTCGTGTATCTATGTGGAATCCTAGGTATTTGACTTGCCTTGTTTGTATTATGTGCATGCCGTTAAGAAAGATGTTTGGTAGTATCTGTTTTTGCGATGTGAATGTAATATGGTTGCATTTACTGGGGTTTCTTTAATTTGTTTAACTTGTAGCCACTTTTATATTTTTGTGATATGTTCTTTTAGTAATGTAACTGCTGATACAGGGTTAGTGTGCCTGACTCGTACCGCTGTGTCGTCCGCGAATGTCAGTATTTTGCTATTGTTAGTTGTTGGTATGTTAGCCGTGTATAGTGTGTATAGTATTGGTCATAAGACGCTTCCTTGCGAAACCCCTGCCTTGATGTCTTTAACTTCGGAGTATGCGTCCTTGATTCTTATTACGAAGGTTCTGCTGCTTAAGTAGGATTTTATTAATTGGTATATTTGCTCCGGGAATTGTTTCCTGATTGTTGGTTGTAGGCTTTCGTGGTTTATTTTGTCAAATGCTTTCTCTATGTCCATAAAGAAAGCTGTACAGTATTGTGTGTTTTCTAGTGCTAGTATTATTTCGTTGACTAGTCTGTGCATTTGCTCTATAGTGGAGTGTTTGTTTCTGAATCCGAATTGGTGATCCGGTATTAATTTTTCCTTCTCTATTATTGGTTTTATGCGGCCGTATATTATTTTCTCTAGTATTTCAGAGAACACAGGAAGTAATGATGTTAGTCTGTTGTTAGTTTGATGCGAGTTTTTGCCTGGTTTAAGTAACATTATGATCTGTGCCAGTTTCCATAGTTTAGGAAAGTATTGGATTCTTAGTATTGCGTTAAATATTATTGTGATTTGTCTTATCGCTTTTGGCGGAAGGTTTCTCAAGATTTTGCCATTCATTAGGTCCACTGGTGCTTTATTATTTTTTGCTTTCTCGATTATGTTTCTTGTGCTGTTGTTTTAGGTATGGTGTAGTGTTTGTCAGTTGATGTACTAGTGGTTAGCGCATCCTCGTCAGTATGACTATTGTGGTTGCTGTTATTGATATTATGTGGTGTAAATGTGTTGCATAGGTGGTTGGAAAATTCTTCAGCTTGCTCTTCGTTGCTTCTTGCCCATGTATTATCTGCTGTTCTGATTGATGGAACCAGTTTTATCGTCTTCTTTATTTTTTTTTTTTTTTTTTTTTTTTGTGGCTTTCCATAGGGAGTAGTTGTAGTTCTCGTGTGCAAATAGTGACTCTATGAACTTTGTGAACTCGTTGTTGTTGTGTTCTTTTATCTTGTTTTTTAATTCCTTTGCAAGTTTGTTTAGGTGTTTTTTGTTTTCTTTTGTTTTATGTTTCTGCCATTTTGCTTTCGCTTTTCTTTTTTCTCTAATTTTTTCGAGGATGTCTGGCGGAATTATTTTTGGTTGTCTATTGGTTGATTCAGATATAGTGGTTGCCCATGCTGCTTCTTGAATAGTTTCTGTAAATGTTGTTAGTGCTTGATCGATTTGTTCAGGTGTTTTCAATGGGATGTTGCAGTTGATTTTGCTCTCAATTATTCCTTTAAATGTTTGCCATTTGGTGGTTTTATTGCATAGTGTCTCTGAATTGCTGTAAAGTATTGGTTTGTTTCTGTATGTAATTATTATGGGTGTATGATCAGAGGTAAGCTCGAGTCTGGGTGCTATGTTTAGTTTATTTGCGTTTAGTCCCTTTGTAACTGCAAAATGAAGTAGATCAGGTATTTTGCTCAGCTCTGTCGGCCAGTATGTCGGTCTTCCTGCGGATAATATACTGAAGTTATTGTTTCTAATGTAGTTATCCAGGGTTCTACCTCGAGGTGTAGTGATTCTTGATCCCCATAGTGTGTGCTTTCAGTTGTAGTCTCCCGCTGCGATATACTTGTCACCTAAGCGTCGAAAGTACTATTCCTACATTTGTGATGTAATTTTGTGTCGCAGTGGTACATATACTGCTGACAACTGTAAATGGTTACTGCTAGTTTGTACAGTAACGGTGGTTGCTTGTATATATTCCTTACTAACTTGGCTGTGTAAGTGGGGTTTAATGTCGTTTCTTATTATTCCTGCGGTCCCTCCGTGTGCTTTTCCTGAGGGATGCTTGGTATCATATATTGTGTAGTACGGTATTTTTATGTAACTTTTTGTAGTGAAGTGTGCTTCCGATACGAGTAGTATGTCGATATTATTGTTATACAGGAATGTTTTAGTTTCTAGGGCCTTTTGTTGTAGTCCGTCAGAGTTCCACGCTGCTGTTTTATGCATGTATATTTTTATTTTTTACTTAGCAAGTTTGTGAGTAGTTGTAACATGACTGTTGCTTGTTGTACTTGTTGCCTTAGTATGGCGTTTAGCTCACTTACCATTTTTCTTAATATCTCTGTACCTTTAGTGGATTGTTTGAGCATTTCTTTGATTTCTGTATCGTCCTCGATGTTGTTGCTTTGATTCCGATTGTTTGTGAGCGTTGCTTGTCTAATGTTTTGGGTTACTTGCGCGTAGCTTCGGTTTCCTTGGGGATCTGTGTTTCTGTTTATAACTTTTGGTTCATTTTGTGCTTTCAATGTTGCTTAATTATCCGTTATACTTTGTTGTGGTTGGTAGTTATTGATTGTTCTATTGCGAAGTGGTGGAAACAGTTTACGTTCTAATTCTTTCCTGATTTCACATCCTTTATAGCTGGCTGGGTGGTTTCCATTACAGTTGTAGCATTTTACTTCATTTATTTTCTCTATGTATGGCCAGTGTATAATTAGGTGATTTTTTGCGCATTTAATACATGCCGGGCTTCTGTTACAATAATTTTTAGTGTGACCGTATTGTTGACGCCGCATGCATGGTGGTATATCTTTTTTGTGGCGTGGTGGTTCCACTGTTGCTATCGTATTTAGAATTCTTTTGATTTCGTAAATTTCCTTGTTGTTGGTTCTAGGTTCCAGTTCTATTAAAAATAATGGTAATGGTTGCTTCGTATCGTATCTTGTCATATTGTTTATTGCTCTTGGTTGGTGGCCAATTTTTGCTACTTTGTCACTTAATTTTTTTGTATTAGTTTTTGGATGTAATTCTCTTACAACTATTTTGTAGCTCCTTTCCGTTTTGAGCTGGTACGTGTGGTATATAGCGTTTTTCCCTTTAATTCTTTTGTCACTTTCCTATAATTTTCTGGGGTGTTTGTTTGAATTTTTACTTGTTCTAATTTTGTTTGTTTTATTGTGTAGTTTTCCTTCCCAACTATATTGTTTAGTCGATCAATAAACTGGTCTATTACATGGGCCCCGACAAATATTGATGGTGGTTTTGTAGTGTGTGTTGATTGAGTTGTGTTTTTGGTTGTTGGGTCGTCGTCTATTTTTTCCGTTAGTGAGCTGAAGGAGTTTGTTTTCTGCTTTTCTGTATCTGGATTTCCTGTTATTTTTCGTTACTTGTTATAACTTGCCACCTTCCAGCTTTCATCCTGTTGGGTTAATTCGTTATTGGGTTTATTCTCTGCATTGTTTGGTATTGTTTCCATTTCAACTTCGTTTGTAGCAGAACATTTCTGTTCTTCATTTATTGGTTGGCTTGGTTTTGATATGTTTGTTGTTTTATTTATGTAGTATGATTCGTCTTTACTAATTATTTTTATCGGTGAGATGTGTTTTTTCATGTTAGATTTGCATATAGTCTTCTTAGTAGAAGACACGGGTTTCCACCATTTAGCTATGTACGTTGTCGTTGATAACTTTCTCTTCCCCACTTGCCGCACTTTTTCTGAAGCACTGTTTTGCACGTCCGTTTGTCTCGGCGGGTCGGGCAGAACTGAGCGCTTATTTTGGAGAGTTTTTATACTAAGGTTTTAGTCCCTCTAGAGGGGTTGTCTGGCGTATCTCAGAGGCGCCTATTCCGTTACTTTGTTGTTATTGTTTCGATGCCTGTGGCATGCAGGATGTCTAGCCTATCCTATTACTGTTTCTGAGCGGGTGGCCTTCTTGAGCGGTGGATTACACCTTCTCTCGGTGTATATCGCGATTTATGGAACGTAAATCTATGAGTGAAATAGAGATACGGTATTATAGTTATCGTAATCACGTCTCGTTTTCACGTGGAAAATTTAGACAACGAAGTTGTAGCGACACTCGACAGCAAACGCTCCAACGGTTTCTGTCCCATGGCTCGCTACACAAAGACCCTATCCTTCGGACAAGATGATTGCCAGATGTCGATACATTCCTTCAGAACATTTTCAGCTAACCTAAGGACCCGCTATAAATCTTAGGATTTACTTAGCTAAGGTCCTCCAAAGGAACAAATAGTCTTTGACTCAACAGTCTCTATACCACCCACTACGAGAAGATGCTGGAAGTCTGCTTTCCTCACGTGCGACGCTTCCTGATAGCAACTTTCTCTCAAGGGTAGTTAGCATCCGTTTCCAACCAACGACTCCAAATTTAGCCAATTAACAGCGACGTCCATTTCCCTCCCTTTCTGAACCAACGCTTTCCTCGACGAATCCGATGATCTCGTATCCTTAGACACACCCCATCATAGTTTTCCTATGCAGCATCATCGTGAGGAAAAGAGAGTCGCGAGTAGCCTGTCCGAATTGATAGTAGGTAGTTGATAGCAAGACTGAGTCCGAGTCCCTCAACATCTTAGGCAATCATCGTCCGAACGCGTAGCGCATATCGAATCGTATCTACCCGAGCCTGAACTTGTAGCCGCGAACTGCGAACCGAATTTAATAACCGCGAGTTTACGCCAAGTGTACTCATTAGATATTATCGTTAATAAACATTTATTGTTAAACGAATTCGAGTGTTCCTTCAATCACTATCACGCCCTATCACCTCAGAGTCATTTTGACATTCGGTTAATTATTAATTCGAGCAACGTCTCGTTACTACAAGTTGTAGAAACTTCGTTAAAATAAAATTGTATTACTGCAGTATCTACAAGAGCTCAAAGTAAAACCCGAACACTTACACTTTCACACTTCCTGAAGCAATTCATAATGTAAGAAAAGGATTTAGACAAGATCTACACTTTTCTTCATAAAGTACGGTTCAAATTCATATAAATTCAGCAAAAACTAAACCAACATTCATAAACCAAAAAATTATAAAAAAAAAGAAAACCCTTCCAAGGTCCCTAACCAATACGTGCGAATTTCTACACACATAATGTGTTGGCATTAAATCGGATTGAAGGAAACTTCAAGCAATAAACAATGTCCCTACTTCGAAGTCATAGGATAACATCTAATAATATAATAACGTAATATAATAACTTTTAGAATTAAAATTCTAAAACTCAAAATCCTCATTCAGCTATCAGAAAAAGAAGTCCACTTCAAATGCAGACGAACAACAGAGGTGGTTTGAAAATCCGTGATGGACTCTCCACGCAATCAATACTACGGTATTTCGATTTCATTTTAATACTCCATTCAGTATTATTACCGATGCTACGGATTATACAATAGGGCTACAAATTGAGCCACGATGAAATCGACCATAAGGTACCAGTTGCATTTACTATTCATAGTTTAAAGCAAATCGCATCTATTCAGGAACCGAACAGAAATATCTGCGGTATATACTCCGCTATTTCCAACATTATGCGTTAGAAAAGTTACACTCATAACCGAGTACCGATCCATAGTTTGAATAATTTCAGTCAAAGGCTCCATTTAAAATTGGTTTGACGAAAATTGAAGCTCCTGGAGTACGAATACGATACCGTACACATGTCTGAAAGGACAAATTCCAATGACTCCTGTTTCATAATTTAAAGGTGGTCTGCGTTTCCTTCTTTTCTTGTTCAATTTCTCCAATTATCGAAAACCATTCTCGATGGAGCGAAACGATGTTATACGAATAACGTGTTACACGGAGGTTTGTCCAATTTTCAAACCGTACTAGACCATGGTTTTCAAATTATAAATATATCGTGTTATGTGGACAACACTGTAGTAGTATAGTCTTCATTACTACGGGAATAAAAGCTAAAAAATTGCTAAATTATTTGGATATTTGTCATTCTCGACAAATACGCGTGATTATCTTTATGCTTGCGTTGAGTTTATATCAAGCCAATCAAGTTTGCATTGTTTGCGGCAGTCTTCTTTCTAGCAACGCCCTGTTCATACTTGAAAAATAGGATACACACGAAGATACACGCGATGTAGAGATAAACACCGAGCAGCTACAACTCCCCGCTCATGGTGGTACAAAACATGGACCAGGATACAGAACAGTTGCTTAACCTCTGGAGAAATCGTGTTATGTAAAATACATAAAGTCCTAGAAAGCAGATAACCAAATTTAATTACCAGCAAAACTGGATGTATAATCACATACGACCGTAATATTATAAAAAATAGGAGGATCACACAAAAATATTTCTTACGAAATCAAAATTAAGAACAATTCATACAGTTTCGAAGAAATAGACATTTCAATACTAGAGAAAATATTAGAAACGGCTCCAAAGGTGACTCGCAACTGTAACCAGTATAAAGCCAGCCTCAATACGTTGCAAACACGAGTCAATACTTTCACAAGTAAAGGTACGGCACACGAACGAATGTTACGCGAGTACGATTTTCGTTAACAGAAATTAAAACTGCAAGAGGAATGCTGCAGCAAGGACTTCTTGAAATAACTTCAACAACATTTCCACGAAAAGCACGTCAGCGGAGAGAAGAAGCCCTAATACTTTTGGAAGGGCATCGGCAGAAACAAAGACAACGTCCTAAGAAATAGGTATGCACGGAAAGTTCGCGTTTTCGGGCAATAGGTCGCCATGTGGCAATTACCTCATCGTAGTTTTAGCATAAATAAGAGTAGCTACTTAGAGCAGAGGGGCTTAACATCCAGAACTAAAACTGAACAGTTATTAATTGTCAGTCAACAAGTTATACGATTAATTCTACAGTCAATATTTAACGAGCGATGGAAAACTTATTAATAGACAAGAGTTATTCACCATCAAGTAGTTATATTTGGACAGTTTAATCAGTATATCACATAGAAGAATTTTTGTGAAGTGCGATCGACAATACATATAAAAGAAATGCCAAAAGCAAGAAGGAATCGTAGAGAACGTTTAAAAAGAGGAAAATACGTGTATGTTTTCTGCTAGTGAATTCAATCAATGTTTTTCAAAATTCATTGTACAGGAGCGTTATGTGTATTTTATGTCTTTTCTTTATGTAGCGGCACGCGAGTCAGGACAATTCAAATCCTGTTGTTGTTTTGCCTCGGAGTATCAAGACCGTTAGGTTACAACTATTGTAAGAACAAATAAACTTCGGGCTAAACAATGTCGCCGCTACATACAACCGTCAAACGTAGTCGAATTCAAATTTTCCGGTTCTCCCCCGACCAGTATAAATAAACGAACGCGATCGTGAGCGAGAGAATTCATCGAACAGTGTCGAAGAGCATCATCGTGTAAACAAGTATCGAAGTGATCTACAGAGTTCTTCCGAGTATTTATCGGGTATTTATTCCGCAATTTATATTTGTACCAACGACTCACAATTCGTCTGTAATTTGTTTATTTATTTATTTGTTTATTTATTTATTCAAAATATATTTGAAGGACTGCGATAGCAATATTTCGCTCTCGTCATTTACCTCAACCAATCATCGACCAGTCCTCCACAAATCCGATTATGTTTGCCCGAGATTTGTGACAGTGGGCTTGGGCTCGAGGTGACACAACTGGTCACCAAACTACGTTTGGTGACGCGATGAACGTTCTTGCCTAACAGAGAAGTGCCAATATTGTGGGACACACGTTGTATTAACAATCAAACCCCGGGCAGGAGCAATGTCGGCTCTACGCGGGTCTGCCTAGGAACGGCGGCTGGAATTTTGTTGGTATCCCCGGCCAATATGCAACGAACAAACGCGATCGTAAGGAGAGGAAAATTTCCATCAGTCTTTTATTCTTGCGATCACCTTGGAGAGTTTTCACACCGTCTTTACGTGCAGTATTATACCGAGCGTCACAGCAAACGTTACTTTGTGCTTCAAAATATATTCTACATTTAACAAAGAGTTACCCGGTTGACCGTGGATTCGTTATTGAACCTAAGAACATTGTCTTTAATATCTCGAGTGTCTAATCACCACGGTTATTTGTCAAACTTTGTAGAAATCAATATTTATACCAGTAAATATAATCTCTATTGTACAACAACGATGGCTAGACCGAATAAAGATTCGTTACACGCCCCTAAACCTAACGCTATCCCGACATATATATATATGTAATGTAATATTTTTGGAAATCAGGCGATTGGTTCGTGAAAACTCAAGAATCGATTTTCTAAGTCTTCTTCCGCATCTCCTCAGAACTCTCTGCTTCTAATCCCTCTTCTCTTTCTCCTTTTAGCTCTTAACTTACTTTTTTTCTTTGTTCAATCTTCCCTTCTCGAAGTCCTCTTTTGTTCTCTATGCTAAGTCCCCGCCCTTCTATAGAATTTCTATATAGAGATTCTATAGAATCCCACATGTTTGGCGCCGGCATTCTTCTCCACCATCTTTCTGGCCAGCTGTTTACCGGAAGCTGTTCCTCTCCCTGTGGCCGGCGTACTGTGGTCGCTTTCTCTGATTCCAAAGGAACCCTCGGATTCCTCAACCACTTCTACTTCCGCTCTGCCACTAGTCGTAGGGCTTCGCTGGAGTCTCCTACTCGTTTTGAAGGAGCAGAAATCTTCTCCTTCCTCACCCCCATTTTCCATCGGAATAACAGAGATTGTCACCTTGTCGCTTAGTTTGATATCTGAAACCATCCTCGGTTTCTCTCCTTCCACTACCATCTTCTTTCCCTTGACTCTCTCTTTCTCCCCAGTAGCTCTTACCGTACGAGGTGGTGCTTGGGGATCCACCTCCCCCCCCGCCAGTAGCCAGATAACCGTCCGGTAACCTCCGAAACCTCCCGCGCCATAAGTTTATTTTCCTTAGTCAACTTATCCATAATGAATTTTTAAAGGTAAGTCCGTGGACATCGCCAAAGTCGTCATCAACCCAGATCAGAAAACCGTGCAAATATATCCAATCATAACCAGAAAACTCGCCCAGTCGTCAACGAAAGCTATCCAATAATAAATATTAATAAATATAAATAAATAAATAAATAAATAAATTACATATAGTTAATGTGCAAACTTAATAATGTTATATAAATATATAAAATCTACATTAAATCATTCTAAGCGCCTATCGTTCTAATTAAGACCTGATGATGAGTACGTAAATCGCTACATATATAATAATAAATAATAAAGAATAAATAAATAAATAATAATAATAACAAATAAATAAATAATAAATAAAAACAGCCAATAATAATAAATAAATAAATAAACAATAATAAATAATAAATAATCCAATGTGAATAAATAAATAAATAAATAAATAACTACTATTGAATAACAAAAATAATAATAAATTAATAGATACATAACTAACAGAATGCACGTTACAATTACATTCTCCATCCTACTCGTCCCCACGCAACTCATATAAAGCCTAGTTACGTAGTACACCATCACTTATTTATTCACAAAGAAGTTCGGCTCGAGTAAAATAAAATAAATAAAATAATATATAATAGAACTCTGGGCGACCCGACTTTATTCCTTCATAATAGGAACTTACGCCGAGCCGACCGTACATACTCTCGAGCGATGTCCGTAAGATGGCAACGCCACGCATCGACGCGGCGAACCACCTCACCTGCGCATCGCTCCACGCCAACGCATGCGTCCTAACGCTACCCATCACACAAATAGCGTCAATTCTACACACATGCGCGTGTTAATAGTAAAACTATTTCGCATATTTACCGCTTCACACAGTGACATGTCATCGCGAGTGTTACAATAACTCCACAATAATTTAAAAAACAAATCCTACTCGTATAACCGCCCGAACCTGCAATCTCTACGGCGGATAGGGAAGCGTTCCCAGAAAGTGCACGTGTGTGTTCGTATTTAGTGAATATTAATTATTTATTACTAATATCCCATTATCGCTTATGCATTACCCGCAACGCGTGAATATCTTACATTACACGTTACTCAGTGTGCTGTTAGTTTTATAATGACAAAGCGAAATACCCTCCGTAACCCGAGCAAATGGTGAGAAAAATGATGACAGTGTTACGTAAAATAACAAAATAAAAAAAGAAATTTGAGGTGAAAAATAAAAAAAAGAAACTTTATTTTTTTTTAACAACAATCCACTTTACAATCCACTTCCGAACTCTAGGCCTGACTTTCTAAGACTGACTCTTACGATTTTACTTTCGATCGGATTCGATTACTTTCTTTTGTCATCCCTCGACATCCCCACCGTCTATGCATTTGCTAGGCGTCCGCGATCGTTGCCACGTGCTCTTTCTTCTAGAACCTTCGGTGGAAGGACCGTTGGGATGTTGATGGTTCATTAGGCACTTCAGCGATATACATTGTCGCCGAGTGCCGCCACATCTTTATCTCCATCGTCAGTCCATCGGATTTGAAGTATGCCGGTCGTGACAACAGCAGAGTCGAATGCGACATGGTGCGTATATTCTAATACTCTCCTAGACCTTTTTATTTCAATTAACATAAATAGAGGAAGAATAGTACTTACAGGTCTCCACATAACCTCCATTTAATAATCATTCAAATCACCAATGATATCACTTATAATAAACCTCCTGTGTAAGCATTTGCAGTGAGTACCCGGCTTTCATTGCAGAGATTTTTACCCTCCGCTAACTCACATAAGCTTTCTACGCAATCATCAACTAGTTTATCACTGCCTCTAAAGTAAGTACGTCCCTCATATATAATTCTAAGTAAGTAGGAAATAAATATACACATAAATATCTATTTGTAAAATGACATATAGTCACTATACCTAACTCATCACTATATAATAAACTAGTCTAATCTAAAGATAAACTAAACTACAGTACTATGTCGATGGCCAATTACTAGATAAACTAAGTAAGTAAGCAAGTAATATAATCCTCTTTACTAACTATTCATTCGATACCAATTTTTATGCATCAAAAACCTCCTTTGTCTACCACTACGCAAACATCATCAACTTAATATTACTACCTCTTAAAGTAAGTACGTCCCTCTTATTAAATATACATAAAACTAAACTCCATAATACTATCTCAGTGGTCAATTATTAAAATTATCCACTAAACTGATAGCAATTGAGGCGAGCTTGTCCGTATGGCAAAAAATACGACCACTGAGACGGACGACAACACGACAATTCCAGTACTCGCCCTAAGTAACCTCCTATCTACTCATTATAGAAAGCGAAGTAATTCGTCATTCGGCTTGTCGATCTTTCTGACTCTACGATTTATTTTCCGACTAGATTTAATACATTGTTACATTTCATTTTATAATGTACGGAAGTTCACGATCAAATACGAGATACGATCGGATAATTCTAACAATCAATAATTCTTACGCCATTTTACATATTCATCGTTCCGAAACGCGAAACAGAGTATTGAACCTACTTTAGAAATACGTGAGAAATTTATGATAAATCCAATTTGTTACTTAACTTTATTAGTTTGCATCACGAACGAATGAACATATTTAAATCTGTATTTAATCGCAAATTTAAACCACGATGAATAATGTTCGGTTAGCGATGTTTGTTACGTATAATAGTTGTATTATTATGATCGACTTCCTGGTTTGTCGATGAAAGAGCAAATAAAAGAAAAGAGGAATATGGTTGTGTAAATGAAACAAGCAAGCGTGTACAGTACGTACGGCTTCCTATTAGTCTAACTGTTCAGTGTGTATATATATATATATATATATATATATATACATATATATATATACATATATATATACATATATATATACATATATATATATATATATATATGTATATATATATATGTATATATATATGTATATATATATATATATATATATATATGTCGGAGATGAAAGAACACCGGAGCCTTTGGAATTTTGGATCATCCCGCAACATTGTAACCTAGAGTCTACTATAGCTGTAATTGAACAATTGTAGTTATTCAACCCGATTGTAATTGTTCGAGAGTTGTGATAATGAGCTTGGGCTCGAGGCGACAGTCAGTCTCCGAACGTAGCCGCGGTCACGGGATGAACGCTTTGCCTAACAAAGGTATGGAGTAATTCTATAGCTCTCCTTAAAAGAAATATTCGTGGCGACATGCGACAGTAAACATTCCAACGGTTTCTGTCCCGTAGCTCGCCACACGCAGACCCTATTCTTCGAGTAAGATGATTGCCAGATGTCGATGCGTCTCTGCAGTACATGTTCAGCTAGCCCGAGGGCCCGTTATAAATCTTAAGATTTAGTCAACTAAAGTCCTTCAAACAGACAAACAGTCTTTGTCCCAACTACGGGAAGATAGGGGAGACATATTTTTCAACGAGCGGCGTCTCCCACTAGCAACTTTCCCTCGAAGGCGGCTGGCATCTTTTTCTAACCACCGATATGGAGATTGACCAATTAGCAGCAACGTCAATTTCCCTTACTTTTTGAACGAAGGCTTTTCTCGACGAATCCGATGATCTCGTATCCTTAGACACACCCCATTATAGTTTTCCTCTGTGGCATCATCGGGACGGGAAAGGCATTCTCGCTCGCGATCTCATCGATTAAAGAGTAACGCCTTCGCGATAACTCTTTACTATGCGTAGAATAATTTTAAACACAAAAAAATACGATTGCTGAGACACTCGGTAAATTGGTCGATGTAACACTTTCCAAGGCGATCACACGAATGAATATCTGATGAAAATCTTTTTCGCTATACGACTGCATTTGTTTGTTATATGCTCGCTGGAGACATCGAGAAGGTTCCAATCGTTGTTGCTAGGCAATTTCTGTCAAAAGTTTGTTGTATGCTCTTTGGAAACATCGAGAAAGATCCAAACGCCGTTACTAGGCAGTTTCTGTCTGGAGATTGATTCCTAATACAACGTGTGTCCCATTATATCGACATCTCTAAAGTACAATTCTATGTGATTTCTAGGGAGAACAATACAACCGATCCACACCTTCGTCAGGCAAAACGTTTATCCCGTGACCGTGGCTACGTTCGGCGACCATTTGTCACCTCGAACCCACTTTCGCTTTCACAAATATCAAACAATTACAAATGACAATTGCTTAATTACAGTTATGATAAAATCTAGACTAAAGCATTAGAAGGCTTCCTCAAAATTGCAAAGGGAAGGCTCCGGTTTTCCTTTCATCTCCCACACGGCCATTCTGACTATCACACGTCTTTGTAACGTCAATTCACATCAGAGACCAGGCCACACACCACGGACAGGATGGCACCCAGATGTCTGCATATCCTTGGCGCGCACCCTCAATAGTCTTAAGTGCCCACCAGGGGCCTTGGCATTTTTATAGTTAAGGTCCTTCGGACCAAGCGAGTATTTCCTGTCGTAAATTTCCCTTTACGTTTATTGTCTACCACGTGTTAGCTTAGAAAGTTGGTTTTCTCCACATCTGGTATGTTCCGTTGGCAACTTTCTCGCGAGGGCGGCTAAAACCCTTCCTGGTCCACCAACCGTCCTATTATCCAATCGGAGACGGTGTCTACTGCCCTCACTTCCTTAACGAAAATTGTCATCAACAAATCCGATAGTCCCGTGTCCTTAGACACCGCCACCCCTAGCTTTCCTCAGACGCAGTATCGTCAGTAAAACTTCACTTATTCTGTATCCTTAGAATAGTCAACATATCTATATCGGTCTTTACCCTTATAAGTCGCGTACTTAATGTATTGTTGTAACTAAGTCTTACATAACGTGGTTGGAGTGAATTGTGATTTATGTTTATTCAGTGCGTGTTACATTGTGATTGCTGAATTCATAATAAAGGTTGATTAAAACAAAGTTAATAGTTGTGTTACGACTCAACTATATTTTATTTTCACCAATCAACCCTAAAAATTACGTGACATCTTCGTGTGCAGCTAAAATACAGAGTTTTTTTTTTAACATTAGACTCGGTGTAACTGATATTATTTACCATTCGATTAGATGTCTACTATAGCTACAATTAAACAATTGTAGTTATTCAGTCCGATTGTAATTCGCGAGTTGCGATAATGAGCTTGGGTTCGAGGCGACAGCCAGTCGCTGAACGTAGCCGCGGTCACGGGATGAACGCTTTGCCTAACAAAGGTATGGAGTAATTCTATAGCTCTTCTTAAAAGAAATATTTGTGGCGGCACGCGACAGTAAACATTCCAACGGTTTCTGTCCCGTGGCTCGCCACACGCAGACCCTATTCTTCGAGCAAGATGATTGCCAGATGTCGATGCGTCTCCGGAGTACATGTTCAGCTAGCCTGAGGGCCCGTCATAAATCTTAGAATTTAGTTGACAAAAGTCCTTCAAACAAACAGTCCTTGTCCCAGCTACGGGAAGATAGGAGAGACCTATTTTTCAACGAACGGCGTCTCCCACTAGCAACTTTCCCTCGAGGGCGGCTAGCATCTTTTTCTAACCACCGATATGGAGAGTGACCAATTAGCAGCAACGCCAATTTCCCTTACTTTCTGAACGAAGGCTTTTCTCGACGAATCCGATGATCTCGTGTCCTTAGACACACCCCATTATAGTTTTCCTCTGTAGCATCATCGGGACGGAAAAGTCATTCTCTCTCGCGATCTCATCGACGAAAAGAGTAACCCCTTACGACCAGTGAATATTACGCGTCCGACTTAGATTTTGTGAGCACGTTCATCTATCATCCCGTCGACCGCGGATTCATTATTGAACCTAAGATCATTGTCATTAGTTTCTCGAGTATCTAATTACCACGAAGATTCGTTTGGATTACACATTGTCGTTATGCAATAGTGAAGACATTGACTAGTGCAAATACGATTATTATAGAATTGGACAAGTAACCGTGGTAATTAGATTAGGTTCAGTATACGCCCCTAACTCTAATCATAACCCGACATATATATATGCAACGAGCGCAAATATTCGTGTCTACAACTGTTGTTGGAATAAAGAGTAGATTATAACCTGTTACCTCGGCGTAATAATCCATTCGACTACCTCTATTATCTTCGGCGAAATAGGGGATCGATCAGTTTCGTGGCGTTGATTATATTATCGTAACGGGAATTTACGACTCCTATTGACGCGCTTCCTTGAGATCGCGTCTCTCCGCGAATGGTCAACAAAACAGTAACATTTAAATGTTTCAGTCATGAATAATATTTTGGACATGATATTATTTACATATATTATTGATATGTATTAATAGTCGCACAATTTTTTAATGAATTAAGAAAAAAGACTCAACTTATGACCTATGAACTGAAGTATCAGCCATAATGCAACGATAGACATTATAAGTAAGTCAGTGATTGATATAATAATAATCATGATATCTGTAGAACGCATATCATAAAAATCTAAATGATAGCTAAATTATTCATATCTAATTTTTTCTATTTAAAAACCTTTTATAACGAATGGCCAGAAAGTTTATTTTCTTCTTAATTGTTCACATCTATTCAAAAGTATTCGGGATAATTTATTTAAAAATGATTTTCCAACTAATGGATCCTAACTTCTTGGTTCGATTTAGTCCGATTGTAGAATTTAGAAAAAAATTAATGCAGCAATTTATAAATTACCAGAAAAACACATACGGTCAGATTCTTTCTTTGTAAGGGATGCATACTACTTACTTTACCGCTTCAATGACAGGATGCATACGGACAACTATGGTACAACACACTGATACCTTCTTTGAAACATTGCATAATGTGTTGGATAATTTAAATAATACAGGTACCCGTGATCCGATTTTCACGCGAGTTTGCTCCAACGAAGCAGATAATTTGAAAAAACAATTACACGACATGAAATATAGTTTCTTGTTTCACGGGAAGATTTAATACTGTAATACTGTAAGTATTAATTAAGTGATCTATAAGTAATTGAACTCAATCGTACACTTCTGTGATTAACGTTAGAAGTCAATTGGGAATTCAATCTTAACGCAAAAAATTACAAAGTGTGGTGTGAAATATCGACTGCGTTGCGTGCACGAATCTAAGGGATATAAGAGTTATCCAAAATTTTATTAGATCATTTTTTGTTAAAACTTTTCGTTACAAGTAATTATATGAAGCGAACAATATATGTTTCTTAACTTTTGAATTTCCCGATTCAGTATTAATCTTACACGAGTCTACCCGAAAAAAACGTATATGATTGCGATTTCATATAAACACTGTTATCTTCTTACACTATTTTTAATTTCGTCCAATGTATCTCAGAAAATAAAAAATACACAGTAATCTGCAAGCGATCACAATGTTTCCCAACTTCTGACAATAAGTGTATTTCAAATTTATTTTTATTGCTTAATTCTGGCCCATATATCAGTCTCTCAATAGCTTGAATTATCAAACAGATTTCGGATACGGGGAAAGATAATACATTTAAATTCCCCAGACACCAAACACGGAAGATTCCAGATTCCACCGTTGCTATACCGACGAATAAGAGGAATAATGGGAGCGTAGGCCCATTAATTAATTCAAAAGCACGTGCAACACGTTGAAAACTGAGATATTGCAGTTCTTTACATTCATACCACGGGAGAACCATATAAATGGAATTGTAAGAAGTATGTGTGAGGACCACTTCCCGCAAAACCTCTTCAAAGAACTAGTTCTAACATGATTTAGGTCAAAGTTGTTAAAGTGAACAGATTCGAAACTAACCATTTTCAACAAAACAATAAAAAACTCGACACGTTTGTCATGAAACTATAACTTGGAGGTGTGATAAGGAGTCTGTTCCAGAGGCACTATATGTTCGGCAAGATAGTGACATGAGATATATATAGGAAATCCTACAGACTACAATGCAAGAACTCGAAGTATCGATTACGTTGCAGCGAAATGCAACAGTAAAAGAATAGAGTACGGTGTGTGAAGTGTGTTGGGCGATCACACTCCGAACTTATCCCCGATAAACAGATATACATTTGTGAGCCAGAAAACGAAGAACAGGAAGTCAGGCCCTATACAGAAGATACTCGATTCATTTAGAAATCAAGAAGCGCGCTGAAATGACAGAGATGCGGAAGAAGAGTAAAATAAAATCCTTCGCCAACTTCGTAAGCCCGCCAAAGAGCTTCACACGTTTTCACCCCTTTAAGAACAATACTCCTGATCAACGTAATCCCTTGTCTCGATAGAGCGCACGATGAGTATGGACAACATCGTGAACCTGATGGACAGCATAGACCTCTTCAAGGAATTGTTCCATGTTCATTTGACTATGTTACTTTATCCCATTGTTGATGGAACACGTCAAGTGCTATAGAGCCATAAAGAGGCGTATCAGAAAGGCCCCTGATAGATTCACGAGTTCTCTGGATCCAAAGAATTAAAGATTCCAAAAGCATGTTTCTGCAAGTTAGACGAGTGCTAGGCAACAGAGCTAACTTCGTGATCTTTGTCGTCAGATTTTCTTCAGACAATTCTTATCGTCTTCCACAGTTGAACATCCTCCTAGCTTAGTGCAACAGGGCAGAAGATGCATCGTTACTGGTACCAAGCCGACAAACAAGTTGAGATCATGACGTCTCCACTGCCGCCGGCTCGCCATACTTAATAGTAACGCGATGAGACGCCAAGAATAAACGTGTACGCAACACGTGCTTCTGTTATTCACAATTGTGCGCCGTGACTTCCTTTCGCATTATTAACTGTTCTCCATACAGATCTTTAATTTCCATTGTGCTCGCGTGCTATTTCATTACTTTAAACTTGTTAAACTTTTATCACTCGTTACAATAGCACTTGTCATTTGTATGCAGCGAAGCATTCTTTGTCCGGTCTTCTTTCTATCGCTCGGTATGTTTCGTGAATCCCGCAAGACCACTGGGTACAAATTTTGAATGTGTGCGCCGAAATGTGTGTGATGATTTCTCAGATTCCCAAATTTCATAACGTTGAAAATTCAGACCTTCGTTGAGTTGGGGCCGAAGGAACAAGGTCTGTACCTTCACCCGAGGAAGCAGGGCTAGTAGCCGCTCCGGCTCCGATGTCACAGGGAATTATTTCACATGGGTAGATTCATTAACGATTCGATATATGTTTCTGAATGGGAAAAGGTTATGTGGCTTCCATATCTTCAACGCAATACAAATATAGCTCCAGTAAAGATACACATTCCTTTTCACCTTGATCTTCAATGATCTCTTGAACCTGCGTATTTTCTTAATAGATGGAAGATACGGAAAGTGGTTTTCTTGTTAGGAAAGGCTAAGAGCAAACCAAATCCAGCCAGGTACAGATCAATGAGTTTGCTGTTTGCAGAGTATCCATTAGTAAGTCACTACTATATCAATCGTTCTTTTACCGGAAAATTTCAAGACTACGGATTCTTTAATTAGTGAACACTCTTCTCCAAAAGCGGGGTAAAATGGAAAAGACTCACCCGGATGACTTGATCCACCAGTTGATGCTCCCGCTACGTAGAAGTCGATTCGCCGTTTATCATTGAGATTATATTCAGGGCACTGCTTCGTAAGGATTTTCCTCCATAATTAAATTGACAGCTGCGCATCACGCAGCGGAATCGGAGCTCGCAGTTTCAGGGTTAAAACGCGGTGGCGAAAATTGTTAGGTTCCATACTCGATTTCTGCACTAGCGACTGAATTAACTCGCATACGATGGTCGTAACACTTGTAGTGTTATAATCGGCACTGATCCCACTTCTGATGTCGGAGAAGGGTCAGGAATGAGGTTGTGGGCGTTCGATGAATCTTCATTGGAATCGGCCATCGTCGTGTTATAACGAAGGTACGGTCTGTTAATACGAGTATGGATGCTACCGACTCGACAATCAACCGCGGCGGTTGGACACTCGCGATACTAGTGATGTTGGTCTTAGGTTCAATAACGAATCAGCGGTCAACGGGATGATAGATGTACGTGCTCACAAGAATCTAAGTCGAACTCCTTGCGAAAACGTGGAATATCCACCGAGCGTACAGGCTCTAAGTAACTCGCTAATACGACCTCACTAGAGAATGACTCTCCGTCGCGATGATGCTGCAGAGGAAAGCTACGATGGGGTGTGCCTGAGGACACGAGATCATCGGATTCGTCGAGAAAAGCCTTCGTTCAGAAAGTAAGGGAAATTGGCGTTGCTGCTAATTGGTCAATCTCCATATCAGTGGTTAGAAAAAGATGCTAGCCGCCCTCGAGGGAAAGTTGCTAGTGGGAGACGCCGTTCGTTGAAAAATAGGTCTCTCCTATCTTCCCGTAGCTGGGACAAGGACTGTTTGTTTGAAGGACTTTTGTCAACTAAATTCTAAGATTTATGACGGGCCCTCAGGCTAGCTGAACATGTACTCCGGAGACGCATCGACATCTGGCAATCATCTTGCTCGAAGAATAGGGTCTGCGTGTGGCGAGCCACGGGACAGAAACCGTTGGAATGTTTACTGTCGCGTGCCGCCACAAATATTTCTTTTAAGAAGAGCTATAGAATTACTCCATACCTTTGTTAGGCAAAGCGTTCATCCCGTGACCGCGGCTACGTTCAGCGACTGGCTGTCGCCTCGAACCCAAGCTCATTATCGCAACTCGCGAACAATTACAATCGGATTGAATAACTACAATTGTTTAATTACAGCTATAGTAGACTCTAGATTACAATGTTGCGGGATTATCCAAAATTCCAAAGGCTCCGGTGTTCTTTCATCTCCGACATATATAATCTGTAAGACGCAATGAGAGTGCCATGGACTCTCAGTTGACCTGGTGATGTTAGAATTAGAGAAGAATCATAGAGCCAAAGTACGACTAATCGTCGATCAACTTTGATGGAGATTTATCTGATGCAAATCATTACTTATATAATTTTTTAAAATGAATTCAAAGTAGAGTATGCGCCATCTATTTTCCTCTTCAGGATTAATATTTCAATAAAACCGCAAACATGTATAAACCACGATAAATAATTTGTGATTGCAAATATAATGCACTTTTATATGCTACTAAGAACACCTACACCTGCTTATATGCAGTGTGATGGATCCTCGAGAAAGAAATGGCATTTGTCAGTTATTTGTTACTTGTATCGATATAGAAGTGTAACGACACTAGTGGTTTTGGGCAACTTGTCTGAAAGCTAATTTCTCTACGATTTAGATGATATTGAAATATGTTGCAAGGCTCAACGTTGTGGACAATTTTTTCCTATACATATAACTGGAGATCATTAGTTTACAAGTTATGTACAAAAAATGTACAAACGAAACTTTGGGTCAGCTTTGCTAATAGATTACATTAACTCTTTTGCTCCTAACGTCCTCTCTATCCGACATGTACGATGTGACGCGATAAAATCGTTTGTTCTTTGTAACTGCAAGACAGGTTACATTTAAGACTTTCTTATTTATACGGAGGCAGGCACTACCACAGGGTCCTAACGTAAGGACTGTGGTAAATCAGGAAGTATTGTAATGTCCCTCCTAGAACCATATTTAGGTAAAGGTCACTCCCTTTACGTCGATAATTTGTACGCAAGCCCCGCATTATTTGATATATTACACAAAAATTTTATAAATGCGTGTGGCACTGTAAAAGAGGAGAAAAGGAATACCAGAAATGAAAAATTACAAAAAGGAGAAATGTGCTTTCGGTCGTCAGTAAATATATTAGCCATAAAATGGCACGATAAAAAAGAGATTTTCATAGTTTCAACAATACGTAAAAAAGAATTTGTGGATGTATCAAAACACTACAGTGCACACAAAATTTTACAAAAACCACCTCGTGTACACGACTATAATAAATTGATGGGTGCTGTATACGGGACCGACACGGTCATCAGCACTATAAATTTTACTCGCAAAACAACGAAATGGTACAAAAGAATATTTCTTCCATTGTATTGATATGTATTTATGGAATTCATATTGTTTGTACAAATTGGAAACCAACAAAAGAATATCAATTGAGAAATTTCAACTGAAATTAATAGATCAAATTTTAATGAAAGAACAGAAAAAACAACCCAACGCTCTATTACATCCGGAAATAATCACTCATCAAGACTCGACGGAAGACATTTTCCTTCACTTTATGAAGCTACAGGAACAAATAGATCACGAAGATGTGCGAGAAACGATAAAAGACGAGAATCTCGTTATCAATGCCAAGAATGTGATGTTGGCTTGTACGTGTTTGCATGTTTCAAAACATATACAGTGATTAATAATTTAATTCAGTATGATATGTTTTGAAACATGTCGTCAGCGAAGGCCAGGATGGGGATTTCGGTCCGCCGTAGCACCGCGACTGAATTGGAGCCTGCGCCGAAAGCGTACGCACTGCACGTGGACAGTTTATCTCGGAAGAAAAGGGACTTTTCTTTAAAAAAAATATACCCATAACTTCTACATAAAGGATTATTTAATGGGTATGAAGAGTCTGATTAACGATTGAAAATAGTGAATGAATAATATACAGTGATTAATAATTTAATTCAGTATGATTCGGATCTCAATTTGAAAATCATGGTGCCGCTTGCGGGTGTCAAGGTTACTTGTCCGATCTGTGAGAAAAGGGAAGTTCACGTTTTCTTCATGACGCTATCAGACCTGGACGGGCACCTTGATCAACATCACATGGATGCTCACATCCAGCTGGGATGTTTATATTGCGAAAGGAATTTCCCGAAGCTCCATGAGGCAAAGTGCCACATTCCAAATTGTAGTGATACTAGTCAAAGAAAGTAGAGTCTAATTCGATGGTTGCCCCATGAGCTTCGGGACTCGGAGATGGTTATCCACCCACGAACGGCATGCGCACCCTGCAATAAGAAACAAGAAAAGAAGGGGAACGGACCCCCCCTCCAAACATAAGAAAATGGACGATAGAGGAGGAAACTCGATAGAAATCGAAAAAAAAACTCCTACGCACATTGCCAGGAGTTATTTAAGGAATGTCCTAAGAAGTTGGCCGACGTTGTTGTTATCAACGATTGTGCATGCCTGGAGCCAGCCAGGCAACCAGCTGAAGCGATTGAAGTGAAGAGGCTCTATGAGGATCTATGGAATTTGGCAGGACCATCCAATCGCCCAATCCCAGGAAATAGAGCCTCTGAGCTGATAATAAGTGAACTGTTTCCGCCGATAACCGCTGAGGATGTGAGCGAGAAACTTAGTAAAATCAGGAAAAAGCCTGCGGCAGGACCAGGTGGATTTCAAAAAGAACATTTAATGATATCTAGCCTGCCCGCAATATTGGCAAAAATATTCAACATTCTATGCTACAGTTCCTATTTTCCGACCGTATGGAAGGAGAAGAGAGTTCACGAGAAGAAGTTCGACGAGCTCGGATCCTACATATTAAGAGCCATCGAGGAGCGATTTGGGGGTCGACGACTACGCATCCCTGAATCCCGACGCAAGGCAGACCACTCTGCCACCCGTCTCATCACTCAAACATCGGCGCTCCCGAGGGAACAGGAGGGTTGCGAATGGAGAGTGGTGGAAAGGAAGAAGCAGAAGAGGAAGAAGAAGGGAAAGACGGTCGCCTTTAGAGAAGAGGCGAAGAAAGGGGCGACTCTGGTCCCACCGGCAAGGATGACAGGCGCGTCGAAACCAATCGCCGCCGCCACAAGGAAGAAGGGGCCGACGCTGGCCAAGCTCCCTTGCACACTGCGAACATCCGCGGTGACTCCAACGCTGAATGAGGGAGTAAGGATGCGTACGCCGACGTCCTTGCAACGGCCAGACAGAAGGTTCTGCTTGCGGAGATCGGCCTGGAGTCCGTCGATATGAAAAAGGCGATGACGGGCGCCATCATCATAAGGGTTCCTGGAGACAGGGACAGGGAAAAGGCGTCACTGCTGCCGACGTGCCTGGCCAAGGGGCTAGATCCGACGGCGGTGAGAGTCGCCGCTCTAACGAGGACGGCGGGGCTGAGAGTGATCGGGATAGATATCTTGGTTAAGAAGGAGGAGCTGCAGCAGAGCGGAGGTGAAGTAGGAGAGATCGGCGCCTCCAGAGGCGGCCTCGGGTCAGGTTGGATAAAGTGCCCTGTGGCTGGAGCCCGGAAATTAGCCCAGACAGGAAAAGTTGCCCTGGGTTGGTCCACTGCAAGAGTTATAGCCATTCCGAAGAGGCCTGTGAAGTGCTACAAGTGTTTGGAGTTGGGACACGTACGAGCAACTTGCGTGTTCACTGTGGATCGAGGGCACCTGTGATACAGGTGCGGCGGAAGCGGACATCGTGCTAGAGGCTGTCATGCCTCTGCACCCTGTGCTCGGGGCACCCGCCGACCACAGGATGGGCGGGGCGGCATGCGCTCTCCCGAAAGTCAAGAGGAGAAGACCCACCCGTGAGCCAGCTGCGGAAAGGAACCAAGGGAGCACCGCCAAAGCAGCGCCGGTGGATGGCCGGGAGGGGGCCATGGAGTTGACACAATAATTTCAAGCGCCTCCTCCAAAGTAACCTTGGAAGATCAAGACGGACGCAAGATCATCCAGACCATCCGAGAGAGTTAAATCGCCCTTGCGGTGGTGGCTGAGCCATATCGTGTATCTAACGCCCCCAAGTGAGTCGGGGCCCTAGATGGATCAACAACCATAACGCCGACGTCAGCGCTGAGTGCCCCCGGCGTCCTGCTTGACCTTGGCAGCGGCTATTTCGCGGCCGAGTGAGCTGGAATAACAGTGGCGGACGTTTACGTTTCCCCTAACAGCGGCTTGGCCACGTTTGGGGACTTCCTGGACGGAGTTGGCGAATGCATCAGAAGATACCTTCCCCGCCAGATACTCGTCCTTCAGGATTTCAACGCCCACTCCTCGCAATGGGGAAACGCCAGAACGGACACTCGTGGAAGGATGCTGTCCGATTGGCCTGCAGGTCTGGGGTTCCTACTGGCAAATAGGGGCTCGGCAAGAGGCTTCTGTGGTCGACGTCACGTGGACTACCTCCGAGGTGTACCGAAGAATCTACAACTGGAGAGTGGCCGACGGGGTTGAGACTCTGTCCGACCACCTCTACATACTGATGGAGGTGGCCCTTGAGACTACATCTGCTGCTACACAGGCTTGCAGTATCCGAGGAGTAAACCGTTCCCGCCTCCCACCACGAAGGTGGCGTCTCAAAGAGAGGGACAAGGAGATGCCGTGTAGTCGTCGCGAAGCGTTGACAAGGAGGCGGAAAGCCTCCGAAAAGACGTGAGCGCGGCGTGTGACGCCTCGATGCCGCGCCCCGTTTCTGGTGGTAGACACAACCGATGTGTATACTGGTGGACCCCCAACATCGCGGAAATGCGAGCGAGCTGCGTTCGGGCCCGCAAAAGACCCTTGAGGGCCCGTCGTCGTAGGCGGATACGCGACGAGGCAGAGATCACCCGCTACTACGAAGCATACAGAGAGACGAGACGCACTCTTCAGCGGGAGATCAAGATCGTGAAAGCTCGGTCCTGGACGGAAATCGTCGAATCGGTCGAATCCGATCCGCGGGGGCGGCCTTATCGATTAGTAACGGAGAAGTTCGACCTTCGCCCCCACTCCCCGCTGACCACGCACATGGATCCGATGTTTCTCGCTAATGTCATGGGTACTTTGTTCCCACGGCAAGACAACGATGCGAGGCAGTCATGTCCATCCTCCTCCTCCAGCGGGACGACGACGACGACGAAGTGGGGCGAAGAGCTACGAGTCACCGAGGAAGAGTTCTTCGAAGCGACAAAGAGGATGGCATTCCGCAACGCGGCACCGGATCCGGATGGAATCCCAGGCTGGGTTCGGGCGGAGTCAATCAACACCTTGGCTCCTCGTCTTCGACACCTGTTCACCAGATGCACGAGAGAAGGTGTCTACCCCCGGACATAGCGGACGGCGAGATTAGTCCTATTACGGAAAGAAGGTCGTCCGTTGGACTCGCCGTCCGCGTATAGGCCAGTGTGCCTTCTGGACGAGGTGGGCAAGCTATTTGACAGGATAATTGCCACCCGTCTGAAGGCCCATATGTCGGAGCGAGTGCCTGGATGGCACGATAGCCAGTATGGCTTTCGACGCGGTCGCTGGACGGTGGACGCTGTGAAATGAGTGAGGTCCATGGCGGAGGCCATGGTTTCCCGAGAAGGCGTGGCGTTGGCAGTCTTCTTGGACGTCACGAACGCCTTCAACGCCATTCCCTGGGACGGGATAATGGAGGCCTTGGAACACTTTAAGGTGCCGTCGTATCTCGTTCGTGTCATTCTGGCGTATCTGAGCGACAGATAAGTCGCGTACACCGGCAAAAATGGTGAAGAGAGGAGGCCGGTCGAGCGTGGTGTTCCACAGAGTTCAGTGCTGGGACACATCCTGCGGATCACGATTTGGTCCTTCGATGTCCTATGTCCCCGGGCACAGGCATGGTGTGCTACGCCGACGATACCTTGGTCCTGGCCGGGGGACGTTGGTGGAACGAGGCCGTGAATCTCACCGAGGCCGCCGTGGCATGCGTAATACGCGTCATACAGAGGCTCGGCTTGAGCGCGTCGCCAGCAAAGTCCGAAGCCTTGTGGTTCTTCGATCACCACCGTAGGGGAACCTCACCTCCTGGACTGTTTGTGTATATCAAAGGAAAAGAAGTCCCGGTGAGATATCAGTTGAAATACCTGGCTCTCACTCCCAGCTACTTCGAGCTCCTGGTTCCAAGGGTGACAGCCGCAGCCAACCCCCTATACGGCTTACTACCGAACATCGTTGGAGCAGGAGATGGATTTCGCCGACTCTACGAGGGAGTGGTTCGGTCTTGAGTCCTTTACGGGGCCCCTATATGGGTCGAAGTCCTGATGGCGAGTTGTCGCAACTTACTCTTGTTAAGGAGGTTGCATAGGACGACCGCCACCCGCATAGTGAGAGGATATCAAACCATATCCTACGCTTCAGCGGCTGTGTTGGCGGCGTCCCATCCGTTCGAGTTGCAGGCCCTTGCGCTCCGACGGGTGTACGAACACCTGAGGAGCCTGGGCTCGGACGGGTGTACCCCGCCCTCCGCCGGCCAGTCGACCCAAGACGTCCGGGAGGAGGGGAAACTGAGGGCCGGTCGCCAACTGGGAGGCTTGGAGGGACCAAGGCTGGGTTCCGCTGACATTCAGGTCGACGCAGGTTCTCACTGGCCACGGAGCATTCGGCGAGTACCTGCCGGAGGATTCGACGAGAGAGGACTTCCATCCGTCTCCACTGCGAGGAAGAGGATGACACGGCGCAGCACACGCTGGAGTTTTGTCCAGCCTGGGAAGAACCGCGTCGTATCTTGCGGCTCGCCATCGGCGAGAGATTGACCCCCGATGTGGTCGTCGAGGCGATGCTGATGAGGCATCAGGAGCTCATCGCCATCGACTCCTACTGCGAGCAAGTCATGCTCACGAAGGAGCGAACGGAGAGGAAGAGGGAGAAGAAACAGGATCCAGCTAAAGTGTTGCACCGAAGGGATTCGGCACGCCACTGCCCTAGGTCCGTTAAAGGAGCCGTCACGCCGAAGGGGGTCTGCACCCCCCTCGGACTTGCACGACGGTCAAGGGAACGTGGCGTTAGGGGGTGTGGTCCCCCCTAGCGGTCCAATTCAGACAAGGATGCCTCCCTTAACAGGGAGAAGACGAAGGGGTGCCCCGGTAATATTTCGAAAGAAACCCCGGGACACTTCTGCCAAACGTCAGGATGACCACCTTGGGGTTTCAGTCGATTTGAGTTCGACATTACCCCGTCGCCTGCCGAGAGAAAAAAAATTCACCAAAGGTTTAAGTATTAAGAGGCACAATGAGGTGGTCACTACTCGCGGACAAATAGAGCAAAGATAGCGAAGTATTTGTCGAACCTACATTAAAGGGGGTAATTTGTTTAAATCGGGCCTCCTAGTTAACCCCTTAACCTACAACTATGGACATAGCCCGTAGTACGATGATCGGGCCAAATATAATATATGTAGTATCATGAGCTGCTTAGCGCTGTAGATGTCACTGCTGGGTACGGCCAATTTTCTTCTCATTTTTGTATTGTGGAAGAAAAGTCGGACTCCGGTCGCCGGGATTCGAACCCGGGTTCCGAACGTTCGTAACCTAAGGCGCTAACCACTGCACTGCCGTCGTCCGACACTAGTTAGTGTCCAGTGGTGGTATTTGCTGTCGAGTGCCACCACAGGCCCTTTTTCCACGATACTACATATATAATATGATATATAATAGCTTGTTTACGTTTTCGGCCCAAAATTCTCGAACGTAAATCGTAGGTTAAGGGGTTAAAAACGAGGAACGGATTCTCGTGGTCGACGTCACCATCCGCTACGAGAATAAAGATTACATCCTTAAAGCGGAAAAAGAAAAGATCGACAAATACTTCCCATGCCTAAACCATCTAACGCGGATGTACAAAATCGACGATGGAGAGGTTTTACCCGTGTTTTTGGGCCGTAGAGGGGCAATAACACCGAATACAAAGAAAAATTAAAAAATGATGGGGATCACAGATAGTGAAATGAAGACTATTGTGATGAACGTTCTAAGAAGCTCTATAGAGATGTCTAACATATTTTTAGACGGATGATGAGAAAGAAGAAATGTAGCTATTTATTTATTCAATTATTCATTCGACTATTTATTTATTTAATTATTTATATATTTTATCCATTGACATAATTTAATGACTAGTAACTATTTATTTATTTATTGACTACTCGTAAGTATTTGATTATTTACTTATTAATTTTATTTATTGAGTGATGTCTTATTTATTTACTTTATTGGCAAAATCATTTGCAATTTTGAATAACACTAAAAGCTATAAAATTGAGACATGAGAACGCAGAAGGCATAATGTATAATAAAAATAAATATATTGTTAATTTCCAGAAGAGCAGCTGCGATATAACGTTGTTTAAAATCAAAATATGTTAAAGTGGAACTTGTAGTAATCGTATATTCGTGTTTTAAAATTGATATTGCTGGTAAACGTTTTGCACGCAAAGATGTAGCTCGAAGTTATCTGGATATGTATAATAGTATGGTTTTCCGATGTTCTTGGCGCTGTATTATTCGGCGACAACGCATATCGCCGAAGTGCCTAATGAGCCATCGATATCCCAACGGTCCTTCCGCCGAATGTTCTAGAAGAAGGCGTACGTGGCAATGGTTGCGGACGCCTAACAAACGTGCGGATAGTGGGGTTATTGAGGGACGAAGAAAAAAGAAACAGATCCAATCGAAAGTTAAATTGTAAGAGCTTCAGTCTTCGAAAGTCACGGCTGGAGTTCAGAACCAGTAATTAGTGTAAACCAAGTGCAATATCGTAAAGTAATTCGAATTAGAAATCAGCTGAAAGTAGAAAAACTGTGTACGTCGTGTTTCTATGGTTCGTTTACATTTAAGAGTGCCTACGTGACTAAAGGCACGTAGTTGGTAGTTCTTACATAGGTATGAGGGAAACAATAGACAACGTTAGAAGAAGGACGGTTTCGCTATACAAGGCGAATCGAAAAGTGTGCGTGTTGCGAGAATCAGAGCTAATTGAGTCGTCGAAGAGTAGAGTCGTTAGAGGTTTCGAGTCGTCGAAGAGTAGAGTCGTGAGAATTGATAGAGTTGTTAGAGAGAGAGTGTGTGTGTGTTAGATTCGTTGTGACGAGAGTGGTCAAATAACTGTAAAGTTATTTGATATAGATACGAGTATTGCATTTAGTTTCCGTTAAATAAATATCGTTCTCTGTCCAATTTATATTTGTATATTCAATTTAATATTAATAAATTGTAAGTAATCGGGAAAAATTTTCTATCCTTATTTTCCGATATTACACAAGTGTTTAAAAATAAATTCTCTTTTTATTTTTTTATATTTTATCTTCCTTTTCATCTGAGATTTCCTTTTTTTATTTTACGTGACAAGCGCATAGTTCTAGAAACGTCGATTCGTCTTCGGTCCGTTATTTCATCTACACAAAGAAGGTGACATACGTGAGTGTCACGTAAACTTGAGGATTGGATGATAAAATGAAATAGCTGAGTCGTAACACAACTATTAATTTTGTTTCAATTAAACTTTATTATGAATTCAGCAATCACAATGCAATACACACTGAATTAACACACATAAATCACGATTCACTCCAACCACGTTATGTGAAACCTAGTTACACTGATACGTTAAGTACGCGACTGTTATTAGGGTAGAGACCGGTAAAGATATATTGACTATTCTAAGGATACAGAATAAATGTGGGTGGGTGTGTCTAAGGACACGGGACTATCGGATTTGTTAATGACAATTTTGGTTAGGGAAGTGAGGGTAGTAGACACCGTCTCCGATTGGTTAATAAGACGGTTGGTGGGCCAGGAAGTTTCTTTGCCACCCTCGTGCGAAAGTTGTTAACGGAACATACCAGACGTAAGGAAAACTAACTTTCCGTGTTAACCCGTAGTATACAATAAACGTAAAAGGAAACCTAAGACGAGAGATACTCGCTTGGTCTGAAAGACCTTAACTATGAAAATTCCAAGACCTGTGATATGTACTTAGGACTATTGAGGGTACATGCCAAGGGTGTGCAGACATCTGGGCGCCATCCTGCCCGCGGTGTGTGGCCTGATCTCTGATGTGAATTGACGTTGCATGAGCATAGGCGCGAACGGTGGCGTGACCCGAGCGCAGTGGGGGTCGTCTCCCATAGAAGACAAAGAAAACATCGAAGGGCATCAGTATCATTTGAGGATTCAAAAGGAATGCATCGAGAAGTTCAGACGAGTAAAATTAAAGTCGCTTAGTCTAACGAATGTATCAAGAAATATTATAAAGGCGGGTCGAATTACTAACAAATTAATTGTATAATCGTTAAATAATTTGTGGCGTGTTCATAATGTTATTTTTAAATATTGTCAAATATACAAGTTTATGTTAACCCTGTTAATTCAATGTTAAACTCATTCTAACCACCTCTGTTATCTTAATCGAAACAGGGGAACGATTAATTCGCGGCGTTGATTGTCCGAATCGTAGCGAGAATTTACGCCTCTCGCTGACGCGTTTTCCTCGCGACTGCGTCTCTCCGCAAACGGTCGTAACAATTATTTCGATATACATAGTCATACGTTGTTTCGAACCAAACAGTACTTCGTTATTTTAAAACCTGTAGTGCTGCGTTATTAGAAAATGCATTATACTACATGGTAGTAAAATAGATACGAATAATATTATATCCTACACACACGTGATCGAATGATTTCTATAGGAACACGTGTTAGATAAAAACCTCTAAGGTTAAAAAATTAACTCGACGTTTTTGTTAATTGAATGTTTGTAGGAACTTAACAGAAACTTTGAATAAATCCATCGAGCGTTACATAAAACAAGATACACGTGTAGATGTTTATGTGTAGAAAATAGTTGGTACGTGAGGTTTAAAGGACGAGACTGCTCGTTGTTGAAACCGTCGAATATACAGTTGGTAACTGGTGGTACAAGCGTCGAGGGGGTGATCCTACGCGAAAAAAGAAGTTGAAAATATACAATAAAAATTTTTCGTTTGAGACTTTATTTTCGAGAAAATCGACTTTGAATTTTCGCTCGGTACGCGTGCACTTTATCACGTCTCGTTATAACGAACCTCACAGTAGATTTTTAAAAAAATTAAGAAAAAAATTTTTATTGTATATTTTCGACTTCTTTCTTCGCGTAGAATCACCCCCTTTCCGTTTGTACCACCAGTTACCAACCACCCTGTATTTAAAATGATAAATTAATGTACAGCCTGTATACGTGAGTCGTTAGTACAAAGTATAAATTGCAAAATGAAATCGCGGATTAATACTCGTTAATGCTCAAGATACTGTAGATACTGTTAGATACTGTTTCACGCGACTAACTGATAACTGATTGATAACTGGTTGCTAACTGATAGATCGGAATGTATTGCCCTGCTCGCGATCGAGTCTGTAGTTTCCACCAATCGCGGGGAGGCGCAATCGCGAGGAGAGACGTCAACGGGAGTCGTAAATTCCCGTTAAGATTATAGCAATCGACACCACGAATTGATCGATCCCCTGATTTCCGTTGCGATAATAGGGGTGATTCAGTTTGTATAACACTGTGATTCACAGAATTATAAGTTATATATTTCCAACACTTAGATTACACTGTTGAGTAGATATAAATAGATAACAACTTATCGCACGAAGATAAGATAGATATGCACGCTAGAGCAGGGCTCCTATAATTGAATTTAATGTACTAGTGGACGTAGCACTACAATATATTTAGTAGAGGAGATGGATGTTCGACAATACCGAGAACCGACTTAGATAGTTTCCGTGAATTACGCTCCTCTAGCATTGTGTTTAGACTTAAACGCTAGGCGTTAGATTTAGACTGATTTGCCGCTCTTATGCTAATACGGAAGAAAGTTCGGTGTGGGTGTGCCCCTTTGCCTGAAGAACGCGGATTCGTTGTTCACACTTTTCGGTAGGAAAAGTGAGAGTAACGATCCACGGTGTCGATTGGTCATGACCTACGCTAATGCTTGATGGGATGAGTAGGAAGCCTCCTACCATCGTGGTTGGCAGATGACCTTGTTCATGGGAAAAACCAGCTTGTTTTGTTAGATAACTATTCGGTTTTTCCTAATAGGTGCGTACCCGCTTTCTCCGTGTTTTTAAGTGCGCCTAATAAACCCAAGGACCGCTCTAAAAACCGGATGTGTTTCGAAAATATTTTTAGGCTTAAGAAATTCTTCAGCACAAATGGATTGACTGAAGACACATGTTGACACAATACAGGGAAGTGAAAGTTATGGTTGGTCCTTAGGTTTATTGAGGGTCGGAATGACGCAGGCCGTTGGCTGTCCGATCGCGAGGGCTGGCGTGCAGATGTCTCAGGCGATGTAACATCCTCCCTCCGTTGAGAGGGCACCGATCAAATTCTGGCTGTGGAGTCAGGTGCGTCGTTGGTGAATTCCTTCGCTCCGTGTGGAAGTTCGTCTGGATCTGGTTGAATGGGTAAGGGGACCAGTCTTTTGACACCACGGTCCAGGATGCTTGTTGCCGTCTGCACGATAGCGGTCCGGATGATTCCATCGACTCCTGGATGGACCTTGATTACGCGGCCCAAACGCTATTGCATAGATGGCATGTTATCCTCCCTGAGGATTACTACGGTGCCTTCACGAATGTTATGTTTGCCCTTATCATGTTCCCGTAGACTTGTTAGTGTATCACCGATTAGAAAATGACCGGGAGTGAGGACAGGAGGATCTTTCGGATCGGATGATATGGGAGTCAGTGGGCGTGGGTTAAGAATGGCTTCAATTTCAATCACAAGGGTGTTGAGGTGCTCAAAGGTCAAGAGCTCCGTGCCGACGACGCGGATGAGATGGCGTTTGAAAGCTTTCACCGCGGCTTCTCATAAACCGCCAAAATGTGGGTTCGGAGGATTGAAACGCCATTGTATCTGTCGGTCGGCGAGAAAATTCTGTACCCTCTCCTGGTGGTCGTCGGACTGCAGTAGGGTCCGGAGTTCTTGCAGCTCGCGGTTAGCCCCGACGAAATTGGTGCCATTGTCGGTAAGGATGGGTGCGCAGTATCCTCGCCGCGAGATGCCTCGCCTTTGTTGCCAGACAAACGAATATGACAGTGTATGTTTTGATTTTACGTCGGTTGCGATCCCTCCTCTCCTTGATATAGAATGGGCCGCAGTAGTCGATTCCGACGTTCGTGAACGGACGCGATTCGGTAATACGCGCCTCTGGTAAATCACCCATCAAGTATTCCACTGGTGGAGGGTTAGCTCTGCAGCAGCGGACGCACCTTCTGAGAGTGCGCCGCACTTGGCTACGGCCGTCGATCGGCCAATAGCGCAGTCTCACCGCGTATAGCGTAGCTTGTATCCCTGTGTGATGGTTGTTCCGGTGTTCTTGCTCTATAAGGTGCTCTGTTACAGTGGATTTCGGCAAAATAAATGGATGTTTTTGGTTGAAGGGTATAGCGGAGTTGGTTAGTCGTCCTCCGACTCGTAGTATCCCCTCTTCGTCGGGGAAGGGATTTAATGGCTGTAGTTTTCCTCCAACGTCCTTGCTTCGATTTTTCTGGAGTGTCCGAATTTCTGTCGCGAAATGACTGGATTGTATTATCTTCATTAATCTGTTGTGCGCCGCAGGTAATTCGTCTGTTGTGAGATGGGCAGATCGGTGTTGGTTATGTCTCCATCGAAGACACCAAGCGACGATTCTTATTAGTCTTGTCCAGGACGAATATCGGTGCAGGAGTGTGTTGTCGTTGATATTCGTTGTTAGACAGATCGTCCTTTTTTGTTCCAGGATGTTGACCAACGGTGTCGGGCTCCAGATCGGCCAATGGTTTTCGCTCTGCAGGAGCCAACTTGGCCCGTTTTTCCAAATAGACGGACATAGGAATTCCTTGGGCGTCTGACCTCGGGAGATGAGATCCGCTGGGTTATCATCGGTAGGCACATAACGCCAGTCGGTGATGTTGGTCTTGGTCTGTATCTCGGCCACTCGATTCGCCACAAATGTTTTTAAGGTGTGCGGCGAAGACCTGATCCAATGGAGCACGATGGTGGAATCAGTCCAGTATACGATCCGCGATATCTTGGTCGTCAGGGCCTGTTGTATTGACGAAATCAGGGAGGTCAGAATAAGTGCCCCGCTTAATTCGAGACGTGGTATGGTGAGCGATTTGAGCGGCGCTACCTTCGATCGCGCCGTGAGGAGTCGAGTCCAAATATTGTTTTTTTGGTCCGTCGTTCGCATGTATACGCACGCTCCATATGCCCTTTCGCTAGCGTCACAGAATCCGTGTAGTTCAATTTTCCTTACGGATTCTATGATGGGCTTCCGTGGGAATCTTACAGCATTTAGCAACGGCAATTGTGTGTGGTAGCTGATCCATTCTGTATGTAAGTCTGTTGGAAGAGATTCGTCCCAATCTACATTCAATGTCCAGACTTGTTGCAAAAGCATTTTTGCTCGGACGATTACCGGAGCGAACAATCCCAGTGGATCATAAATTTGTGCGATGACCGGACTGATTGATCGTTTTGTGACTCTGGAAGTGTCGCTGATCGTCTTGACAGAATATAGAATGGAATCGTCTGCTGAATCTCAAAAGACGCCGAGTGTTTTTAATGTTGAGGACTCACCGAGATGTAATGTCTTGTTGATGTCTTCCTCAGGTAATCCTCGTAGCAGATCCCGGTCGTTTGATGTCCATTTGCGGATACTTAGGCCGGCTAGCTTGAGTAGTTTCGTTAGTGTTAAGGAAATTCGAGGATTTGGGAATACAAATTATTGACTATATTTTACACACTACAGTTATACATCTATATTACACTCTGAAGAACGTCTTGCACGCACGCTTGTCGCCAACCGACTATCCTAGATTCTTCTAACATCTGGCAACAGTCCTTTGTCTCCACTAAGACCTTGACGCCCTCTAACCCTTACACACACACTCTCATGTACAGTGTAAATGTATCACTTCCCCAACACGCCTCTTTACATTTATACTGTACACTTAATTTTATTTACATACTTGTCGAATTAACAAAATATTTAACATTTATCGCTTTATTTACATTTCTCTTATTTTACATTCATCCATGACCTAAACCTTTCAAATATCTCTCTACACAGTGCCTTCGTAAAAATATTCGCAGTGTTTCCTTCTGTACTTACTTTTATTATGTTTATCTTATTTTCCTTTACGTACTCGTGAACGTAGTGGTAATGAACTTCAATGTGTTTAGGATTTTTTGTAAAAGTTCCGTATTTAGCTATACTCATTACTCCAGAGTTATCCTCATAAATTTTTACAGGGTTATCGTCTACATTTACATCGAAGATTTTCATTAGTTCTCTGATAGTCATTACTTCGCTCACCGCTTCCGATAGAGCTACATACTCTGCATACGTCGAGGCTTTTGTCACACACCTTTGTTTTTTAGACTTCCATCCAATTACATTTCCATACAATCTAATTACATACCCAGAAGTCGATTTCCTATCTATATGATCTCCTGCCCAATCAGCGTCCACATAACAATCTATCGTTTCGCACTTTTCATTTCTTTTATAATGTAGCCCTAAATCTCTAGTCCGGTACAAATATTTCAATATTCGCAAGGCATATTTAAAATGTGTCTCGTTACAACAATCTTGAAATCTACTCAGATAATTCACACTATAACTTATATCGGGTCTGGTATTTACACTAATATACAGCAATGCGCCAATTAAATTCTTGTATCCAATGTCCTCTCTATTTATCTCAGCTTTTTCAATTTTTAAGTTGGTCTGCATAGGTGTACAGTACAATTTGCTATTATGTAATTTATATTCGTTTGCTAATGATTCTATGTATTTCTTTTGACTTAATCTCATTTCATTTTATAAATAATCATACTCTATATTTATTCCAAGATATTCTTTTACTTCACCTAAATCTTTCATTTCAAATTTATCAGTAAATAATTTTTTTACACTTTGTATCTTCCCTTTGTTTTTACTACAAATCAACAAATCGTCTACGTATATTAACAAATGAACAACATTTTCTCCCTCTCCATAAGTATATAGGCACAGCTCTATATTGTTCTTCTTAAAACCTAATCTCGTCACATACTTATCAAAACACTCATACCAGTCCCTCGGACTTTCTTTTAACCCATAAAGCGCTTTCGATAATTTACAAACTCTATTCGTTCCGTCCGCATATCCCTTTGGTTGATTTATATATACCTCCGAGGTTACTTCACCATTTAAAAAGGCAGTTTCTACATCCATTTGCTCAATTATTAATCCATTTTGACAACAATATGATACCAATATCTTAAAGGTCTGATTACTCGCCACTGGAGAATATATGTCATCGGCTACGTTTCTTTGTTGAAATCCCCTTACCACTAATCTAGCCTTATACCTGTCCTCTGATTTTTTCGTGTAAACCCATTTTACATATAATACTTCTTTGCATTTTACCCTTTCTACCAATTTCCAAGTTTTATTCTTATAGAGACATTCTATTTCCTTATCCATAGCCTGTTTCCAAACTTCATTATTTTCGCAACAAATCGCCTCCTCAAATGTACGAGGGATATCTACTTTACAATAATTTGCATGAATCTCGCAAATATTTTCCTTTTCTGGATACCTTACTGGAGTTTTCTTAATACGTGTAGATCTCCTAGGAGTGTTTGAGCTTTCAATACTACTATTATTTTCATCTTTCCTACCTTCTAACTCTTCCTTATCCATACCATCCAATGAATAGTTATCTTCGCTATCATTTCTATCTGCCTCTAATGAATTTTCCTCAAAACCGATACATTTAGTGTCTGTTTCTATGACCTCTACATGTCTAGCTATTGTTATTTTCCCACCTAATAAGACTCTGTATCCTACTTCACTATATCCTAATAGAATTCCCATATCTGCCTTCTTGTCCCATTTGGAAACTCTTTTTTGTTCTGGCCTTCTTACAAAAACTTTACTTCCATATAGATGTAGATTTTTAACACTTGGTTTTCTCCCGAAGAATATTTCAAAAGGTGTCTTTCTCTCTATAGTATTCGCTAATATTCGATTTTTCAAGTATACCGCTGTACAAACCATTTCCGGCCAGTACCTTTTATGTACTTTCGCTTCCGCTAACAAACAACGCGCCATGTCCATCACTGTTCTATTATACCTTTCCGCTGTCCCGTTTAATTCATGTACGTATGTTGGGCAATTATTTATTCTTATACCTTTATCCCTAGCAAATTTATAAATTCGATTATTTAAATATTCTTTACCATTATCGCATCTTAATATTTTTAACCTCTTGCCCGTTAAATTTTCGGCTTCATTTACGAACTGTACGAAAGAATCAAAGACCTCATCTTTTGATTTTATACAATAGATCCTAGCTATTTTACTATAATCATCGATAAATGAAATGAAATATTTTTCTCCATTGAATCCGGTAGTCTTAAAGGGACCACATACGTCCGTATGAATAATTTCCATTATTTCCTTAGCCTTAGTTCGATTATTTTTGAAAGGTAAGTTATGCATTTTGCTTTCTATACACACCCTACATTTCAAAAGTTCCTTTTCAAATTCATTCGGTATGCCAGTCACTAGCTGCTCTTTACCCAAAATCTCTAAATATTTAAAATTTACGTGTCCTAGCATCCTATGCCATCTTTCCTTTTTACTCATACCACTACGTTCGGCGCTGTTTACTAAGTGCTTCTTCCCTTTCAATATACTTTTTATTCTATATGTCCCATTCTCTTTGAACGCTACAGCTGTAAGTTTATTATCCTCATCTATTACTTTCGCAATATTTCCTTTGGAAATAACCGTATTCTTATTGTCTGTTAGTTTACCTAAACTAATCAAATTTGCGGACATTTCTTTCGCGTAAAATACTTTCCTCATATTTATTTCATTTTGTTTTCCGAATGCTTCAAAATAACTTATAACATTCCCAACTTTTGTCGCTTTTATCGGTCTATTATCGCCTAAATATATATTTACCGGTTCTTTTAGGTCGATAGATTTATCGAAATAATTTATATTATTAATTATGTGATCGGTACAACCGCTATCTAATAGCCACACTATTTCGTTCTTACTTATTTCATTCGTCTCACTGCTGTTTGCTGCGTGCGCCGTTGCTGTCCATATGCCTGCTCTTGAGTTTCCATGCTCGCCCGTGCCGGTTGTTGATTGACGATGAAAGTTTCCTCGTCCCCTGCTCGTATTGCCTTTGTTCCCTCTTCCTCTGCTTCGACCACGTGTTGGCCCATGCCAATAGCCGTTACTGCTTCCCGCTTGGACGCCATTTTGACACTCTCTCGCAAAGTGTCCTAATCTTCCACATCTGAAGCATCCTTCCTTTTTTGCAGAAAAGGCGTTGGTTTGCCTTTCTCCTCGATTGGATTTATTGTTCTTCTCTGCTATCTCTATTTTATTTTTCACATACGCTACCGTTTGATTCTCCTCTTTCAATGCGTCTATTATGTCCGCTATGTAGCTGTATTCTTCGGGTAATGTATTCAGCATGTAATTCAGCTTTTCCCTCTCACTTACTTGTGCGCCCACACTGTTTAATTCATTGATTAATTTTTCAAAATCGTTAAAGAATGATGCTGAATCACTGTAGTTCTCTAGTCTTATGTTTTCCAATCTCCTTCTGCATACGATCTGCAGTGCCGTCGACTCTTTCAAGTACATTTCATCGAACCTTTTTATTATATCATACGCTGTTTTTCCTTCCCTAACATACTCCAATTGTCTGTTCGATATTGCACTATAAATTATATTTATCGCCTTCAAATCCTTTTTGTCCCAGTCTTCATCGTCTTTTTCGTTCTTCATTCTAGTTGTAACAGCCTCGCATTCCTTATATTTGAGAAACATCGTGATTCTTTGCTTCCACATTCCATAATCCTCACCATCGAATATAGGTATCATGATTTCCGATCTCTCCATTTTAATTGATTCTTCTTTTTTTTCTTTTCTTACTCAAGCGTTCCTACGTGCTCGAAGTATATTTTTTTTTTCTCTGAAAGTTTTTTTTTTCTTTACTGAAAACTTACTCGCAAGATCGTAACCACGCACTAAATATCTTGCAAAACTATTAACCACGCTCTGCTACCATATTAAGGAAATTCGAGGATTTGGGAATACAAATTATTGACTATATTTCACACACTACAGTTATACATCTATATTACACTTTGATGAACGTCTTGCACGCACGCTTGTCGCCAACCGACTATACTAGATTCTTCTAACATCTGGCAACAGTCTTTTGTCTCCACTAAGACCTTGACGCCCTCTAACCCTTACACACACACTCTCATGTACAGTGTAAATGTATCACTTCCCTAACAGTTAGGTCATTCCTCACTGATAGGGATTCGTCCTTCGTATCGGCTCCGGTCAACGCATCGTTGACATAGAAGTCTCGCTGCAGGATCTGCGCTGCTATCGGAAATAGAGGTCCCTCGTCTTCTGTCAATTGCTTAAGACATCGAATGGCTAGATGTGGTGCTGCGGATAGACCGAACGTTACGGTATTGAGTCAGTAAGTTTCGATCTCTCCGTTATCGGCGCGCCACAAAATTTTTGGATAAGTACGATCTTCTGGACGTATGATGAATTGCTGATACATTTTTTCGATATCGCCGGTAAGGACATATTGAAATGACCGGAATCTCAATAAGATGTTTCTCAAGTCCTCTTGTAGTTTCGGGCCAGTATGAAGGGCATCGTTTAAGGAAACTCCAGTGGTGCTTGATGCTGATCCGTCGAATACAACCCAGAGTTTGGTGGTGTCGCTCGACTCCTTGATCACGCCGTGATGTGATAGATAATACCCATGGTCGGTGGACTGATCCGTGTTGATCTTCGTCATGTGACCCAAGTCTAAATATTCTTGGATCAGCGTACTATACGCGGTTTCATACTGGTTATCGCGTTGGAATCGACGATGAAGAGAGGCGAGCCTGCTCATTGCAGCGGCCTTCGATGATGCTAGTGACGAAAGTTTTTCGTTGAATGGTAATGCAACGACGTATCTGCCTTCCTTGGTTCGTCGGACATGGTTTCGGAAATGTTCCTCACATAGTCGTTCAGATTCCGAAAGATGAGTAGTGGCCGGTCCCTCGTCGATCTCCCAAAACCGCGCGAGATCCGCTTGCAAAGCCGTTGTGGTTGCGTGGAACGTATTTATCGCGGTTTGGGACGTTGGACTCGCCCCGATTACCCAACCGAACCGTGTTTTTTGCAAACGCAGTTCATTGTCCGAAGGAACCGTTGGTATGTTTTACTGTCAGGTACCTCTATGGGTATTTCCTTTAATGAGGGTCATATTATCACTCCACACCTTTAGTAGACGAAGCGCCCGTCCCATTGACCGCGGCTACGTTGGGCGACAGACTGTCGCCTCGAGCCACAGCTCACTGTCACTAATCGGATTGAATAATTACGATTGTTTAATTACAACTATAGCAGACTCTAGATTACAATGTTAGGGGATTATCCTGAAGTTCCTACGGGGGGGGGGCTTCGATGTCCTTTCATCTCGGACATATACATATATTACATTCTTTCATAATTATCCTCTAATGTATTTGACCACATATTCATGTACTTATTTATGTCTATGCACTTATTAATAATTCATACTGTTACGTCAGGCGACACTCTACCTAAACCAGGCCACACACCGCGGGCAAGATGGCAGCCAGATGTCTTCAGGATCCTTACTGCGTCCCATCAGTAGTCTCAAGTACCCTCCATAAATCTTAGAAATTTTCTAGTTGAGCTCCTTCAGACCGAACAGATATTTTTTCACTGAATTGTTTCCCAAAGTTTATTGTTCACCACACGTTGACACGGGACAGTTGCCATTTCTCGCGTATTAGGTCTCTCACTAACAACTTTATCTCGAGGGCGGTTAGCATCCTTCTTCACCCACCACCATAGTAAATAACCAATTAACAACGAAGCCTATTTCCCTCACTCTCTTAGCCAAAATCGTCATCAACAAATCCGATGGTCCCGTGCACTAGACACACCCGTCCTTAGCTTTCCTCCGCCACATCATCGTCACCAAACTTCACTGACTTTCCATCTTTCAAACAGTCAACAACCTTTTGACCGGGTTTACACCCGTAGATCAGTTACTTACTTATCTTATACATACGCACCAGCGTAACTATCTTCTTTACAAAGTTGTTGGAATAAATTGTGATTTATAACTTGTTACATCAGTGTCATATTCAATTTAACTACCTCTATTATCCTAACCGAAATAGGGGATCGATCATTTCGTGGCGTCGATTATCCAATCGTAACAGGAATTTACGACTCCCGTTGACGTGCTTTCTCGCGATCGCGTCTCCCCGCGAATGGTCGAAACAATCATTATGAGACCAGGTCATCGTTAGGTTAGCGCAACCTCAGGCATCAAGACTTCTTTCGCATGACAAAGCCATCATCAGATTTATCATTACCTCATGGAAGTAAGTACCTTGTCGTATCAATAACTAATCATCAAATAAATGTGTAGGTAAGCCATTTCACTAAAACTCATACATTACAGACATCCGATCCTCTATCGCATGACCCTAGGCAGTCATCAATAATCACAACATCCTAAGGTACGCTCTTCCCTTATTAATAGCTCTTTATTATGTAAATAAATAAATAGATAAGTCGAGAGACCGAGAGGCACCGCGTCCGAGGCTGAATTTCTATTACTTATCCTAGCGAATTTAAATTATTCTGCTCCTTAAGACTTAATCCGATCATATCCAATTCATAAACCAGTAAGGCCTCTTCGTCATCATAAACCACCAAAGTAATGGGTTCCTTATTATGACGATGATGGTAGTTCTCAACTTCACGGTTTGAAACATATTCAAAACCGTTGAATCGGCAAGCCGATTATTGAAATTAGTCTTCCGCTCCTTCGTCGTCGCACTCCGCGTCATGGGCGCTGCGTCCGGGGGACAATACCTCATGCCAACACGACGCACATATTACCGGCGGTACCATAGGGATGTAGGAGTGCAACTTGGGCAGACAAGGCCGAAATCTCCCCTGTCCCTGAGCACCTATGACTCTCCGAGGCTTCCCAATACACCGTTTGAAGGCGGCATATTGCTTGTCAGCCTAAAACCTGTGGAGCCTCTTAATGAGGCTCCATTCTTCCGAGGTGTCCCCTCGTAGGGACTTATAATTTCTTAAAACTGACAATAGTCAATATTCAATATGTACAATTCCATTATAATAAATAAACACAAATTAAATTAAACAGCATATAAATAAATACAGAAATAAATAAATAATTTAATAAGTTAGGTTGAAAACAATTTTAACCATCTAAAAATATGTTGCCAATTACAATGAAGCTCCTAAGCACGTGTATTACTATTGTCTTAATTTTATTGTTATTTAATCCCAGTTCGTATGAACTTTCCTTGGTTTTTATAGTAACAGTCCCTCTACTACCAAGCACTACTGGTATTATTCGTCCTTCTTTCGAGCCATATATTGATTTAAGGTGTTCCAAACATGGGAGGTATTTGTCAACCTTTTCTTTGTACGGTTTCAGGAGGTAATCTCTATTCTCGTAGCGGACTGTAACGTCGACCACGTAAAGCCGTTGCTCGTTTTTGACTACGAGATCCGGCTTGTAACGATTACCCCTCACCATTATTGTTGGCTCAACAAATACCTCATCTCGCTTTCTTAGTTTATTGGCTACAAAGTTTTTAACTTCATCGTGCCTTTTAATGCGAAGGCCCTTTGTGAACTGGCATAACCATAGCACATGCCCCAAGGTTTCCGGTTGGGCATGGCACCTTCTACACGTTACATCGATATTTTTGTTTGCCCGGGCTAAGGTGGTTCCGGGGCCAATGGTGTTCGTTCTCAAACGCAAGGCATCGATCAAGCGGGATGGCTTTAGCGAATGGTACTCCCTAAGCCACACGTTGCTCACTTTTTCTTTCACAAAGTCAGCGACGCCTTGGCCCGGACTTTTTAATCCTGCCCACTCCTTAATGTGCTCTTCTTTTAACCTTCTCTTTGCCTTCTCCACATCTTCCAAGCTGGCTGGCCAATTTATTCTCAGGGAGTTAGCAATTTTCTTTAATTTTGTCTCCTCGTCGTCTCCAATTAAACTTGCCACTGCTGGATCTATTGAGCTTTTGATTTTTAAAGCGCTCCTTAGGGTACCGAGCTTTACAATATGTTCGAATCTCGGTAGCCCTAATCCCCCACAGTTCTTTGGAGCGTAGAAAAATCCAGTGGGAGTAGATGGTAACAGGTGCAGTATCGTTTTTATTTCTTGCCTGACCTGGTTATCCATAAGCTTTAAAACGCCTTCACTCGGGGGATTTATCAGCAGATAATATATATATCGAGGGAAGATATATTTGGTCAATAATTCTATCTTCTGGCATGGCTCCCTTACTCTTCTCACCATGCTCAGAATCTCGGGCATTATAATGCCACAATGGATGCCTTTCCAAGGCCCTATCTTAGCGCCAAATACCTCAAGACTTGGTCTAGATCTATACCCGGTATCCTTTCATTGTCAACTTTAATTGCCTGGTCTTTAATAAACCAGGTATCCTTCTTGGTTATCACCTGGAATGTTTAATTTTTATGGGCTGATATATTCATGCCAAGCCTCTCCAGGTATCTGTGAAGCTCGTCCATCTGACTTTGTGCCTCCCTTTCATCTTCCCCAAGAAAGTCGATATCATCTGCGAAGGCCAGTACCGAGACTTTGTTTGCTTCATTAATATTGATGCCACAGGTATTTTTCTCAATTGTTTCAAGCAGCGGCTCAAGACATAGATTAAAAAGCAGGATTGCCCTGCTTAACTTCTCTGAGAATTTCTACCTCGACCCCTATAATATTATTAGTTTTTGTAGTCATCTTACATCCATTATACATTTTGCTTATTAATTCCATTATGGGAGTTGGAACGCCTTTTCTAGCCAGACACAGTTTTATTGCAGAATGGGGTATATTATCGAAGGCTTTCGAAATATCCACTATTGTGTACACTCCCCTCGATTTCTTTTGTTATAATTCAGAGCCGCATTAAGCAATTCAATATTTATCTTACATCCACTCTCTGATGTATATCCTTTTTGTCTCGAGCTCCGGTCTACGGGTGTAAGACGGGGTCGTCTTAGCCGTCTATCGAGGATTGATGAGAAAATTCGGCCCAAACTTGGGCCGATCGTAATTGATCGCCAGTTCTCGACCATATTTCCATCTTTAGTGGCTTTAGGTATTAAAGTTGTCCTATTTTCCTTCCATGCGGTCGGAAAATAGGAACCATACCATAATATATTAAATAAGTTAGCCAAAATTGCAAGCAGGCCAGGCATTAACAACTTTTCTTTTAACAATCCGTCTGGCTCTGCCGCTGTCTTGCTCCTCTTTCTTTTAATTTTTCCCTCAATCTGTTCGATGGTAACGGGCATAAAATAGTTGTTCAAAAACAGTTCTGAAGCTCTCTGCAGTTCTGAAGGCAGTTCCAAATTTGTGGGCCCAGTTCTTCCCCACAGAGCTTCATATAACTGTTTTATATCCACCGCATGTGGCGGCTTTCTGGTTGGTTCCAGATAAGCCAAATCATCGTTAATTATGGCATCAGCCAACTTTCTGGGGCACTCATAAAAGATCTCCTGGCAACGTGCGTAGGAGTACCTTTTTCTTCTATTTTTAATAGTCCTTTTTCCACCATCCTGTCTATGGTTCTTACCCTTTTGTTTCTCTAAGAGCTTGTTCTTTTCACTACTGTTATTTTTAAGAGCTCCATATAAAATTGTATAAACGTATCCATGACTTGCTTAATCAATTCCGACTTATTGTCTCTCCCCTTGTCCCAAATCTCTCTCAGCCGAATATAAGCATCCCTTAAAACAGGGGGTACCTCGGCTTGTCTTTCGATTTCTTTAGCGAGGCATTGCCTCCACTCGTGAACCGTTTCTACGCTATTAACGCTTATTTCTTGGCGCGTAGACGCCATGGACGGGTCAACGAGATCGCACCCGTCCTCTGTCATTGAGGCTTCCTCCGGAAGGTCCCCTTCGACATTAGCTATCTTTAGCGTTCCTCTCTTATTTCTAATTTGTTTCGCTGTTTTAGTTGTCAAAATTTTGCTCATTTCAACATCGGGGTATTTGTGAATTCTATAAGTTACATCCAGCTCCTTCAGGAGGGCAATCTCATCTGCTTTCCATAGTCTACCACTTGCCTCATTAAGGGGGCCTCATAAGGGGGAGTCCGTTCCACTTCTATTTATATTTCCCACAGCAGGGTGCCCGCGTCGTTCATTGGTCGATAGAGCTCTTTGGGATCCGAAGCTCCTGGGGCAAGCGTCACAATTGAGTTGACCCTAGCGATATTCCCTGGGGTCTCTACATTTAGGAATATGAGACTGTGCACCATGGAGCTTAGGGAAACTTTTATCACATTTGATACAGCCCCATTGAATTGGGGTCTGTACATGGTTTTCATTAAGATGCCTGTCCAGGTCTTGCAGCGTCATAAAAAGTAGGTGTATTTCCCTCTTTTCACACCGGACAGGCAACTTCATCCCGCATTAATGGAACTAAAATTCTGAAGTAACTCATGTCCAGGAATGTTGCCAGTTCGTCGTCTGTGGTCCCCTACAAAGCACGGAAAAACAACCAAGAATGCGCAAGAATCGGATTCTGTTTCGGAAGAAGACCTCTACGAATTGTTTCGATAAAGATAAACGAAACCCCGAGCACTCCAATCGCAAGAATAGTCTCCCCAGACATGAGAACTAAAACTAATTTGCTATTAGACTCCGGATCAGAAATAAATATCATTAAAAATCCTGCCTTACCGATTCAGCGATCATCAACGAGCAAGAATCAATCGAAGTTCGAGGAATCACGGCAGCGAGTCTGGTCACCCTGGGGCAGACAGTAATACAGGTTGCGGACCATCCAATTATTTTTCATGTGTGCCAACGCCCTGGCCGCGCTGAGTGCACTCGTTCCTGTCAGATCACGAAAGTTAAGCAGCGTCGGGCACGGATAGCGCTTGGATGGGTGATCGCCTGGGAACTCCGTGTAGCGTTGGCTGAAATGCGCTGCCCCCCCCCCGTGGGGTTCGGGCTTGGGCGCTGGCGTCTCAGCGCCTCGGGGCCGCCAAGCAGTCCGGTAGGGGAACTGGGCTGCCTGGCACGGCGACTCCGGCGACGAGACGCGGTGTGACAATGGTAATACACCGCTCCATCAGCGGTGGTATTAGGCGCGCGGGGAGGCCCCGTTGCGACGCTCACACCGGTTCCCGGACCTCTCTCGATCGCAACCGGGACGGTTATCGTGGAGGTTTTAGTCGGTTGGAGTCCGACACTACCACGCCGCTTTCCCCAGAAGCGGTCTGGCGTCCGTGCGGATTTCCTCCACGTAAAATATAAAAAAAAAAGTTATTTTTCATGTAGTTGATGACTCATTGCTGATCGATCAAGACGGAATCTTAGGATCCGAATTTTTCACAGGATGCAAGGCTCGTTTGGTTTACGAGCGAAAGAATATCAAGTGGGGAAATATTTATATTCCCTTCGATACAAGAGAAAAGGTAATCGTGCCAAAACGAAGTTCGGTACCGTGTACTATCAACATTGCAATTCCGGAGGTAAACGATTGATTTATTCCAGAAATCGAGCCAATTAAGGGAGTCTATTTTGATATTGCCAACCAACAATCTCGGTTATCATATTCAGAGAACGATTTCGGCTTGTAAACGATTACTTAATCCGTTCTGCAATCGCTTATTTGCTAAGTATGTTGACCAAATTGGGCCACTTCTCGTTACGATTCTCGCAAAACACTAATAAATTTTACTTTATATTTAGTATTTTACATGTAAGACACATATGATACGAGCGAGTTAACTAATTTATAATAAAATAATTTAAAAAAAGCAGAAACAGTGCAGAGTATTCGATTTAAATTAACGTAGTAACGTATCCAAATACTTAAGATCGACGGTATTGATAAACAAGAATTGCGTGCTTTTACTGAAATTTCATTGAATCGACAGGCCCGATCCAGAGAATCAACAATGGCGGCAGTCGTCGATACGAGAGGAAATTATTATCGTTTGAATATCGAAGTGAAACCAACGTTCGTTTGATCGTTTCATTCTTGATCCCTGACCCGGCTCTCAGGAATAATGCACACACGCTAGTGTACGCGGATCGTCGCGCGATCCTTCAGTTCGATGTTATTCATTTTTATGAGCTCCGCTTGCTCGAAATCTTACAGAGAGAAAGACAGACGTAACTTTTGTTCTCGAGTTCATCGAGGTTGTTAACAGCTCCGCGATCGAGGATCGTGATCAGAAGTCGATAACACGGTTTCCGGAATATAAATTCGTTGCTCTAATTGCTCCATTTAGATTGACTCGGATCGCACTTATGAGGTATGACCTTGTTCTCTTCGCAGCGTAAGAGTTTCAAAGATGTATCGTGAACCTTGGTAGGCGATTTCGAGTGGTAGAGATTAAAGTTACGTAATTAATCTCAAATTATGAAATATTACGCGTGGGTTACTTTGATGGTTAAATATTGTTAATAAAAATAAAGTATTTAATACCAACATTTAGAGAAACAATATGTAAATTATAAATAAAAAATAATTAATAAGAAGTACTAGAAAATTTGAAATATAAGCAAGAATATCAGAAATATGATTAATACCAGAACGAACATATTGATAATATCGATAATCGAAAATTCAACTGTCAGTACCTATATCGGTATAACTATACTAGTATTAGCATTCGGCCACAGTTTCCATTTTACGTCTAGTTTCTGCAAATGTATAGCAAATATCGCAGTTCAGCTCGTTAGGGTCTGTTTGAGGGACCGATAACAACGTTTACGACACGAAGGTAGCTCGATAGAAAACATATAAGCGTATCGCCGAAATCAATATCTTCTGCTAACCAATTCGATAGTCACTTTGATGAAAGACTATCCGCAACATCATTTTTCTATTTCGATGATAAAATTGAAGGAAACGTGAGAATAAAACAGTCATGCTATAATATGTCAAAAACAATGAAGCTTTATCAGCTTAACTAAGCTTATCACAATTGAGAACGTTGCCTGGTTCTTATTTGTCAAATTAACAATTGTAAGTGACTGATGTTGTTTCGAATAACGAAACGGATTAAAGAAAGAAGCTTGTCTAATATTTGTATTGAAATCTCAAAATGCAAACTCAATTCGATGCAAACTTTGTGCTAACAATAAGATAATTTCATAAAAATTTCAATATTTAAAGATTTCACAGATATTGCAAAATTTGTACAACTAATTGTGGGATTCTTTTAAGGATAAATATATAATAGCCAATATAAGCCAAATAAGTTTCTTTTACATCAATACTGTTTCACCGGGAAGAATAAAAATTGTGAGAATTTTCCTAGGTCGTTTTATGACACGCACGTCCAAAGATAAGAAGCTACTTTTAAGCCAAGGTCTTGCCATTCAAAATAATTTTTTTCGACAATCGAACAGTTATTTGTAATGCCGTTTTGAGATATTCAAAGTTAGAATTACTTTTTGTTTACAGAATCGCGATATTCATGAAAATACTGTAAAAACCGATGCTACACAAACTTCATTTTTAATATAGAATAAAATAACACTGAAAAAAAAACGATTATTTTATTTCCATTAAAAGCGGACAATGCTTTAAAAAAGTGATATTGGGCGCTCTTTTTCCAAATATCGGGTTTTCCCATTACATTATAATGATTACAGCAATGAAAGTAATTACGTACGGTTACTCTCATTAATATTCCGTCATGCCTTAAAACAGAATAACTTTTTTAAAATTACGGTAACGACATAGTTTCACTATCGATATAACTATTATGTACTTGAACTGAGGTGATCGCCCAAGTAACTGCGATTGCGCATGCTCGCTTCTATTAACGAAAAATGACGCGGCGTCTCCACCCATTCTTGTCCGGTTAGTTTGTGTTTTAACCCGTTACATCCATCCCTTTCATTGGCCAAAAAAAGAACTACTACTACTACTACTACTAATACTAAAAGCGAGCATAGTGACAAAGTAGTAACAAGTATGACGTCCCATGCCCCGGATGATCCAGAGGATGAGGAGTCATTGGTAGTTGTCCTCTTCTATGGCAGTTTGTCGGGTCTCCTCGGCTCATAGCCTCCTCTTCCTTCGGGCGCAATGCCCGCTGAAACTTACATCTAAGCTCGAGACTTTCTAAATAGCAAACCAAAAAATAAAGTACAAAGGTAAAATAAAAAGAGAAATCGCGGAAGCTGATTCAAGTACACATGGATGAACAACGATCATATAGCGATCGCTATCTGTTCGCACGTGCATGCTCAAGCAATATTAACGTTCGTTTCGAAAACCACGCGCGCGCGCACGCACACGCACACACACACACACACACACACACACACACACACACACACACACACACACACACACACACAGTGTGGAAAATACGTCGTGGATGATACACTAACACATAGTTAGTGGCTGAGAAATTATTACATTAAATGTGATCATCGTGCCCCCAATGTCTTTCTCCCTTTCAGGTAGCACCTGGGCTAGTGAATCAGGTCCTAACAATGGGCACGGAAAGGATTAAACTTGAAAATCCTAATCTGAAAAGATGATTAGTTTGTGTAATTTTTATTTAACGGACTAACATTCTTTGATTTTATATTTTGCTACTTCGATTCTGATTAACTCTACTTTATTCATTTAATAGTCACTAAGTAACTCTACTTTATTAATTTAATAAACCAGAACAAAATTTTAATATTGCGAAGAAGGTAGCGAAAAAGACTGAGACTCGATCAAATGGAATAACTGACTCTAAATACATTACTAAGAAAGAAATAATCTCAGATAATCTCTTTATCAAAGCACATAATCGAAAATGCAGAAGCAGTGTTCAAAATTATTGCTTCGATTAAGTGATATTTTAAATTCTAGGAGAAGTGAAATAAACGAACGCGACCTGTCCCCTTAACCTACGATTTACGTTCGAGAATGCCCGTAATATTTACGTTTGGTCCGATCATCGTACTACGGGCTATGCCCGTAATATTTACGTTTGGTTCGATCATCGTTGCCCGTAGTTGTAGGTTAAGGAGTTAATATTGTCGCGATCAATTCATTGCTAAAGATCAAGTATATTTATGTTATACAGGAATATTTGTGTAGATATTTGCCATTTGCAAATATTCATACGGAATATTAACATGCATATTTATAAATAACACGAATATATTCTCAAGTGTATATGTTTAACTTATTTGTTAAGAAACTAATTATTATAATCGCGCTGTGCAAGAAGACCTATCCTAAATTAATAAATTTGAAAAAAAAGAGCGTTACTACTCACGGGTATAAAAGATACCCGTGTTCACTATGCTTGCAAAGAATTCTACGTAATACAACCTGTCACCCATGCCGATTCGGACCTTTTATCCTACGACATAATTGAGTGACCAGAAGAACAGAAATGCATGCGACTCACCGTTCGAAGCGGAGAAACAGAGGACGTTACCATCGATACTGCGCTATCCCAGCGAATGTTGTCAGGAAGATTAACATCAGTCAGGAACCGTTGAAAGGCCAATGGTAAAAATGGAGGTTGCGAAAAATCTGTTACGAAACAAAACACGACAAGCAATCGCTGACTATTTGAAAAGTTGGAGATAATGAAAAATGAAGGTTTATTAACTTTAGTAACTTTAGCAATAATAAAGATTGAAATTCTAATAAAATTTGATAAGTATAAAAACTGAAACTCTAATATGAATGTGTAAAACCTAAAATAATCTGTAGTATGTTAGTCATTTGTTTTATAACTCGGTATTAAGACTTCAACATTTATTTTATATTAATGAAAGAATAACCTCAGAAAATGCTATGCTCCCAAATTTCCAATCAAATCGTATTTCTTCATTGATAGTGATCAAAGAAAAATATATAGAACAGACATAATTGAAGTATGACATGTAAAAATACTTACATACTTGGCTTTTGAGCCACTGTTAGAACACTCCTGAAGAAGATGAAGAAGTTGAAGCAGTGATATGTCTATAACAAAACATAAGATATTAAAATCGGTAATACATAATAACAAACTTGAAACTCTGGCAACAATAAAGACTAAACTCTAATAAATATGTAAATTGGAACTCTAATATAAAAGTTTGAGAACAAAATATTCAGTGATTTTTGATGCGTATCAGACAGTTTTATTGTACTTTATTGTTAAGACTTTATTTCAATTAAATAGGGCATTTACAGTTTTCTAAATTATCAATCATTTTTATTGTATAATTAACAGTAATTCAAACAAAATATAATGAAGGGAACAAATTGACATACAATATGAAAAACTACTTACATTCTTGAGCTCCTGCAGAAGCTTTGTCCTCTTGAGAGATGCACTGATTCTAATACAAAAAAAAAGAATATTCAAAACAATATTAAATAGGATTACATTACCGCAACCGTTAAAATTATAATCGGCGGACAAGAACTCTAACGTCCCGTACAAAATTATTTGATAAAATTTTATTGCTTTCGCGTGTGCTTATTTAATTGGATTAAATTATTGGAGTAATAAAAGACCGACGCCGCCAATACGTTACAATACGTTGCAAACCCGACGCAACGCGATTCATGTTATCGGTACGAAATAAGACGACTAAATGACTCCTTGTACCTTAGTTTCGCCGAGTAACTTACAAAGTGGCCGGGTTAGGGGGGGGGGACACATGAACCGATGGCACAAGCAGCTACGCAGTTAACGATTCTACGTAGTTACAGATTAACGATCTAGACAAAGAAATGTATACATCAACAAACATATTCATCTTCTACGAAGCACTTCCTTTCGGATTAAGCAGCACGAAGCGTACCCTACGTCGACATTTACAAACGTCGTACAATATTACGTAGCCCTACTGGCAACACCAGAGACACATTTGTCCAACTTTTTTTTTATTTAAAATTTCACATTCATAATTTGTCCAATTTGGACATTTGGTAGGATTTTTTATCTGTTTGATTATCATGTGGGTGGCTACCCCCAATGGGGTAGCATCTTCGTGTTTGTTAAGATATATCCTTTGTGAGATCTGCTGGGTGTTTCCTTTTTAGTCTTCTTTCTATGGTTGTGTTGATCGTTTCCGCTGCCAGCCGGTTCGGGTGCGTTGCTATTCTTTCTCTGTACCTTCTTGCGAATCTGCTAATCTCTTCCTTGACCGTTGGTATTCCAAGGTCTTTCCGTATGTCCTCGTTTCTAACGTACCATGGCGCGTTTACTATTGTTCTGAGTATTTTAGATTGCATTGCCTCTATTTTGGTTATATGGCTCATTGCTGCTGTTCCCCATAGTGCTATTCCGTACGTCTAGATTGGTTTTATGACCATTTTATATATTTTTAGTTTGTTTTCTATGCTTAGTTTGAATTTTCGACTTGTTAACTAATTGTATTTTGTCTATTATAGATTTAATATGCTGTTTCCATGTGAATCGTATATCTAAGTGGAGTCCTAGGTATTTGACTTGCCTTGTTTGTATTATGTGCGTGCCGTTCAGTATAATATTTGGAGATATCTGTTTTTGCAGTGCGAATGTAATGTGGTTGCATTTATCGGGGTTTGCTTTAATTTGTTTAACTTGAAGCCACTTTTCTATTTTTGTGATATGTTCTTGTAGTGATGTGACTGCTGTTGCAGGGTCAGTGTGCCTGACTAGTACCGCTATGTCGTCCGCGAATGTCAGTATCTTGCTATTAGTAGTTGTTGGTATGTTGGCCGTGTATAGTGTGTATAGAATTGGTTCTAAGACGCTTCCTTGCGGAACCCCTGCCTTGATGTCTTTAACTTCAGAGTATGTATCTTTAATTTTTACTACGAAGGTTCTGCTGCTGAAGTAAGATTTAATTAAATGGTATATCTGCTCCGGGAATTGTTTTCTCATTGATTGAAGTAGACTTTCGTGGTTTATTTTGTCAAATGCACAACCTGCCGTTAGGGAATAGTTGTGTTAAATAGATAGTACATTTATATTGTACTTGTGAGTGTGAGGCAGCGAAGAGCGAGCAGAAACATGTATGCATCCCCTCCCTAGAGTGTATGTAAGCGTCAAAGGACGCCCGGGTCTCAGTTGAGATAAAAGATCTATTAGAAGAAAACAAACAAGCAAGCGAGTGTGTTGTCAAGTCCTTTAGAGAGTAATCCACATGTAGAGCTAAATTTAGGTAATTTGTAAATAAATTTTATCTTTTTGTTCTCTCCAAATCTTCCCCATACCTTAACAAATAGATCAAATTAAAAACAAGAGGAAAAAGTTAACGATAATTGATGAGGATGCGAACCCTCAGGAGGATGCCCAGGAGACAGAGGGAGGGTGCAATCCTGTCGATGCAGGCTGTGCGCCAACACGAATAGGGAATGATGAAGTAAGCGAAGAGTTGATTCATGAATGGCTGCGCAGTCTGAGAAAAGAAATAGAAAAAACCTCGAAGTGACCTCTCCCACATGAGAAATATATAACGAACTAAAGAAAGTGTGGGATGAAATAAAGAAATTTTGGCGATGAAAATTAATGAATTTGTCGGCACGTCTCTATATAGAGCGTTAATAAGAAATAATGCAAGGGATGAGGAAATAAAAAAGCCCTCAAAAAAAGATCGAAGTGGAAACAAAAGAACGATAAATATATATATTTGTCAAGATATATTTAAAGAGCGTTCGAGGAAGTTAGCCGACGTTATTACTAATAACGATTTGGCCTACTTGGAACCAGCCAGACAATCTCCTGAAGCAAAAGAGGTGGAAAGCCTATACAAAGATTTATGGGTCGAAATCGGGCCATCAAACCGATTTTATTCAGGAATATTTTTCTCCAGTAATCACGGGGAAATAAGTGAGTGGGTCAAGAAAATAAGAAACAAAACAGCCGTGTGTCCGGACGGCTTGGAAAATAAACATCTGTTAATTCGTGCCTGCCCGCAGTATTGGCGCTGTTATACAACATCCTTGGTTTTACCTCTCACTTCTCGGAGAGTTGGAGAGATAGTAGAACAACACTAATACCTAAACCAAACAAGGATGCAAGGAAGTCCGAGAATTGGCTGCCTATAACTATAGGCCTCATTCTCGGCAAAATTGTCTTTTCAATTCTCGATGGGAGAATAAGGAGGGGTACCGTACAAAATATAAGACAGAAGGACTTCACCTCCGAAAACGGATGTAAAGTAAATGTGAAACTCCTAAATGCAGCCGCTGATCACAGTAAAAAGAAGAAAGGAAGTGTCTACACAATAGTAGACATCTTAAAAGCGTTGGATACGATGCTTCACTCGGCGATTAAACCTTGTCTGTCAAGAAAAGGTATCTTGACCCCGCTGATCGAACTAATACAAAACATGTATAAAAATTGCAAGACCAAGATCAAGGCGAAGAATGGAGCAGGGGTCGAGATCGAAATCCTCAGGGGAGTTAGACATGGTGATTCCTTGTCGCCACTACTATTTAACTTGTGCCTGGAGCCGCTGCTGGAGGCAGTAGAAGAAAAGACTGCGGGCATAAAAATTAATAAAAGAAATAAGGTCCCTATATTGGCCTCCGCCGACGACATTGTACTGCTCGGAAAGGACAAAAGGGAAGCTCAAGAACAGCTATACATGGTTCAGGATTACCTGAAGAGCCTGCGAATGAGTATCTCTGTGGAAAAATGCTTCAGGTGGTCTCAAAGAAGGACACCTGGTACGTCAAGGACCCAAAGATAGAAGTAGAAAGCGGACCAACTCTTGAGCCAGATGAGGCCTTCAGGTACCTGCGTGCAAAGGTGGGCCATGGAAAGGCCTAAGATGTGGAATTATCGTGCCAGAAATTCTGAGTATGATAAAAAGAACTAGAAAATTATCTCTAAAACCTAGCCAAAAGATGGAGCTACTCACAAAATATATATTCCGTCGCTATATTTATAATCTGTTAATAAATCCACCTAGCGAGGGAGTACTAAAGCTACTAGGCAGTGAAATAAGGCAGGAGGTCAAAGGGATCCTTCATTTAAAGCCCTCGACTGCATTTGGGTTCTTTTACACACCCAAAGCCAACGGAGGATTAGGGTTGCCGAGATGTGAGCATATAGAGAAGCTCGGCACCCGAAAGAATGCAATAAAAATGCAAAACTCGCTGGATCCAGCAGCGTCCAGCTTAATAGAGGAAAAAGTTAGTCTTACTGTACTAGAACATAAGGTTTGACGAAAGTCACTTAATACTAGTAATAGGAACAAATAGAAGTTCGGAAGACGTTGGAATCGTTTACGTTTCCGAAAGTAATAGCCTCTTTATTCGATTACATATGCTCGGACAGCTGTTGCGCATACGTTGTTCAATTTAAGGGTCTCTGAACTGCCCACTGTTCGAACTGTCTTAACTTTACTTCGTGTAAATCAGTATAAGGAGATTTGCACAGGAGGATCGTGCACAGTGATGTTTCGGCCGATTTTTAGTTGTCCATAACTACTCCTAAAGAAAGCAAAGCCGAAAATACAATTTTTCTATTTTTCATTTGTTTTCCTTAAGAGTCGATCCCCACATTTTGTTATAACCGAATATATATATATATATATATATATATATATATATATATATATATATATATATTATAGTCGAATATCATGTATATATTACATTTATATGTATGTCGGAGAAGGGTCAGGAATAAGGCTGTGGGCGTTCGATGAATCTTCATTGGAATCGGCCATCGTCGTGTTATAACGAAGGTACGGTCTGTTAATACGAGTATGGATGCTACAGACCCGACAATCAACCGCGGCGGTCGGACACTCGCGATACTAGTAATGTTGGTCTTAGGTTCAATAACGAATCAGCGGTCAACGGGATGATAGATGTACGTGCTCACAAGAATCTAAGTCGAACTCTTTGCGAAAACGTGGAATATCCACCGAGCGTACAGATTCTAAGTAATACGACTTCACGAGAGAATGACTCTCCGTCGCGATGATGCTGCAGAGGGAAACTATGATGGGGTGTGTCTAAGGACACGAGATCATCGGATTCGTCGAGAAAAGCCTTCGTTCAGAAAGTAAGGGAAGTTGGCGTTGCTGCTAATTGGTCAATCTCCATATCGGTGGTTAGAAAAAGATGCTAGCCGCCCTCGAGGGAAAGTTGCTAGTGGGAGACGCCGCTCGTTGAAAAATAGGTCTCCCCTATTTTCCTGTAGTTGGGACAAAGACTGTTTGTCTGTTTGAAGGACTTTAGTTGACTAAATCTTAAGATTTATAACGGGCCCTCGGGCTAGCTGAACATGTACTGCAGAGACGCATCGACATCTGGCAATCATCTTACTCGAAGAATAGGGTCTGCGTGTGGCGAGCTACGGGACAGAGACCGTTGGAATGTTTACTGTCGAGTGTTACAACTATTTCCATTTTTAAGGAGAGCTATAGAATTATTCCATGCCTTTGTTAGACAAAGCGTTCATCCCGTGACCGCGGCTACGTTCGGCGACTGACTGTCGCCTCGAGCCCAAGCTCATTATCACAACTCTCGAGCAATTACAATCGGATTGAATAACTACAATTGTTCAATTACAGCTATAGTAGACTCTAGGTTACAATGTTGCGGGATTATCCAAAATACAAAAGGCTCCGGTGTTCTTTCATCTCCGACATATATATATATATATGTCGGAGTCAGGTTGCCATTTTGGGGCGTTCTATGAACCTTCACTTACTTTACCGTCGCGAATCAGTACGAATACGGGCACTATAAGAGGCTATGAGTAACGGCAATAGGATGTTCGAGATGATGGTGACAACAAATCCAGGTTCGATAACGAATCCACGGTCCACGGGATGACCAGTATCAGCGTAACTCACTCGGCAATTCGCCCAACGACTAACTAACTAAAAACTCTGCCAATCCAGATGAACCTGCCCTTATATACTCCTGTCCCCGCTTCTCGGGTCAATCCTTGTTTTTAAAGAGAGTCATAAAATCATTCCGTACCTCTGTCAGGTACGCGACCCTCCCGTGACCGTGGCTACGTCTGGTGACCCGTTGTGTCACCTTAAACCTGAACCCATCGTCGTAAAGCCAGCTTGGAACATTAAAAGTTATTTTCCTTGTTTTTATTGCTTAAACATTAAAATCTTGACTATGGTGATGGGGGGTTTTTCCCAGCATTCCCGACGGAAAATCCCGCTGTTCTTCCATCTCCGACATATATATATATATGTCGGGTTAAGATTGGAATTTTGGGCGCGAAACAACTCCTCGCGTGGATTAGCCATCGTTTCACAAAGTCGAGATTATATTTACACGTATATACAAGCCTATCACAAAACTTAACAAATAACAAGTCTAATGAATAGTAAGTTTGATGAACAATGAAGTTAGTGAATAATAAATTGGACTGACAATTAAGTTTAACAGATAATAAGTCTAATGAATAATAAGTTTAACGAATAGTAAGTTTAATGAATACTATGATTTACAAATAATAAATTTAGTGAACACTATTAACAATGTTTTTGGGTTCAAACGAATCCACGGTCAACGGGATAACTCTTTACTAAGCGTAAACTAATCTTAGGCGCAAAATACAATTGTTGAAAATGCTCGATGTGTCACTCTCCAAGGCAATCGCATGAATGCCAGCCTCGTGGAGATTGTTCTCGCTGTACGATTGCATTTTGTTTTCTATACCCGTTTGGAAGCATGGAGAAAGTTCCAAACGTAGTTGCTAGGCAGTTTCTGCCTGGAGTATGATTATTAATACAATATATGTCCCATTGTATCGGCACCTCCGAGGCAACATCACACGCGGCTAGGCCGGCTCCCGAGGCCGCATGCCGCCACAACCACATTTCTCGGAAAACCCATACAACCACTCCAGACCTCCGTTAGGCAAAACGTCTATCCCATGACCGTGCCTACGTTCGGCGACCAATTGTCACCTCGAACCCAATCTCGCTATCACAAATCTCGAACAATAACAGCTATGATAAAATCTAGGCTAGAGTACTAGAGGATGTTCCCAAAATTTCCAAGGAAACGACATATATATATGTCGGAGATGAAAGAACACCGGAGCCTTTGGAATTTTGGATAATCGCGCAACATTGTAACCTAGAGTCTACTACAGCTGTAATTAAACAATTGTAGTTATACAATCCGACTGTAATTGTTCGAGAGTTGTGATAATGAGCTTGGGCTCGAGGCGACAGTCAGTCGCCGAACGTAGCCGCGGTCACGGGATGAACGCTTTGTCTAACAAAGGTATGGAGTAATTCTATAGCTCTCCTTAAAATAAATATTCGTGGCGACACGCGACAGTAAACATTCCAACGGTTTGTGTCCTGTGGCTCGCCACACGCAGACCCTATTCTTCGAGTAAGATGATTGCCAGATGTCGATGCGTCTCCGCAGTACATGTTCGGCTAGCCCGAGGGCCCGTTATAAATCTTAAGATTTAGTCAACTAAAGTCCTTCAAACAGACAAACAGTCTTTGTCCCAACTACGGGAAAATAGGGGAGACCTATTTTTCAACGAGCAGCGTCTCCCACTAGCAACTTTCCCTCGAGGGCGGCTAGCATCTTTTTCTAACCACCGATATGGAGATTGACCAATTAGCAGCAACGCCAACTTCCCCTACTTTCTGAACGAAGGCTTTTCTCGACGAATCCGATGATCTCATGTCCTTAGACACGCCCCATTATAGTTTTCCTCTGTGGCATCATCGGGACGGGAAAGACATTCTCGCTCGCGATCTCATTGATGAAAGGAGTAACCCTTTACGACCAGTGAATATTACGCGTCCGACTTAGATTTTGTGAGTACGTTCATCTATCATCCCGTCGACCGCGGATTCGTTATTGAACCTAGGATCATTGTCATTAGTTTCTCGAGTACCTAACTACCGCGGTTACTTGTCCGGTTCTATAATAATCGTATTTGCACTAGTCAATGTCTTCTCTATTGCATAACGACAACGTGTAACCCAAATGAAGATTCGTTTCACGCCCCTAACCCTAATTCTAATGTAAACCCGACATATATATGTAATTTTTCAGCAGATATCTGTTGTCCGTATTTTAACAAATAAAATGTAAGTTTGTAATAAACGAATTGTTTGCATTTATATTTGAATGTCTTGAAAAGAACAGAAGAAATATTTCGAATTTTAATCTCGTGCTGAAGTTTTTCTCAAAATATTAAAACGCTCTCTGTTTTACTGAAACGAGAACAAGCTATCCGTTTTTCAGCGTGAACACCGAAACATCTCTGCCATGGGCGTTTATTCGCTTAAAAAATTGATTGTACAGCATGCGACGAATCGAGTGGCCAATAGCTGGCCTAGTTCCTCAACCTTCCGCTAAGTTTTCTCTCTTCTGTTCCTGCTTTGTCTCGCGTTCAACCTGCTTTCGACATCTGCAGTTGAGCCGGCTTCCTTCTTCCACCGATTATGATTACCCACGAAAACATACTCGAAAGGAGGTAGATGTGAATAGCTTGTGGGGTCTAACTAGCGTTCTCCGCGTTGTCGCAAGTGTTTGTCTTTCTCGAATCTCCTCCCGTTTTTTTCATCTTTTCTTCCATATCTCTCTCTCTCTCTCTCTCTCTCTTTCGCCTAGGATCTCGGTGCGTCTTTTTCTGCCTTGACTCTTGCGACATGCGGTTCCAGAGCACAGCTGAAAATTTACTTTCGACCCGGAATATCTCGCTCGGGGAGGTGTAATTTGTTTAGTTCCGTCCTTCGTATGTACAGGCTGTTTTTAACCTCTTCGTGTTACAACCGATCCACCTCATGGAATATTGTTAAGGAAATTCGAGGATTTGGGAATACAAATTATTGGCTATATTTCCATATAATAGTTATACACCTATATTCCTCTCTAAGGACGTCTTGCACGCACGCTGGTTGCCAACCGACTAGCCTAGATTCTTCTAACATCTGGCAACAGTCTTTTGTCTCCACTGAGTCCTTGACGCCCTCTAACGATTACACACACACTCTCATGTACAGTGTAAATGTATCACTTCCCTAACACGCCTCCTTACATTTATACTGTACACTTAATTTTATTTACATACTTGTCGAATTAACAAAATATTTAACATTTATCGCTTTCTTTACATTTCTCTTATTTTACATTCATCCATGACCTAAACCTTTCAAATTTCTCTCTACACAGTGCCTTCGTAAAAATATCCGCAGTGTTTTCTTCTGTACTTACTTTTATTATGTTTATCTTATTTTCCTTTACGTACTCGTGAACGTAGTGGTAATGAACTTCGATGTGTTTAGAATTTTTTGTAAAAGTTCCGTATTTTGCTATACTCATTACTCCAGAGTTATCCTCATAGATTTTTACAGGGTTATCGTCTACATTTACATCGAAGATTTTCATTAGTTCTCTGATAGTCATTACTTCGCTCACCGCTTCCGATAGAGCTACATACTCTGCATACGTCGAGGCTTTTGTCACACACCTTTGTTTTTTAGACTTCCATCCAATTACATTTCCATACAATCTAATTACATACCCAGAAGTCGATTTCCTATCTATATGATCTCCTGCCCAATCAGCGTCCACATAACAATCTATCGTTTCGCATTTTTCATTTCTTTTATAATGTAGCCCTAAATCTCTAGACCGGTACAAATATTTCAATATTCGCAAGGCATATTTAAAATGTGTCTCGTTACAACAATCTTGAAATCTACTCAGATAATTCACACTATAACTTATATCGGGTCTGGTATTTACACTAATATACAGCAATGCGCCAATTAAATTCTTGTATCCAATGTCCTCTCTATTTATCTCAGCTTTTTCAATTTTTAAGTTGGTCTCCATAGGTGTACAGTACAATTTGCCGTTATGTAATTTATATTTGTTTGGTAATGATTCTATGTATTTCTTTTGGCTTAATCTCATTTCATTTTTTAAATAATCATACTCTATATTTATTCCAAGATATTCTTTTACTTCACCTAAATCTTTCATTTCAAATCTATCAGTTAATAATTTTTTTTACACTTTGTATCTTCCCTTTGTTTTTACTACAAATCAACAAATCGTCTACGTATATTAACAAATAAACAACATTTTCTCCCTCTCCATAAGTATATAGGCACAGCTCTATATTGTTCTTTTTAAAACCTAATCTCGTCACATACTTATCAAAACAATCATACCAGTCCCTCGGACTTTCTTTTAACCCATAAAGCGCTTTCGATAATTTACAAACTCTATTCGTTCCGTCCGCATATCCCTTTGGTTGATTTACATATACCTCCGAGGTTACTTCACCATTTAAAAAGGCAGTTTCTACATCCATTTGCTCAATTATTAATCCATTTTGACAACAATATGATAGCAATATCTTAAAGGTCTGTTTACTCGCCACTGGAGAATATATGTCATCGGCTACGTTTCTTTGTTGAAATCCCCTTACCACTAATCTAGCCTTATACCTGTCCTCTGATTTTTTCGTGTAAACCCATTTTACATCTAATACTTCTTTGCCTTTTACCCTTTCTACCAATTTCCAAGTTTTATTCTTATAGAGACATTCTATTTCCTTATCCATAGCCTGTTTCCAAACTTCATTATTTTCGCAACAAATCGCCTCCTCAAATGTACGAGGGATATCTACTTTACAATAATTTGCATGAATCTCGCAAATATTTTCCTTTTCTGGATACCTTACTGGAGTTTTCTTAATACGTGTAGATCTCCTAGGAGTGTTTGAGCTTTCAATACTACTATTATTTTCATCTTTCCTACCTTCTAACTCTTCCTTATCCATACCATCCAATGAATAGTTATCTTCGCTATCATTTCTATCTGCCTCTAATGAATTTTCCTCAAAACCGATACATTTAGTGTCTGTCTCAATGACCTCTACATGTCTAGCTATTGTTATTTTCCCACCTAATAAGACTCTGTATCCTACTTCACTATATCCTAATAGAATTCCCATATCTGCCTTCTTGTCCCATTTGGAAACTCTTTTTTGTTCTGGCCTTCTTACAAGAACTTTACTACCATATAGATGTAGATTTTTAACATTTGGTTTTTTCCCGAAGAATATTTCAAAAGGTGTCTTTCTTTCTATAGTATTCGCTAATATTCGATTTTTCAAGTATGCCGCTGTACAAACTATTTCCGGCCAGTACCTTTTATGTACTTTCGCTTCCGCTAACAAGCAACGCGCCATGTCCATCACTGTTCTATTATACCTTTCCGCTGTCCCGTTTAATTCATGTACGTATGTTGGGCAATTATTTATTCTTATACCTTTATCCCTAGCAAATTTATAAATTCGATTATTTAAATATTCTTTACCATTATCGCATCTTAATATTTTTAACCTCTTGCCCGTTAAATTTTCGGCTTCATTTACGAACTGTACGAAAGAATCAAAGACCTCATCTTTTGATTTTATACAATAGATCCTAGCTATTTTACTATAATCATCGATAAATGAAATGAAATATTTTTCTCCATTGAATCCGGTGGTCTTAAAGGGACCACATACGTCCGTATGAATAATTTCCATTATTTCCCTAGCCTTAGTTCGATTATTTTTGAAAGGTAAGTTATGCATTTTGCTTTCTATACACACCCTACATTTCAAAAGTTCCTTTTCAACTTCATTCGGTATGCCAGTCACTAGCTGCTCTTTACCCAAAATCTCTAAATATTTAAAATTTACGTGTCCTAGCATCCTATGCCATCTTTCCTTTTTACTCATACCACTACGTTCGGCGCTGTTTACTAAGTGCTTCTTCCCTTTCAATATACTTTTTATTCTATATGTCCCATTTTCTTTGAACGCTACAGCTGTAAGTTTATTATCCTCATCTATTATTTTCGCAATATTTCCTTTGGAAATAACCGTATTCTTATTGTCTGTTAGTTTACCTAAACTAATCAAATTTGCGGACATTTCTTTCGCGTAAAATACTTTCCTCATATTTATTTTATTTTGTTTTCCGAATGCTTCAAAATAACTTATAACATTCCCAACTTTTGTCGCTTTTATCGGTCTATTATCGCCTAAATATATATTTACCGGTTCTTTTAGGTCGATAGATTTATCGAAATAATTTATATTATTAATTATGTGATCAGTACAACCGCTATCTAATAGCCACACTATTTCGTTCTTACTTATCTCATTCGTCTCACTGCTGTTTGCTGCGTGCGCCGTTGCTATCCATATGCCTGCTCTTGAGTTTCCATGCTCGCCCGTGCCGGTTGTTGATTGACGATGAAAGTTTCCACGTCCTCTGCTCGTATTACCTTTGTTCCCTCTTCCTCTGCTTCGACCACGTGTTGGCCCATGCCAATAGCCGTTACTGCTTTCCGCTTGGACGCCATTTTGACACTCTCTCGCAAAGTGTCCTAATCTTCCACATCTGAAGCATCCTTCCTTTTTTGCAGAAAAGGCGTTGGTTTGCCTTTCTCCTCGATTGGATTTATTTTTCTTCTCTGCTACCTCTATTTTATTTTTTACATACGCTACCGTTTGATCCTCTTCTTTCAATGCGTCTATTATGTCCGCTATGTAGCTGTATTCTTCGGGTAACGTATTCAGCATGTAATTCAGCTTTTCCCTCTCACTTACTTGTGCGCCCACACTGTTTAATTCATTGATTAATTTTTCGAAATCGTTAAAGAATGATGCTGAATCACTGTAGTTCTCCAGTCTTATGTTTTCCAATCTCCTTCTGCATACGATCTGCAGTGCCGTCGACTCTTTCAAGTACATTTCATCGAACCTTTTTATTATATCATACGCCGTTTTTCCTTCCCTAACATACTCCAATTGTCTGTTCGATATTGCACTATAAATTATATTAATCGCCTTCAAATCCTTTTTGTCCCAGTCTTCATCGTCTCTTTCGTTCTTCATTCTAGTTGTAACAACCTCGCATTCCTTATATTTGAGAAACATCGTGATTCTTTGCTTCCACATTCCATAATCCTCACCATCGAATATAGGTATCATGATTTCCGATCTCTCCATTTTAATTGATTCCTTTTTTTTTCTTTTCTTACTCAAGCGTTCCTACGTGCTCGAAGTATATTTTTTTTCTGAAAGTTTTTTTTTTCTTTACTGAAAACTCACTCGCAAGATAGTAACCACGCACTAAATATCTTGCAAAACTAGTAACCACGCTCTGCTACCATGTTAAGGAAATTCGAGGATTTGGGAATACAAATTATTGGCTATATTTCCATATAATAGTTATACACCTATATTCCTCTCTAAGGACGTCTTGCACGCACGCTGGTTGCCAACCGACTAGCCTAGATTCTTCTAACATCTGGCAACAGTCTTTTGTCTCCACTGAGTCCTTGACGCCCTCTAACCCTTACACACACACTCTCATGTACAGTGTAAATGTATCACTTCCCTAACAAATATTTACGCGCCAGTCAGGCTCTTGCAGCGGACGGAACAAATTGGCAGCCAGTCGTGTTCGAAGGCGAACGAGATATTGTGGTCAGTGATATTCTAAACTCCATGTGATTTGTTCATATCTAACGCGAATTTCCACTTTCAAACGTGTTATTCCGATTTATGGTTTTGTAACGGCGACATTGATTTACCCGGAGTTTGTTTATCATTACATTTCTGCGTCAAGCCTGAGTCAATGTTCTGAGGCAAAACAACCTCACAAGTCGCTCTCGACTCGCGTCGTCCTTTGACTCCTGTGCCGCTACATTACCCCCTACCAGTGATAACGCTTTTTAACAAGTTATACTTTTAAAGTATTTACAGTGTTTTTCTTGGGTCGTCGTTATTTAAAAAAAAAAAACTACCGATACACCTGATCCGACAATTTACGATGCCTAACCTGCCTGTAGTTTTCTTGCTGTGCATACATACATACAGCCTGGCGTGGTTTTCGATATATAGTACCGCACTGTGTCGTATTTCGCCTCTAGTGTTCGAGTGGACGAGTCGTGTTCGACAATTCGGCGAGAAGTCGGTGATGCGTCGATTGTTTTGCTCGATACAGCCTCTGTCGTGTCCGTGTATCGTGTTGTCGCTAGGTTGCTGGTTTCATCGTTGTGGTGTCGATTTCGACGGTCGACCAATAATCCGTAGTGGCTTAACAAGTCCACGCCGATGAAAGGCGTCGTTAGTACGTATTGAGTATCCGCCGGGAAGTGTTTCTCCTAGGTCGCCAGCACTAAGTCGTCGAAGACTGACGAGGCGGCAAGCTTCCTCAGATCTGTATAGAATTGAGACGGCGTTCTATCGCCCATTTCTTCGTTCTCGAACTCCTAGTGCAGTCTTGAACCGTTTGAGTTTGCGAATTCTGTACGAAGTTGTCTGTTGCTACTCGTCATTATGAATGTTCATTTTTCGCACGTCGGTGTCACCAATGTAGAGGTTGTTTAGTCGTGTTCAACTCACGTCGGGGTTACCAATTTCTAGAGGTTTATGTATAAAGGATGGTTGGCCGGTGAAGGTTAATGGACGAGATTGCTCGTTGTTGAAACTGTCGAATATATTTAAAATGATAAATTAGTATACAGATAATGTTCGCAAAGACGCTCGTACTAACCGATTCGCTAAGACAATGTATAAGTCGTAAAATAGGATCGCTAATAACTCGTTAATTAGATCACTGATAATTCGTTGATAACTGGTTGATAACTAATCGACAACTGACTGTAACTCAGTTCCTTGCGATCGCGTCCGCTTATTTACACTGCTCGGGGGAGAGTCGGAATATTCAAATTCGTCTTTGTTCGACGGTTGCACGAATTGACCTCTAACTCATGTGCCGCTACAGTTTCTTCGGGGCACTTTTCCAACCAACGAAGAAATTTTTAATGTTTTGTTTTGAAAGGCGAACATATCATATTTACAATTCAAAAACTTTCTATATTCACTAAGCGGATCACGAATCGATATTTTTTTACGCTCGACTAGCGCAAATCGGCGCAGACTTCGTAAAAGTTTTCCATTTCTGCGGATTATTCAAAGCGGTTAAAAATCCTGGTCATGTCAGTCAGATAGATTATATTCCAATAAATTGGATATTTCCACCGAACTGAATATCTTTGCCAGTTGAAATCCTTGACATTTTGCGATCAATCTTCGCGTCAATCGAAATCCATCGAAAATCGTGCACCAACCAGCAGCCTGAGGGATGTACGCGATATCTATATACATCATAAAGATTTCAGGAAATCGAAAATGACAAAGCGGTTGAATTTGCGCTCGGAATTGCGATTCGAGCCACTCTCGTCTCACGGACTACGAATATTCTGGTTAAATCGAATTCGACTTCGAGTAAACGCGTGTCGACTTTCCTTAATCCGGCTTGGGAAATTGTACGTCACTTTCACCAAGTGAAAAATATTTTCATGCCGTAAAAGAGTGTAAGTTTTCTCTCCTGTGATCTTCTCGTCCTTTCGATTCCATGTTTCTACGGTTCTTGCGATATTCTGCTACAATCAACATCAAACAGGGATACGAGACTTCGGCAACTATATTTTCTCGACATTTATTTCGATCTTTGGCAAACTTTCTTTACAATAAAAATTTCATTCGTTTTAAGTTGATCAAACAGCCCTTGCGTGGATCCTTTTCATCGGGAAACCTTTATGCCGGTAATATTTTTGAAATGAAACAGAGAAGCGGTCAAGAGAGGTCTCCAGAACTTTATTTGAACAAAGAATCTTTCTCTTTATCTTTTTAATATTTTGTATGTACGTTATAGTGCTGCTTCCGTCACGAAATGTTATTTCATATATAATATGCAAATCATTTCTGTGTAATGCCTTTTAATAGTGAGATACGCAAATACCTGAAAGCTTGCAACAGCTGTTATTGCAAATTGTATCTCATTTACCTCACTTGGCACTACACGAACCTATATATTGTACATACTATGTTTTTCCTACTATGAGAAGAATTTTTAAAAACGCTTTTATTTTTATAGTCTTCAAATTGTTTTCAAAAATTTTGTTCACATTATTTTATAGTTTCAAATTGTTTCAAAAATGTTCCAAACTTTGCACTCTCTATGGACACAATCTTCTTTCTTCGTCGTCTTTGAAACTTGTGGAACAGTCTAATTTGAAAATCGCTTTTTCCTAAAATATACCAAATGTGCTTTAAATCCTTTATCGAAGTTTCCGTTTAATTCGACTCAGTTGTTTGAATAAACTCAACGATTAAAGTGTGTAAAGCCTTGGTGTCAAGAACGATCCGGTCTTTATCCAGCAAGCGTCGAATCGCCGCCGATTATTGGTGAAACGTAAGGAAGAGGGTTTCTATAGTGAAAGGAACTAGCTCAAACAAAGGAATATTTTACAAAAGAAAAATCGCGAAGTTGACAAGTGTTGGACAATGGGCGTGAAAAAGGGAGGTGGGAAAGTAACTCGAGATTATGAGAGGAAAAACTTTCATAACGCATCCTTCCCACGACTACTTCGTCGATTTACTATCATTCGAGCGTCCGTTGGGGAAGAATTTGAAAGCGTAGGACATAAGGATAGGTGGATCAATAAGTACGTGGATATTAGACGAGTTTGGGGACAGCCGTCCCCTGCGAATTACGCTTCTGACTACTCAACTTTTAACTGTCTGCAGAAGGTAAAAGTCGCTCATCGGATCAAGAGATTGGGGAATTGATGCCAAGAGTCGTAGGTTGATTTTCAAGTATCACGTACCGTTGATGCTTTTGTTCTTAAGCAATGGAAATTTTTATAGTAGATATGTTTGGGTTGCATTGAAATAGGATAAATTTTTTACGAAATAGGATAATTTTCCCAGGCAGCTTTGATTTACGATTTAACGTTATCCGTTGATATTAACATAAGTATCGAGAAAAATATCGACGTCTGTAGTTGCAAGTTAAGCAACTCCCGATATATTTGCCTGCGCAAAAGAAACAAAATGTTATAACAGGAATGCAAATAGTCTTTTATAGTGTACATATTCATACGTATAGTTCTCAGACTTGAAGAAAAGTATGGCGAGCAAAGGTTTGATTCTAAGAAGAGACAGCTATATGCAGCCCTTTTGAGAGAGAAGAAAATACGGGCCACTTGTGCAGCTTGGCCCAGCTTTCTTTCAGGATCGCTAAAATATTGTCCATCTTTTCCTACACGAGTTCTTACACACATTCGTATTTTTGACCAGAAAGGAAATTTAAAATTATGTTTGAAGTTAAACATTTCACGGGCGTGGTTCGTAACCTCGCCACAGGTAAAAGCGTTATTTTCAGAACATTGAAAGAAACAGAACATGTTTCTGCAAGCTCAATGCTTCTCCCTGAAATGACGAATGCCTGTGTACTATACATAGTTCTGTCTGCAGGTATCTTTTCTTATTCACCTATGATCTCGAAATATGTTTTTTGGGATGATAATTGGACTGTAACTCGAATACATGAGATTTTTATTTGTTTGGTTTGATAAACTTTTTATTATTTCATTTACGTGTTTATTTCGCGTTTGGCGGTAAATTAAACCTGTAAAACTATAACCAGAGTTTAGAAATACTGTATCGATATACGATATAATACGATAGCTAAGATCCAGAAACATTAAAAATCCTATATACATTCTGTATATTCTACTATATACTACATTATAATATATATCTACTTTGGGAAATGGCTCGCAAGTAGCATAATGTACTAATCGTGGATAAAAATAGCTAACAGGAGGATTATTTATCGTCAGAAGTATTTTTCTCGAACGATCGATCCTGGTTTTAATTTAAGAACACGATCGATTGTTGTTTTTACGATGGGTATGTAAAGAAGAGTTGTAGCCTGTAATTTCATTAAATTCTTTGTTGCCTCTCTAAGACTCGCTTGCGCAAGGAACGATTGATAAAGGAGTGGCTCTCGTACTAATTTTAATTAAGGTAAGCCTTCTTCGCTACCATCGACTGTAACTTATCGTGCCTCTTTTCTGCAGCGAGTGTTTCTTTCGAATTCGCGAGAAATTGGCCCTGAGATTCATTTGGAGATTGTAAAGAAAATTTACCAAGTTCTTTATCTAATCAAAAAGTCCTGCCAGACATCTTATTCATTTCAGATATATATAGATGTGAAACATTGTAACATCGCTACATGCATGCACTCAAGTTTTGATTAATGTGTGGCAATTAACTTTTGTTTTAACATGTTTTAATAACACGTTATAACAAGGGTAGAATATGCAAAACAAATTCGAAAAAATTCAATTTGAAACTCGTTTTTCTATGTTTGTGTGAAATATATTATTTGTGTAAAAATGCTTACATTTTTTACAAATAAAGGAGTTACGTTAAATAATAATCTATTATTTACATCCACGATCTCAAATATTATAGAACGATAGCCGCTAACTGCGCGATTACGATAAATAATAAAAATGCAACTACGATGCATGATCTGTATGCGCGCATTAATATTTCGGTTTGATAAATATGCAAAAACAAATTGTGTTTCCGCAGCCGTATTATGAAAAGCAGATATAATTTCGGAGTGCTATTTCAAACAGATGAAAAATATTTTCGAAGATTTATTTCATTCGACCGTGTGTTACGTCGCACGGAGCATCCGCACCCTAGCCGACGTTACCTGGCAGCCTGCGGCCGACTTACCTTCTTCCCGACCCTCAATAAACTCAAGGACCCATCATAAGACCTCAACTTCTAGCTTAATTGCTTCCACATGTTGCCAAGCAATCTAAATGTCTAGAAGTATTTTCGGTTTATGTCCGGATTAGGAAAGGTCCTGAAGCTCTTAAAGAACATGGAAAAAGCAGGTAGACTGGGAAAACCCAACACATGTCCACCGAAAACGACTGAGTTTTTCCCAGAAATGAAATCACCCCCGACCCACGTTGGTGGGAGACTTCCTCATCTCCTTCTGCATTAGCATAGGTCTATTCAATCGGCATCGCGGACATTTACCCTCACTTCATTGACGAAGGTGTGAATAAGGAATCCGCGTTCTTCGTTCAAAGGGCACACCCACATCAAGCTTTCCTTCAGAAAAACATAAGAATGAAGAGCCAGTCTGGATCCATCAGCAGTTCAAGTCAGTCTTCACCAAGGATCCACTCAAGTCAGTCGACACGACATATCATACGCGACAACACGAACAGAGTCTCAGGTCATACTCATTCGTAGTCAGTTTATATCAACCATTCACTTGTATTACACCGAAGTTGTTGGATTGTGCAAATATATAATACCTGTTAACAGCAGCGTTATATTCAAGTTAACTACACTTATTATCCCACAAGAAATAAGGGATCGAACGATTCGTGGCGTCGATTAGTCAATCGTAACGGGAATTTACGACTCCCGTTGGCGCGCTTCTTCGAGATCGCGTCTCCCCACGAACGTGTGAATTTACACCGTGGACCTTGCTTAATAAAGAAACGCAGTTTATTGCTGGTACTGCAAACAACATATATCTAACCAATTGACACTGTCGTACTGGGAATTTTGGAGAATAATATGCATTTACTCGGTTTGTACAATCAACGGAGAATAAATTTTATACATGTTTTCCATTCAATATTTTTCGAATCATCCCTTTCATGTTTCTGTTTTATTCGTGTTGAAGTGATTACCACTTCTAAGAAAACTCTACATCTGGCCCTTTTAGTTTTCTCAAGCACTGAAGCCATCGACAGCGCGTAGACAAAAGACTGCGACGAAGTCAGGCCATAAACAGTAGACAGGCGACGTTGGCTTCGGGGTTTTTCAGTTATTAGGTAACACAGCTAGCGTGTGGATCTGGACCAGCTCAAATTGTATTTTTACTTATTACACTTCTATTTAAATATATTTTCTACATTACAATTTATCCACGTGTTTCTCTGTTTACACACCGAATAACCTCAACAGGTTATGGGCCCAGGGCTGTAAATTGCAAGGTAGCAACGTGAAGTGAATAAACTGTTAAAGTGTTGTGCTTAGTAAAATAAGGGATAGTGCTAAAATGGAATCAGCAAGTGCGAAGGTCGAGATGTTACGCGGCGAAGAAAATTGGCTCCAGTGGCGTTTTGTTATGCGTACACTTTTGGAGGAAGATGACGACCTGATCAACGTGTGTGAAGGGAATTTGTGTCATCCAGGTAACAGCGCGGAGAAAGAAATCGCTCGTGGAAGATTTTTGAAAGCAGATCGATTAGCGAGAAAATTAATCGTGACCTCAGTAGGAAAGAAACCGTTGGATCTTCTTTTATGTTGCACGACAGCACATGAAATGTGGAAAAAGCTGAATACAGTATATGACATGAAGTCGGATGAGAATTTAAATATGGTCCAGAAGCAGTTCTTCGATTTTAAATGGGAAGAATCTGAAAATGTCTCTTACAACCTATCAAAGTTGGAACTCATAGCGGCGAAGATGAAAGCCCTTGGGAGTGAAATTGGCGAGAAAATGCTGATAACACGCATTTTATCGGTGTTACCAAACAAATTCGATCATTTTCACAGTGCGTGGGATTCCGTGGAAGAAGAAAAGAAGACCTTAGACAGGCTTAGTACCAGGCTGATGACGGAAGAAATTAGATGGAAGAAAGACGACCAGGAAACACCGGTGGCACTGGTAACAAAAGGTAATAATTATAAAAGGGAACAGCAGAAGCAGTCAAGTAAACGTGAATACGAGAAACAAGGACCAAGTTGCTTTAACTGTGGAAAAGTTGGCCATCTAAAGAAGGATTGCTTTAGATGCTTTATATGCAAAAGGAAAGGCCACACCAGCAAAAACTGTTTTAAAAATAACAAAAGAAGCAACAGTAGAGACAACCAGGAACCTAGAAACCAAAATCGGGATCACAGCGGAATTGGTCTATTAGGAAGTACCTCAGCGATACAAACGGCAAACCCTGATGTTTGGATAATCGACTCAGGAGCTACGGATCACATGACAGGACGACGGGAATGGTTCAGCGTTTTCGAAGAATTCGATAACACGGTGAAGGTAGAGATCGGCGATGGTACGTTCATGGATGCGTGCGGCAAAGGAAAAATCAGAGTAGAGACTTTTGTGGACGGCAAATGGGTAACATGTACAATGAACGATGTTCTATACGTACCAGGTATGAAAAGAAATCTGTTTTCGATTAGATCTGTCGCAAGAAGGGGCATAGATTTTTGTATTTCAAAGGAAGGGACCAATTGCATATTTTTACAAAATCAGAAAATAATAGCAAGAGGTTCTGTTATCGGAAATTTGTATAAAGTAGATATGCGAGTTATCATACCGTCAGTTTGTAATTTTAGCAATAGAGCGGAGTCAAACGCGGACACATTGCAGTTATGGCACGAACGGCTATGTCATCAGAACATCAGACATGTTAAAGAATTCTTAAAGAATTCAAATATGAAAGTTGTAGAGGATAATAACTTTTTCTGTGAAGGTTGCGCGTACGGGAAACAGCATAGATCGAGTTTTCACGAGAAAATCAATCGGGCGACTAAACCTCGCGAAATTATTTATACGGATGTATGTGGACCTATGGAAGTCGAGTCATTAGGCAAGAAACTGTATTTTCTGACATTTAAAGATGATTTTTCAAAATTCACAAAGATTTACTTCTTACGACGTAAGTCAGAAGTAATTGAAAAACTAAAAACCTTTTGCCTAGAAATTGAAAATCAATTTAAGGATAAAATTAAAGAAATTCATAGTGATGGAGGGAAAGAATTCCAAAATAAAGAAGTCAAAGAATTTTTAAGAAGTCAGGGAATTAGGCACACGATTAACGTCCCATACACTCCTGAACAGAATGGTGTCGCAGAGAGGGAAAATAGAACAATAGTAGAGGCAGGTCGGTCGATGCTATATTCGAAACCAAATCTACCGCTGTTCTTATGGGCCGAAGCCATGAACACAGCAGTACATGTCATAAATAAGACGGGCCGACAAGACAAGATAAGAAAACACCATATGAACTGTGGTACGGGAAACCGCCGAATTTAGAAAAGTTTAGGGTTTTCGGTACTGAGTGCTTTGCTCACATACCTGCGGAGAAAAGGACAAAACTTGACAAAAAGGCTAACAAAGGATATTTGGTAGGCTATTTAGATGACGGACGAGGGTATCGAGTGTACGTGCCGACAGTAAAAAATGTAATATTAAGCCGTGACGTAATATTTAAGCCTGAACTAGAAAATGCGAAATTCGTAAAATTAAGTTTACCGAAAATTGTCGAGCGCGAAGATGTGAGTGCGCAGAGTGATAGAGCATGTACGTGTGAAAGTGCAGAGAGTGAACATGAAAAACAACCTTATGGAACTAGCGACAATGTGAGACAATTGAGAGATAGAGATAAGATCAAACGAACCGATTTTTATGGTAACCCAGTAACGTACGTAGCGGAAAAATTACCGGTGGATTTTAACGAAGCGATGAGATCCGAAAAGAAAGAGTTATGGGAAACAGCTATGAATGATGAAATGAAATCGCACCATGAAAATAAGACGTGGATACTTGTAGAAAGACCTAAAGATCAGAAGGTACTTAGCAATAAGTGGGTTTTAACGATAAAGCTAAATCCGGACAACTCGGAACGATACAAAGCGCGACTTGTAATAAAAGGGTGTTCACAGAAAGAAGGCATAGATTATAAGGAAACATATAGTCCCGTTGCTCGGTTTGACACAATTAGATTAATGCTCAGTATTGCAGCCAAAAATAATTTACACCTCGGACAGTTCGACATTAAAACCGCATTCTTATATGGAAGTCTGAAAGAAGATATTTATATGAAACAACCTAAAGGTTATGATGATGGTACAAATCGGGTTTGTAAATTGCTAAAAAGCCTATATGGCTTAAAGCAGTCTCCAAGATGTTGGACGGAACGTTTCACAAAATTTATCTCGAACTTAAAATTTTATCAGAGTAACGCAGATCCTTGTTTTTATATTTATACAGAAGACGACAAATTAATGTTGATGACCATATACGTAGACGATGGACTCGTAGCAGCTTCAGACGAATCTTTAATTGATAAATTCTTCGATGATTTAAATAAAGAATTCAAAATTACGAGTTCGAAAGAAGTAAAGAGTTTTCTTGGACTTGAAATTAATAGATTAGAAGATGGTTCAATATTCATTCATCAGAGTAGGTATATCGAAAACATATTGGAAAAATTTAATATGAATGAGGCAAACAGTGCTTCTACACCTATCGAGACTAATTGGAACGAAAGTAACATAGGCGATAATGATTGTAACGCACCATACAGAGAAGCCGTAGGGAACTTAATGTTTTTACAAACCGTAAGTAGGCCAGATATTAGTTTTGCAATAAATATAGCGGCGAGACACTTAGAGAATCCAAACCAGTATCAATGGAAATTAGTCAAACGAATTTTGCGCTACATAAAAGGGACCGCAGACATGGGACTCTTATATACAAAAGCAGGCAGTCTCGAAACCTTTAGCGACGCTGACTATGCAGGCGACAAAGAAACAAGAAAGTCGACATCAGGCGTTGTATGTAAGTATGCGAATGCGGCCATCACATGGCAATGTAAGCGACAACAATGTATAGCTCTATCTACGACCGAAGCTGAATATGTCAGTGCAGCCTCAGGAGCGAAAGAAATTATGTGGCTAAAGAAAATATTTCTTGAATGTAAATTAGAGATCCTTAAGTATATGCTATGTGTAGACAATACTAGTGCCGTGAAATTAATTAAGAATCCAGAATTCCATCAAAGAAGTAAGCATATTGACGTAAGATATCATTTCTTGCGAGATTTATACAATAGAGGCGAAATTGATATAACGTATGTAACAAGCGAAGAGCAATTGGCAGATATATGTACAAAGGCGTTGCCAAAACTGAGATTTGAATATTTAAGGAAAAAGTTAGGTTTGAAAAGTAAAAAAGATATTAAGAGGTAATTGTTTGTAAACATGTAGAGTTTTTAGGGAGGGTGTCGAAGTGATTATTACTTCTCAAAAAAAAAGAGGAAAAACTCTACATGATCTGTTTAGTCTTCTATTTTTTTTGTGTAATAAATTAATTTGTATGGAAAAGAGAAAGGCGGCTGGCAAATGTACTTGAGAAGGCATTGACAAATTAATTTTCAGATATTTACGACAAGAGTTAGAAAATATTAAGAGATAATTTGTAAATTTGAGATAATTGTTTGTAGGGATGTAGAGTTTTAGGGAGGGTGTTGAAGTGATTACCACTTCTAAGAAAACTCTACATCTGGCCTTTTTAGTTTTCTCAAGCACTGAAGCCATCGACAGCGCGTAGACAAAAGACTGCGACGAAGTCAGGCCATAAACAGTAGACAGGCGACGTTGGCTTCGGGGTTTTTCAGTTATTAGGTAACACAGCTAGCGTGTGGATCTGGACCAGCTCAAATTGTATTTTTACTTATTACACTTCTATTTAAATATATTTTCTACCTTACAATTTATCCACGTGTTTTTCTCTGTTTACACACCGAATAACCTCAACAATTCGTAATTTTATATTTACGCCACATCGAGGTACTTATTGGAAATCGCTTAAATTACAGAAAGGATTGTATCGTTTAAATCTGATTCAGAAATATTTTTCATATTACAGCTAGGGTTGAAATATTTTCGAACTAAATTTTTACTCGAGCTTAAGCTTTTACTCGATAATGTCGTATAAAATAATAAAATGTATATATAGTAATAAAAAAAACGATGCTGCGTCAGAATAATAGTCTCAACTTTCTCAAAATTCTCTTAAGTTCTCCTTCGACTCTCAAATGACTCTCAACCTTTCTTCAACTATTTACACAAAATTCTCTCGCTTCTTTTTATAAATCTCACGTGAAGAACATGCATTCTTGCCACATGCTACAAAATTTTCACATAGTATCATGCATTTTACTGGTCTACTTGTACATTCGTCGAATTGCTTCTCATCTGCTACCGATACTCCAGTAGAAACACTCGCCACGGTCTCATTGTCATAGTATCATAAATTATTGCCACTAAATATACGTCAAACTCTATATGTACTGGCATTCTCTACAGATTCTTAGATATTCTTGAATTTCCCCCTTCATGTTTTTCCAGTAATAATGCTGCCGTATTCTCCGATAAGTCTTCGTTACTCCTTTGTGTCCTGCTACAGACGACTCATGTTTTTTTCGTATTATATTATTTCGCATTTTAACTGGTGGTGTGATTATTTCCCCAGTGCAGATGGTGATAGTTATGGATTTTTCCATAAATACTTCCTTCCATTTCTTGACTGTGTGTCGCAAGGTATCTCTTCCAAATTTCCTTTGCTATTGTTAAAGGACGTTAATTGTTTTTCATTTACTACATCCAGTAGGGATCTCAACGAATTTAGTAGATTTTCTGGCGTTATAGGAATATTTCGGTCTTTCTTTACGAGTAGGGATACGATGTATTTACCGGAGTCTTGATTCAAACTTGGTCTTTCCAACATGAGTCTTTCGTAACGCGGTAGCCTTCCTATTTTCTTCATCCCCAAGGCTCCTTTATCTATTGGAGCGCCCTGTGTATGATCATTCACTCTCGTAACTGAGTCTCGCGTTTCCGAAATTTTTAATTCCGCAAGTACCGTTGGTCTTGCGTCTTCCCCTCGTTGCCAAGTAGTTTCAGAGTTCTCGGTCGAGGCATCCAATTGAAATCTTTTTAGATGTGGATATCGATCTAGCGAATCTCGTTTCTCTTTTCGAAACAATGCATCTGCGTTTGCATTTCTTCGTCCTTCCTTGTATTGAATATCAAACTCAGTCTGATAATTTCAGTTTCCATTTCCAAATTCCCGATGTGGGATCCTTAATGGAATTCATCCATACTAGTGGTTTGTGGTCAGTTGCTATAGTAAATTTCCCACCATACAGGTGTGGTTTGAAATGCATCGCGCAGTAGACGATTGCCAGACATTCTTTTTCTGTGCTAGAATAGTTTTATTCTGCGGGGTTTAGTAGTCTAGTGGCATACGCGATTAGCAAATCCTTTCCAATCGGTTCCTAACTCGATACTCCGCTTATTACGTATCCCGATGCGTCTGACTTGAGGTTGAAGGATTTGGGAAAACCCGGATATTGTAGAATAGGTTTTGTCATTAAAGCTGCTTTAAAATTATTGAATGCATTTTCTCGATTTATGTCGTCCAAATAGATGAATAGTTCTACTCCTTGCAATCCTGATAGCACTGAGTTCATCAAGGGTTGAAACGTTGTTGGGGCGTTTTTTAATCCAAGGGGCATTCGTTTGAATTGAAAGCATCCGTACGGTGTTGAAAATGCCGTTTTGTGGGCATCCTCCTGGGCCATTGGGATCTGGTGGAAGCCTGATGCCAAGTCATACGTGAAAAAATATTTCGCACTTCCTAATTGATCCAATATTTCTGTGATGTTGGGGAGCAAGTAAGCATCGCCGATCGTTTTATCATTAAGCTTTCTATAATTAATAACTAATCTCCAACGTTTGTTTCCTCGCGAGTCTGGTTTCTTCGGCACAATCCATAACGGAGAATTGTACGGAGAAGTCGATGGATCTACGACATCAGTGGCCAGTAATTCTTGAACTTGACGATTTATCTCCTCGCGATGTGAATCGGGTAAGGCAGGTTTTTTAATGATATTTATTTCTGATCCGGAGTCTAATAGCAAATTAGTTTTAGTTGTCAAGTTTGGGGAGACTATTCTTGCGGTTGGAGTGCTCGGGGTTTCGTTTATCTTTATCGAAATAATTCGGAGAGGTCTTCTTCCTAAATAGAATCCGATTCTTGCGCATTCTTAATTGTTTTTTCCGTCCACTTCCTTCTCTTTTAATTGTCGATTCTCCAGATATTCTCTTCATTCCCGTGCACGACTGCACGATGGTTTTATTGTAATGATTGAAGGTTGTGGCGTCGGTACTCATAGGCAATTCACAGCGTCGCTTCTTCAAAGTGCGCCCCTCACTCTCGAAGTAGTTGGCTGGTTGCCCGACTGCCCCGACTTGTAAGGTGCTATTATCCCAACGTCTATTCTGGTTTTAAATCTGTAGCAATCTTTTACCAAATGCCCAGCTTTTTGTACAATAATTACACGTTATAGAGTTTTTCCCGGGTCGTTTGGACGATTTTACAACGGCGGTATAAATCTCCGATCTTGACGATTGTTCCCGATGTTATTGTTATTGTTCAGGGGACGAGTGTTGTCTCGGTTATAATTTTTCGGAGGTGTCGGACGTTGGTATTGTGTTCTGTTGCCTGCTTGTTTCAATTCCCGTGTTGCTCCCACAGCTTGGCGATACGCGTCGTTCAAGGATTGGTATCCTGCTACATTTACTCGCAAATACATCTCACTTGGATTAGTGTCTAATCACCGCGGTTACTTGATAACATTGTAATACTTACGATTGTGTTAATAAACATTGCCTCTATTGTATAATAACAATGGCTAATCCTAGGAAAGTTCGTTAAACGCCCCTAACCCTATTCTTAATGCGAACACGACATATATATCTATATGTGGGAATTTTAGATGCTTAAATCTATGTTGCTGGAATGTAATTAAATCTTGGGCAGCTGTGCTATTACAAGTGAAGAAGTATTCAATTTTTTGTGGTGAAAATCGATATAGGATGTCTGATTTGAATTGAACGACTAAATTGTCTTTGTGGATCACTGATCGTGTAGATCATTTTGTCTTGATATCGACTGTAAGTTTAATTACTGTAAAATCAATTGAACTCTTTTTAAGGCTTGTTCAATGTTTCTTTTTTTTGTTCTTTTCCTTCTTTTTTCTCATAGTAGTCTTTTCGAATTCTTCTATCTTGTAATAATATCCAACGTTGTCGAGCGTTGATCCGTAGAAGAAACGTGTATTATATTATACATATTATGTATAACGTTGTAGTTTCTCAAGACACATATTCTACACCACACATTTAGAGAAAAGAAAGTTTCACGTTATGTTTTATTCAGCCAAGAATGTCTTTAGCGTTTTGTTGAGTTGTAAAATATACAGTATTATGCATACTTGTGTAAAACTGTGGAAGATTTCTCTTGAAAGATTTCAGTGCATAAATCATTTTAAGAGATATTCTCTTCCTGTATTTTTTCAACTACATACTTCACATTGATATGTATAATTTCGTTAAAACTTTAATCTACACAAAGTTTGAAAGTATTGAATATTTACGTAGACTTCAAGACTATAATCACATTTCATAATTGAAACTCAACAAAGAGTCAATTGTATATATCGCTAATCGTAAAACTTGTGTAGTTCTTTACCTCTGCCATGTAAATGCAGTTTGCAAAAGATTTCAACCGTAATATAGTTGTTACACCACATTTACCATCAATGTAAATGACACGTGCCCGTGTTTCCGCATAAAACTCGCTGCCCTTCATTACAAATCGGTCAATTACTTTTAGTGGTCCGTTGATCCTCAATCTCCAAGGTTGACCGTAGTCCGAAATGCGTGGTTTCGTTTACTTGAAGATGATAGATCCTGGCAGAATCGCCAAAATGTCACGTAAACTTGAGGCTTATATGATGAAAACAAGATAGCTGAGCCGTAACACAACTATTAACTTTATTTCTTTTATTAAACTTTATTTTTCACTCAATATTCACAATTGAGTATACACTGATCAAGTACGCGACTGGTCTGTTGGTAGAAACCGGTAAAAATATGTTGACTATTCTAAGGATACAGAATAAGTGAAGTTTTTCTGACGATACTGTGTCTGAGGAAAGCTAGGGGTGGATGTGTCTAAGGACACGGGACCATCGGATTTGTTGATGACAATTTTGGTTAGGGAAGTGAGGGCAATAGACACCGTCTCCGATTGGATAATAAGACGGTTGGTGGACCAGGAAGGGTTTTAGCCGCCCTCGTGAGAAAGTTGCGTCAACTTGTGCTTGGAGCCGCTGCTGGAAACGATTGAGAAGCAAACCAATGGCATTAACGTTGGTAATTCAAAAAAAGTACCTGCCCTGGCTTTTGCCGATGACGTTGTTTTACTTGGTGCTGACTAAAGGGAAGCACAACGCCAAGTGGACGTGCTCAACGAATATCTGAATGGCCTTGGTATGACCATCTCTAGGGATAAGAGCCAATCGTTGCAAGTTGTTGCTAAAAAAGACACTTGGTTCGTTAGAGAACCAACGATCAGGCTCGGGGAAGCTAACATCCCAACACTTGATCCCGATGAGGCCTTCAGGTATTTAGGCGCTAAGATGGGGCCTTGAAAGGGCGTCCACTGTGGCAGCATAGTACCCGAGATTCTGAGCGTGATGGGAAGAGTTAGAAAGCTCTCTCTCAAGCCATGTCAGAAGATCGAGGTGATAACAAAATACATCTTTCCTCAGTACATATATCACCTGCTCGTGAGTTCGCCAAGTGACAGCGTCTTGAAATTGTTGGATGGTGAAGTCAGGGAGGAGGTAAAGGCAATTTTACATCTTATGCCTTCAACTGCCACTGGCTTTTTCTATGCCCCAAGGTCTCTGGGGGCTAGGGTTGCCGACGTTTGAACATCTCGTGAAACTCGGTAGCCTGAAGAGCGCTATCAATATTGAAAACTCGATCGATCCGGCAGTCTCGAGCCTTGTTGATGAAGATTATGACAGAAAATTCAAAAAAATGGCCAACTGCCTAAGGATCAATTGGTCAGCCTCTTTAGAGGACATTGAGAAAGCAAAGAGGAGGCTCAAAGCCTCACATGTAAAACAATGGGCAGAATTGAGGAGTCAAGGCCAAGGTGTTTATGACTTCTCAAGAAATGGAACTGGCAACGTGTGTCTTGAGGAATATAATCTGCTCAAGCCATCGAGGTTCATCGATGTTCAGCAATGCGTCGCTGGATTGCTCTTCCAGCACACGCATAGGCCCAGCGGCGTATTGCTTCCCAGCATTTCCGCGGTACTCCCTCGTAGTGACTTATAACTAATATTTGCCTCAAAATTGAAGATCAACTTACGGCACACAGTTATTGAATAAATAGACGACACTCTTTTAAAACAAAATAATTATAATAATAACGAATAAATAAGTTCGTATATACGATTCATTTAATTTGAAAGTAAGATAAATAAAATGTCATAGTTACTCGTGGGCAGGTGACACTTCGGTCTTGTCGGCCCAAGTCGCAGCTACCTCCTAGTGGTACCACCGGTAACATGCTCATCGCATCAGCGTAATAGTCCCCCGAATGCGGTGGCCTGGGCTAAATGGAATGCGGCGACGAAGGAGCGAAAGACGACGCAATTAAGAATCGGCTTGCCGATTAACGGTTGGTTAAAACCGTGAAGAGGAAAATAAGTCATAAATTTAAATCTATTAAAAAGGGAAGTTGTTCCCGGGTTGGACATATGATGACAGGCTTGTTAAGGTTAATGATTGGGATGTGGATGGATATATACAGGTAGCAAATAAATTTCGAAATCAAAATTCGATTCTGAAAACTGTAATGCCTCGGACACAGCGTCTCTCGGTCCCGGAGGCGCTGTGGCGGATTTATCCGCTGTGGAGAGGACCATGGCTGAAGACCTGACTATGTCTATGGAAGTGAGTTCGAAAATTATGGTGCCGCTGGTGGGGGATAAGGTTGCGTGTCCGATCTGTGAGAAGAGAGAAGTTCACCTCTACTTTATGACACTAACAGGCCTGGACGGGCACCTTAATCTTCAGCATGTGGATGTCCAAATCCAATGGGGCTGCATAAATTGTCAAAAATCGTTTACGAAGCTTCATGGGGCAAGGTGCCATTTACCAAAGTGTAAAGGCACCAATACAAGTAAAGAAGGATCATTCAAATGCGGCATTCACGAACGGCATGCGTACCCTGCCGTCAGGAACATGAAAAGAAGGGGAACGGGCCCGCCAGCTTACAAGATTTTGGACGGTAGAAGAGGTGAATCACAGAAAGAGCTTAATGAAATTTATAAAAATCACAAATTTCCTAATGTGGAAATAAGTAAGATCCTCACCACGAAAACGGCTGAACAAATTAAGAAAAAGAGACAAGCAAGTGAGCTCTCGGGAGTTTACTCAGGAGACAGAGGGAGGGTACGATCCCGTTATTTCAGGCAATGCGCCAGATTGGAATGTTATAGAAGGATCTAGAGAGAGACTCAACACAATGAATGGCGGCGTTGCTTGAAAATCACAACAGAGAAGACTTCCGAAGTCCCCCCTCCCACAGAAAAGTTATATTGCGAATTAAAGAAGGTGTGGGATGATTCTAAAGATGATCATATAATTTTAGCGGCCAAACTTGATAATTTTGTCGGCACATCTCTGTACAGAGCGTTACTTAATGGTAGCGAAATAGTGGGAAGCAGGATCCCTAAACGTAAAGTCGGAATTGTTAAAAAATCATATAATAATAATAAGAACAAAAATAAGAGAACTGACAGGAATCCCAGGCGGCGTTATTTATATGTCGGGTTTACATTAGAATTAGAGTTAGGGGCGTGAAACGAACCTTCGTTCGGACTACACGATGTCGTTATGCAATAGAGAAGACATTGACTAGTGCAAATACGATTATTATAAGATTGAACAAGTAACCGTGGCAGTTAGGTACTCGAGAAACTAATGACAATGATCCTAGGTTCAATAACGAATCCGCGGTCGACGGGATGATAGATGAACATGCTCACTATATCTAAGTCGAACTCTTTGTTAAAACGTGGAATATCCACTGAGCGTACAGACACAACGTAACTCGCTAATACGACTTCACGAGAGAATGACTTTCCGTCGCGATGATGCTGCGGGGGAAAACTATGATGGGGTGTGTCTAAGGACACGAAATCATCGGATTCGTCGAGAATAGCCTTCGTTCAGAGGGCGAGGGAAATTGGCGTTGCTGCTAATTGGTCAATCTCCATATCGGTGGTTAGAAAAAGATGCTAGCCGCCCTCGAGAGAAAGTTGCTGGTGGGAGACGCCGTTCGTTGAAAAATAGGTCTCTCCTATCTTCCCGTAGTTGGGACAAAGACTGTTTGTCTGTTTGAAGGACTTTAGGTAACTAGATCTTAGTGTTTATAACGGCCCTCGGGTTAGCTGAACATGTACTGCGGAGACGCATCGACATCTGACAATCATCTTGCTCGAAGAATAGGGTCTGCGTGTGGCGAGCCACGGGACAGAAACCGTTGGAATGTTTACTGTCGCGTGCCGCCACGAATATTTCTTTTAAGGAGAGCTATAGAATTACTTCGTACCTTTGTTAGACAAAGCGTTCATTCCGTGACCGCGGCTACGTTCGGCGACTGGCTATCGCCTCGAGCCTTGGGCTCACTATCACAACTCTCGAACAAATACAATCGGAACAAAGACAACAATTGTTTAATTACGCCTATGATAGAATCTAGATTACGGTATTAGGGGGTTATCTCGAAGTTCCAAAGGGTAGGCTTCGATGTCCTTTTGTCTCCGACATATATGTCGGCTTATCATTAGGATTTAAGGCGCGTAACGATTCTTCGTTTGAATTAGCCATTGTTTTACAAAACAGAGAATATATTTACACGAATAAACAAGGTTTTACAAATATTATGAATAATGAATTTTGTAAATGATATGATTGATTAACAAATGATAAATTAAATTATTAATTAGATTAAAGAATAATAAGTTTTATCGAACAATAAAAGAAACGAATAATATATCTTACGATTTACTAATTTAACGAATAATGAAAATTAACGATTGATAAATTTACAAATATTGAATTTAATTTACGCTATAAACTATGATCCGGGGTTCAAACGAATCCACGGTCAACGGGAAAACTTTAAACAATTTTATAACACAAAAAAAATACGTTTGCTGAATCACTCGGAAAAAATTACTCGATGTATCACTTTCCAAGGCGATCACACGAATGAATCTCTGATTAAAATCTTTTTCGTAATACGACTGCATTTGTTTGTTATATTCTCGCTGGAAACATCGAGAAGGTTCCAATCGTTGTTGCTAGGCAATATCTGTCAAAAGTTTGTTATATACTCCTTGGAAACATCGAGAAAGATCCAAACGCCGTTGCTAGGCAGTTTCTGTCTGGAGATTGATTCCTAATACAACGTGTGTCCCATTATATCGACATCTCTAAAGTACAATTTTATGTGATTTCTAGGGAGAACAGTACAACCGATCCACACCTTCGTCAGGCAAAACGTTTATCCCGTGACCGTGGCTACGTTCAGCGACCAGTTGTCACCTCGAACCCACTTTCGCTTTTCACAAATGTCAAACAATTACAGATGACAATTACTTAATTACAGTTATGATAAAATCTAGGCTAAAGCATTAAAAGGCTTCCTCAAAATTGCATAGGGAAGGCTCCGGTTTTCATTTCATCTCCGACATATATATGTTGTTTTATATTTCTCACTATCCGGAGAGTTGGAGGGAAAATAGGACCGTGCTTATACCCAAGCCAAATGAGGATTTAAAGAAGGTCGAGAACTGGCGGCTCATAACTATTGGTACAATGGTCCAATGGTCCATTATCTATGGTCCAAGAATACCTGGAGGGTCTTGGGATGAGTATCTCTGGAGAGAAAAGTCAAACATTCCAGGTGGTCTCAAAGAAGGACACCTGGTACGTAAGGGATCCAGAGATAGAAATTAATAATAAAGGGATACCGAGCATCGCACCCGAGGAAACCTTCAGGTATCTCGGCGCAAAAATTGGACCATGGAAAGGCTTGCAATGTGGCATTATTGTGCCAGAAATACTAGGCACAATTAAGAGAGTAAGCAAACTATCGTTAAAGCCAGGCCAGAAAATGGAGCTTCTGCTTAAATATATGTTCCCTCGCTACATATATAACATGTTGATTAATTCGCCTAGCGAGGGAGTTTTAGAAGTCTTGAACAATGAAATCAGGCAAGAGGCCAAAGCAATTTTACATTTAACACCTTCTACTGCGGTTGGGTTCTCTTACACGCCCAAAAATAGTGGTGGACTAGGGTTACAGTGGTTCGAACACCTTGTGAAACTCGGTACCCTTAAGAATGGAATAAATATGAAAAATTCACTAGATCCAGCAGCGTCTAGTCCTATTAACGAGAGCACAGAATTGAAACTCAAAAAGATCGCTAACTCCCTGAGGATTAATTGGCCTGCTACTTCTGCGGACACTGAAAAGGCCAACAGGAGGCTGAAAAACGAGCATATTAAACAATGGGCCGGCTTGCGGAGTCAAGGCCACGGTGTGGCTCACTTCGCAAGGGAAAAACTTGGCAACGTGTGGCTCAAATAGTACCACCTGTTGAAGCCGTCTCGCTTTATCGACGCCATTAGGTTACGAACTAATACCTTTGGCACCAAAGTAGTTCTAGCAAGAGCCGACAGAAAGATTAATATAATGTGCAGAAGACGTCATGCCCAGCTCGAGACCCTAGGGCACATTTGGGGGCTATGCTAGCATACAAAGGGCTTAAGAATTAAAAGACATGACGAGGTAAAAGCTCTCCTCGTTAAAAAGCTACAAGACAGGAACGAAATATTTGTCGAGCCTACTATTAAGATTGGGGAAAATCTATTTAAATCGGACCTCGTGGTGAAAAACGGGGAACGGCTCCTTGTAGTCGACGTTACTGTCCGCTACGAGAATAGAGATTATCTCCAAAAAGTAGCCAAAGAAAAGGTCGACAAGTACTCGTCTTGGCCTAAAGAATTAAAGAAAAGATATGGCGTCCGTAAGGGAGGCGTTCTGCCGGCGTTGCTTGGTAGCAAAGGAGCTATAACGCCGGAAACTGTAAATAACTTAAAAATGATGGGGATTCCTAATAAGGACATGAAAACAATGGTTTTATACGTATTGAGAAGCTCTGTGGAGACGTGCAACTTATTTTTAGACGAATAAAATGCAATCATTATTCATTTCATTTATTTACTATTATTTATTTATTAATTAATTTTCAAATTGTACATGTACATATAAATTGTACGTATGAACTTAAAATGAATATAAATTATTTATTTATTTATTAATGATGGCTTTACTATTGACTATGTCAATTTTAAAGTTAACTTAAGTTTCAATCCTTACGAGGGGGTACCTCTGAAATATGAAACTTCATTGAAGTCTCACAGGAACAACCAAATGCCTCGTCATAATCAGTGACGTTATTGAGAAAGCAATACGCCTCTGGGCCTATGCGTATACTCCAAAAGTAATGCACCGCTGGAGTTGGCCGCGTGTTGTGATCTCTTGAGCCCCAAAGGCGGCATGCTGCCGACAAACGGCGTGCCGTGGGCAATAAGAGTGTCATAGTTACTCGTGGGCAGGCGAGACTTCGGTCTTGTCGGCCCAAGTCGCAGTTACCTCCTAGTGGTACCACCGGTAACATGCTCATCGCATCAGCGTGGGGAATAGTCCCCCGAATGCGGTGGGCATGGCTAAATGGAATGCGGCGACGAAGGAGCGAAAGACGACGCAATTAAGAATCGGCTTGCCGATTAACGGTTGGTTAAAATCGTGAATAAATGAAGCAAACAACCAACTGCTAATTGAACTCGTTCCTTTGTTGGATGATGAAGACTGGAGCGAATAAGGCTTATGATTTAGAATATGGAAAGGAAACACGATAATGCGCAAATAATAATTGCCTAATTCGACACAGAAAATATATGTCGGAGAAGAGTCAGGAATAGGGTTGTGGTCGTTTGATAGACCTCCCTTGGAGTTGGCCAGGGTTGTGTTATAACGAAGATACGGCCTGATACAACGAGTATGAACACTACCGATTCGACAATCAACCGCGGCAATTAGGCCCTCGCGACACTAGTGATAGTGGTCTTAGATTCGATAACGAATCCACTGTCAACGGGAGGGTAGGTATACTTGCTCTAACTCAAACGTGTGCTACTCCCTTCGCCGATGAGATCTGGGGAAAGAATGAATTTTCGCCCCAATGACGCTACCGAGGCCAACTATGGTGGGGTGTCTAAGTACAAGATCCTCGGATCGACGTCGCTGTCGATTGGTCAATTTGAGACAAAAGCTGCCTGTCCGTTTGCACACATCTTAGTTGCCGAAAAACCCAGGTTTTATAGCAGGTCCTCGGGCTAACCAAACTTGTGCTGTGTGCGTGTCTCAACATCAGGTATTCATTGTCCTAAGGAACCGTTAGCATGTTTTACTGTCCGATACCTCTATGGGTAGTTCCTTTAATGGAGGTCATAACACCGCTCCGCACCTTTGTTAGACGGAGCGCCCGTCCCGTTGACCGCGGCTACGTTGGACGGCGGGCTGTCGCCCCGAGCCAAGGCCCACCGTCACTAATCCCGTACAATTGCTATCGGTTTGGATAACTGCGATTGTTTCATTACGGGTATAGTAGGCTCTAGATTACAATGTTAGGGTGTTGTCCTGAAGTTCCAGAGGGGCCCCGGCGTCCTTTCGTCTCCGACATATACAAGCCTCGGACGCAGCGCTTGTCGGTCCCGGAAGCGCTGTGGCGGATTTATCGGCTTTGAAGGGGACCACAGATGACGAACCGGCAACGTCCCTGGACATAAGTTACTTCAAAATTTTAGTCGCATTAATGGGAGATAAAGTTGCCTGTCCGGTCTGTGAAAAGAGGGAAATACACCTACTTTTCATGACGCTGCAAGATCTGAACAGGCATCTTATTGAACACCTTGTAGAGACCCCCATTCAATGGGGCTGTATCAAATGTGACAAAAGTTTCCTTAAGCTCCATGGTGCACAGTGTCATATTCGTAAATGTAGGGACCGCACGGAACATAGTGAGGGTCAATTCAAATGTGACCCAGGAGCTTGGGATTCCAAAGAGGTCCTTCGACCCACGAACGACACGCGCACCCTGCCGTGAGAAATATAAAAAGAAGGGGAATGGACCCCCCCCCCCTATTAATGAGGCAAGTGGTAGAGTGTGGAAAGCAGATGAGGTTGATCTCTTGAAGGAATTGGATGTAATTTATAAAAATCATAAATACCCCAATGTTGAAATTAACAAAATTTTAACAACTAAAACAGCGTAACAAATTAGAAATAAGAGAAAAACGCTAAAGATTGCTAATGTTGAAGGGCACCTTCAGGAGGAAGCCTCAATGAGAGAGGGCGGGTGCGATCTCGTTGAACTATCCATGGCGTCTACGGGCCAGGAAACAAGCGATAATAGCGAAGAAACGGTTCACGAGTGGAAGCAATGCCTCATTAATGAAATCGAAAGACAAACCGAGGTGCCCCTGTTTTAAAGGATGCTTATACTCGGTTAAATGAAATTTGGGCCGAAGGGAAAAACAATATATCAAAATTAAGAAACCGAATTAACTGTTTCATAAATCTCCAACCTTCGGTGGAAGGACCATTGGGATGTTGATGGTTCGTTAGACACTTCAGCGATATACATGTGGGATGGTGTGACATTAGCGAAAGACGTGGCTGATTGTTTATAAACGTTGGTAAGATATGTTAATGTTGTCAAGGAGTGTTGTGAGCGTTACCAAGGTTTGTTACAGGAAAAATGAGCGTGGTAATGCTGTCAGAGTTGGATTAATTGTGATCGAGAGAAGTTCATTGTGTTGCTGTGACGTAGAAATAGTGTTAAGCGAATTCGTGAAGTGCGAGAATAGTATTAAATACACAGCTTTTGTGGTTCCGGATGGACATTATGAATTTATAAGAGTACCTTTCGGATTGTGCAATTCACCTGCAGTGTTTCAGCGACATGTACGTGCAGTTTTTGACCTTTAATCAACGAAGGAATTGTGTTGGCGTATTTAGACGATCTTATAGTTCCTGCAGAGACCGAGAGTGAAGCAATTGAAAAACTGAGACAAGTGTTAAAAGCCGGGAGTGAGTATGGACTAATAATTAACTGGCGGAAATGTAGTTTTTTGGTCAAACAAGTGAATTATCTTGGGCACATCATTGAAGATGGACAAATACGACCTTCGCAGCAGAAGACGTTAGCAGTGTCAAGATATCCAGAACCCAAGACGACTAAGCAGGTATAGAGTTTTTGAGTTTAACGGGATATTCCGTAAATTCATAGAATCGTATGCCGTGATTGCGCGACCGTTGTCGGAATTATTAAAAAACAACGTCGGATTTAAATTTGGACCGTTAGAGAAAGAAGCATTTGAGAAATTAAAAAAAGCCTTGATTGAAAACCCGGTACTTAGATTGTATCAAGTAGGAGCTGAAACCGAATTACATACTGATGCTTGTAAAGAAGGATTAGGGGCATTATTGCTACAGAAAAGTGCCGATAACGGTAAATTTCATCCTATATATTATGCCAGTTGGAAGACGTCCTCCGCGAAAGAAAAATATACGAGTTACGAGTTAGAAATATTAGCGGTAGTTAAAGCATTAAAGAAATTTCGTGTTTATTTATTAAATATACCGTTTAAAATATTGACAGATTGTAAAGCGTTTGTGTGGACGTTAAAAAAGAAAGATGTATGTTTGCGTGTGGCGCATTGGGTACTTTTGATTGAACAATTTGATTATAAAATAGAGCATAGACTAGGTACGGCGATGCGTCATGTGGACGCGCTTAGTCGAAATATAGTAGAAGTGTTATTAGTACAGGAAGGCCGAGGCGGTTTGATTGATCGAGTTCGCAAGGCTCAGGAGGAAGATCAGGAGATAAAGAAAATAGTTGAGGCAGTACGAGATAAAGGGAAAAAAAACTTTTCGTTAACGAAAAATGGAGTTATATATCGAGAGACCGAGGGAGGTGAGACAATAGTTGTGCCGAAGTCGATGCAGTGGGACATTATCAAAATGGCACATGAACAGGGACATTTTAGTAGTGCTAAAACGATGATAATACTCAAAAGAGATTATTGGTTTCCCAACATGGAGGAAAAAGTTAAAAGAGTAATAAACAACTGTATTCGGTGCCACAGTTATAGCGGTCAAAGACAACGGAATACATAAAATGAAGGGTATATTGAAAGGAAAGGAGCACTTAGTAAACAGCGCCGAACGTAGTGGTATGAGTAAAAAGGAAAGATGGCATAGGATGCTAGGACACGTAAATTTTAAATACTTAAATATTTTGAGTAAAGAGCAGCTAGTGACAGGTATACCGGATAAATTTGAAAAGGAATTTTTGAAATGTAAAATGTGTATAGAAAGCAAAATGCATAAATTACCTTTCAAAAATAATCAAAATAGGGAGATAATGGAAATTGTTCATACAGACGTGTGCGGTCCATTTAAGACTCCCGGATTAAATGGAGAGAAATACTTTATATCATTTGTTGATGATTGTAGTAAAATAGTTAGAATCTATGCCCCCGGGACGAAACGCGCATCTTCTTATTATAGTAAAATAGCTAGAATCTATGCCCCCGGGACGAAACGCGCATCTTCTTTTCAACGGCGGCAACTACTACCATCAAAGTATCTACAATATCTACAGTATCTCCGAATATCACGAGTATCTACCGAGTTACGCGACGAGCATTAACCAGTATTTATCCGCGATTTTATTTTGCGATTTATACTTTGTACTAACGACTCACGTATACAGGCTGTACATTAATTTACTATTTTAAATATGTCGGAGATGAAAGAACACCGGAGTCTTTGGAATTTTGATTAATCCCGCAACATTGTAACCTAGAGTCTACTATAGCTGTAATTAAACAATTGTAGTTATTCAATCCGATTGTAATTGTTCGAGAGTTGTGATAATGAGCTTGGGCTCGAGGCGACAGCCAGTCGCCGAACGTAGCCGCGGTCGCGGGATGAACGCTTTGTCTAACAAAGGCATGGAATAATTCTATAGCTCTCCTTAAAAAGGAAATAGTTGTAACACTCGACAGTAAACATTCCAACGGTCTCTGTCCCGTAGCTCGCCACACGCAGACCCTATTCTTCGAGTAAGATGATTGCCAGATGTCGATGCGTCTCCGCAGTACATGTTCAGCTAGCTCGAGGGCCTGTTATAAATCTTAAGATTTAGTCAACTAAAGTCCTTCAAACAGACAAACAGTGTTTGTCCCAACTACGGGAAAATAGGGGAGACCTATTTTTCAACGATCGGCGTCTCCCACTAGCAACTTTCCCTCGAGGGCGGCTAGCATCTTTTTCTAACCACCGGCATGGAGATTGACCAATTAGCAGCAATGCCAATTTCCCTTACTTTCTGAACGAAGGCTTTTCTCGACGAATCCGATGATCTCGTGTCCTTAGACACACCCCAATATAGTTTTCCTCTGTGGCATCATCGGGACGGGAAAGGCATTCCCGCTCGCGATCTCATCGATGAAAAAGAGTAACCCCTTACGACCAGGGAATATTACGCATCCGACTTAGGTTTTGTGAGTACGTTCATCATCCCGTCGACCGCGGATTCGTTATTGAACCTAGGATCATTGTCATTAGTTTCTCGAGTACCTAACTACCACGGTTACTTGTCCGGTTCTATAATAATCGTATTTGCACTAGTCAATGTCTTCTCTATTGCATAACGACAACGGGTAACCCAAACGAAGATTCGTTTCACGCCCCTAACCCTAATTCTAATGTAAACCCGACAAATATATCCGATGGTTTCAACAACGAGCCATCTCGTCCTTTAAACCTCACGTACTAACTATCCTCTACACATAAACCTCCACAAGGTGAATATGGTGACTGTAAATGTTATTTTTTGCGAGAAACTCCCGAGTCAGTAGTGACGCATGAGCTGATGTGTTTTAGTAGTACAATTTCTACGAGTGATCGTTTCACAAATCCTTCGAATGGCTTCGTACAATCGACGTGAAACACGCAAATAGTATTCTCTATGGATCGTAACATATTCTGATAAAAATTTATGAAACACAATACCACGGTAATCGAAACAGAAGCTGTGAGAAGGACTTGAACGTTTGATCTCACTGCCATGCTTTCCTCAGTCGCGGTTAACTTGAAAATTTCCATTGTGATACTTATGATCTTCATACAATAATGATAAGAGGATACAGTAGAAATAAAAAAATTTCGAAATATTAACAAAAATATATTTACTTATTTCTTACACTTGAGGTGATATTAAACGTATTGATTATTAAAGAGACGAGTGGAAATTTGTAATAGTCAATTATATTGAAATTATTTCAAGTGCAGATACAGAGATAGTGTAGGTCGGTTGTAATTGTCGTTCGTGTGACTCGTCATGATAATTAGCTATATTCTTCACTATACTGGTTCGCTTTCTAAACTGTCCTAGAGAGAATGTTCTTTTGTTTATATTGTCCGGCGGACTTATAGAAGGTCATATTTGGTTCAGGTTGACGATTATTCATAACAGCGATACTGTTTTTGTCTGGAGTTCGTTTATTCTAGAACTTCGCAAATGCAAAACAACGTTAATACCTCGAGGTACAACAATATGAGTAGCTCCCGGTTCGAATCGTCCTATGGCTCATGCTGCTACATACTAATACTATAGTAAACTTATCCTATATTGGATTAATAGGAAATTAACAATTAAATGTATGAATATTTATATTATTTAATAAAATAATAAAAAATTAACGGTAACATTTTTTTAATTAGCATCTTTCGGGAATTCACTTGATATTTATAAATTGCGAATTTTATAATCTGTTCATAAAAAGTGTACTTGGCGGAAAAAGTAAATGTCATAGAGATAGTAATAGGAACCACAATGTGGCGGAATAATTTCTGATATTGATATACAATTTCCATCGTCATTTGTAAGAGTATTATTAAAGTAAGCAGCATCTGTTTGTCCACCCCATGAATCTAGAATTAATAGGAACTTATTGTTTCCACAATATGGACTGATTATATTTAATATCTTTCCAAATAATGGGTATTGACTAAAACATCAGAATATGGGTGTGTTTATTTTTGCCCTAGATTCATAAGAAAAATTTTTGTCAGAACCAATGATCCAACAACGCTGACCTCTTCTTGTTAAGCTACAGAAGTTTATGCATTACAATATACAGTAAATATGCAGGGTGCTATGCAAGATATATACAGGGTGGTTGGTAACTGGTGGTACAAGCGGAAAAAGGGTGATTCTACGTGAAAAAAGAAATCGAAAATATAGAATAAAAATTTTTGGTTTGAGGCTTTGTTTTCGAGAAAATCGACTTTGAATTTTCGCTCGGCACGCGTGCACTTTATTACGTCTCGTTATAACGGATCCCACTGTAGATCGTTGTCTCGATGGATATTATCGCAGTTTAAGTTTGTTTTTGCCGTAACGGAAAATTAGGAATACATAATGAAATAATACGAAGTAATCATAAAGTTTATTATTACAAAAATTGCTGAAAATGTTGCCCATTCTGCCGAACACATACTTCTGCTCTTCTAATTAAATTTCTATGAACACTTTCTAACGTATTCGATTGTTTTAAAGTATGAAAGGCTACAATAATCTTTTCTTTCAATTGCTCGCAACTTGCGATTTCTTCAGAATAGACAATTGATTTAATATGGCTCCACAAATAAAAGACAAGCGGAGTTAAGTCAGGAGAGTGTGGTGGCCAAGCTATTGTTCCAGCACGACCAATTCAGCCTTGGTAATGTTGGTTTAAAAAATCTCTCACATGACGACTAAAATGTGGTGGTGCACCGTCTTGTTGAAAAATGAAACTTCCTCTAGTTCTCAGCGGTACATCTTCTAATAATTCCGGTAGTTTGTTTTGTAAGAAATCGAAATATGCTGCTGACGTTCGAAAAAAATATGGCCCAATAATTGGATGTCCGATAATGCCAGCCCAGACGTTTACGTTCCATCTTACTTAAAAATATGTTTCAAGAATAGAGTGAGGATTCTCATTTTGCCAATTATGTATGTTATGGTCATTGAACATGCCGTCCCTTGTAAATTTCGCTTCATCGGTCCATAAAATTTTTAACAGAAATTCTGCATCGTTGGCATGCTGTTGAAGCAACCAATGACAAAATGCCTTTCGCGAAATCTTATCATGAGGCATAAGTCCTTGTACTCTGGTGATATAATAAGCATGTAAGTTGTTTTCGTGTAGAATTCGAAGAATCGTGAAGCAACTAAGATTATACCGCAAAGAAAGGTTTCTTGCACTTATGTCAGGATGTTCCAAAACGTCCTTTAGTATTTGCTCTTCAACATTTACACTAACGCGTCGTCGACTACCACCATGTCGTCTAAGTTTTTCAAAAGAACCATATTCGCCGAGGGTTCGTTCTGCTCTTTGAATAACACGTCTATAAGGATGTCAACGATTGGGATACCGGTGTCTGTAATGATCAGCTGCGGCTGATGCGTTACCACCACACGCACCTAACGAAAGTATCATGTCTGTATATTCCCGATTGCTGTATGTAGACATGATGGTAGTAAGATGGTAGTCGAATAGTAAGTTAATAGGTAGGAAAACACTTCGGTCACATTGGAAGTGTTTATCAACATAACGTCAATCGAGACAACGATCTACAGTGAGATCCGTTATAACGAGACGTGATAAAGTACACGCGTAACGAACGAAAATTCAAAGTCGATTTTCTCGAAAACAAAGCCTCAAACGAAAAATTTTTATTGTATATTTTCGACTTCTTTTTTCGCGTAGAACCGCCCCCTTTACGCTTGTGCCACCAGTTACCAACCACCCTGTATATACAATGTGCATGCAGGAGAAATTTGATGAATATGCACTTACATAGAGAAAATTGATACATCTGGGTTTAATTAATGTATTTAATATTATATGTGCATTATGCAAACTGTTATAAAAAATAATAGTGTTATACATATCTTTAACACGTAAAATGCAATGTAACATAAATACTAAATTTTAAAATTTGTTGTCGAAAGTTTTGTTGTCGAGTGCCGCTATAGCAATTATACAGATTAAGGCCCGCATCATAGATTTCGGTGATTTTTGAATGTATTGTCACAATCATGATTTTGCACACCTTTCCTATACATATAACCTTGGCTCGGCTTTAGATTTCGAGATATCCATGAATAATGTTTTTACATTTGCACTTTGATGTGGGCTAGATGCCGCTTAGGTTTGCTTTATGTTTATCTACGGTCGGGATTATATTATATGCCCGTTCCACGATGCGTTTATAGTGAAGAGAAAAACAAAACCGATAATCAAGTGTTTCGTATAAATCTTTATTTAATATCATGGACAGTATATGAAAAGAAAGCATAAAAATAACATTTTATGAAGGTTAAGTTACCATAAACAATTTTCAAAAATTTTGGATTCTATTTTACTCGTATGTAACAAAAAGTATTCATTGGTTCGGTTTTGCACAATATTTTTAACAGTATAACTTTTTAACATTAAAAATGTTTCTACTCTGTGCAAAGTCCTTTAATTTGTTGAACCAAATTAAGTCGTTTTAACATACTTTTTATTAAGCGAGGGACTCACCACAAGAGGGACTTCTACGTTTTATTGGTATTTTAAAATATTAAGCATTTTGGATTTTCGACCAATCGCGGGGAGACGCAATCGCGAGGAGAGACGTCAACGGGAGTCGTACATTCCCGTTACGATTATAATAACCGACACCACGAGTTAATCGATCCCCTGATTTCTGTTGAGATAATAGGGGTGACTCAGTTTGTATAACACTGTGACTCACAGAATTATAAATTATATATTTTTCCACTTAATTTACACCGTTGCTTATAATATATCGTCGACAATGAGTTAGCGTATAGAGACGCGATACACTGGCACAATATTCGTTGATGATAGAGCAAGGCTCTTAGAGTTTTGTAATAGTTGATTAACCCGTTACTGACATGTTGACTTTTCTAGCGGTGTAGAAGAAGTAGTTGACTTGACCCTCCTGATGGCGTAGGAGAAGTCGCTGACTTGACCCTCCTGAAGCCGCAGGAGAAGTAAGGTACAGTGGCGATGCTGTGTCGTAGGAAAGCTAGTGATGGGTGTGTCCAGCGCACGGGACCATCGGATTTGTTCATGACATTTTGGTCAGGAAAGTGAGGGCAGTATACATTGCTCCTGATTGGATAAACGAAGGTTGGTGGACTAGGAAGGGTCTTAACCGCCCTCGATAGAAAGCTGCTAGTGGGAAGCATCGTACGTGTGAAAAACTAACTTTCCCGTGTCAAGCCGTAGTATACAATACTCTTAAAAGAAGCAATTTAGAAAAAGATATTCGTTGGGTCTGAAGGACCTTAGCTGGAAACTTCCTTAGATTTACAATGGGTCCTTAAGACTATTGAGGGTACGCAGTAAGGATGAGCGGACATCGAATTGACTAGCTCGATGATGGCCCAGCAATCGCAACCAGGCTCCCCTGAGCAAACTCGCAACTACCTCGCGCTACCTCCTCCGTGGCAGAAGTGCAGCAGAACCCTCCGCACCAACGACGCTAATATTACAAAGAAACGGAAAATAGAAACATCAAAACCAAACACGATCGACACCCGGAACGAACAATCAACGATACAAATAAACACCCACGACAGGTTCGCCGTATTGCAATCCACTAACGACGCCATGGAAATCGCAGACCCGCCGCCAAACCAACAAGCACAGAGAATCCCCCTCCCCCACCAATATTTGTGGATGATGTCATCGACATACAAACAATGACCAAGTCCTTAGAGAGAGATATCTCCAAGGACGATTACAACCTGAAGATTAACAACAACAAGGTAAAAATTCTGCCGACAACCCCTGACGCATACAGAAAAATCACCAAACTGCTTAAGACCTTGAACGCCAACTTTCACACGTACCAACTCAAACAAGAAAGACCTTTTCGAGTGGTTCTACGCAACATCCACCACTCAGCAGGCATAGACGAACTCAAATACGAACTCTCAAAACTCGGCCACGAAGTCATCAACGTAAGTAATATAAGGCATAGAGTCTCGAAAGACACGTTATCCTTATTTTTTATAGACATAAAACAAAAGCCTAACAATAAGGAAATTTACAATATCAGTCACCTAATGAACGCAATAGTAAAATTCGAACCACCGCTTGTGAAAAAAGAAATAGTGCGATGCAAAAGGTGCCAAAGGTACGGTCACACGCAGAAATACTGCAACCATACCTTCCGCTGCGTTAAATGTGCAGGCACTCACTCCACTGACCAGTGCGCTAAATCACCGGAAACCCCAGCGAAATGCATCCACTGTCAAGGTGACCATCCTGCCAACTATAAAGGCTGCTCAGCCTATAAAACCCTATACACAAACAGGTGCCCTAAACTCAGAGCAAAAGAGGTAACCAACCAAACACCCGCCCGCCGAAGTTCACGACTACCCCAAACACCTCAACCAACCAAACACCCAGTCCTACTAAATTCATCACAACCTCAACCTCCTATGCCCAAGCAGTACAAGGCATCCAAAATAACCCGAATAGCCAAAGGGATCTTTCCCAAAATAGTGTCCCCAACTCACCTAACACAGACAACTTCTCTAGGCTTGAAAAGCTAATAGAGAAACAATCAGAGCAAATAAATAATTTGCTATCGCTACTAACACTCATCATGGATAAATTAATACGCCCCGGCGCAAAATAAAACCAAGGCGCATAGCTCTTTGGAACGCCAACGGTCTAGCGCAACACAAATTTGAACTAGAACTCTTCCTAAAACACCAGCAAATCGACGTAATGCTCGTATCGGAAACCCACTTCACCGACAAAAACTATCTGAAAATAAATGGTTACAAATTCTACCATACCCAACACCCCAGCGGAAAGGCCCACGGTGGCACCGGAATCGTAATCAAAACAAGTATTAAGCACTACGAACTTCCATCATTCCAGAAAGACTACCACCAAGCAACAAACGTAGCAATAGAAGACTGTCATGGTACAATCACCACTTCAGCAGTATACTGCCATCCGAGACACTCCATGGCCAAAGAAGACTTTGATAACTTCCTGGACACCCTGGGCAATAGATTCATAGCTGGAGGAGACTATAACACCAAGTACACCCAATGGGGCAGTAGACTGGTTACAGTAAGAGGCAAAAACCTCTTGAACAGCATAATAACCAACAACCTCAACTACCTCACCACATACGAACCCACATACTGGCCCACTGACACCAACAAAATACCCGACCTTCTCGACTTCTTCGTAACTAAAAATATCTCATCAAGACACGTCCAAATCAACTCCTCGGCTGATCTCTCCTCTGATCATTCCCCCGTGATAGCAACAGTCAGTTCAACAATAATCGAGAATACACCTAATCGCTCCATTCACAACCAACACTCCAACTGGCAGCTCTTTAGAGAAGTCTTTACTCACTCAACTTCAGCCCTAACGTCACTAAAAACTAAGGAAGAAATTGAAGCAGCCACGGAATACTTAAACACGAGCATAATAAACGCCATCCGCCTCTCCACACCGACAAAGACGTCTATCAGCAAACAAGAATATCCCCAATACATATTAAAAGAAATAGCAGAAAAACGTAGACTAAGAAGAGTATGGCAGACCCATAGAACACCGGATGACAAACGCAAACTAAACAACGCAACTAGAAAGCCATCCAAAAACCATAAAAAATTACAAAAACGACTGTTTCCAAAAATATCTCGCCAGTTTATCCCCCACGGCCGACTCCAACTACTCGCTATGGAAGGCCTCCAGGAAACTCACACGCCTCCCACAAATAATCCCCCCAATCCGCCATCCGTAAGGTGGATGGGCGCGTAGCCCTATAGAAAAAGCCGACCTGTTTGCCAAATACTTGTCTAAAGTATTCAAACCCCATTCCTCCAAAGCTGCCGCGGACGTTACTAAATACATGCACTCCCGCTTCCAAATGTCCCCTCCTATCGAACCCTTTACTTCTGCAGAGACCATAGAAACAATCAGTCGCCTAAATCCCAAGAAAGCAGCAGGGCACGACCTAATAGGCAATAAAGCAATCAAGGAACTCCCCATAAAAGGGACCGCACTCATCACATCCATTTTTAATGCTATCCTTCGCCTTGAACACTATCCTAAGGCCTGGAAAATCTCACTGATTACCCTCATCTCTAAACCCGGTAAACCGATATACGAAACCAGCTCCTATCGCCCAATCAGCCTTTTACCTACCCTGTCTAAACTATTCGAGAAGATGCTCACGAATCGACTCCTTCCACTCCTAGAGGACTTGAAAACACTTCCAGATCACCAACTCGGCTTCCGAAAACAACATTCAACAGTGGAGCAAATCCATCGCATAACCCATACGATCAGCCAAACACTCGAAAAGAAAAAATATTGCTCAGCAGTTTTCTTAGACATCCAACAGGCATTCGACAAAGTATGGCATGAAGGGCTACTATACAAGCTTAAAAAGATCCTACCTCACCCCTACTGCTCCATCCTAAAATTCTACCTAACCAATAGACAATTCATGGTTAAATGCCTAGACGCCACTTCCGCAACATTCCCAATAGAATCCGGCATACCCCGAGGTAGTGTCCTCGGACCCCTACTGTACTCCATCTACACTGCCGACCTACCTATATCAAACAAGATAACAATAGCGACATTTGCAGACGACACAGCGTTATTAGCTACCCACGCAGACCCGGCAATAGCCTCATCCACTCTCCAGCGAAGTCTCGACTCCATGGAAAGGTGGTTTCATAAATGGAGCTTGAAAATTAACGAAAAGAAATCCTCACATGTAACCTTCACGCTCCGAAAACAAACCTGCCCCCAGGTCACCATCAACAATTCCTAGCAGGGACTCATTCAGATACCTGGGCATGATCCTGGACAAGAGACTAACGGGGAAAAAACACATCTCAGATAAAACGAAGCAACTAAAGGACAAACTAAAAAAATTCTATTGGCTTACGGGCCGACGCTTCAAACTAAACATACAGAATAAAATTACCTTCTACAAGTCCGTAATAAAACCTGTTTGGACCTACGGAATCCAACTATGGGGAACAGCAAGTATCTTCAACATTGAAATACTTCAACGCTTCCAATCGAAAACACTAAGATCCTTAATAGACGCACCTTGATATGATACCAACGAAACAATTCATCGCGACCTCAAGATACCCACAGTCAAAGAGGAAATAGCAAAATATAACGACAGATATAACAAAAGAGTCAACAAACACCGAACCCACCTAATCACTGGACTACTTGATACGACGGACCAGATTCGCAGGCTGAAGAGGCACTACCCGCTAGACCTAAACGCTAGATTCAATTAGCTATCTAAATTAAGCAATATTCACTTATTTATAACACTTACTTATAAATTATACTTATCTATAATAAGTACTAACTTATTATAAATAATTAGCCATCTCACTGTGCCACGCTAGAAAAATTACTGAAAATTGTCAACGCGAGAATTGATTGTAATTTTAATAAATAAATGAAAAAATAAATAAAAAAATCTGGTTTCCGTCTGGCCCGAGGTGTATGGCCTGGTCTAGGTAGAGGGTCGCCCGACGTAACACATTTTATAAAATGCAATGTTTCAGGAGAAGTTGTTTTAAGACTGCTATTTTTATTATTTTAATCTACTAATATACTGGTACACTGGTATATCTTGGAAAGTAATTTAATCTTTTGCGCGTTTGAGCCTAAAAATTGGATGAAAAGAAAACTTTATAAAGGTTGTTCTCAAAACTAAACGTAATACACTTCATCCTGCATCCAGTTCTGCCCGAGCAGTCGAGCTATGCGGACGTGAAATCTAGTGCCTCCGACATTGTGCGACAAGAGTAGAGCAACAGAACCAATCAAGGATGGAAAAAATACCATCAATAAGAATACTAAACAAAGGAGAAACATACGCTATAAACAGGGCAGTAGACCAACAGAGCCCAATTAAAACAACAAGTGAAGTACAGGACTCCTCAAATACAAAAGAAATAGAAATGGAAATAATACAAAAAGACGACGGAAAGAGCAATACCAACAAGGATTTACCACAACATAACGAAAGCTGGAAGACTGTAACTCCCAGCAAAAAAAGAAAAATAAACACAAACACAAACGATAGGAGGACCACAGAAACAGAAAGACAACAATGGCTACAAGAAATTCCTACACAAAACTCCTACAGCTCACTGACAGAAGAGATGGACACAGACCCTACAGAAAAACCAAGAACACACACTCCCAAGCCACCACCAATCTATATAGACGCAAAAATAATAGACCCCCTCATTGATCTGCTAAACAGCACGGCAGGAAAAGAAAACTACACTATCAAACGGCTCAAACTGGACCAGATAAAAGTACAAACTACCTCAGAAACCTACAGGAAAGTACTAAAGCGCTAAAAGAAAAAAACGCTGGGCATCACACTTACCAACCCAAATCCAACAAGAGCTACAAAGCAGTAATCAGAGGTCTACACCCTAAAACAAATACAAACAAAATATGCGAGGAATTGGCCAAGATCGGACACCAGGTAAGAACGATCAACAATATAACCAGATTTGACACTAAGCAATCACTACCGCTATTCCTAATAGAGCCAGAACCGAAAAGCAGCAACAAAGAGATATTTGAAATTAAAAAAATCTCAAACACAATAATCACAGTCGAGCCACCCAGACATAAAAAAAGACATACCACAATGCATGCGGTGTCAACAATACAGGCACATTAAAATTACTGCAACAGGAACCCGGCTTGTGTCAAATGTGCAGAAAAGCACCTAACAGCGAACTGCCCACACACGGGAAAAATAAACGACGTAAAATGTCACAATTGCGGTGGAAATCACCCAGCGAGTTACAAAGGCTGCGTAGTCAGAAAACAACTACAAAGCAAACTTTTTCCGCCGCTTCGAAACAGGACACACAACAATTTCCACACGCAAGAGGACAACACAGAATCTACGTCAACACCAAATACACAGCATGTAATGAACAATAACCACACTAACACCAACACCGTTAGAAACCGAAGCTACGCGCAAGTAGTCAACCGGTCGTCACCCTTAGACAATCAAGAATAGAACAACCACAGCAACGACACAACAGAAATCAAAGAGTTAATAAAACATTCCATAAAAAACACCGAAATACTCACAAAAATGATAAGCGAACAAAACGCAATCCTTAAACAGCAAACGCAACAAATCACACTCATGCTACAGCTACTCACAAAAACGCTAAGCAAAAAATAAAAATAGACACGCTTAAAATAGCAGCCTGGAACTCTAACGGCCTACAACAAAGGGCCCTAGAAAGTAAAACATTCCTGTACAGCAATAACATCGACATACTACTCGTCTCAGAAACACACCTCACAATAAAAAGCTGCATAAAAATACCACACTACACCATATACGACACCAAGCATCCCTCAGGGGAAGCACACGGGGGGACGGCAGTAGTAATAAAAAATGACATTAATCATCACCTACACAGCCAGGTCAGTAAGGAACATATACAAGCAACCACCGTTACCGTACAGACTAACACCAACAAACTGCAGTTATCAGCAGTATACGTACCGCCGCGACACAAAATCACAATGCAAATGTGGGAAGACTACTTCCGACACTTAGATGACAAGTATATTGCAGCGGAAAACTATAACTCAAAGCACACACTATGGGGATCAAGAATCACCACACCTCGAGGCAGAACCTTGGAAAAATACATCAGAAATTATAACCTCAATATATTATCCACAGGAAGACCGACATACTGGCCGACAGATCTAAGCAAAATACCTGAATTGCTAGATTTTGCAGTTACAAAGGGACTAAACGCAAATAAACTAAACATAGCACCCAGCCTCGAGCTTACCTCCGACTATACGCCCATAATAATTGCATACAGAAACAAACCAATACTTTACAGCAGCACAGAGACGCTATGCAATAAAACCACCAAATGGCAAATATTCAAAGAAATAATAGAGAGCAAGATCAGCTGCAACATCCCACTGAAAACACCTGAACACATCGATCAAGCAGTAGCAACATTCACAGAAACTATCCAAGAAGCAACAAGGGCAACCACTATACCTGAAACAACCAACAGACAAACAAAAACAGTTCCACTAGACATCCTCGAAAAAATAAGAGAAAAAAGAAAAGCGGAAGCAAAATGGCAAAAACACAGAACAAAAGAAAACAAAACACACCTAAACAAACTCGCAAAAGAAATAAAAAAACAAAATAAAAGAGCACAACAACAACGAGTTCACAAAGTTCATCGAGTCACTATCTGCTCACGAGAACTACAACTACTCCCTATGGAAAGCCACAAAAAAAAATAAAGGAGACAATAAAAATGGTACCAGCAATCAGAAAAGCAGATAACACATGGGCAAGAAGCAACGAAGAGCAAACTGGAGAATTTTTCAACCACCTATGCAACACATTCACCCCACAGAACATCAACAACAGCAACCACAATAGTCATACGGACGAGGATGCGCTAACCACTAGTACACCAGCTGACAATCACTACACCATACCCAAAACAACAGCACAAGAAATCAGAAACATAATTGAGAAAACAAAAAATAATAAAGCACCAGGAATCGACCTAATCAACGGCAAAATCTTGAAAAACCTTCCGCTAAAAGCGATAAGACAAATCACAATAATAGTTAAGGCAATACTAAGAATACAATACTTTCCAAAAACTTGGAAACTGGCACAAATCATAATGATACCCAAGCCAGGCAAGGACCTACACAAAACCAAATCCTACCGACCAATCTCACTACTTCCGGTGTTCTCTAAGATACTAGACAAAGTAATTTACGACCGAATAAAACCCACAATAGAGAAGAATCAACTAATACCGGATCACCAATTCGGATTCAGAAACAAACACTCCACAATAGAACAGACGCACAGACTCGTCAATGAAATCTTACAGGCGCTGGAAACAAAACAATACTGAACGGCATTCTTTATGGACATCGAAAAAGCATTCGATAAAATAAACCACACTAGCCTACTTCAATCAATCTGGAAACAGTTCCCGATGTAGATATACCAATTAATCAAATCATACTTCAGCAGCAGAACTTTCATAGTAAAAATCAAAGACACACACTCGGAAGTTAAAGAAATCAAGGCAGGAGTTCCGCAAGGAAACGTCCTAGGACCAATTTTATACACATTATACACGGCCAACATACCAACAACTAACAATAGCAAAATACTGACATTCGCGGATGACACAGCTGTACTAGTCAGGCACACTAACCCTGCAACAGCAGTTACATTACTACAAGAACATATCACAAAAATAGAAAAGTGGCTTCAAGTTAAACAAATTAAAGCAAACCCCGATAAATGCAACCACATTACATTCACACTGCGAAAACAGATACCACCAAACATTATACTGAACGGCACGCACATAATACAAACAAGGCAAGTCAAATTCCTAGGACTCCACTTAGATACACGACTCACATGGAAACAGCATATTAAAGCAACAATAGACAAAATACAGATGGCAAGGAGACAAATGTACTGGCTAACAAGTCGAAAATCCAAACTAAGCATAGAAAACAAACTAAAAATATATAAAATGGTCATAAAACCAATCTGGACGTACGGAATAGCACTATGGGAAACAGCAGCAATGAGATGATAACCAAAATAGAGGCAATGCAATCTAAAATACTCAGAACAATAGCAAACGCGCCATGGTACGTTAGAAACGAGGACATTCGGAAAGACCTGGGAATACCAACGGTCAAGGAGGAGATTAACAGAAGTGCAAGAAGGTACAGAGAACAATAGCAACGCACCCAAACCGGCTGGCAGTCGACACATCAAGCATAAAAAGAAGATTAAAAAGGAAACACCCAACAGATCTCACAAAGGACATAACCTAACAAACACGACGATGGTACCCCGCTGGGGGTAGCCACCCACATGTTATATTAGTATACCGCTATAATATTTTACCAAATGTCCTACTGGACAAATTGTAAAATTTAAATAAATAAATAAAATAAAAACTTCATCCTGCATTTTCCTTATGGATTCTATACACTCTATTTTTTCATCTTTCGTGTCTTCGTTAATGGTGATACGGGGAATAACCTTTAACGGCACGGTGTGGAGAAAATCGATTCGTAATGTTGTAATATTTTTGGAAATCAGGCGATTGATTCGTGAAAACGCAAGAATCGATTTTTTAAGTCTTCTTCCGTATCTCCTAAATACTCCGCTTCTAATCCCTCTTCTCTTTCTCTTTCTAACTTTTAACTTGCTTTTCTTTTTCTTTGTTCTCCATCTTCGCTTCTCGAAATCCTGTTTTATTCTCCCCCCCCCCCCTCCTATTCTCTATTTATATCGTTCGGCCGACTCGCAGTAAACACAGGAAAAGTCAAACCGTCGGTTGGTGTTCTAAATTCCACAGAATTTACATGTATAGAATATTCATTTTTTATAGGAAATGTGACCCTTATACGTTTATTTACAGAAAGACTAATTACACCTGCGAAACTATTAAATTCCTGTCTGAACATATTTCTTACACGGCGGGCAGTTTACGAGCAATTCGCATTTATAGGTTAAATTGGGATGCTCTGTACATCAGGATCCTAAAATCGGGAATCTGTCGAATAAGGAATAACGAATAAAATTTGGCTATTATATAGAAAACTGCTGGCAGCGTGGGTTTCGATGATTTTTCACTATATCGTAGAAATCGACGTTTTGAACATCTGCTTCCTTTGCATGTTACCATTATTCGGCCTTGCTTTGCGAGATCTTGCAAAAATCGGTACCACCACTACGGTGAATGATACATATAATTGTGTGTCTGTAGCAATATTTTCGTATTGTTTGTCAACTACTTTGCAGTGGCCGAATTTAGAAAGCTAATGTAAACCTAACTGTCATCTTCCATTTACATGCAATATGTAAAAGAAGACTGGGCGAACTTGGGTATTCCACAGATCTTTCGAATTATAGCCGCTTGCAGAACTGCGTAATAAAAATTATTATTATTAATGGTATGAGTTAGGTTTAGAACAATTACAGTTTATACAAATTACAGTTTATATCAAGCTTTATATTTTATTGTTATTATTTCAACTTAAATACATTTATCCAATATCAACAATGATTCTTACAGTCTTGAATACGCAGTTGTAAATAATTAATTATTGTTGGATTCGGAAAGTAGAGTTCAAAGACAAAAACATCAATGTCTAATGAATGTAAATAAACAAATCGCCAAGCAATACGACGAACAAAGCGGCGAACGTGTCAGCTATGCTTGCGACTCTATTAAAGATACACATGTAGTATTACCGACAGTTTTTGCGAATATCTCGGAAACTAAGACCGAGCGGCGGTAAAATGCCAAGGAAGAAGTTGTTGGAAATGTTGATTCCTACAGCATATCATGGAAATTCAAGCTGTCGGCAACTTCTTAAATAATTTATTATTTAAAATTTTATTCTCATTCTTATTCATTATTCAGTAATTTTTTCTTTAAAGAGAACATTTATTCGTCCGTTTTGTTTTTCTAAATAATTATGTTCGATACATTATAGAGAAAATTTTTATTCGTCTTTATGCAATAAAAAATTCTCACTTATGAATTGACTTCAATGTATCACTCTACAACTGGTAAAGATGAATAGTAGCAGAATAAACCATAAATAACTCGAAAAAAGATCACATCACGTATATGTATATTTATATCATATAAACTTCTTTTTTTGTTTGCTAAATCTGTCCCTGCTATATTCGTTACGTACAACAAAATATCTCGTAGAATTGCTTTTAAAAAATTGTTGTGGGGATACGTAAAAGTACCCTTCTTGTATATTGTTGACAGTGAGCAAAATATGTATATATACATCGTACATGTATAATACAGCTTTGTATACACTGTTCCCCAGGGTCATAGTTTCGTCATGTGGAGATTAGAAAATAGTTACGTATAGAGTATCTTCTTCGATATAGCTATAAGCATTGTAGCGGTTATGCTATGTATTATACTTACGTAGGTGTGTAGCAGTTACACAATTTTTAGTGGAGATTGCAGATATAGCCTCCATTTTTTGCCAAATATCTCTAACATTACTTACGCTTCACGGGAGAACAATCATTAAATTAACTATTTTCTGTAAAATATTGTACAATTATTACATAGTTTGAATATATTTTGCATTTACATATTTTATCCACTTTGATATATAACATCTATATAAAAATCAGCGGCGTAATAGTGACAATTTTCGAAATGTAAAGTCGTTATTTTATTGTAGTAAAATTGAAATATTAGGTTGTCCGAAAAATTTGTTTCGTTTTATAAGGAAATAATGGATGCACAACATCTTTCGTTTTATATTATTTTATCGAATTACGTACGATCCATTTTGTTTTATCACGATAAAAATCACAACGTTTGTGACATTAGGTTTTATGTTTGTATAAAGATGCGTTGTTGTAAAAGCCGTGACTGTAAAGGAAAGGCACTTTTCGGACAACCTTATATAATCGGCGCAGAGACATTTGCGCAGCGTACAGGATTCGCTTACAGTCCAGGAGCGTAGACAATGAACAAGCAGTACGAATCTGTCTTTATTAGGCACGGTATTGTTCGACAGTCTTTCATATTCGAAACGCGGGAGTGTGGACGTGCTACGGAATATTTACCTATTTAAACGTTACAATATTTGTGTTTAGCAAGTGTTTGTGCAATTTGTAAGATGTGCTAGTTGCTAGATAAAATATAAAATCTGGTTATTCGAAAGTTGACTTGCAATTTTTTATAAAAAGGATTTATTCAAGATAAACACTTTATACCTGTAAATTTTATGAATTAAAAACTTTCTGTGGATTATTTTAATCTAATAACTTTGTTCTGTCCCTAGGATGGGTCATACGGCAACCAGATAAATTATTCCACATGTGGAAGTAAGTCGTAGAAACCAATACAGTTTTCTTATTTCTTTTTCTTTTTTCTTATTTTTATTATATTTTTCATTTATATTAACGTAAGAGTGATGATATACATATTTATGTTTTAGTTTTAATTAAACGTATTAATTATATTTTTTATATAAAAGTTAGTTCGTTCTTCCTATATTATTTTCTTCCGCTAAAAAATGTTTTCATCAAAGGTAATGCTTATTGAGAACCAAGAATAAAGTCGGTCATCGATAATGGTTACTAATTACAGAACTTAACGTATAATTATTTCCATAATTGAATATTGTGTTCTTATGAAATAATTATGTTTTTGTTGATATTAATTATTCTTCGAATCTGGTATTGTATTTATTTGATAGATAGTAATTTTTTACGAAATTTGTTTAAGAATCCTTCCCTGATGCACTTCGTGATACACAAAGAAGCTTATTCCAGTAACACAATTCTTTATAAATTCTTTTCCATGCTGTTATGGTAAGTTTTTTCCCTACTTCTTTCTGATTATCTACTATTACTGTATTATTTGCTATAATGTCTGCATTTTGATCGCAAAATGCATTGTTTCATTTAAGAAACGCGATACAGTACATTCATTTGTTATCTTTTCTATTTATTAACCAAAAATTATGAATGAAATAATACAAATCTCAGTTCTCAGATTCTGTTGCAAGTCATTACAATTAGATATGGACATGATTTAAATAATATGCCCAGTCTGATATCTACAAAATCGTCTAAAACTTTCTATTTTTTTATGTGTTTTATGTGTAGATATTTTATTACACATAGAAATTTATTATACATAGAAACCTAATCTCAATATTTAACCAATGGCGAAACAATAAGCGGTAGAATATCTCACGTAATATTGATGAAATCAAAAATAGTTTTAACAAAAATTGTTTAGTTCGAAAGAAGACATCACATACGGTGCAAATTATTTTTTTGTAGATCCAGTGGTAAGGTCCCACTTCAACTTCATTTTTGCAAATGGAACCATATATTTTTTAATACATTCATCGATCTATCTTCGTATTTCTTACGAAAAAATTAAAAGGAACTGTTAGTTCACCAGATATCTTAACTTGAATTCGTCGTATGAAAAACAGGTAAGGACGCGAAACGGTACTCTTGTGTTTACGTTGTCCTTGTCTTTCGTTTGTTTTAGCACAAACACAATACCGCTTCGTGCCCTATGCTTATCTTTCATACGACAAATTAAACAAGATATAATCTAAACTAATAGTTTTTCGACATAAATAGGTTAATACCTTTGTATATGATATGAAACGTTACGATATCGGTTACACCACTGTTGCTTACAAAGCACGAGTTTCGACTGATTGGTAGATAGAAGAAAGGAATAATAACAAGAAAGAACCGATTCGGAAGGACGAACCTTTCGTTTACCTCCGAATCTCTCATCAAACAGGTCACGTTGTAGGATGTGAGCATACTTTCCGCGGTGAACGTATGCATATATTGTTTATATATATCGTTTTGATATAGTTATTAACTATGCTTATTGTTTCGTATATTTATATTGTAGTATAAAAATGTAGCCGAAAAATCCGCCTGTTTCAAACCCCTTCCTTTAATGTATGACCGTTATGACCGTTCGCGGAGAGACGCGTCAGCGAGAGGCGTAAATTCTCGCTACGATTCTAATAACCGACGCCGCTAATTAGTCGTTCCTCTGTTTCGATAAAGATAACAGAGGTGGTTCAATGAATTTAACACTGTATTAACGGGTTAATATAGCTTGTATATTTAACAATAATGAATGTAATAATAAAAACGTTACAAATTATTTAGCGATGAATACAGTTAATATGTTACAGAATATCTTTAAACATAAATAAACTTTAAAATAAACATATGACTTTACGATATATCTCAATGAGTTCGTTAGACTAAGCGACTTTAATTTTAATCGTCAGACCTCTCGATGTATAACGTTTGACTCTTCAGAAGGGACTAATTGCCCTTCGATCCTTTTCGTTGTCTTCTCTGGGAGACGACCCCCCACTACACTCGGATCACGCCACCGTTCGGGCCTATACTCACGTCTGCCACCTTCTTTATGTGTATGAAATAACGGACCGAAATCGACGTTTCTAGAACTCGCTGCTTGGTGACAACTATGCGCTTGTCATGTAAAGTTGATACTTGGATTGTAGTAAGAAGGCTGAGTCGTAACCCAACTACAAATTTTCCTTTATAAAACTTTATTATAAATTTTAACACTTACAAGGATAACACTGAACCGGAGAAAAGGGGTTGTATGAGAATAGCAACTAGAACAAGAACCGTCCGAGCTGGGTGAAGTCTCGGTTTATATACGTTTTTGGTTTGAGGATGTTGAGGGGGCTCGATGTAGGTTATGATGTGGAAAAGTGTCCGAAGGTCGGGGGTCAATGTCTTATCTATGATGTGGACTAAGGTGCGTCACAGCCTTGTTGTAGGCTATGATGATAAGGTGGTGATGTGTCCAAAGGAGTCCGAAACTCGGGGTCGATATCTTATGGTTGAGATGAGATTGATGTCACACGCTCGTCGATATATTGTATATTTTCCGTCCGGCAGATAAGACGATCTGTCTGCGACACTGTAGGACCGCGAGCGACGGTTAGAAATACAGCCTGTGGTAAGCTTCGTGGCGTAACAAGTGAGAACATTACGATCTGTGCTATTTTCCATAGTGCAGGAAAGTACTGTATTCTTAGAATTGCGTTAGATGTTTTCGTTGTTAGTCTTATTGCCTTTGGCGGAAGGTTTTTTAAGATTTTTCCATTGATCAAGTCAAATCCTGGTGCTTTACTTGTCTTTGTTCCCTTAATTAAGTTTGTAACTTCTTGCGCTGTTGTGCTGAGTATGGTGCAGCATTTATCAGTTGTGTTGCTGGCATTTTCCACTTCTTCATTTGTTTGCCATCTGGGGATGCTGTTATTAATTTCGTACGGTGAAAATATATTTTGTAGGTGCTTCGAAAATTCTTCTGCCTGCTCTTCGTTGCTTCTGTCCCATGTGTTGTCCATTTTTCTAATTGCTGGGATTGATTTTATTGTTTTCTTAACTTTGTTAGTGATTTTCCATAGAGAGTAGTTAGTATTCTCATGCGCGGATAGTGATTCGATGAATTTTGAGAATTCGTTATTATGATGTTCCCTTATTTTATTCTTTAATTCCTTTGTAAGTTTATTTAAGTTTTTCTTGTTTTCTCGTGTTCTCTGTTTTTGCCATTTTGCTTTCGCTTTTCTTTTTTCTCTGATTTTATCTGGATGTCCTGTGGAATAATTTTTGATTGCCTGCTATTTGATTCATGGGTGGTGGTTGCCCACGCTGCTTCCAGTATTATTTCTGTCATAGTTGCTACTGCCTGTTCAATGTGTTCAGGTGTTTTCAATGGGATATTGCAGTTGATTTTATTTTCGATTAGCTCTTTAAAAGTTTGCCAATTGGTGGTTTTATTGTAAAGCGACTCTGGCTTGTTATAAAGTAGTGGTTTGATTGTATATTCTAATATAATTGGTGTATGGTCGGAGTTAAGCTCAAGGCTGGTTGTTATTTTTAATTTGCTTAAAATAATGTGTGCTTTGCATAGTCTCCTGCTGCTATATATTTATCGCCTAAGGATTGGAAATACTCTTCCCATTTTTTAAGTCTCATTTTGTGTCTCGGAGGTACATATACTGCTGATTTCTGGAAGTAATTGTCATTGGTTTGTATTGTGACAGTGGTTGCTTGTAAGGGTTCTTGATTTGTTTGACTATGTAGGTGATGCTTGATGTCATTTTTTATTGTTACTACAGTTCCTCCATGTGCTTTACCTGAGGGGTGTTTGGTGTCGTAGATGGCGTAGTACGGTAATTTCATGTAACTTTTTACAGTGAAGTGTGCTTCTGATACGAGTAGTATGTCGATATTATTGTTATACAGGAATGTTTTAGTTTCTAGGGCCCTTTGTTGTAGTCCGTTAGAGTTCCAGGTTGCTATTTTAAGCATGTCCATTTTTATTTTTTACTTAGCAAATTTGTGAGTAGTTGTAACATGACTGTTGTTTGTTGTACTTGTTGCTTTAGTATTGTGTTTAGCTCATTGACCATTTTTCTTAATATCTCCGTACCTTTAATGGATTGTTTGAGCATTTCTTTGATTTGTGTATCGTCTTCGGTGTTGTTGCTTTGATTCTGATTGTTTGTGGGCGTTGCTTGTGTAATGTTTTGGGTTACTTGCGCATAGCTTCGGTTACCTTGGGAATCTATGCTTCTGTTTATAGCTTTTGGTTCATTTTGTGCTTTCAATGTTGCTTCATTACCCGTTATACTTTGTTGTGGTTGGTAGTGATTGACTGATCTGTTGCGAAGTGGTGGAAACAGTTTACGTTGTAATTGTTTCCTGATTTTACATCCTTTATAGCTGGCTGGGCGGTTTCCATTACAGTTGTAACATTTTACTCCATTTATATTCCCTATGTATGGACAGTGTGTTGTTACATGATTTTTAGCACATTTAACACATGCCGGGCTTCTGTTACAATAATTTTTAGCGTGACAGTATTGTTGACACCGCATGCATTGTGGTATATCTTTTTTGTGGCGTGGTGGTTCCACTGTTGCTGTCGTATTTAGAATTCTTTTGATTTCGTAAATTTCCTTGTTGTTGGTTCTAGGTTCCAGTTCTATTAAGAATAATGGTAATGGTTGCTTCGTATCATTTTTTTCTTTTAGTTCTTTTATCACTTTTGAACACACTCAAACAACACAAACAATTCTTTTTCACATTCTGTTCTTAATGGGAACTACGACGGTTGACTGAAATGAAACAGGAAGGAAATGAAAATTCAATTCATTACCTGTAAAATATGTTAATTATTTTTCGATATAATTGCCATTTGCATCAGTCCATACGACAATAAATAAATACATAATAAATAAATAAATAATTAAATAAATGATGATTATTTTTCATTCATATAAAAATAAGTTGCACATCTCCACAGAGCTTCTCAACACATTGAAAACTGTCGTTTTTACATCTTTATTAGGTATTCCCTTATTAGAAATCCCCATCATTTTTAAATTATTAACTATTTCCGACATTATCGCTCCTTTACTGCCAAGCACCACCGGCAGAACAGCTCCCTTACCAACGCCCTGCTTAACTCCTCTGAGAATTTCTACCTCGACCCCTATATTATTATTCGCTTTAATAGTTGTCTTATTTCCATTGTATATTTCACTTATTAATTCTATTATAGGGGTCGGTGTGCCTTTTCTCGCCAGACACGGTCTTGTTCCAGCATGAGGTATAGTATCGAAGGCTTTCGAAATATCCACTATTGTGTACACTCCCCCTCGATTTCTTTTGTTATAATTCAGAGCCGCCTTAAGCAATTCAATATTTATCTTAAATCCACTCTCGGATGTATATCCTTTTTGTCTCGAGCTCTGGTCTACACCCGTCTTAGCCGTCCATCGAGGATTGATGAGCATATTCTACCCAAAATTGGGCTGATCGTAATTGGTCGCCAGTTCTCGATCATATTTCCGTTTTTATTGGCTTTGGGTATTAAAGTTGTCCTATTTTCCTTCCGTGCGGTCGGAAAGTAGGAACTACACCACGATATATTAAACAACTTAGCCAATATTACAGGCAGGCCGGGCATTAACAAATTTTCTTTCAACAGTCCGTCTGGCCCTGCTGCTGTTTTACTTCTCATTCTTTTTATTTTACCCTCAATCTCTTCGATGGTAACGGGCATAAAATAGTTGTTCAAGGACAGCTCTGAAGCTCTCTCCAGTTCTGAAGGCAGTTCCAAATTTGTGGGCCCAGTTCTTCCCCACAGAGCTTCATATAACTGTTTCACATCCACCGCATCTGGTGGCTTTCTGGTTGGTTCCAGATAAGCCAAATCATCATTAATTATGGCATCAGCCAACTTTCTGGGGCACTCATAAAAGATCTCCTGGCAACGTGCGTAGGAGCACCTTTTTGTTCTATTCCTATTATTCCTTTTTTCCACCATCCTGTCTTTGATTCTTTTCTTTCTCTAAGGGCTTGTTCTTTCTACTACTCTTATTTTTAAGAGCTGTATTTAAAATTGTATAAATATATCGCTCGACTAGCTTAATTAATTCCGACTTGTCATCTCTTCCCTTGTCCCAAATCTCCCTCAGCCGGGCATAAGCATCCCTTAAAACAGGGGGCACCTCGGCTTGTCTTTCGATTTCTTCGGCGAGGCATTGCCTTCACTCGTGAACCGTTTCTTCGCTATTAATGCTTCTTTCCTGGCGCGTAGACACCATGGACGGTTCACCGAGATCGTACCCGCCCTCTGTCGCAGAGGCTTCCTTCTGAAGGTCCTCTTCAACATTACCAATCTTTAATGCTTTCCTTTTGTTCCTAATTGGTTCAGCTGTTTTCGTCGTCAAAATTTTGCTGATTTCTATGTTGGGGAACTTATAATCCATGTAAATTAAATTTAGCTCCTTCAGAGGAGCAACCTCTTCCACTTTCCAAACTCGACCACTTGCCACATTTGTTGGAGGGTCCGTTCCCCTTCTTTTAATATTTCTAACGGCAGGATGCGCGTGTCGGTCATGGGTCGAAAGACCTCTTTGGGATCCGAAGCTCCTGGGGCAAACGTCACACTTAAATTGACCCTCACGATGCTCCGTGGGGTCCCGACACTTAGGAATGTGACACTGTGCATCATGGAGCTTAGGGAAGCTTTTGCTACGTCCACCGCAGTCATTTTGAATGGGGGTTTCTGCGTGATGTTCATTAAGATGCCTGTCCAGATTCTGCAATGTCATGAAAAGCAGGTGAATTTCCCTCTTTTCGCAGACCGGACAGGCAACTTTATCCCCCATCAATGGAACTAAGATCTTATACAAATTCGTGTCCAGGGACATTGCCGGTTCATCAATGGTCCCCCCCCAAAGCGGATAAATCCGCCACAGCGCCTCCGGGAGCGAGAGACGCTGCATCCAAGGCATTACTATTATTCGAATCCAATTTGTTTCGCAATATTTGTTTGCTATCATTAAATTTCTCCATCCGTATCCAAATCGTAACGATAACAAACCTGTTGTCATATGTCCAACCCGGGAACGAGTTCCCCTTTTTAAATAAATTTACATTCAAGATTTATATCCAATTCACGGTTTAATCAACCGTTAATCGGCAGGCCGACATTCAATGGGTTGTCTTCCGCTCCTGCTTCGTCGCACTCCGTTTAGCCATGCCAGCCGCATCTGGGGGACTATTCCCTACGCTGATGCGAGTTAGCATGTTACGGCTGTACCACTGGGAGGTAATCCAAGGTACCCTGCCCCCGAATAACTATGACACTCTTATTACCCACGGCACGCCGTTTGTCGGCGGAATACATGGCAACGCGTGACAAGTTTCTTCATTCCGTTAGCGAAAAATTTTGCTGGATGCTTCTAGTAAACTTTTGATAAACAACTTCACTGCTCTCTTAACTTCATTTTCACACTTGAAATGAGTTCCCCATCTCATTATTTTCCATTTATAATTTGTATAAAATGAAACTAAATCGTTACCGCGATGTATGTATTATCGTCTGCTTATACTTTAACTCGCACCTCCCGCGGCCACGTCTGCACACTGCTTGAACGGAGAGCACATCAAAATCAGCTTCGCGCTTAATGTTTTAAATGCCATTGCATCGATATGATTCACGTATTTCACGCCATGTAATTTTTTTGAAAGCAAAAACATTTCCGTCACGGCGTCTACCCTCAATTTTCCTGCACGTTTCTCCCGTGGTTGACAGAACATTCATAAGCATCTGTTTCCTTCCATTTTTTGTGGTCTGGAGTTTCCTCCTTTTCCTTCCAATAATACAGTGAGCGTCAGAAAGCAGATTTTACAATTGGATCGAGTATTTTATTCCTGCATTTCCCAATAAATATATTGAATTCAAATAATGAAGAAAAGTCCCTCTTCTTCCGAGAATCATCATCACAGACATTCGAATGCAACGGCTCATTCCCTACTGCGGTGTTTTTCTCGATTTTCGGTGTGAGAGAAAAAGATTGCCAGTTTTGAATATGAAAATAGAAGCAATGTGCTACACTTGACCAAAACTAAATGCTAGAATTATATACTTTAGTTGAAATACGACCTCAAATGTTAGGAAATAACATAGTATACTACTAACGAAAAAATAAAGCACTACAGAAATCTCTCGAAACGAATTTCTTTGTGTTTCCTGTTACTTTTCTAGCGACATATCTATTTCAAATTCTGATTGCCGCTCATAGGTTGGAGCACTTAATAACAGGAGTACCTTCGTTCGATTTCTTGATTCTCTTGAGTGTGACATTTGGTATCAATCACTGATGTTTTCATCGGTTAAATGAGCGAACAGCAGGCTATTCTCCCATTTACACGATGGTTTCCTCTTGGTTGAATTGACTTTTGTGTCCTGGATCTTGAACTAAGATTCAGCACCTGTTGTCCTGAGAGCGTGTGTTTTGCTGCTCCTTTTGATTATTTATGCCTGAGTCACATACGAATTTCCACGCTGACCGTTTTACCAATTCGACTCGGCACTCGGTCTGTATCTTATACATATTATCTATTTTGTTCACAAGGAGGGGAAAATGTGAGGTGGGATGTCGTGATAGGTGCGAAAGGAATACTCAGATGTTAAACGAACGATAGTTTATTAAGAAACGATTTAACAGACAGAGTCAACAAATAACAATTAACAGATACGATCAACAAATAACTGGTAACGATTAACAACTAACAATTGACACCAAGAGTTCAATCGACGCGTTGCTATGCAATGTCACTGAGGACTTATTTATTTCACGGCGCAAGACAGACTGACTGTCCTTTTGTTCCGAATCGAACGGATTCTTCCCTTCTTTGCCCATCGATATCTCCCACTAGCGTGCGTTCATTAGATATGCTATTAGGTATGCTCTTCCGAGAATTCGGCGGAAAGAGCGTGAAGATATCGATGGCACATTGGGCACGTCGGTGTTGCGCTTTGACGGCGTAGCGCTTTGTATCCAGAGCCGTTAGAAAGTTCCGTGGCCCGTGCCGCCACAAATGCTATTTCGCATACCCAGCGACCCGTGTTACACGGTTGTAGAAGATGATTGGTAGTGTGTTTTAAGTGACGAGATATCTTGATATTGAAAACCGTCAAATATATTTTAAAATAATAGGTACAGAGAATGTTCGTTAAGTCGCTCGGTACTAACTGATTCGCTAAGACTATGTATTAATCGCTACTAAAATCGCTCGAGACTGAGACTGAAAAACTGGTCACGTTACAATCGCGTTCGTTTATTTTGTAGAGGACAGGTATATAGGATGTTTAACCATGAGATTTATTGGAGGTTATCCTTTGTTGTTGTAGCCGTCGAATATATTTAAAAATAATAAATTACTATACAGCCTATAATCGCTGAATCGTTAGTACAGGGTATAAATCGCAAAATAAAATCGCGGATAAATACTCGATAAATGCTCGTCGATAACTCGGTAGATAATCCGTGATAACACTTAGATTGCTCGATGATACAGAAAGATGCTCGTAGATACTCATAGATACTAAACTCTTTTCGGTTGCGTCGATTTATTTATACTGGTCCGGGGGGAAGTCGGAAGATTCAAGTTCGTCGTTGTGCCCTAACGATGTTGATACTCCGAGGCAAAACAACAACATGATTTGAATTGTCCTCTACTCATGTGCCGCTACATATTTATGTAATATCGCGATGGAATATATTTACAATGAATGGATGATACAGGTGTTAATCAGACAGAAAAACGATAGTTGTTCAATATGAACTAATCGCAGCAAACGTATAATGAACAGCACAACTAAATAATTAATCAACGACTCGGCTGTCATAAACGCAATCAACACTCTCTCGGCAACCCAACTCGCAATCACTGTTGATTCGTTTCTCGTCCCTTAGCAACCGCTTGTAGGCCTCCTCTTTCCAAAACTACGCGATCGAAACGAACGCCTCGGCTCTCGCGACATTCCACGTGGTTCACCCGCCAACTTCCAGGCCCCTCGCTCGCGATACTACATTTATATACAATTGAGTATACGAACTTGAAGCTTTGTGGAAATATGACTTTTCTTAACTTTGAAAAGTGTGCAAAAATCTAGCCTCAAATGTTTATTAGTTCTCGCAAAAGTTATCTAGCAAATAAAACGGCGTTTTATTTGATCCTGATTTCTACAATTTTTGCACCTTGCACAGCAACTAATAGCTACTCAGTTCTATTCTTTCTATTGGTTTTCTACACAAGAGTTGCATTATTATGTGCAAGTCCAATAGATTTTCGATTTTGAACTATTAAAATGGCTCCATAAGCTAATAATAGAGAAAAAACATCCGCAATTTTACTCCCTTTGAAGTCTCACGTGGGTCACAGTAAAGTTTGTATTTTTTTACGAATTTTATGCTTCTATGTCTTTATCTTTTTTTGAACTCCAGAATGAAGCTACATCGTATCACAAAACTAAGGTTCCATCAATTAAGAAATCTTTTTTAGTGAACTATTCCGAATACTCTTAAATAGATGTAAGAATTCAAAAAGAAAATGAACTTTAAGGCCATTGGTCATAAAAGAAGTTTTCTGACGCGTAAGATACCGTCTGGTGTCATCCAAATATCGAGTCTGCATCCAGTAAATACCGTATGTAGGTACCGTAGTATTGGTTGTGTGCATCGTCCATCGTCCAGAATAAACAAGTAAATAAATAATAATATTTTGCTCATCCATCTAAAAATACGTTGCACATCTCTACAGAGCTTTTTAAAACATTCATAACAATCGTGTTCATTTCACTTTTCGTGACGCCATGTTCCCTTAAAATTTCGACGGTTTTTGGTGTTATGGCCCCCCTCTACTGCCCAAGACCACGGGTAAAATCTCTCCATCGCCCACGCTGTATTTTTCCATTAGGTGGTTCAGGTGTGGGAAGTATTTGTCGACCTTCTCCTTTGCTTTAAGGAAGCAATCTCCAGCCTTTTAGTCACAGAGACTAATAGATACGCAAAAATTACACCAACATGAAGTGGCCGGTCAAACTCGACATGAGAGGTTGTTTCGACCACTCGCGGAGAGACGCGATCGCGAGGAAGCGCGTCAACGGGAGTCGTAAAATTCCCGTTACGATTAGATAATCGACGCCACGAAATGATCGATCTCCTATTTCGGTTAGGATAATAGAGGTGGTTTAATTGAATACGACACTGATATAACAAGTTATAAATCACAGCTTATTCCAACAACTTTGTAAAGAAGATAGTTAGGCTGGTGCGATGTTGACTGTTTGAAAGATGGAAAATCAGTGAAGTTCGGTGACGATGCCATGGCGGAGGAAAGCTAAGGATGGGTGTGTCTAGCGCACGGGACCATCGGATTGTTGATGACGATTTTGGCTAAGAGAATGAGGGAAATAGGCTTCGTTATTAATTGGTTATTTGCTATTGTGGTGGGTGAGAAAGGATGTTAACCACCCTCGAGATAAAGTTGCTAATGGGAGGCCTTCATACGTGAGAAAAGGCAACTTTCCCGTGTCAACCCGTGGTGGACCATAAACTTTAGGAAACAATTCAGCGAAAGAATATCTGTTCGGTCTGAAGGACTTTGACTAGGAAATTCCTGAGATTTATGGAGGGTACTTGAGACTATTGAGGGTACGCAGTGAGGATCCGAAGACATCTGGCTGCCATCTTGCCCGCGGTGTGTGGCCTCGTTTAGGTAGAGTGCTGCCGGCGCAACAGAGGTGGAAACCAACCACTTCCAAAGAAATGATAAAATTTATCGAACTAATGGTTTGGATGGGTCTAGTACAGACACCGCTTATTATATGTTGGTCAACGAACCGTCTTTACAATTTTCCGTTTCCACGCTGCAGAATGTCCCGTAATCGTTTCGAATTGCTATTGGCAAACTTGCATTTTGCAAATAAGGAAGCTATAAAACAGAGTAACAGACTTGGAAAAGTATTACCACTCATAAACATATTGACAGCCAATTACCAACAAATTTTTTCACTAGGCAAAGATATTGCAGTCGACGAGACAATGGTTCCTTGGAGGGGACGACTAATATTCCGACAATACATACCGACGAAATCACATAAGTATGGTATAAAACTATTCAAACTGTGTTCCACCGAAGGTTACACATGGTCTGTAAAGGTATATTCTGGACGAGAAATCACCGGAAATAAGCAAGTTGGCATAACTGAAAACGTCTGCATTGAACTTGCAGATAAATTGCTAAATGAAGGGCGAACTTTGTTCGTCGATAACTTTTATACGAGCTATCAGTTAGCAGTGAAATTTTGCAATTTTAGGACGCATGTCGTTGGAACTGTACGGCACAACAAGAAATATATGCCCCATTCCGTAATGTCATACCCGTTGAAGAAAGGTGAAATGATAGCACGAGAACATAAGAACGGTATTGTGATCCTCAAATGGAGAGATGTTCGAAATGTTGTGCTGTTGTGCAACATAAAAGAAGATCCAACGATTTCCTTCCCACTGAGGTCACAATTAATTTTCTCGCTAACCGATCTGCCTTCAAAAATAAAAAAAAAGCGAGCGATTTCTTTCTCCGCGCTGTTACCTGGATGACACAGATTCCCTTCGCACACGTTGATCAGGTCGTCATCTTCCTCCAAAAGTGTACGCATAACAAAACGCCACTGGAGCCAGTTTTCTTCGCCACGCAACATCTCGATCTTCGCACTTGCTGATGCCATTTTAGCACTATCCCTTACTTTACTGAGCACAACACTTTAAAAATTTATTCACATCACGTTGCTGCCTTACAAATGTACAGCCCTGAGCCCGTAACCTGTTGAGGTTATTCGACGTGTAAACAGAGAAAACTCGTGGATAAATTGTAAGGTAGAAAATATATTTAAATAGAAGTGTAATTATAGGTAAGAATACAATTTGAGCTGGTGCAGATCCGCACGCTAGCTGTGTTACCCAATACTGAGAAAACTAAAGAAGACCAGATGTAGAGTTTTCTTAGAAGTGGTGACCAATTCAACAATTTCAAGTTCAAATTCTACATATCGCGGATGTCCTTCGAAACAGAAACCTTTGGCAGTAATTGCATATAATAATGGAAAAATTGGTATCGACAGAAGTGACCAGATGGTCTCATATGCCACTACGATACGGAAGAGCATCAAGTGGTATCGGAAATTAGCACTTCGGGAAAGTCTCGTTTCCGAATGGTCCTCAGAAAATACTGTGCCCGACAACCATCGGAAGAAAACTACGAAGGTGGCCCACCATTTGGAGATACGTAAGAATCTGGAGGGCAAGCCTATAAGAAGGATGTGCACCCTATGTTACAAGAAGAAGAGGCAAACTGTCTCACGCGAAGAAGCGAGGAAAAACATGAAAAGAACTACAACATATTGTTCGAAGTGCCCAAAATCACCCCAAATGTGTTTGGAATGTTTTAACGAATACTATGAGATATAGCATAATGTAATATTTTAAATTAATAAGATTAATATTAATTAATGTAGTATCGTGGGCTGCTTAGCGCTGTAGATATCGCTGCTGGGTACGGTCGCTTCTCTTCTCATTTTTGTATCGTAGAAGAAAAGTCGGACTCCGGTCGCCGGGATTCGAACCCGGATTCCGAACGTTCGTAACCTAGGGCGCTAACCACTGCGCTGCCGTAGTCCGACACTAGTTAGTGTCGTGTGATGGTATTTGCTATCGAGTGCCGCCACAGGCCTTTTTCCACGATACTACACTCGGCCATAGCTGACAATTACATCTGCCCTCAGATGTGCTCGTCAGCGCTAATTTCACTCGCCGAATTTCTCTGGCGAGTCCTCTAGGGACTTTATGCGTTAACACTGTGCGCGCTTAAGGCTCGTCTTATCACTGGAGGAATTACCCGAACTCCGCCGTCTTGATTATTGAGATTGCGATTTCCTGGACCGTTGACGTCTAAACGGACACCAACCACGCCAATCTCGTCGCCAAAGCTACACGTTGCCAGTTTTATTCCTTGAGAAGTCATTAACTCCATGGCCCTGACCTCTTAACTCTAACCATTGCTTAATATGTGCTCGCTTCAGTCTCTTTCTGGCCTTTTACATGTCCTCAGAAGTGGCCGATCAATTGATTCTCAGGGAGCTCGCTATTTTCTTTAATTTCTTATCGCTCTTTTCATTAATCAGACTAGATGCCGCTGGATCAATCGAGTTCTTAAGATTTATCGCACTTTTTAGGGTACCGAGTTCGATAATTTGTTCGAACCTCGATAAGCCTAGTCCCCTATTAGCTTTTGGAGCATAGCATAGAAAAAACCAGTGGCTGCCGAAGGCACCAGATATAATGTGGCATTTATTTCTTACCTGACTCCGCTGCCCAACACTTTTATCACACTGTCGCTTGGTGGATTTATCAGCAGATGGTAAATATATCGAGGGTAGGTGTGCTTAATTAGTAGTTCAATTTTCTGGAATGGTTTCAGAGAGAGCGTCTCTTCTGACCACGCTTGAAATTTCTGGCACTATAATGCCACAATGGATACCCTTCCAAGGCTCCATTTTGGCGCCTAAATACCTGAAGGCCTCACCTGGATCAACAGTTGGTATGTTGGTATTTTCGAGCCTTATCCGTGGTTCTTTTACGAACCAGGTGTCCCTTTTCGCGACCATCTGGAAAGTTTGGCTCTTCTCTCCCGATATGGTCATTCCTAGGCCCCTCAGGTAATCATGGAGCATACCCCTTTGGTGTTGTTCCTTGCTCTCATCTTCATCAAATAGGACAATATTGTCAACGAAAGTCAGGAATGGTACTTTTCTCACATGACTGACATTAATGCCACCGGTTTGCTCCTCTATTATTTCCAGCAGCGGTTCTAGGCATAGATTGAATAGCAGCGGCGACAGAGGGTCACCCTGCTTCACTCCTCTAAGGGTCTTGATCTCGACCCTTATATTATCTTTTGTTTCGATTTTGGTCTTGTCCTCGTTAGACATGCTATCGATTAAATCCTAAAACATCCCCTAGTTGCGAGCATCCGTGTGATGTTGACCAAGGTGGCTGTCCATGTCTGATAGCGTCATGAAGAAAAGGTGAACTTCCCTTTTTTCACAGGCCGGACAAGCAAACCTGCCATCCACCTACTGCGCCATGATTCTAGCGATTCTACCGAGAAGCGCTGCGTTCGAGGCATTATTCAAACTTGCGATTCTGACATTAATTTTTATGTGCGATACATTAGTCCAATTATTCCAACTCATAATCCGTTTCATTGCCAGGTCGTCAACAGATACCAAAGGAACGGATTCCTTTATTTGTACATAAGTGTTACAATCCTCATATTCACGATACGAGACCGTTAAGTCGGCAAGCCGAAATATTATAATGTCTTCCATTCCTTCGTCGCCACACTCCGTTTAGCCATGAACGCCGCGTCCGGGGGACCATTCCCCACGTCGACGCTGCGTACACGTTACCGGCGGTACCCTCTCATCTTCACCAAGCAAAACAATGTCGTTAGCGACGGCCAGGATGGGATTAGGTTGAATGAATAATATCATACTGAATTAGATTGTTAATCACTGTATATTATTCATTCACTATTTTCAATCGTTAATCAGACTCTTCATACCCATTAAATAATCCTTTATGTAGAAGTTATGGGTATATTTTTTTTAAAGAAAAGTCCCTTTTCTTCCGAGATAAACTGTCCACGTGCAGTGCGTACGCTTTCGGCGCAGGCTCCAATTCAGTCGCGGTGCTACGGCGGACCGAAATCCCCATCCTGGCCTTCGCTGACGACATGTTTCAAAACATATCATACTGAATTAAATTATTAATCACTGTATATGTTTTGAAACATGCAAACACGTACAAGCCAACATCACATTCTTGGCATTGATAACGAGATTCTCGTCTTTTATCGTTTCTCGCACATCTTCGTGATCTATTTGTTCCTGTAGCTTCATAAAGTGAAGGAAAATGTCTTCCGTCGAGTCTTGATGAGTGATTATTTCCGGATGTAATAGAGCGTTGGGTTGTTTTTTCTGTTCTTTCATTAAAATTTGATCTATTAATTTCAGTTGAAATTTCTCAATTGATATTGTTTTGTTGGTTTCCAATTTGTACAAACAATATGAATTCCATAAATACATATCAATACAATGGAAGAAATATTCTTTTGTACCATTTCGTTGTTTTGCGAGTAAAATTTATAGTGCTGATGACCGTGTCGGTCCCGTATACAGCACCCATCAATTTATTATAGTCGTGTACACGAGATGGTTTCTGTAAAATTTTGTGTGCACTGTAGTGTTTTGATACATCCACAAATTCTTTTTTACGTATTGTTGAAACTATGAAAATCTCTTTTTTATTGTGCCATATTATGGCTAATATATTTGCAGGCATAGCGAAAGCACGCCTCTCCTTTTTGTAATTTTTCATTTCTGGCAATCCTTTTCTCCTCTCTTTTACAGTGCCACACGCATTTGTAAAATTTTTATGTAATATACCAAATAATGCGGGGCTTGCGTACTAATTGTCGACGTAAAGGGTGTGGCCTTTACCTAAATATGGTTCTAGGAGGAACATTACTATACTTCCTGATTTACCACAGTCCTTATGTTCGGATCCTGTAGTAGTACCAGCCTCCGTATAAATAAGAAAGTCTTGAATGTAACCCGTCTTGCAGTCACAAAGAACAAGCGATTTTATCGCGTCACATCGTACATGCCGAATATATCTGGCATTAAGAGCAAAAGGGTTAATATTACCTATTAGCAAAGCTGATGGTTAGTTTCGTCTGTACATTTTTTATACATAATTTATAAAATAACGATCGCCAGTTCTATGTATTGGAAAAAATTGTCCATAACGTTGAGCCTCGCAACATATTTCAATATCATCCAAATCGTAGAGAAATTAGCTTTCAGAGAAGTTGCCCAAAATGGTGATTATTCTTAAAATTTCCAGCAGTTCCCGTACTAAACTACTAGTGTCGTTACACTTCTATATTGATACAAATAACAAATAACTGACAAATGCCATCTCTTTCGCGAGGATCCATCACACTGCATATAAGGAAGTGTAGGTATTTTTAGTAGCATATAAAAATGCATTATAGTTCCAGTCGTAAATTATTTATCGTAGTTTATACATGTTCGCGGTTTTATTAAAATATTACTCCTGAAGAGGAATATAGATGGTGCATACTTTGCTTTGAATTCATTAAAAAAAAATGATATAAGTAATGATTTGGATCAGATAAATCGCCATCAAAGTTGAACAACGATTAGACGTGCTTTGACTCTATGATTCTTCACTAATTCTAACATGAACAGGACAACTAAGAGTCCATGGCGCTCTCACCACGTCCTACAGATACTAGGAACTTAAAAGCTATGTGCAATTTATATGTCGGAGAAGGAAAGTCAGCGGGATTTCCCGTCCGGAATGTTGGGACAAACCCCAATACACTAGTCCAAACTTTCACTATAGCCGCCCTTAAGTAATAAATATAAGAAATAGTCTTAATGTTCCAATCTGACTTTATGACGATGGGTTTGGGCTCAAGTGACATGGCAGGTCACCGGACGTAGCCACGGTCACGGGAGGGACATGTACTTGACAGAGGTATGAAATGATTATATGGCTCTTCTTAAAACAAAGATTAACCCGAGAAGCGGGTACAGGAGTATATAAGGGCAGCCTCTTTTGGGCTGACAGAGTTAGAGGGAGAGTTAGAGCTAGTCAGTTAGTTAGTGAGTCGTTGGACGATTGAGTTATCGGGAAGTTACCCGAATCGAGTAGCACGTTGATACGAGTCCTCCCGTGGACCGTGGATTCGTTGTCGAACCTGAATTCGCTGTCACCATCATCTCGACCATCCTATTACCATTACTCGTAGCCTCTGGTAGTGTTCACATTCGTACTGATAGAGATTGGCTACTTTCGCGACGGTAATGTAAGTAAAGGTTCATCGAACGCCCAAGTGCCAACCTGCCTCCGACATCAAACGTGGGATCAGTGCCGGTTATAACACTGCAAGAGCTTACGACCGATTCCGCTGCATGATGCACAGCTGTGAATTTGATTATGGAGAAAAATCCTGAGAAAGCAGTGCCCCGAATATAATTTCAATAACGAGCGTCGAATCAATTTCTACATAGTGGAAGCATCAACAGATGGATCAAGTCATCCGGGTGAGTCGTTTCCATTTTACCCCGATTTTTGGAGCCGAGTGTTCACTGATTAAAGAACCCGTAGTCTTAAGATTTTCCGGCAAAAGAACGATTGATATAGTTGTAATGCGGGGGGCGAGAAATAAATTCATCATGTCCTCACTGATAGTTATTCTAAAATATGATATCGCGATTGATTGTGAAATTTCAAGTCAAGGTTTTGACGTAATATTACACAGAATAGCCTCGCTATGTGTAAGACAAATAATTAATGCCTGTAATGCCTGTATGCTATATTTTTATTCGGCAGTCCTTACCGGATAATAGCGGATCAAGGAAGACGTTTTACGGGCAAAGAATTTCAAGATTTTCGTCAAGGTAGACACATTAAACTCCACTTAATAGCAACCGGTGCGAGTAGGGCCAAGGGACAGGTAGAGCGTATGATGCACACGCTAAAGAGTATGTTTACAACGGTAGAAACGACCGGGCAGTCGTGGCAGGACGCGATCGAGGAAATACAACTGGCTTTAAATTGCACCACCAACCGCGTAACTAAGTCGAGCCCCTTAGAACTACTGATCGGCAAAGCAGTAAGACCTTATGACCTGTTAGTACCCGATAGTATCGAAGAAAAGATAATAGACATCGCTGAAGTAAGGCAACAAGCCCTAAGGAACATAGAGACTAGTGCCACATACGACAAGGACAGATTTGACAAAGGGAAAGCTAGAATAGTTCGGTTCAATCTCGGTGACCTTGTGTTACGAAAGAACGAAGAGAGAAATCAGACGAAGTTGGATCCCAAGTTCAGGGGTCCATTCGTGATAACAGAGAGAGAGAGAAGGGGATCGGTATACGTTAGAAACCTTAGACGGCAAAAGATCGTTTAAAGACAGCCACGACAGACTAAGGAAAATGCCGGATAGTAGCGTTCCCGCTGAGTTGGACGTCTGCGACGATGACAACGACGGTGACGATAACGATGCAAGTTCTCAGAGAATCTCAGAGGATCATTGACACCACGTTGTGGTCGGACACCCGCGCCTCTGACCTGTCACCGTGACCTCCTGCGCATTTGTGGATACACTTGCGTCTCTAACCCGTCACGGTGACCTCCTGCGCGTTAGTAGTACGTCCACTGTGGCCACCTGCGCCTCTGACCTGTCACCGTGACCTCCTGCGCATTTGTGCATACACTTGCGCCTCTGACCCGTCACGGTGACCTCCTGCGCACCAGCAATACGGTGGCCACCGGCGCCTGTGACCCGTCATTGTGACCTCCTGCGCATTTGTGGATACACCTGCGCCTCTGATCTGTCACAGTGACCTCTTGCGCCCCCATAATATGTCCAATGCGATGCCCGGCGCCCCTCATACACCCAACGTAGCAAGATGATCCAACAAACTGAGACTCACCCGTGTACGAAATCGAAAATGATCCGTTGTGTCATTACGTTCCGACTGGTAACTTACAAACTAGCAGTAACTAGCACTTAGAATACAAGTAACTAGCAGTTAGAATACAAATCATAACGATACAAGTTCGTGGTCTCTTCTATTTTCGGTTGCCACCCCCCGAACGAAATCTGGTTGTTACACTGGACCCTTGGCGCATTTGGATATCTAGTTAAGCTGCAAATCATGCCAGCTGCATCGAATCTAATAGAAGAATACACGATATTTTAGATACACCCGAGGACGGGTGATTGTCAGGATGGCCGTGTCGGAGAAGGAAAGACAGCGGGATTTCCCGTTCGGAATGTTGGGACAAACCCCAATACACTAGTCCAAACTTTCACTATAGCCGCCCTTAAGTAATAAAAATAAGAAATAGTCTTAATGTTCCAATCTGACTTTATGACGATGGGTTTGGGCTCAAGTGACATGGCAGGTCACCGGACGTAGCCACGGTCACGGGAGGGACATGTACTTGACAGAGGTATGAAATGATTATATGGCTCTTCTTAAAACAAAGATTAACCCGAGAAGCGGGTACAGGAGTATATAAGGGCAGCCTCTTTTGGATTGACAGAGTTAGAGGGAGAATTAGAGCTAGTCAGTTAGTTAGTGAGTCGTTGGACGATTGAGTTATCGGGAAGTTACCCGAATCGAGTAGCACGTTGATACGAGTCCTCCCGTGGACCGTGGATTCGTTGTCGAACCTGAATTCGCTGTCACCATCATCTCGACTATCCTATTACCATTACTCGTAGCCTCTGGTAGTGTCCACATTCGTACTGATAGAGATTGGCTACTTTCGCGACGGTAAAGTAAGTAAAGGTTCATCGAACGCCCAAGTGCCAACCTGCCTCCGACATATATATAGTATATAAAATTATGTAAAATATTTTTATTGATATGTATAATAGCTCGAGCGGTACGGTCCCATGCAATGCCTCGGGCTTTTCCGTTTGAAACTCCTGAATTTGTCCATCTGGCACGTTGTGACATTGAACCAAATCGGACAGGCATAAATCGTGATTGGATTATTGCCAGCAATTTGTACAGCAAAAGACTACACTTCACGCAAAGATGCTTTGAAAAGAACGAACCATTATTTGCTATAAGAGTCTTCTGATTTATTTTACATTTGTGTTTTAATATGCTGTGTAATCTGTAATCTTCAATATAAATATATATCAAGATATTTGACCATTTTCTTAAGCGGAACGGATTGAAGTTAAAATGTCTAGACATGTACAACCTGAAAGGAATAGGCTCGCACTTTCTAGTATTTATACGGAACATTCAGTTACCACAGTAAACCATAATTCGATCGAAAACTTTTTGTTGGCTTGGAATTAATTTTTGACAAATACATTGTCGCCGCGTAATTCGGGAAGTTATCAGCAAATACCAGCGCACATGGGTCAAGACCGCTATTGAGATGGAGGAGGCTCAAAGCATTACTAAATAACAAATGAAACAGAATGGAGATGTTGAACGTTCTCTGTTGCAGCCTGTCATTCATCCCGAAGGCGACATTCGAACTTGCCATCCAATGAGACATCTTCCGGAGATAATAGACCAAATCATCTGAAATAGATGTTTAGGAAAACCGTATCGTATTAGCTTTTATAGCAAACCGCTCGATCGAAACATGTCAAAAGTCCTTTCTAGGTCTATGAGGAGAGTTTTCCTACCAGCAGACGCCTGACACAGATTTTATTATTGCGTGGACCTTACTGTATTTGACCCGGAAGCCAAATTGCTGATCGAAAAGAATGGAAGCCTCTTTACAATAAAACAGTATGAGTCTCTGTATCGCGCTCTCAGAGGCCTTACTAATGGATACTCTGTAAACAGCAAACTCATTGATCTGTATCTGGCAGGATTTGGTTTGTTCTTATCCTTCCCTAGCAAGGGAACCACTTTCCCCATCTTCCATATCTTAGGAAAATACGCAGGTTCAAGAGATCATCGATGATCAAGGAGAAGAAGAATGTGTACCTTTGCGGGAGCTATATTGGTACTGTGTTGAAGATATTAAAGCCAGATAACCTTTCCCCATTCAGAAACGTAAATGGAATAATTAATGAATCTACCGATGTGAAATAATTCTCTGAGACATCGGAGCCAGAGCGGTTATTAGCCCTGTTTTCTCGGGTAAAGGAACAGACCTTGTTCCAGCGGCCCCGATTCAACGAATATCTGAATTTTCAAGGTTATGAAATTTGGGAATCTGAGAAGATCTCCACACACATTTCGGCGCACACATTCAAAGTTCGTACCCAGTAGTCTTGGACCGGACAAAGAATGCTTCGCTACATACAAATAACAAATGCTATTGTAACGAATGATAAAAGTTTAACAAGTTTAAAGTGATGAAATAGCACACGAGCGCAATAGTAGTTAAGGACCAGTACAAAGAACAGTTCATAACTTGAATGGAAATCACGGCACACAATCGTGAATAACAGAAGCACGTGTTGCGTACACGTTTATTCTTGGCGTTTCATCGCGTTACTAGTAAGTTCTGGGGAGCCAGCTGCAGCGGAGACGTCATGATCTCGACTTCTTTGTCGGCTTGGTACCAGTAACGATGCATCTTCTGCTGTGTAACACTAGGTGAGGAAGATGTTCATCTGTGGAAGATGGTGAGAATCGTGTGAAGAACATTTGAGAGGAAGATCACGAGGTTAGCCCTGTTGCCCAGCATTCGTCTAATTTGCGGAAACATGCTTTTGGAATCTTTAATTCTTTGGATCCAGAGAACTCGTGAATCTATCAGGGGCCTTCCTGATACGCCTTTTTATGGCTCTATAGCAATTGCCGTGTTCCATGAACGATCGGATAGAGTAACATAGTGTGCCGAAGCGCTTCTTCAGCCGATTTAAGATGTGGGAGATTCTGTGTTTGTTTTGAAGCAAACCTCCGATGCGGGAATCCAGAGATCTCTCAAAGCACTTGTATTCCTATATGAGAACTGGAATGGAGGCTTCTAGGGCCGAAGGAATATTTATTATTTATGGTTTGGAAGACGATCTCTACTTCTGCTTATTGTATACTGCTGACTGTTATCTCAGTGCTCCTATCCTTGTGGACAGAGATAACAAATTCTGACAGCTCGGTGCAGAAAAATATCCAGCTTTTCCGGGAGTACCAAATCCAAAAACGACTGCGCCTTGACAAATCAAATGCCATCAAAATCAGTGTCACTGAACTGGACGACCAGATCCACCTGTCACTCGATAAATCAGTGTCACAGGTTCTCGTATCTGCTATTATTTAACGTGCTGCACCAGGGAACGTGTCTCGCGTTATAAACACCACCGAGCATAATAAAATTGTATCGCACGGATAGAGTTTTTTGAAACGCGCGTCTCATTCTTCGGCAAAGACGTTGTGACAAGACACAAGCTTAAGAGCCTGCAACGAAAATAGAATATATGAAAAACCGCGTTGTTTGCTAGGTTTATCGTGACAACTGAAAGCTCCATTTTCCCCTTGTCTGTACGTGTTTAGTGACTATCGCTTCAAAGTTAAATGCCATGCTAATCGAAATGAATTATATGATAAAGCCGTTCCGCCCTCGAACTTTGAGTTCAAGTGGTCACAGCCTTTCGAAGTGAAGACCATTGAACGGAACCTTATGCCTCTCCGTGAGCTTCGTCTTTGCCAGCAAGACCACTTCAAACGAGAGAGCTTGCAGGGGCTGCAGCAATAGTAACCTACGATTATTAGAGACAAGCGGATTGGTATTGCATTTCGAAATTTCGAAGTTTGTTAGACGTCCAAAGTCACTTGTGGTAAATCTGTCAGAGTTTATCCGTGCCATCTTAACAATAATGCGTTCATCTCCGTCAAATGAACATGGAACAATTCCTTGAAGGGGTCTATGCTGTCCATCAGGTTCACCATGTTGTCCATACTCATCGTGCTCTCTACTGAGACAAGGGATTACCTTGATCAGGTGTATTGTTCGTAAAGGAGTGAAAACGTGTGAAGCACTTTGGCGGGCATACGAAGTTGTTGAAGGATTTTATTTTACTCTTCCTCCGCTTCTCTGTCATTTCAGCGCGCTTCTTGATTTCTAAATGAATCGAGTATCTTCTGTATAGGACCTGACTTCCTGTTCTTCGTTTGTTGGCTCACAACTGTATATCTGTTTATCGGGCATGAGTTCGGAGCCCAACACACTTTACGCACCTTGTTCTATTCTTTTACTATTGCAGTTCACTGCAACGTAATCCATTGTTCTTGCATTGTAGTCTGTAGGATTTCTTTTATATATATCTCATGTCACTATGTTGCCGAGCATATAGTGCCTCTGGAACAGACTTATTATCGCACTTCCAAGTGATAGTTTCATGATAAACGTGTCGAGTTTTGTATTGTTTTGTAGAAGATGGTTAGTTTCGAGTCTGTCCACTTTAACAACTTTGACCTGAATAATGATAAAACTAGTTCTTCGAAGACGTTTTGCGGGAAATGCTTCTCACACATACTTTTTACAACCCCATTTATATGGTTCTCCCGTGGTTTGATTGTAAAGAACTGCACTCTTTCAGTTTTCAACGTCTTGTACATGCTTTTGAATTAATTAATGGGCCTGCGCTCCCATTATTGCTCTTGTTCGTCGGTATAGCAATGGCGGAATCTGCAACTTTATCTCCCCTGTTTGGTGTCCGGGGAACTTAAGTGTATATGTTTGATAATGCAGTCTCTTGAGAGACTGATATATGGACCAGAGTTGAGCAATAAAAATAAATTTGATATACACTTATAGTCAGAAGTTGAGAAACATTGTGATCGCTTGCATATTACTGTATATTTTTTATTTTCTGAGATATATTGGACGAAATTAAAAATAGTGTAAGAAGATAACAGTGTATATATGAAATTGCTATCATAAACGTTTTTTTTCGGTTAGACTCGTGTAAGATTAATACTGAATCGAGAAATTTTGCGACAAAAGTTAAGAGCCATATATTGTTCGCATTATATAATTACTTGCAACAGACACTTTCAACAAAAAATAATCTGATAAGGTTTTGTATATCCTAACGCATTGGAATCAATAATTTTGTGAGAATATTCTTTACAATAGAACGGAACTTCTCGCCTGATGTGCTTGGTAGATTATCTGTCTCAATATTGTCTCTTTCAATGTATTCGAAATGGAGAGAAGTGATTAATTCTGTCTTTCTCCATCTTAATGCTCTTAATAAATCATAAAAATTATTTATAATTTTGTCATATTCCGTATTAATGGAGTTAATATTATGAATTATTTGTTAATGGTGTATATGGAATTAATAAACATGATTAATTATCTACTCGAAAGAAGAAACAAACTTATAAATATATTTGTTTAATTAAAGTAAATAAAATGTCATTACATTTGTATTGCATCGATCATCAATCACCAATGCCACCAAAATTTCCTCAAATAAATAATCTGTACAAAAGAAAACCAAAACATTAAAATGTGTAAATGGAACAAATTATATCAAACTGAACCAATGATTAATGGTAAATTGCTTTCGAAAGATTGAACTACTGCCAAATGTGATAAGCAAACAGCTGATCGAAAAGAAAAGATAATTTTATATCAGATGGTAATATGAGATAGTAATTATCGAATAAGAGCGTACGTTAATTGAACGATGTTAGGAGACTTGCATGTTGTAGCGGTGAAAAAATATCTATTCGGTCTTTCTTGAATTTTATGTTCTTTATGATATTTTCTTTTGAAATTCGATAAATCAGTACAAATGAGACCAGAAATCATAATTCATGGTTTTATTCCCCCATCTAGCCCATTTCTTGTTCTTTTAGATTTAATCGATAGGATTATAGATATCGCGGAAATGATAATGTTACATGTACAGTATTTCATTTGGTGTTGATAAATACTGTTTAAATGAATATTAATCATGAGCCATTGATAAATATGTATTACAATTTCCAATAAAAATGTTTAAGAATGTTACAATTTCCACATCAAATATGTACACATATACAGAGTGTCCCACGCAAATGGACTAGGCTGTATCTTCTAAACGGTTAAGGATACAATTAGATGTCGTAAATGAAAGTTGAATGGTATCAGGTGGTGCATAATATGCAACTAATTTTATACACTTTTGTGCATAAGTGCATCAGAAAAAAGCAACTGCACCTTTCCTTTATAAATAATTGTCATATTTAGTATAATTTGATTTTACAAATAATTACAATGAATATGTGTATGTTCTGTAATTGCCAATCATATGTACATACACTGTTTATCTGCATTATCTTATTCGTACAAATTTTTCTGAATGTAATGTACAGGCATCTTTATCATTTTTACTGTAGATTCTAACTTTATCGGTCCTGTACTGGTTACGTTCACTCTGGATTACCTGAAAAGTGTGTAGAGGGGATAGCGATACAGAGAGAGAGAGAGAGAGAGATTCTGCTACTACAGATAGGAGTACACTTTTATTTACAGCACCAAAGAAAAGGAAAACCCCATAAAGAAAGTGCGACTTACTCTTAGTGCCTATTGGTTCGTCGTTCATCAGTACTGTTCGAGCAGCGGAGCTAACTGGACGTGCAAATTAGTGCTTCAGAAAAGTGCGACAAGTGGGGAAGAGAATGTTAAGAACGGCTAGGCCTATAGCCAAATGGTGGAAATCCGTGTCTTCCATTAAGAAGACTAGCAAAGCTACCATGAAAAAAATTACAACAATAAAAATTATAAACAAAGAAGATCAATACTACATATACAAAACAACAGACACATCAAACACAAGTCAACAAACAAACCAAGGATAGGACTGCTCAGCCACAATTGAAGTTGACATGGAAACCAACAAAGATACAACTCATCAGGACGTAAGCTGGATGGTAGCCAACTATAACAAAAAAGAAAAATAAAAGGTAATCTAGATACGGAAAAGCAGCAATGGCTGCAAGAATTACCGCTAAGAAGCACCTTCAGCTCGCTAACAGAAGAATTAGACGACGACCCAAAAAGCAATACCACAACTCAATAAACACACATTACAAAACCACCACCAATATTTGTTGAGGCGCAAATAATAGACCCGCTTATTGATCAACTAAACAATATAGTTGGAAAGGATAATTACACAATAAAACAAAGAAAATTAGAACAGGTAAAAATCCAAACAAACACACCAGAAAATTATAGAAAAGTGATAAAAGAATTAAGGGGGAAAAATGCCATATACCACACGTACCAGCACAAAACGGAAAGGAGCTACAAAGTAGTTATAAGAGGACTGCATCCAAAAATTAACACAAAAAACTAAGTGACAAATTAGCAAAAATTGGTCACCAAGCAAGAACTATAAACCACAATGCATGAGGTGTCAACAATATGGACACACTAAAAATTACTGCAACAGGAACCCGGCGTGTGTCAAATGCGCAGGAAAGCACCTAACAGTGAACTGCCCACACACGGGAAAAATAAATGATGTAAAGTGTTTCAATTGCGGTGGAAATCACCCAGCTAGTTACAAAGGCTGTTCAGTAAGAAAACAACTTCAAGGTAAACTTTTTCCGCCGCCTCGTAACAGGATATACACTAACTCTCACACACATCAGGATAACACAGTAACTGAAACATCAACAAACATACAGCATATAATGAACATCAACCATAATAATACCAACACCTTTGGTAGTCGAAGCTATGCGCAAGTAGCCAAACAGTCAACACTCTTAGATAATCAAAACCAGAACAATAACATCGACGACGCTACGGAAATCAAAGAACTGATAAAGCTATCCATTAAAAACACGGAAATGTTAGCAAAAATGATAAATGAACAAAACGCAATCCTTAAACAGCAAACGCAGCAAATCACACTCATGCTAAAACTACTCACAAACACGCTAAGCAAAAAATAAAAATGGACACGCTTAAAATAGCAGCCTGGAACTCTAACGGCCTACAACAAAGGACCCTAGAAACTAAAAGATTCCTGTACAACAATAATATCGATATACTAATTGCTTCAGAAACACACTTCACTATAAAAAGCTATTTAAAAATTCCGTACTACACCATATATGATACCAAGCATCCCTCAGGAAAAGCACACGGAGGGACCGCAGTAATAATAAGAAACGACATTAAACACCATTTACACAGCCAAGTTTGTAAGGAATATATCCAAGCAACCACCGTTACAGTACAAACTAGCAGCAACTATTTACAGTTGTCAGCAGTATGTGTACCACCGCGACACAAAATTACATCACAAATGTGGGAAGAGTACTTTTAACATTTAGGTGACAAGTATATTGCAGCGGGAGATTATAATTCAAAGAACACACACTACGGGGATCAAGAATCACTGCACCTCGAGGTAGAACCTTGGAAAAATACATTAGAAACAATAACCTCAATATATTATCCACAAGAAGACCGACATACTGGCCGACAGACCTGAGCAAAATACCTGACCTACTTGATTTTGCAGTTACAAAGGGACTAAATGCAAATAAACTAAATATAGCATCCAGTCTTGAGCTTAGCTCCGATCATACACGTATAATTATTACATACAGAAACAAACCAATACTTATAACAATTCAGAGACACTATGCAATAAAACCACCAAATGGCAAATATTTAAAGAAATAATCGAGAACAAAATCAACTGTAACATTCCATTGAAAACACCTGAACACATCGAGCAAGCAGTAACAACACTTACAGAAATTATTCAGGAAGCAGCATGGGCAACTACCATACCTGAATCAACTAATCCTCGAAATAATTGGAGAAAAAAGAAAAGCGAAAGCAAAATGGCAAAAACATAGATCAAAAGAAAATAAAAAACACCTAAATAAACTTGCAAAGGAAATTAAAAACAAAATAAAAGAACACAATAAGAATGAGTTCACAAAATTCATAGAGTCACTATCTGCGCACGAGAACTCCAACTACTCCCTATGGAAAGCCACAAAAAAATAAAGAAGCCAATAAAACTAGACCCAGCAATCAGAAGAGCAGATAATACATGGGCAAGAAGCAATGAAGAACAAGCTAAAGCATTTTCCAACCACCTAAGCAACACATTTACACCACATAACATCAATAATAGCATCCACAATTGTCATACCGACGAGAATGCGTTAACCACTAGCACCTCAACTGACAAACACTACATCATACCTAAAACAACAGCACAAAAAATTAGAAACATAATCGAGAAAACAAAAAACAATAAAGCACCAGGAATCGACCTAATCAATGGTAATCACAATAATCTAATCACTAATCACAATAATTTACAATGCAATATTAAGAATCCAATACTATCCTAAACTAT